>NC_143041.1:7769946-8369946 GCF_057628025.1 Oncorhynchus mykiss
GGAGCTGGTAAGATGACAGCTGAGCAGCTTTGTCATGATAAAGCAGGCCTGGTTGGTAATTAATTAACACTCTTCACTCCCACCACTTCTAAACACTATCTCTGCAGCAGCGTTGGTGCTAACTGATAAGATGCCCACTGCTCCGCATCGCTCTACCTGCTTAATTAGGGGACAGGCATGCAGAGCCACAGGCTGAGTGGTGACAAAGAAAACTATCTGCCACTCAGCTGTTCAACAGCACACAGCCTTATCAGAGCCCCGCTCTCTCTCCCAAATGAACGTTAATACTACGATAACAGGCCGTCGTAGCCGCCCGCATGCAGCCATTAAAGTGACTTTATCTGACCAACACGCCCGTACAGTCAATTTGCAGCGAGGTGAGGTGTTGAGGCGTCCTGATTGGTAATGGTTGTGCAGTCAGAGATGTGAGAAAGTGCTATGAGGTGTGAAAAACACAACACACCTCCTTCTTAAAGGCTAATCTTCATTCTCCTTCTTCCTCCCTCCTCGTCTTCGATCACTCGTTCTCTCCCTCTCCATCAATCGTCCGCCCTCCTCCCCTCCTTCTCTCACTCAATCTCCCTCCTCTTCCATTCTCTCTCCTCTTTCTCTTTCATTCCCTCTATCCTCTCATCTTTCTCTCCTCTCCTCCCGACCCCTCTCCTTCTCTCCCCTTCTGTCTCCTGTCCTCCTCTCATTCCCTCTCTCCTCTCCTTCAATTGTGCAGTGGGTTCCCAGGTGCCAGGTGGAGGAGATAAGAGGAAGATTGCTGCAGACCGACCGGAGACGCCCCAACACTAGCGTTGCCGCAGTGACAGTGATGAATGAGCGGGCCGACCCTCTGATAATTCGTCACTCACAGCCAGAGAGGTCCATTAATCAAAACGAGAGTGGTGGCACCACATCCTCTCTTCCAATACACACCTTCTTCTATTCCTCCATCGTTCCCTCTATCCACCCCAGGCACCACATCCTCTCCTCCAATACACACCTTCTTCTAACCCTCCATCCTTCCCTATATCCACCCCAGGCACCACATCCTCTCCTCCAATATAAAAACCTTCTATCACTCTAATCCACCCCAGGCACCACATCCTCTCCTCCAATACACACCTTCTTCTATCCCTCCATCCTTCCCTCTATCCACCCCAGACACCACATCCTCTCCTCCAATACAAACCTTCTATCACTCTAATCCACCCCAGGCACCACATCCTCTCCTCCAATACAAACCTTCTATCACTCTAATCCACCCCAGGCACCACATCCTCTCCTCCAATACACACCTTCTTCTATCCCTCCATCCTTCCCTCTATCCACCCCAGACACCACATCCTCTCCTCCAATACAAACCTTCTATCACTCTAATCCACCCCAGGCACACAAAATGTATGCACGCACAACTGTAAGTAACTTTGGATAAAAGGGTCTGCTAAATTGTTTATATTATCTACCCCCAGCACCACATCCTCTCCCCCAATTTAAACCTACTTCTATCCCTCCATCCTTCTCTCCATCCACACCTGGCACCACATCCTCCAATAGACACCTTCTTCTATCCCTCCATTCATCCACGACACAGACACCCTGACCGTGACTAAAACAGCCATCTACTTGACTGACTGGAGGCTACACCTGTATATCTGAAGCTTCATGATGTTCAAGTTGCAGGGTGTAGAAGGGGAAGGGACCTAACTCAACTCTCATTCTGACTCATGGTAGCTTCTGATTGGGTGTTGTGGAGCACAGGGTAGCTGCCATATGGAGAGGTTGTCCTGCCATAGGGAGAGGGTGGAGCACAGAGGTGGCAGGCCAGAGAGGTTAGCCGCGGGACAGCTAGAAGAAAAGCACCAGCCACAGGGAGAGAGCGGGAGACATAGGGAGGGGCTGGAACTCAGGGCTCCAGCCAAAGGGAGATGGCAGCGGCCTCACAGCCAGAAGAAGAGCACTCTGTCCTGGGTAAGGGTGAAGGTGGGGAGATGGCGCTGGGCACTGTGAGTGGATTGATTGATCTTCTGCTGCTATAATACATCGGACCTGTCCCCTGAGGAGAGAGAGAGAGAGAGAGAGAGAGAGAGAGAGAGAGAGAGAGAGAGAGAAAGAGAGAGAAAGAGAGACAGAGAGACGGAGAGAGATGGAGAGAGATGGAGAGAGACGGAGAGAGACGGAGAGAGACAGAGATGGAGAGAGAAAGAGAGAGAGATGGAGAGAGAAAGAGAGACAGATGGAGAGAGTCAGAGAGAGAGACAGAGTTAGATTGTTGCTCTTTGAATATTTGGTGTTTGAATGTTTTTCTCCTCCTCAGACTCTGCCAGTCATAGGCACAAATCACCACCAGCACCACCATGTTGCCTCTCCAGAGAGCTGCCCATTACCTTGGCTACATATAAAAGTAATCTAGTTAAGCCACCCCCACCCGACGGGGGCTGTCAAGGCTGTTCAGACGGGTCAATATACAACGGGTCAATATACAACGTACCCAGAACCCCTCTCATACTTAAGATGAGATTGAACCTGTTAGCGCTTAGTCCAATAGACAGACAGGACCAGGGGACACACCTCTGGTTTAAGATGCATCCCAAATTGCACCCTATTCCCTACCAGAGCCCTATAGGCCTTGGTCAGCAGTAGTGCACTATAAAGGGAATAGGGTGACATTTGGGACACAGGTTTAGGTTGTTTTGACAGGGAGATGTTTTTCTGTGAGGAGAACAGAACAGAACATATCTCATTAATGAGAGTAGGGCCCTAACCTGCATGACTCTGACATGGTTCCCCTAATGACAGCAGACACACAAACACACACATACAGTACACACACACGCACACACGAATGCACAGACACACACTCAATTTTCTGTTTTCCCTGTCCTTATGGGACTGGGCTTAATTAGCAATGGCTGTTGTTTTTCAAGCAGAACAACTCACGCTGTCGTCCTGGAAGACCCCCAACCAACTGCAACGTGTTTCTCTTTCCATTAAACAACGTCTGCTAAAAGAAAAACAGAAATACTTCATAAAGAAATGGCGTCTGTTTGTTGAAAGACTTGAGGGAAACCCAGCCGTGAGATGCCCAGCAACCCAGAACTCCCAAACGAGCTAAATGCCTTTTTTGATCTCTTCAAAACAACACCAAGTCCTGCATGAAAGCCGCTGTTGTTCTGGATGACTGTGTGATCAATCAATCAATCAATCAATCAAATGTAGTTATAAAGCCATTTTACATGTTATAATGTGCTGTACAGAAACCCAGCCTAAAACCCCAAACAGCAAGCAATGCAGATGTAGAAGGACTGTGGCGAGGAAACCGAGGAATAAACCTAGAGAGGAACCAGGCTCTGAGGGGTGGCCAGTCCTCCTCTGGCTGTGCCAGGTGGAGATTATAACAGTACAAGGCCAAGATGTTCAAACGTTCATAGATGACCAGCAGGGTCAAATAATAATTATCACAGTGCTTGTAGAGGGTGCAACAGGTCAGCACCTCCGGAGTAAATGTCAGTTGGCTTTTCATAGCCGATCACTCAGAGTTGGAGACAGCAGGTGCGGTAGAGAGAGTGAGTTGAAAACAGCAGGGCAGGGACAAGGTAACATGTCCGGTGAACAGGTTAGTGTTCCATAGCCACAGGCAGAACAGTTGAAACTGGAGCAGCAGCATGACCAGGTGGTCTGGGGACAACAAGGAGTCATCAGGCCAGATAGTCCTGAGGCATGGTCCTAGGGCTCAGGTCCTCCGAGAGAAAGAGAGAGAGAAAAAGAAAGAGAAAGAAAATTAGAGGGAGCATACTTAAATTCACACAGGACACCGGATAAGACAGGAGAAATATTCCAGATATAACAGACTGACCCTAGCCCCCCGACATATAAACTCTCCGTAGTCGAAGTGAGTAAAACAGGTTAACAATCGCAAAGCCACCTGGCCAGAAGGAATACCAGGGTGCGTTCTCAGACATGCGCAGACAAGCAGGCAAGTGTCTTCATTGACATTTTTTTATCCCTCCTTGTCCCAGTCTGTAATCCCAACATGTTTCAAGCTCAACATTGTCCCTGTTCTCAAGAACTCCAAAGTAACCTGCCTAAATTACTTTTGCCCTGTAGCACTCACATCTGCAATTATGATGCCCTTTGAAAGGTTGGTCTTGACACACATGAACACCATCATCCCAGAGACCTGGACCCACTCTAATTTGTATATCACCTAAACAAATCCACACACAATCTCAATTTCACTTCACACTGCCCTCTCCCACCTGGACAAGAGGGAACGTAACTATGTGTTAATTTACTACATTGCAGCATTCAACATCATAGTCACCTCCAAGCTCATCACCAAGCTCCGGACCCTGGGACTGAACACCTCCCTCTGTAACAGGACTTACTGACAGGCCAGGTGGTGAGGGTAGGCAACAACCCCTCCGCCAAGCTGACCCGGTCCCTTCCTGTACACACTCTGTTCACCCACGAGTGCATGGCTATGCACGACTCCAACACCATCATCAAGTTTGCTGACGTCATGACATGGTAGGCCTGATGACCGACAGCGATCCATCTCCCCTTCTCTCGCTCTCCCTCAATGTCAAACTCCTTCTATCCTCTTTGACTCTCACGCACTTTTCCCACCAGCTCAAAGTCACGATATCTGTCACGCCCTGGTCTTTATATTTTGTGTTTTCTTTATTGTTTTGGTCAGGCCAGGGTGTGACATGGGTTTATTTATGTGGTGTGTTTTGTCTTGGGGTTTTCGTAGGCATTGGGATTGTGGTTTAGTGGGGTTCTCTAGCAAAGTCTATGGCTGTCTGGAGTGGTTCTCAATCAGAGGCAGGTGTTTATCGTTGTCTCTGATTGGGAACCATATTTAGGCAGCCATATTCTTTGAGTGTTTCGTGGGTGATTGTTCCTGTCTCTGTGTTAGTTTGCACCAGTATAGGCTTAGTCACTTTGGATTTGATTTTTTCGGAAGAGAACGTGAGCCGGGTGCGCTATTCTCCTTGCGGAGATGGTGCAAAATACATCAACACGGTCGGTCCCTGGGATTGGGCTGGCCAACACGATTCGGTTTGCTTGGAAGGAAAAGGAGTTGGAGCCTTTAGGACGGGAAACTTTTGGAAGGACAATTTTGATGGGGATTCTAAAGCTGACGGTGAAGGACGTGTTTTGCTTCCAAGGCAACTCGTTGGAGGGAGCATACGACGTGGCACTACATACAGAGGAGAAACACGATGATATCCTGAGAAGAGCAAGAGCAGTGGGAGGTGAGAGGCCGATGTGCCACTATGAAATAACAAGCCTGGCGAGGAACAACTTTAGGGTTGTAACTGTCAACATTTACAACCCATACGTTAAGGACGAAGAGGTGAGGGCCTTTCTGGGGAGATACATGGATAACGTCTCCTCAGCAAGGCACCTCAAAGACTCCCTTGGGTTTTGGAATGGGAGGAGAGGTTTCCAGGCCCTCCTCAGGGAGGACCCAAAGGGACATGGTGGCTACCTCCATCCTCCTGCTATGTTCTCCCTGGGGGCTGACAGGGGGACGTTGTTTTATGCACGTCAGCCCCCATTTTGCAGGCGCTGTATGGCCTACGGCCACATCTTCGCCTCGTGCAGCGCAAGAAAATGCAGATTTTGTGGATGTGGGGAGCACGAGGCGAAGGATTGTGACGAGCCTAAGGCGTGCCACGGGTGTGGCTCGTCAGCACACCTGTGGCGGGGGTGCCCGGCTCGTCAGAGGTCATACGCGTCTGTGGCTGGGGGGGGAGCAGGAGCGGGGGATGGGGGAAGAAGAGGAGGGGAAGGAAGCACGCCTCATGACCAGAGTACAGGCCCAGAGGGGAAGGTCGCAAGGAAGGAGGAGGAGCAAGAAGCTGCAGATGGAAGAGAGAAGGAAACGGAAGGCACGGGAGTAGGAGAACCAGGAAAAGCGGCGGAAGAAGGCAAGCGAGTGGAGGAGCATGAGAGAGAAGAAAGCGAGGGAGGGGTGGTGGAGAAGGAGACGGTGGAAGAGCAAGTGGAGTGGGGGGAAGGGCCCTGGTGGAAGAGATGAGGGGTATGGTGGAGGAGCTGGCGGGGGGGGGGGGGGGGTGGTATCTCTCCACTGCCGCCATCACCAAAGAAGAGAATGAAGAGGAGGGTGTGATTGGCCGACAGTGAGAGGGAGGGGATGGCCAAGAGAGTGATGGGGGTGGGAGAACCCACTGGGTTGCTGCTGGTTTCCCCAGGCCCTCAACTTCTGTTGGGTGGGGACACACCTAACAAGTCTCAGGACTGGGTGCAGGAGGAGGTGGGGAGTTTTTTGTTTGGGGACTCAGCCTCCCCTATTTTTTTCCAAAACAGCTGCAGTGCTGGGGAGGGGGAGGAGTGTGGGGGTAGACCCAGGGTGCAGGGCACCCCGGAGCCAAACACTATTCCTGCATCCTGGGTTGGTGAGATGGAGGAAGAGGGGGGGACGTCGGGAGTACGGATGGTGTTATCACCGGTAGATATGGAGCAGGGGAGCATCGGGTGAGTCTCCTGTTTTTGTTTTTTTCTGTCTGGGTTTAGTATTTGAGTGTATTACATGTTTTTATTTGATTCTTTCATGAGGTCTAATTTGACTTTTGTTAGTTTAAATGTAAGGGGTTTATGGGATTATGTTAAGAGGAGGGCGGTTTTTAGTTATTTGGAGGGTGTGGGGTTTGATTTTTGTTTTTTACAGGAGGTTCACCTGAGGGATGGAGGGGATGTTAGTATGTTTAAGAAGGAGTGGGACAAAGGGGAGTCGGTTTGGGGTATTGGGGGGGTGCACTCATCGGGGGTAGGGATTTTGTGTGGGCACAGGGAGGTAAAAGTGGAGGGTTATTTTGTGGTGATGCATGGGAGGGTTATAGGGGTGGATGTCACGATAAGGGATTGTAAATTTAGATTAGTGGTGGTGTATGGGCCACAGGTGGTGGCAGACAGGAGGGAGATGGTGGACTGTCTGGCGCCCCTGTGTGTCACAAATAGGAAATTAGTGATAGGGGGGATTTTAATACAGATTTAGGACTAGGGGGGGATAGCAGTGCAGGCGCCATCACCGGGCTAATGGCTTTCCATGGTCTGGTTGATGGTGGCCTGCACACTACTCCGAAAATGGCCGGTCCTACATGGCGCAACTCCAGGGGGGTTGCGCGGAAGCTCGACTATATTTTTGTACCCAGGTCTTTGGGTAGGTAGTCTGGGCGGCTGTTGCCTGTTTTCTTTTCGGATCACAACGGGGTGCTCCTGCAGGTGGGGTCGCCAGTCTGCCTCTTTGGTAGGGGGTACTGGAAGTTAGATCGGGATGTGCTGGAGGAGCAGGCTTTTGTTTTTTGGTTTCTTTTGGAGGCTTGAAGGCCTCCGGTCCATGTGCGAGGGGGTGTTAGAGTGGTGGGAATTAGTTAAGGTGAAGATTAGGGCTTTTATAATAGGGTATTGCAAGAGGAAAAAAAGGGAGGAGAGGAGGGAGGTGGATCGTATTCATAGGTTAATTGAACTCGAGTATGTGGCAGGCAACCTCGGCGGGTCGTTTGACTGGGAGAGATCCGCAACCCTAAAGGCGCAGCTCAGGGAGTTGCAGGAGCGGAAGGCTCGAGCTTTCCTGTAGCGTGCGCATAGTGGCTTTCTAGAACACAATGAGACTTGTTCTGCTATGTTCTTTAAGTCGGTTAGGGCCAGACAGAGTAGGAAGGTAATGCATGGCGTTAGGGAAGAAAATGGTAGTATAGTTAGAGAACCAGAGGATATGGTCAGGGTGACAACTGATCATTTCCAAGGTTTATTTAAGGAAAGGGAAATAGATGTAGAGCAGGGAAATGTGTTTTTAGAACACTTGTCCAGGCGGTTGCCGGAGGACATTAGAGAAGTGATGGAGGCCCAGATTTCACTAGAAGAGGTTGAGAGCGCTCTTAGGAGGATGGAAAAAGGGAAGGTGCCTGGGATGGATGGGCTGCTGGCTGAGTTTTATCTCAAGTTTAGGGTTATACTTGGACCAGTGGTCCTCAAAGTCTTGAAGGCCATCCTTGAGACGGGGGTCCCGGGGGGATCAATGGCTGTTGGTGTGCTGTCACTTTTATATAAGAAGGGGGAAGTAACAGACCTTGGCAACTGGCGGCCGTTGACCATGCTGTGTGTAGATTACAAGCTACTTGCAAAGGTTTTAGCAGACCGGTTGGCACAGCCCTTCCCTACGTCGTCCATGAGGATCAGACGTGCGGGGTAGAGGGCCGCTCTATTAGATGGAACCTACAGTTAATCAGGGACTCCATCGCTTGGGTTGAAGATAGAGGACTGCCTTTAATGGTAGCAGCGCTAGATCAGGTGAAAGCCTTTGATCACGTGAATAGATCCTTTTTATTCAGAGTGTTAGGTCGATTAGGATTTGGGGAGAAGTTCATAGGATGGATTCGTACATTATATGTCGGAGCGGGGTGCCGAGTTAGTGTAAATAGTCACTTGGGTGACGTTTTTGACCTCTCGTCTGGGGTCAGGCAGGGGTGCCCACTCTCGGCTCTCCTCTTCGTTCTGTACATGGAGCCTCTGGGGGCTGCCATTAGGGCAGACACAGGGGTGGAAGGCTTGTTGATCCCTGGAAGTGGTGGGCTGCGTGTTAAGATGACGCAGTACGCCGACGACACTTCCTTGCTGCTGTGCAAGGACTCGTGCCTGACAAGGTCCCTTGCCATCTTTGATTTCACCCGAGCGTCGGGAGCAGTTCTGAACCATGCAAAGTCTTCCGTCAAGTTTTTCGGAAGATGGTGCAGTAGAACGGATGTGCCCGGGGGGTTATCTCTCTGTGAGGGGGCCCTGAGGATTCTCGGGGTCCATTTTGAGACCTCCGGCTCAGCGACGCTAAACTGGAACATGCGTATTGCAGTGGTACAGAGGAAGCTAGCAATGTGGAAGGCAAGGTATTTGTCTTTTATGGGCAAAGTCCTGGTCCTTAAGGTGGATGTGTTGCCGTCTCTTTTGTATTTGGCGTACATCTACCCATTGCCGGCTTGTCTGAGGAGGCCTCTAGTGAGGCTTGTGTTTCAGTTCATGTGGAGTGGCAGGTGCGAGTGGGTCGCCAGGGCACGCATGCTCTGTCCCATCGGGGAGGGAGGTAGGGGGTACCACATTTCCCCCTCAAGCTGGACGCAATTTTTGTTTCTTTCTTGTTAACGGAGCTTGCTCATCCAGTGATACACCTGTCCGGTTACCTCCTGCGGGTGTTCTTCTCGTATCAGGCGAGAAGCGTAAGGGTGTGGTCTAACACGGGTCCTCGGGCGGAACAGCTGCCGTGGCACTTTGGTCATGCGGCCAAGTGGCTGCGTGCGCACCCTGAGGTTGAAGTTGCCCGAGTAGGTTTAGATGGTTTGGGATGAGTTGAACCACAGAGTGAAGGAAAAGCAGCCAACAAGTGCTCAGCGTATGTGGGAACCCCTTCAAGACTATTGGAAAAGTATTCCTCATGAAGCTGGTTGATAGAATGCCAAGAGTGTGCAAAGCTGTCATCAAGGCAAAGGGGGGCTGGTACTTTAAGTATTCAGACCCTTTACTCAGTACTTTGTTTAAGCACCTTTGGCAGCGATTACATCCTTGTGTCATCTTGGGTAGGACACTACAAGCTTTGGACACCTGTATTTGAGGAGTTTCTCCCATTCTTATCTGTAGATCCTCTCAAGCTCTATCAGGTTGGATGGGGAGCATTGCTAGACAGTTACAGAATGTTTAGGTCTCTTCAGAGATGGTCGATTGGGTTCAAGTCTGGGCTCTGGATGTGCCACTCAAGGATATTCAAAGACTTTTCCCAAAGCCACTCCTGCATTGTCTTGGTTGTGTGCTTAGAGTCCAATTGGAAGGTTAACCTTCACCACAGTTTGAGGTCCTGGGTGCTCTGTAGCAAGTTTTCATCAAGGATCTCGCTGTACTTTGCTCTGTTCAACTTTGCCTCGATTCTGAAAACTCTAAGCG
Source organism: Oncorhynchus mykiss (assembly GCF_057628025.1). Taxonomy (NCBI): domain Eukaryota; kingdom Metazoa; phylum Chordata; class Actinopteri; order Salmoniformes; family Salmonidae; genus Oncorhynchus; species Oncorhynchus mykiss. The sequence goes on from NC_143041.1 coordinate 7,779,892, forward strand.
GGCTGTCATGTGCCTTTTACTGAGGAGTGGCTTCCATCTGGCCACTCTACCATAAAGGCCTGATTGGTGGAGTGCTGCAGAGATGGTTGTCCTTCTGGAAGGTTCTCCCATTTCCACAGTGGTACTCCAGAGCTCTGTCAGAGTGACCATCGGATTCTTCCTCACCTCCCTGACCAAGGCCCTTCTCTCCTGATTGCTCAGTTTGGCCAAGCAGCCAGCTCTAGGAAGAGTCTGGTGGTTCCAAACATCTTCCATTGAAGAACGATGGAGGCCACTGTGTTCTTCGGGACCTTTACTGTTGTAGGAACGTTTTGATACCCTTCCCCAGATCTGTGCCTCGACACAATCCCGTCTCGGAGCTCTATGTACAATTTCTTCGATCTCATGGCTTTGTTTTTGCACTGACATGCACTGTCAACTGTGGGACCTTATATATAGACAAGTGTGTGCTTTTCCAAATCATGTGTAATCAATTGAATTTACTACAGATGGACTCCAATCAAGTTTTAGAAACATCTCAAGGATGATCAATGGAAACATGATTCACCTGAGCTCAATTTCGAGTCTCATATTAAAGGGTCTGAATACTTATGGAAATAAGGTATTTCTGTTTTTTTTATTTTTTTATTTTACACATGCAAACATTTCTAAAAACCTGTTTTTGCTTTGTCATTGTGGGATATTGTGTATAGATTGCTGATTGTACATAGACAAGAAACAGAGAGTAGCAGCGCAGGTGAAGAGTGTAAAGGTCAGAGACTTGGCAGTGTGGTGCCAGAACAACAACTTCTGCTTCAACGTCAGTAAGACCAAGGAGCTGATTGTGGACTATAGGAGAACGTGGGGAGAGCACTCCCCCATCCACATTGATGTTGTAGTGGAGCTAGAGCTTCACGTTCCTTGGGGTCCTCAACACTAAGGACTTAACATGGTCCACACACTCTCTCCCCTTCTCTCCACATTCTCTCATTCTTTCCTCCTCTCGCCGTTTCTCTCATCTTCTCCCCTCACCCTAGAGCATAATTTAGCCCCCCGTCCAGAAAAAGCTATGAAAATTCCCTCAGAACCATGTTCAGCGACTCCATCTGTCATTGGCCTACCTACAGTATCTCCAAATGCCAGCTCATTCCTAAACAAACAACAGCTCAGTTCCTTCCTTTCTCATTCTTATGCCTTCCCTTTGTCAAGGAAAGAATCAATTGTGATGAGGGAGTCAATGAAGGAAGAAGAACTCCTTTTGAATTTGTTGCTTGGAGATGAGGAGTGAGTTAGGAGAGAGGGAGTTTCTTGGGAAGAAAGTTGGTTGGATTTGACCTGTGTTTGGGGTTTCTGAATAACTGAATAATACAGTGCGGTATTAGAGAGGAGATGGGCAGAGGCATCAGCAGCTCCAGACTCTCTTTGGGGGGAGTCTGTGAGCTCTACCACGCGTCACTTGGGGATGAGAGCCAGGCGAGAAACAGGGAACAGAGAGGATCTGCAGCTGTCTTGTAGCTGATGGGAAATGGAATGCAGCATAGCTTATGGGCTCCTGAGTGGCACAGAGGTCTAAGGCACAGCATCTCAGTGCTAGATGTGTCACCACAGACACCCTGGTTCAAATCCAGGCTATATCACAACTGGCTGTGATTGAGAGTCCCATAGGGTTGTGCACAATTGGTCTAGTGCCGTCTGGGCTTGGATGTCATTGTAAATAAGTGTTTTTCAATTTTTGCCTAAAATGACATACCCAAATCTAACTGCCTGTAGCTCAGGTCCTGAAGCAAGGATATGCATATTCTTGGTACCTTTTGAAAGGAAACACTTTGAAGTTTATTGAAATGTCAAAGGACTGTAGTACAATATAACACAATAGATCTGGTAAAAGATCATTACAAAGAAAAAGTCTGGAAGTCTCCCCATGAGATGACACTCCAGGGCCTATATCATCTTTGCTGTTCCTCCTCATTTCCTCCCTTCTTCTCTTTTTGCTATCTTCCCTCAATTCGGCTTCCATCCTACCATCTTGAGCCATCTTTAAGCCCCTGTGGTTGTGGTTGTCTTGCAGTCATATATCATCTCCTCCTCTCCATTTTTTAACCCTTCACTGCACAGCTGTCTTTACACTGCCCCAGACCACCTGTCAAAGTGATGGTGATGGTGTGTAGACCCCCCTCCCTGCCGACCCTCTTCACCTGGAGTGAGGGCCCTGCCAGGCTGCCTGGTCCAGGCCTCGGTGCACCCTGGCTCCCTGGCTCATCTGCACACAATTAAGACATTAACAAGAGGAGAGAACTACGAGTCTCATCTCTCAGTCTTCTCCTGTGATTCACTCTTATTCACTCTCAGCTCTTATCAAAGAGGCTAGAATGAGTCCCAAATGGTACCCTATTCCCTATTTAGAACACTACTTTTATGCACTACATAGGGAATAGGGTGCCATTTAGGACAAATACCAGAATAAGACATCTCAGCTTATTATAGAGACTCCTCCTGAGAAAGATACTGGTGGCCTTCAGCATGCAGAATGGATATGGGACACCGGGATGGACATTTCTTATGAAAAATCAAGAAAACATATATAACTAGGAGGTTTTGTATCCTTTGATAAATCTTTCACTAGCAAGGCCATCTCCAGCTGGCTAGGTGTTTTATGTGTTTTCTTCCCTGGTCGAAGTGTCATGGCCCTCCATCTATTATCTATCTCCTTCTTATCTACTGTTGACTTTTCTATCTGATCAAATAAAATAAAAAATATACACATTTTTAAAACCCAGCCTCCATCCCTGCAGGAGGCCTTTTGCCTTTTGGAAGGCCGTCATCGTAAATAAGAATTTGTTCTTATCTTACTTGCCTAGTTGAATAAATAAATACATCTGAATCTGATAGACTGTCCTTTTCTCGGGCTTCCTACACAGACACAGACCAGAGCTATTGTTCCCATAGGTCTCTGAGTGAGTCAGTCAACTACAGGCTGTGTGTGCCTGCAAGCATGAGGTGCTCGTGAAGGTGCGTGAGCAGCCTGGCAGGGAAGGACAATTACCATCCTAGCTTATCTCCATTTGGCATTGTCACATCAGTTTTGATTTCAAACGGATTTAGGTGGATTAGAACCAAGCTGCCTACAGAGGCGAACAGTGTTTGGAATTGTGAGTTTACTACTTTCTAAAAGCTAGGGCCGGCTCTAGCCTTTTAGGGGCCCTAAGTGAGATTTGTTTATTCTGCTCATTTTGCCATGGCGCAGAGAGAAAAAATATGCAGTTTCACAGCGATTCTTGCCAATTTGCCATGGGGTGGAGAGTAATGTTTTCAGTCTTAAAGCTAATTTCCTGAAATTCTACACATTTTGCCATGTTTTACAGTATGCCATGTTAATGATATCTGAGTGAACGTGACTAACAAAATCAATGGGGCCACCTGAGTGCCTGGTCAGTAATCGGCAATGATTACCACAAGTTTAAATAGCTGGCTAAACTAATTTACCAAACTGTTTCCTGACATGGCTAACTGAGTGACTGTCAGTAACTGACATAAAAATCAAAAAATTGCTGATGCACAACCAAATTTTGAACTTGCACCGACTGAGTCCCCCCTCCAAAAACAGATATACTTTTTTTGTGTTGGTGGCCCCCTAGCGGCCTGGTTCTTCCTTAAGCGATCACTTATGTCGCTTTTGCCTGGAGACGGCCCTGTTAACAGCACCTGTCTTGTTATTAAGTGATAAAAAATGGGTTTCCATAGAGAGATAGCCCTAGACAGCTGAAGATGGGGGGGGGGGGAAAGTAAACCATGTGTTATGAATGGCCTCACTCCCCCGCTCTTCTCTGTCTTTTTCATTTGTCTTTTTCAGCAGGCGCCAAAATCACATATAGCCCTGGCTAACCACCCACACGCTGCAAATGCCAGTCAAAAACACTGATTATCTTCATTCTCAGGAAGTGTGGAAATACCAGGATAGTGTAGGAATTGTTTCGACAGCCATATTGAACCACTTTGCTTCTTTGATGTTAAAAACGTAAAAAGTGGATTCCAAAACAACTATTGATCCTCTGCTGCTTTTCTATACTGCAGAGAGCGGGCCTGCATCTCAAATGGCTCTCCGTTCCCTACAGTAGTGCACTACATTTGATCAGGGCCCATAGGGTTATAGTCAAAAGAAGGGGACTATACTGTATAGGGAGTAGGGTGCCATTTGGGACAGGCCCTGAAAATACATTAACATGGGCTCATGATATGCAGATGAGAGGCTCTCAACATAACATTAGTTGGTAGTGACGGAAGAGGCTGCTCCTCTGCATATGTTAATAAAGCCGTCATCCAGCTAATTGAGCTTCATGTTGTAAGTGGCTGCTTAATATATCTTATAGAGAAAGACTTACTTTCCTTTCAGTTCATGTAAATCGTCAGCATACCCCAAAATGTGTACGTTCAGACCACAATAGTGTATAATAGGGAAATGATTATAAATAAAAAAGATTGGGAACATATATTAGCTTTAAGCTGCTCTCTAACTGTATTAAACAATATATGTTTTATTGTCACATACACAGGATAATTGCAGTGAAATGTGTTTTTATTACAGTGTCAGCCATGGTAATACGGCACCCCGGAGAAAAGTAGGGTTAAGTGTCTCGCTTAAGGGATCGTTGACCTTGTCAGCTCGTGTATTCAAATCAGCGATCTTTCGGTTACTGGCCCAAAGCTCTAACCGCTAGGCTACCTGCAACCCATTAAAAAGAGTTGTTAAATTTGTACCCACACATGTTGACAAATTGTACATGCAAAGCAAGAAGGTTTGATCTCAGAATAATGTCCTTGGACATGTCCCAAATGGCAACCAATTCCCTTTATAGAGCTCTATTTAAAAGTAATGCACCACATTGGGACCAGGGTGCCATTTGGGATGCGGTCCTCATGTTAACATGCTGAATAAGCCATAGTGGAGCAGAACCGAACAGTGCATTAAATATTCATAGTGATTCTCAGCCTGTCACTGAGGTGAGTGTGAAGTCCCATTTTCCTAAACTTTTCAGGTACAGTGGTTCTCCCTTTGAAAGTTTTGAGCTTATGCCGCGACCATTTGTGGTAGATTGTGGTAAATTGCATCATTCTGGCAACACTGGCTGACACTTCAGCGGCACCCCGCAAGCTGCGCTGCAGTACACCACCATTTTTAAAGGAAGAACCACTGTAGTTTCATTAACAGTTATTTTCCCATTCCAGAATAGTTTGGCCGTTCGTCTGTCATTTCAACGTAATTCCTTCTGTCAAAGAAGATCCACTGTCCTGCCAGCTAGGGCCGGGCCACACGCACACACACGCACACACACACACACACACACACACACACACACACACACACACACACACACACACACACACAAGAAAAGATAAGCAGAAAATAATCAAAGCAGAGAGTGGAGCTCCTACTGTTTGTGCTTATAAGCCTCATATGCACACTTGGACATGCACACGCACATGCACACACACAAAATATTAAAAAACAAGCAAAGACAACAAGGCAGGGAGCAGAGCTAATACTCTCTGTGCTTAAGAGCCGACATGGCTGTCTTTGCCAGAAGTGTCTCGGGTGATTGGCTGAGCTGATGGTGCTTTGTAATCAAGCGTCTCTGCCTTCCTTCCCATTGAAGACAGCTGATGGTATGTGATGTATCAGCTCTGTGAGTGTGTGCGTGCGTGTGTGTGTGTGTGTGTGTGCCCCTGCGTCTGTGCATACGTGCGTGCATGTGTGTATGTTTGCTCTGTACAGTATATTCCACCAGGCCTCACCGGTGTGTCTGTGTGTGTGTCTCAGTGAATAATGCACAGCTCCCTCCATCCATACAGAGCTAGCCTTGCGAGGTAAGGGGCTCCTGCTCCTAGGCTCCCAGAAAGACTAATGATGAAGTGCAGGCAAAAAGCCATACGCCCGTTTGTCATCCATCTAGCCCCTCCTTATTAATTAGCTAAACACACACAAACAGCAACATATATTCTCCTGTGTGCTCTAAATACTAAAGACACCATGTGGCCTCTGCCTGAGGTATATTCATTAAGTGTTGAATTAGTTTAATTACCATTTATTCATATCTATTATGCCTCATTCAGCTCAGGCACATTCTAGAACTCTGGAGGCTACTAAGAGATGTTCTTGTCATTGGCCAACAAACATTTTAATTAAAAAAAGATGCATCTTCTTGTATGTTTTCAGAAACGCAAACTCTAAGGCAAACAGAGAGTGTTTCCGCAACTGCAGGCAACAGAGATTACAGAGTGTGTTGTCGTTTTGATTACGGAGTGTGTTACAGTCTGTTAGCTGTCAGTTAAACTGCGCAAAAGTGAAAATGAAACAAACCTTGAGTGTAAAGTTTAGGCATTAATTCAGAGTTAATGTTTGGGTTAAATGTGCTACACAGGATGTCTATTTTTTTAATTGCATTGTAATTTCATAAAATGTCCATAATATACCTGCAGTAATAGTGAAATGATAGTGTTTCACAGTATTACTTACCCGTGTTGTGATTGGCTGTTGAGAAGCATCTATTGTCAAAATGGGAAAGCTGTTTGACTTTGTGGCTGTGTTGTCTAGTGGAAATTGGGTCAAGTGGGGCAGCAGGTAGCTTAGCGGTTTTGAGCATTGGGCCAGTATCCGAAAGGTTACTGGTTCAAATCCCTGAGTGGCATAGGTGACAAATCTGCCGATGTGCCCTTGGCTTCTTAGTACATATTGACATTTAAAAGGTTTATGATGTACTTTTAGGAGGGTTACTGTCAAAATGATTTATTAAATAAATAAATGCATTCATAAATATACACTGAGTGTACAAAACATTAGGAACACCTGCTCTTTCCATGACATAGACTAATCAGGTGAAACCAGGTGAAAGCTATGACCCCTTATTGATGTCACTTGTTAAATCCACTTCAATAAGTGTAGATGAAGAGGATGAGCGAGGTTAAAGAAAGATTTTTGAGACTTGAGACAATTGAGACATGGATTGTGAATGTTTGCCATTCAGTGGGCGAATGGGCAAGACAAAAAATATAAGTGGTTTGGGTGGTTTGAGTGTGTAAAGAACTACAACGCTGCTGGGTTTTCACACTCAACAGTCTCCTGTGTGTATCAAGAATGGTCCACCACCCAAAGGACATCTTGCCAACGTCACACGACTGTGTGAAGCATTGGAGACAACATGGGCCAGCATCCCATTGGAATGCTTTCGACTTCCGTGTAGAGTCCATGACGACTTCCTTGTAGAGTCTATGCCCCCCCCCCCCCTCCCTGTTGCATTTAAACTCAGTTTTTCACCATTCCTGGCATTTAATCCTCGCAAAAATTCCCTGTCTTAGGTCAGTTAGGACGATCATTTCATTTTAAGAATGTGAAATGTCAGATGGGTCCGAAGTTGGGTCCGAAGTTTACAAACACTCAATTAGTTGGTAGCACTGCTTTTAAATTGTTTAGCTTGGGTCAAACATTTCAGGTAGCCTTCCACAAGCTTCCCACAATAAGTTGGGTGAATTTTGTCATATTCCTCCTGACAGAGCTGGTGTAACTGAGTCAGGTTTGTAGGCCTCCTTGCTTGCACATGCTTTTTCAGTTCTGCCCACAAAATGTATGTAGGATTGAGGTCAGGGCGTTGTGATGGCCACACCAATACCTTGACTTTGTTGTTCATAAGCCATTTTGCCACAACTTTGGAAGTATGTTTGGGGTCATTGTCCATTTGGAAGACCCATTTGCGACCAAGCTTTAACTTCCAGACTGATGTCTTGAGATGTTGCTTCAATATATCAACATAATTTTCCATCCTCATGATGTCATCTATTTTGTGAAGTGTACCAGTCCCTCCTCCAGCAAAGCACCCCCACAACATGGTGCTTCACGATTTGGATGGTGTTCTTTGGCTTGCAAGCCTCCCCCTTTTTCCTCAAAACATAACAATGCGCTCATTATGGCCGAACAGTTCTATTTTTGTTTCATTAGACAAGAGAAAATTTCTCCATAAAGTACGATATTTGTCCCCATGTGCAGTTGCAAACCGTCGTCTGGCTTTTTCATGGTAGTTTCGGAGCAGTGGCTTCTTCCTTGCTGAGCGGCCTTCACGTTATGTCGATATGGGACTTGTACCTGTTTCCTCCAGCATCTTCACAAGGTCCTTTGCTGTTGTTCTGGGATTGATTTGCACTTTTCTCACCAAAGTATGTTCATCTCCAGGAGACAGAACGCATTTCCTACCTGAGCGGTATGACGGCTGCGTGGTCCCATGGTGTTTATACTTGCGTACTATTGTTTTTTACAGATGAACGTGGTACCTTCAGGCGTCGGGAAATTACTCCCAAGAATGAACCAGACTTGTGGAGGTCTACATTTGGAGGTCTTGGCTGATTTCTTTTGATTTTCCCATGATGTCAAGCAAAGAGGCACTGAGTTTGAATGTAGGCCTTGAAATACATCCACAGGTACACCCCCAATTGAGTCAAATGATGTCAATTAGCCTATCGGAAGCTTCTAAAGCAATGAAATCATTTTCTGGAATTTTCCAAGCTGTTTAAAGGCACAGTCAACTTAGTGTATGTGAACTTCTGACCCACTGGAATTGTGATACAGTGAATTATAAGTGAAATAATCTTTCTGTAAACAATTGTTGAAAAAATGACTTGTCATGCACAAAGTAGATGTAACGCTCGTCGCCGGTGGAAGGAAGAGTGGACCAAAGCACAGCGTGGAAAGTGTTCATGATATTTATTTTCAAGAAACACAAACAAAAATAACATTTTCAAAAACTAAAGCGAACAGTTCCGTCAGGCACAGACACTAAACAGAAAAAACACCCCACAAAACCCAAACGGAAAATCACAACTTATATATGATCCATAATCAGAGACAACGATAGACAGCTGCCTCTGATTGGGAACCACACTCGGCAAAACAACAAAGAAATAGAAAACATAGATTTTCCCACCCGAGTCACACCCTGACCTAACCAAACATAGAGAATAAATAAGGATCTTTAAGGTCAGCGCGTGACAGTAGATGTCCTAACCGACTTGCCAAAACTATAGTTTGTTAACAAGAAATTTGTGGAGTGGTTGAAAAACAAGTTTTAATGACTCCAACTTAAGTGTATGTAAACTTCCGACTTCATCTGTATGTACTGTATGTATTTTTTTGCAGGTGTGACAGCAGAGCACTTATAGTGAGTGAAGGGAGACAGAGACAGAAAGAGAGAGAGAAACAGAGAGAGAGAAGCAGAGAGAGAGTGACAGATGGGCTTCCAGCTCTGTGCTTCACACACACACGTGCGCGTGCGCACACACACACACACACACGCGCACGCACACGCACAAACACACACAAACACGCACACGCACACGCACACACACTAGCACACAAACGTACAGGCCTCTCTTGAGGGATAATAGTCCCTTCCCTCTCACGGAGGTGAGACCCAAGGGGACTCCCGAGGGGAGGTGACCAGGTCGCCCTGCATGGTTTGTGTGGAGAGAGGAGAGGGCAACTGACGGTAGAGGAGGGCAGCCTTACAACCCAAGTGGGTCTGTTGTCCTTCGCTGTCATTCAAGCCCCTCAATCCATCTCTTTACTTATTTCCATAAGAACCAGATAGATAGACTACCCTACTCCCTCTAAAAAAACTTGGATAAAAGTGTCTGTTAAAATGTCATATAGAAAAGGACAACATTATTTTCACATTTGTGAAGACCTACCTCAATAGGGTGATGCCTGTGTTAATAAACCTCTGCTTCAACCTAAGAATATTATATATTGTAATTGTCACGTTCTGACCATCGTTCGTGTGTGTTTTCCTTGTTTTAGTGTTGGTCAGGACGTGAACTGGGTGGGCATTCTATGTTGGATGTCTTGTTTGTCTATTTCTATGTCCGGCCTGATATGGTTCTCAATCAGAGGCAGGTGTTAGTCATTGTCTCTGATTGGGAACCATATTTAGGTAGCCTGGGTTTCACTGTGTGTTTGTGGGTGATTGTCCTTAGTGTTAGTTTGCACCAGTTTAGGCTGTTTCGGTTTTCATTACGTTTATTATTTTGCACTGTTTGTATTTGGATTCATGTTGCTATAGTCACAATAAACATGGATCGCAATCTACACGCCGCATTTTGGTCCGACTCTCCTTCTCGCCTCTCCTCTTCAGACGAAGAGGAGGACGACCGTGACAGAATCACCCACCACAACAGGACCAAGCGGTGTGGTAATGGGCAAAGGAAAAAGCAGCAGCAGGAGCAGCGCGAGGAGGTATGGACATGGGAGGACGAATTAGACGGTAAAGGACCTTGGGCTCAGCCAGGAGAGTATCGCCGCCCCAAGGAAGAACGGGAGGCGGCGAAAGCGGAGAGGCGTTGGTACGAGGAGGCAGCGCGGCGTCGTGGATGGAAGCCCGGGAGTCAGCCCCAAAAATTTCTTGGGGGGGGGCTAACAGGGAGTATGGCTACGCCAGGTAGGAGACCTGAGCCAACTTCCTGTGGTTACCGGGGGGCTAGAGAGACCGGGCAGGCACCGTGTTATGCTGTGGAGCGCACGGTGTCCCCAGTGCGGGTGCACAGCCCGGTGCGGTACATTCCAGCTCCGCGTATCGGCCGGGCTAGAGTGGGCATCGAGCCAAGTGCCATGAAGCCGGCTCTACGCATCTGGTCTCCAGTGCGTCTCCTTGGGCCGGCTTACATGGCACCAGCCTTGCGCACGGTGTCCCCGGTTCGCCTGCATAGCCCAGTGCGGGCTATTCCACCTCGCCGCACTGGCAGGGCGACCGGGACCATTCAACCGGGTAAGGTTGGACAGGCTCGGTGCTCAAGAGCTCCAGTGCGCCTGCACGGCCCGGTCTATCCGTCACCACCTCCACACCCCAGCCCTCCGGTGGCAGCTCCCCGTACCAGGCTGTCTCTCCGGCCCATCCGTCCAGAGCCTTCCTCCTCTCCAGCGCTGCCGGAGCCTCCCGCCTGTCCGGCGCCTCTGCCAGAGCCTCCCGCCTGTCCGGCGCCTCTGCCGGAGCCTCCCGCCTGTCCGGCGCCTCTGCCGGAGCCTCCCGCCTGTCCGGCGCCTCTGCCGGAGCCTCCCGCCTGTCCGGCGCCTCTGCCGGAGCCTCCCGCCTGTCCGGCGCCTCTGCCGGAGCCTCCCGCCTGTCCGGCGCCTCTGCCGGAGCCTCCCGCCTGTCCGGCGCCTCTGCCGGAGCCTCCCGCCTGTCCGGCGCCTCTGCCGGAGCTTCCCGTCTGCCCGGCGCCTCTGCCGGAGCTTCCCGTCTGCCCGGCGCCATCGGAGCTTCCCGTCTGCCCAACGCCGCCAGTGCCGCCAGTCAGCCAGGGGCCGCCAGTGCCGCCAGTCAGCCAGGGGCCGCCAGTGCCGCCAGTCAGCCAGGGGCCGCCAGTGCCGCCAGTCAACCAGGGGCCGCCAGAGCTGCCAGTCTGCAAGGAGCTACCAGTCTGCAAGGAGCCGCCAGAGCTGCCAGTTAGCATGGAGCAGCCAGGGCCGCCAGTCAGCATGGAGCAGCCAGGGCCGCCAGTCAGCATGGAGCAGCCAGGGCCGCCAGTCAGCATGGAGCAGCCAGGGCCGCCAGTCAGCATGGAGCAGCCAGGGCCGCCAGTCAGCATGGAGCAGCCAGTGCTGCCAGTCAGCATGGAGCAGCCAGATCTGCCAGTCGACCAGACTCTTCCAGATCTGCCAGTCGACCAGACTCTTCCAGATCTGCCAGTCGACCAGACTCTTCCAGATCTGCCAGTCGACCAGACTCTTCCAGATCTGCCAGTCGACCAGACTCTTCCAGATCTGCCAGTCGACCAGACTCTTCCAGATCTGCCAGTCGACCAGACTCTTCCAGATCTGCCAGTCGGCCAGACTCTTCCAGATCTGCCAGTCGGCCAGACTCTTCCAGATCTGCCAGTCGGCCAGACTCTTCCAGATCTGCCAGTCGGCCAGGATCTGCCAGAACCGCCAGCCGGCCAGGATCTGCCGGATCTAACTACCTGCCTGAGCTTCCTCTCAGTGCTGTGCTACCCATCAGTCCCGAGCTACTTCTGTCCCGAGCTGCCCCTCTGTCTCGGGCTGACCCTCTGTCCCGAGCTGTCATTAAGAAGGGTCACCTATCTAGGGACGCTAAGGAGGTGGACTAAAACTGTTATGGAGTGGGGTCCACGTCCAGCGCCAGAGCCGCCACCGCGGACAGATGCCCACCCACACCCTCCCCCATAGGTTTAAGTTGTGCGTCCGGAGTCCGCACCTTGGAGGGGGGGTACTGTCACGTTCTGACCATCGTTCGTGTGTGTTTTCCTTGTTTTAGTGTTGGTCAGGACGTGAACTGGGTGGGCATTCTATGTTGGATGTCTTGTTTGTCTATTTCTATGTCCGGCCTGATATGGTTCTCAATCAGAGGCAGGTGTTAGTCATTGTCTCTGATTGGGAACCATATTTAGGTAGCCTGGGTTTCACTGTGTGTTTGTGGGTGATTGTCCTTAGTGTTAGTTTGCACCAGTTTAGGCTGTTTCGGTTTTCATTACGTTTATTATTTTGCACTGTTTGTATTTGGATTCATGTTGCTATAGTCACAATAAACATGGATCGCAATCTACACGCCGCATTTTGGTCCGACTCTCCTTCACACCTAGAAGACCGTTACAGTAATATCAGTATTACATTCAAACTTCCACCAAAATACTGGGAAAGAGAGAAAATGACAAAGGGGGCATCTGGTTCGGTGCATTGTGGAGTCATTTGCAAAGCTGGCACGTTGTTTTACACAAACACACACACACAGCCTCCAGGAGGGTAGTGTCTGTGCTGTGTATAGCCAAACTGTGTAGTTGGGTCAAAGGCAGGGAATATTACAGGGCTGTTTGTGCCTCTCCTCCCCTCCCACAAGGCATTTAATCTATGGAGCTGTCAGCCCTGTGGAGAGGCGACCGCTTGGCTGCTGGCCCGAGGAGGCAGCAAATGTACTGGTACCTTCTACACACATCTACACAGATGTAGACACACACACACACACACACATACATACACAATACACACAAACTTCCATGCTCTGGAAAAGCTCCCAGCTTTGGAGGAAGGAGATGGTAATCGGTCTTCCCACTCCCCTCCCCTGGTCACAGATTAAGGAACAGCACCCAGCCAGAGCCATATTGGGATGGATGTGGGCCAGGCTGAAAGTATGCAGAGATTTAAACCATGAAATACACCGCAAACAGCCTGAACAGATTAAATGGACACAGAAGGAGAGAGAGAAGGAGATAAAGAAACCGTAGAGAGAGAATGTGTATGTGCATGCGTGCATGGGGCGTGTGTGTTCAGTCTATCACGTAGAGTGTTTTTTTTCTTTCTGTGAACTGCATAGCTACAGTAGGTAAATATCTCAGTGGACTGCAGCGAATTCGTTGTGACCATATCAACATTGTTTTCATTCCCTTCACGCTATGTACCTTCTCCCTGTGGGGTTGCAGCTCTGATCACAGTGGAAAGTGGGTCTAGTTACATCTTGATTATACATGCATATTATGCAGGATGTAAATATTACAAAAATCATTGTTTAAAATTAATTGTATTATTTTGCAGCTGGGAATAAGCACCTAGAGCTCTAACAGGACCATGCAGCTTATTTACTGAATATAAACACAACTCACATTTGTTGTATTTATGCCATTGCCATTTGACTTCACACAGCTGCCCAGCTGTTGGTCTACTGTCATTGGCTACTGCAGCATTACCCAGAAACCCCCTCTCCAACAGCTTCTAATTCCAACCCTGGCATCCGCCTCACAGTTAGCTCAAATTAAAATCATTCCAATTAAGTAAACGACATGCCATGAGTCAGGAAAGTGGGCCAAAGCCGGGATGGTGACAGCTCAACAGCCAACATTGTACTGTCCAGGTGGGAAATTATGAGGCCAGTCTATCGCTGAGTCCAAATAAAAAGCTTGCTGCGTTACAGTGGGAGAAAGATGCAGGCTCTGCAGTAAATCTGGGCTGGTTTGGTTCTTGGCCACCACTGTGATCAATACCCTTAGGAGGGACATTGTGCATGGTTAATATAGTTTCTATTCAGATGGATGATGGGGAGATTGTTCCTCTGTTATCCCCCTCTCTCTCTCTCTCCGTCTCTCTCTGTCACTCTCTTTTGGTCTAGGACCAAAAGGCTTCTCAACAGCTTTAACCCCCAAGCCATAAGACTCCTGACCAAGTAATCAAATGGCTACCGGAACTATTTGCATTGCCCCCCCAACCCCTCTTTTACGCTGCTACTCTCTGTTTATCATATATGCACAGTCACTTTAACTATACATTCATGTACATACTACCTCAATTAGCCCGACTAACCGATGCCCCCGCACCTTGGCTACCCAGACTATCTGCATTGTGTCCCGCCACCCGCCACCCGCCAACCCCTCTCTTACTCTACTGCTACTCTCTGTTTATCATATATACAAGTCATTTTAACTATACCTACATGTACATACTACCTCAATTAGCCAGACTAACCGGTGCCTGTATATAGCCTCGCTACTGTATATAGCCTTGCTACTGTTATTTTTTACTGTTGTTTTTATTTCTATACTTATCTATTGTTCACCTAATACCTATTTTTTACTTAACATTTGCACTGTTGGTTAGTGTCACGTTCTGACCTTAGTTTTTGTTATGTCTTTGTTTTAGTATGGTCAGGGCGTGAGTTGGGCGGGTTGTCTATGTTAGTTTTTCTATGATTTGCTATTTCTGTGTTTGGCCTGGTATGGTTCTCAGAGGTAGCTGTCAATCGTTGTTCCTGATAGAGAACCATATTTAGGGAGCCTATTTTCTATTGTGTTTGGTGGGTGATTGTTTTCTGTTTTGTGTCTACACCAGCCAGAACTGTTTTCGGTCGTTCTCGTTGTTATTTCCGTGTTCATTGAATAAATATGGACACATACCACCCTGCACCTTGGTCCTCCTCTTCCTCCACCACCAACGGCCGTTACAGTTAGGGCCTGTATGTAAGCACTTCACTGTAAGTAAGCACTTCACTGTAAGGTCTACAGTACACCTCTACAAACAGTCTGCCTGGATTTCCACCTGTTACGTTACCAGGCAGCCATTTTGGTTTTGTGTAGTTAACCATTGGTGTCATCATTCACTTTGATTCTGGCTATGAAAATCACATTTTGTCAAAGTTGGAATTCCAAGTTGGATGACCATTCAAAAATATTTTCTCAGTCGGAGCTTGTTTTCTTTAGAATTCCCAGTTGTCTTGAACGCACTGAAGTCGGAAGTCAGTTCCCAGTTCCGAGTTACCAATTGTTTTGAATGCGGCAATAATCCCAAACCATATACTACTAGCAATACAAACGGATTGTCATAGCTAGCCACCATGCATTAATCTGCAGGTAGCTAAAGGTAACCAACTAGGTTCAATGTTAGCTCGCTAGCTAACATTAGGCTTTAACTAGCAATGCAAATGGCTTTTTGAGAGACAAATAATATTACTACTGTAACGGTTTTCTTCCGTTGAAGGAGAGGAGGACCAAAATGCAGTGTGGTTAGTGTTCAACATCTTTAATATAGACGATGAACGAGAACACTACAAAATACAAAACAACAAATGTGAATACCGAAACAGTCCTATCTGGTGCAATGACACAAAGACAGAAGACAACCACCCACCAAGTACCCACAGAATATGGCTGCCTAAATATGGTTCCCAATCAGAGACAACGATAGACAGCTGCCTCTAATTGAGAACCGATCTAGGCAACCATAGACATACAAACTACCTAGAAAGGAAACATAAACATACAAAAACCCCTAGACCAGACAAAACACATAAATCCCTCATGTTACACCCTGACCTAACCAAAATGATAAAGAAAACAAAGATAACTAAGGCCAGGGTGTGACAGTACCCTCCCCAAAGGTGCGGTCTCCCGGCCGCACACCTAAATCCATAGGGGAGGGTCTAGGTGGGCGTCTGTCCACAGTGGCGGCTCTGGCGCGGGATGTGGACCCCACTCCACCATAGTCTTTGTCCGCTTTAGTCTCTTCCTAGGAACGGCGACCCTCGCCGCCGACCTAGGATTGGCAACCCTACTAAAGGGCCCCACTCCACTAAACAAACTCCTCCGGACTGAGGGGCAGCTCCGGACTGAGGGGCAGCTCCGGACTGAGGGGCAGCCCAAGACTGAGGGGCAGCCCAGGACTGAGGGGCAGCCCAGGACTGAGAGGTAGCCCAGGACTGAGAGGTAGCCCAGGACTGAGAGGTAGCTCAGGACTGAGAGATAGCTCAGGCTGGTTGACGGCTCTGGCAGATCCTGGCTGAATGGCGGCTCTGGCAGATCCTGACTGAATGGCGGCTCTGGCAGATCCTGGCTGAATGGCGGATCCTTGCAGACTGGCGGCTCTGGCGGCTCAGGACAGACGGGAGACTCTAGCAGCTCTGGACAGGCGGGAGACTCTGGAAGCTCTGGACAGGCGGGAGACTCTAGCAGCTCTGGACAGGCAGGAGACTCTAGCAGCTCTGGACAGGCGGGAGACTAGCAGCTCTGGACAGGCAGGAGACTCTAGCAGCTCTGGACAGGCGGGAGACTCTAGCAGCTCTGGACAGGCGGGAGACTCTAGCAGCTCTGGACAGGCGGGAGACTCTAGCAGCTCTGGACAGGCGGGAGACTCTAGCAGCTCTGGACAGGCGGGAGACTCTAGCAGCTCTGGACAGGCGGGAGACTCTAGCAGCTCTGGACAGGCGAGGCGCACTGTAGGCCTGGTACGTGGTGCCGGCACTGGTGGTACTGGGCAGAGGACACGCACCTCAGGGCGAGTGCGGGGAGGAGAAACAGGGAGTACTGGGCTCTGGACACGCACAGGAAGCCTGGTGCGGGGGGCTGCCACCGGAGGGCTGGTGCGTGTAGGTGGCACTGGATAGACCGGACCGTGCAGATGCACTGGAGCTCTTAAGCACCAAGCCTGCCCAACCTTACCTGGCTCGATGCACACTCTAGCCCGGCCGATACGAGGAGCTGGAATGTACCACACCGGGCTATGCACCCGCACTGGAAACACCGTGCGCTCCACAGCATAACACGGTGCCTGCCAGGTCCCTCTCGCTCTCCGGTAAGCACAGGAAGTTGGCGCAGGTCTCCTACCTGGCTTCGCCATACTCCCTGTGTGCCCCCACCCAATACATTTTTTGGGCTGACTCTCGGGCTTCCTACCGCACCGCCGTGCTCATTTCTCCAACTCCATTCTCCTGTAACCCTCCTCGCACTGCTCCAGCGAATCCCAGGCGGGCTCCGGCACTCTCCCTGGGTCGACCGCCCACCTGTCTATCTCTTCCCAAGTTGTATAGTCCAGATTCTGCTCCCATGTCCAGAATTCCTGACATCGCTGCCTCTTCTGCTCCTGCCCGTTACCACGCTGCTTGGTCCTGTTGTGGTGGGTTGTTCTGTAATGGTTTTCTTCCCACCAAGTACCCACAGAATATGGCTGCCTAAATATGGTTCCCAATCAGAGACAACGATAGACAGCTGCCTCTAATTGAGAACCAATCTAGGCAACCATAGACATACAAACTACATAGAAAGGAAACAGCCCCATAAACATACAAAACCCCTAGACCAGACAAAACACAGAAATCCCCCATGTCACACCCTGACCTAACCAAAATAATAAAGAAAACAAAGATAACTAAGGCCAGGGCGTGACAACGACACAGGTCATACATGTAACATTAGCTAGCAAGCCAGCCAGCTAATTTTAGCTAGCTGGCTAACAGTACCCTTTAACTTGCAAAAATGTATAATATCTGAAAATAAAGCTAGCTAGACTCTCTTACATGGATGAACGCTTCTCCTTCTAAATCACGGATATCATGGTTGCCCTTAGTTTGAATATGTAACAGTTAGTTTGAAAATGTAAAACAGGTGTTTTATACAACTCCCCTTTTTGACTCCCTCTGCATATTTGCAATCAAATGCCAGCATTTTCACCATCTCCTTAGCTATCATACTCTCCTTCCTCCGGGCATTCCACTGATTTCAAAACTCTGTCAACTTCCTCCATGACAATAACACTGTTGATCGTCGTTTCAGAAGACTCTAAAATGTCTGGTTCAATGAAAATGTTTTTACCTAACTCAGGGATTTCCTCATCGTCTGATAAATGTTCATAGTCAGAGACAGTCAACATGGCACGATTGTCCTCCAGAAAGTGGAGAGCATTAGCAATACCTTTGCAGTTCTTCATGATATCTTGAAAAACAAACACGGTATAAAGGATTACCTACACATATGGAGCAGCTCATGTTATAGACCGAAGCATGCTACATGGCAGACCAATCCTAACTCATCTCTCAGCATTTCCAGCCTATCCATTATCTCAGCCAATCATGGCTAGCAGGAAGGTTTCTGGCTTTTACCGTGGACAAACCAACTAGGCTCGTAATTTAAAAATAGTATTCGTATTTACAGATGGCATACTAGTTTTTTATTAAGGCACATAAAAGTTCACATGTTCAAGAAGGCAATTCTCCAACAAATTATGTTTAAGTTCAAATGCCTCTCCTGTGAAGTAGTGACTTGCGACAGATGCCTAGTTTCTTGAAACGAGTCACATTTGTTGGCCAAATTTTCTTGTGATTTTCATTCGCTGTATCTGATAATGCCTGAAACATTCTGAACACAACATTGCACTCATTATTTCAGATTGTACTGTACAGTAAGTAGATTTAAATATAAGTTCAAATAAGGACACTCATGGTTATGTGATTATCAAATGTGCATAACATGACTGAAGGAAAGGACATTGTATTACAGTATGTGTTGGGGAGGGCTTTGAGAGTTATTCACAGGGGCTAGAAGTTGAGTGCGTCCCAAAAGGCACCCTATTCCCTATGAGGTGCACTACTTTTGACCGGCTCCCTATGGGCAAAAGTTGTGCACTATGTCTTCTTCAGGATCGGTGTCCCTTCCACGGACGGTTGAGCTAACGTAGGCTAATGCGATTAGCATGAGCTGGTAAGTAACAAGAATATTTCCCAGGACATACTGTAGACATATCTGATATTGGCAGAAAGCTTAAACTCATGAATCTAACTGCGCCGTCCAGTTTACAGTAGATATGACAGTGAAAGAATACCATGCTACTGTTTGAGGAGAGTACACCATTTTGAACATGAAAAGTTATTAATATACCAATTAGGCCAATTTGGGCAGTCCTGATACAAAATCTGGAACAGAAATGCAATGGTTCATTGGTTCAGTCTATAACTTTGCACATACACTGCTGCCATCCAATGGCCAATATATAAATTGCACATGGGCTAGAATAATACATTATAGCCTTTCTCTTGCATTTCAAAGATGATGGTTAAAAAAAAATAAAAAATAACGTTTTTTTCTTTGTATTATCTTTTACCAGATCTATTATGTTGTATTCTACTACATTCTTTTCACATTTCCACAAACTTCAAAGTGCTTCCTTTCAAATGGTACCAAGAATATGCATATGCTTGTTTCAGGGCCTGAGCTACAGGCAGATAGATTTGGGTATGTTATTTTAGGCGAAAAATGAAAAAAAGGGGCGGATCCTTAAGAGGATTTAGGGAATAGAGTATCTTTTGAGACACATACGTTATAAGGATGTCCACACTTCTCATTAGCATGGAAACTACTTTGACACCTGTAGAGCCACGACAGCACCAAACGAGACTCATAAACAAAAGGAGGGAGGATGACAGTGAGAGAGAACAAGAGGCTGAAGGGGAAATAAGGAAAGAGATGTGTGTGCGAGAGGCATGTGTGAGAGAGAAAGAATGAGAGAGGAAGCGAGCGAGCGAGTGAGCGAGGAAGGGAGAGAGTAAGTAAGACAGGCGGCGGAGATGGGGAAAGAGAGAACTAACAAGAAAGACATGTCTTGGGTGACAATGGCTACCTCCCAAATATCACCTTATTTCCTACATAGCGCACTACTTCTGACCAGGATCCATAGGGCTCTGGTCAAAAATAGTGCACTATATGGGGAATAGGGTAACATTTGGGACGTAGACAATGTTTTATTGATGATATTCAGAGCCATGGCTGTGCATTCATTACACATCACACCATTGTCTTGGCACGGCACTGCTCAGCCCATCTCAGGTGGAGTGTGTGTGCGTTTTTGTGTGTGTCGGGGGTATCAGCCGTGCGTTGGCAGATGGAAAATAATGAATCGTGAAGAAAGAAGGATAGAGAGAAGGAAGCAAACAAGGAGAGATGAGTCTCATGCAGTCATCCCCTCCCTCCCTCCATTCCCTCCATCTTATCCCCCAAGCTAATGATTATGGAGTCTGCCAACTCACTGATACACGGGAGATTCTATTAACACCTTAGGCTGCTGTAGCTCCACCGTAACACCACTGCCTGTCTTCTTCTCTGGCACCCCTGGGGACTCATGGCTGCCAGGGACCCCATGGAAAACCACCAGAGACAGGGAGGCAGCCGTAGGAGACTTCTCAGAGCTATCTGCTCACACACACATAAATACACACACCTTGCTTTAACTTGACTGTGAGAGACTCATCACACATGGACATGCCTTTTATCCAAAGGAACTGACAGTCAAGCGTGCATCCATTTTACATATTGGTGGCCCCGGGATTCAAACCCACAATTCTGGTGTTGCAAGCGCCATGCTGCATCAACTGAGCCATACAGGTCCACAGCAACTGTCCCCAGCAGCGTTGGGACACAGGTAATAGAGGACACCGTCAAAAGACTGGCGAATAGGAGCACAGGAGACCAGCATTCACAATGACACACTCTATGGTCGGTTTTTGTAGTTTCGTTTCTCAATCATTAAGAAGCTGTATAAGTGCAGCACAGATGAGAGATGTCTGTTGTTCATGTAAATGGTGAGAGCAGGCTAGGATGGTTATAGCATGTTATAGTGGTATACGTCGGAGGTTTACAGTGCCTTCAGAAAGTATTCACACCCCTTATTTCACATTTTGTTGTGTTACAGCCTGAATTCAAAATGGATTAAATATATTTTTGTCTCACCCATCTACACACAATACCCCAGAATGACAAAGTGAAAACATGTTTTTAGAAATGTGTGCAAATTTATTGAAAATTAAATAGAGAAATATCAAATTTACATAAATATTCCCATTGTTGAGTCAATACATGTTAGAATCTTCTTTGGCAACGATTATAGCTTTGAGTCTTTCTGGGTAAGTCACGAAGGAGCTTGGCACACCTGGATTGTACAATATTTGCACATTATTATTTTTACAATTGATCAAGCTCTGTCTAGTTCGTTGTTTGTCATTGTTAGACAGACATTTTCCAGTCTTGCAATAGATTTTCAAGGCAATTTAAGTAAAAAGTGTAACTAGTCTATTTAGGAACATTCAATGTCGTCTTGGACAGCAACTCCAGTGTATATGGCTTTGTGTTTTACGTTATTGTCCTGCTGAAAGGTGAATTTGTCTCCCAGTGTCTGTTGGAAAGCAGACTGAATCAGGATTTCCTCAAGGATTTAGCCTGTTCCCAGCTCTATTCCGTTCCTTTTTATATTTAAAAAACTGTATTGTCCTTGCCGATGACAAGCGTACCCATAACATGATTATTATTTGTATTTTTACAAGCTTCCTTCTTTCATCTAGGTTAGTTGTGGAGTAACTACAATTTTGTTGATCCATCCTCAGTTATCTCCTATCACATTAAACTCCATTAAACTAAACATTAAACATTAAGCAATTAAACTCTGTATCTGTTTTAAAGTCACCATTGGCCTCGTGGTCAAAATCCCTTCCTCACCGTTAACTGAGGTAGTAAGGACGCCTGTGTCTTTGTAGTTACTGAGAGTATTGACACACCATCCAAAGTGTAGTTAAACATTTCACCATGCTCAAGGGATATTCAACGTCTACTTTTTTTTCTACCAATAGGTGTACTTGTTTGTGAAGCATTGGAAAACCTCCCTGGTCTTTGTGGTTAAATCTGTGTTTGAAATTCATTGCTCGACTGAGGGACCTTACAGATAATTGTATGTGTGTGAGCTATAGAGATGAGGTAGTCATTAAAAAATAATGTTAAACACCATTATTACACACTCACTCCACTCACTCGAGTCATTACATATTATTACGTGACTTGTCATAACAAATGGGATAGAATACGTATTTACTCAAGACATTTCAGCTTTTACAGCACCTTGCAAAAGTATTCATCCCCTTGGCATTTTTCCTATTTTTGTTTTATTACAACCTGTAATTTAAATAGATTTTTATTTCGATTTCATGTAATGGACATACACAAAATAGTCTAATTTGGTGAAGAGAAATAACAAAAAATAACTTGATCTGTCACATGATCTCAGTATATATACACCTGTTCTGAAAAGCCCCAGAGTCTGCAACACCCCTAAGCAAAGGGCACCACCAAGCAAGCGGCACCATGAAGACCAAGGAGCTCTTCAAACAGTTCAGGGACAAAGTTGTGGAGAAGTACAGATCGGGGTTGGGTTATAAAAAATATCTGAAACTTTGAACATCCCACGGAGCACTATTAAATCCATTATTAAAAAATGGAAAGAATATGGCACCACAACAAATTTGCCAAGAGAGGGCCATCCACCAAAATTCACGGACCAGGCAAGAAGGTCAATAATCAGAGGCAACAAAGAGACCAAAGATAACCCTGAAGGCGCTGCGCTCCACAGCGGAGATTGAAGTATCTGTCCGTAGGACCATTTTAAGCCAAACACAGAGCTGGGCTTTATGGAAGAGTGGCCAGAAAGAAGTCATTGCTTAAAGAAAAAAGTAAGCAAACATGTTTGGTGTTCACAAAAAGGCATCAAACATATGGAAGAAGGTACTCTGGTCAGATGAGACTAAAATTGAGCTTTTTGGCCATCAAGGAAAATGCTATGTCTGGCGAAAACCCAACGCCGCTCATCACCCCGAGATGTGGTATGATTCTTATCCCCAAGATTGCTGTACACCAGCGGAACACATCCAACCTGAAGGAGCTGGAGCAGTTTTGCCTTGACGAATGGGCAAAAATCACAGTGGCTAGATGTGCCAAGCTTATAGAGACATACCCCAAGAGACTTGCAGCTGTAATTGCTGCAAAAGCTGTCTCTACAAAGTATTGACTTCGTGGGGGGGGGGGGGGGGGGTTCTATTTATTTTGTTTCACAATAAAAACTATTTTGCATCTTCAAAGTGGTAGGCATGTTGTGTAAATAGAATGATGCAAACCCCCCAAAAATCCATTTTAATTCCAGGTTGTAAGGCAAGAAAACAGGAAAATTGCCAAGGGGGGTGAATACTTTCGCAACCCACTGTAATTTTTAAAACATAATTCCACTTTTCCACTATGGGGTATTGTGTGTAGGCCAGTGACACAAAATCTCAATTTAATCAATTTAAAATTCAGGCCGTAACACAACACAATGTGGAAAAAGTCGAGGGGTGTGAATACTTTCTGAAAGGACCTGCAAATGCGTATTTTGTTTTCTGTGGCAGTGATTTTCCAGCATTGCAAGCATTCTTTTGTGTGATCGAGTTGACTACAAAGCTAAGATTTGTTAAATAGTGACTTGCTTTTACCAGGAGCTTTTCCAATAGCTTTATTGAGGCAAAACTCTGTGTAATGTTCCCAAAGGGTTTTATGGTGGTCCTCAGGGGTAAATCAGCTTTAAAAATTAAATAACAGCGTGAGCACATAAAGCAAGACTATAAGCCAAGACCTGCAATGTTTCAACTAAGCCTACAGAATATTTTTAAGGCAATTACTCAATTACATTTCAAACAATGCTGGAAAATTTCATCAACAGCTGCAAAATGCCTCCCGGGTGGTGCAGTAGTCTAAGGCACTGCATCGCAGCGGCTAGCTGGTTCGAGCCCAGGCTTAAAAAAACAAAACAAAAGAACAGCTGCAAAATATTTCAAAACCCTACAAAGTTTCATCGACGCATTAAAAGTTTCATAAAAGGATGCAAAATATTTTAAACACCTGCCAAGTTGCAAAGACACCTGCAAAGTTTCGTAAAAGGCTGCAAAATATTTTAAAGCACTGAAAGTATCAAATAACTGAGGATTGTTATGGAGCCCCATGAGGAACACCTGATGCTGCGCTTACTTATTTCTCCTGGATGCTCTCCTTCCCAAACAGTCCCGTTGTGTGTTTCATGCTTCTATACTAAATCAATCCAATCCATACTAAATCAATCCAATCCACGACAGTGTCTACATGCAGGACTGAAGATAAAGAATTGCAGAAAAGGCCACGCTAACAAGCTCTAAATGGGATCCTTGGGACTTCACAAATCTGACATCACCCAATTGAAGTTAAAATTTTAAACGGTTAGGGTTAGGTCAGGGTTAAGTGAAAGGGTTTAAGGTAAGGGTTTAGGGTAGGGACACCCCAAGGAATCCGGATAGCACTAACCAAGCTGTGACTGTTGTGGGGAAGACAGGAGAAGCATTTTAGTGTGCTTTAGTGTGCTCAGTCTGCCGGTCCGTCTAGAAGGTTGTTTGAATATTTTTACTCCAGGTCCAGATATAGCCATGGGCCAGACTGTCCTGTACTGGAGCCAGCATATCTCTCTCTCGCTCCCTGTCTCCCCGTCTCTCTCTGATACTGACTGTCTCTGATTCATGACTAAGTCTCCGGAAGAATTGATGACAGCAGCTGTCTGATTGCTGGCCGTCCATCTGCTACTATTGCCTCTAAATTCTAAATTACAATTCCTCCAAGAAAACTGTTTGGCTGGGCTGTTTTCTGCCCCCTCCACCACCACCACAACCACTACCAACACCACCCTCGCCTTCATATCCTTTATTCTCTTCTCCAGCGGTGACAAATTCCCCTGAGGTTTGTTCTCTTTCACTTTTAAACTTAGAGGGGGGGGGGGGAATTCTGATATCTGGGAGAATAACACTAAAGCCAATCACTTGCTGAAACTCAGAGTAATTGCGTACGGTATAAGAAAGAAAAATACACAAAATACATACAAATTCAATCTCAGTTTCGTTTTCATGGTATGAAAGCAGCAACCACAGAACTGAGAGATGCACAGTTGTTTGAGTTATCCTATTACGTGCTGTCTGTGTGTGTTGATTGTTCTGTTTTTGGCTGGCTAATGTCAGCGCTATATTTGTGCCATTTTCAAGTGCCATTTCAGTGTGCGTCGGTTGCTGATGGCTGGTGCTAAATTAAGAGTGTGTGTGAGTGTGTGTGTGCTTATGTTGGGATGTGGGCAGCACAAGTTGTTTTCCTCGAGCCTCGACAGGAAATGAGGTCAGCAGCTCTAATAAGAAAAACAATGGTGTCAAACATGTTCAAATAGTGTGTCACCATGCCAAATGAGATCTCTGGGAAGCCGGTAAAAGCAGATAAAAACAGACTTGTAGTCAATTACGTTGGGATGGTTACCCGGCCTATTGTACAAATGATGGTCATTACCCCTTTATTCTCCCACCACGTGTGTTCATTTTATGAGCAGGTATACAGTAAATACGGATATATAAGGATATAAATGCCGGTTGCGGAGAAAAAAATGAAGAGTATATTTCCAAAATTCTATATCGACCAATTTGTTCATCAGAAATAATTGCTTGTGTGTGTCAAATACTACTCTTCTCAGATTTTTTATTCCTAGATTTTAGATGTCTATAAATATACAGTACATTGTTTAGCTGGAATGGAATGTTCATCTTCTGTATATTTGACTGTGGTATGTCACTTACTGTTGAAGTCAGAAGTTTACATACAGTGGGGAGACCAAGATTTTGCAAGTTTTCCAACTTACAAAGCATGTAGAGGTCTGTAATTTGTATCACAGGTACACTTTAACTGTGAGAGACGGAATCTAAAATCACATTGTGTGAAAATCACATTATATGATTTTTAAGTAATTCATTTGCATTTTTTTGCATATTTGATCACCTACCAACCAGTAAGAATTCCGGCTCTCACAGACCTGTTTTTCTTTAACTTCTTATGGTATAGGGGACGCTGGCCAAAAGCCAGGGAAAATGCAGTGCGGCAAATTCAAATAAAATGATATAGAAATCAAACTTTCATTAAATCACACATGTAAGATACTAAATTAAAGCTACACTCGTTGTGAATCCAGCCAACATGTCAGATTTTAAAAAGGCTTTTCGGCGAAAGCATAAGAAGCTATTATCTGATGATAGCACAACAGTAAACAAAGAGGGTAGCATATTTCAACCCTGCAGGCGCTACACAAAATAAATAAAATACAAAATATGCCTTACCTTTGACGAGCTTCTTTTGTTGGCACTCCAATATGTCCCATAAACATCACAATTGGTCCTTTTGTTCGATTAATTCCGTCCATATATATCCAAAATGTCCATTTATCTGTCACGTTTGATCCAGAAAAAAATAGCTTCCAAATTGCGCAACGTCACTACAAAATATTTCAAAAGTTGCCTGTAAACTTTGCCAAAATATTTCAAACTACTTTTGTAATACAACTTTAGGTATTTTTAAACGTTAATAATCGATTAAATTGTAGACGGGTCTATCTGTGATCAATATAGGAAGAAAACAAACCATGCTACTTTTCACGTCTTGCGCAACTCTCAACAGTGTTACCCAGTTCCTAGATGGCCTTCTTCTTCATTGCACAAATTAATAACCTCAACCAAATTCCAAAGACTGGTGACATCCAGTGGAAGCTATAGGAACTGAAAACAGGTTCCTAAGAAATATAATTTGCCAATAAGATACCATTGAACAGATAGAGACCAAAAAAAACAACATTCTGAACTGTTAGTCCTCAGGGTTTTGCCTGCTACATAAGATCTGTTATACTCACAGACATGATTCAAACAGTTTTAGAAACTTCAGAGTGTTTTGTATCCAATTATACGAATAATATGCATATCTTATATTCCTGGCATGAGTAGCAGGAAGTTGAAATTGGGCACGCTATTTATCCAAAAGTGAAAATGCTACCTTAAGAAGTTTTAAGAGGTGTTTTTTTATTCTTTTTTTACCCCCTTTTTCTCCCCAATTTCGTGGTATCCAATTGGTAGTAGTTACAGTCCTGTCTCATCGGTGCAGCTCCCGTATGGACTCGAGAGAGGCGAAGGTCGAGAGCCATGTGTCCTCCAAAACACAACCCAACCAAGCCGCACTGCTTCTTGACACAATGCACATCCAACCCGGAAGCCAGCCACACCAATGTGTCGGAGGAAACACCATGCACCTGGCGACCTGGTCAGTGTGCACTGCGCCCGGTCCACCACAGGAGTCGCTAGTGCGAGATGAGACAAGGATATCTCTGACGACCAAACCCTCCCTAACCCTGACGATGCTGGGCCAATTGTGCATCGCCCCATGGACCTCCCGGTCGGGCCGGTTGCGACAGAGCCTGGGCTCCTTAAGAGATTTTTAAAGAATAAAAGCTAATTCACCAACATTTCTGAAAATGGAAATATGGCGTTTTGGAAAGAAACTCTTCAGGTATAGTTGTTCCCAGTGTAGCAAGCAGCTCACTTCAAAAATTTCACCTTGGCAAGATTGGATTTCTGCGAACCCAGTAAAAAATGGACAAATAGCAATCTCCGTCAGGATGGTTACCCGGCCTATTGTACAAATCTTGGCCATTAACCCTCTATTCTCCCATCATATGTGTGTTGAAGGAAATAAATGCAGGTTGTGGAGACATAAGTATTGATTTTATTTTTTTAGCCAGCAGCACAGTGATTAGCATGCTTTCTCTACAACATTATTTTCTTATAGATGCTCTCCAAGAAAACAGCATGACCTTTGTGACCCTTGTGTGTGCCACTTCTTTAGAAATAACTTCAAAATGTGCTTCATCCTGGCTTATAATGACCATGGGCTATTCTTTTGCTTCCCACGACATGCCAAATGAAGACCGGAGACTGAAGGGAGAACAGAATAACGACCTGGGAAGAGCGAGACGAACAAGTCTTCTGAAATGTTTTACAAGATTATTTGAATGTTTTAAGGCACTCATCCTCTCTGTCAATGGATAGTGAGGCTGTGTCATCTGGAAGACAGCAGCAGCCATCAGTCAGTCAGTCAGTCCCAGAAGCTAGGAATCTGTTAGGAATAAATTGGCAGGATAGCTATGACTGAGCTGCATAGCAGAGGCTCCACCTCTAACACTTCTTTCTCAATGCAATTACCATGCCACACCACTGCACCCTGCCAGCCAGCCAACCTCAGCCGTCCTCTTGAAGCTGTGAATTGTAGGCCAGCAAACCAAACAAACAGGAGGACTCCCCAGCACACAGGCAAGACAAAAAAAGATAGTTTGATACTTGAGAGAACACCTTGGGGCTTTCCTTGAGTCACTGTAGCATTTGGAAAGGGTCAGGAAACCAGATAAAGCCAAACACATTTCAAGCCACATTTCAAACCACCTTCATAGAAATCTGATTCCTTGCCATGTGACTTGTGTCTGAATGGTCAAATCTGATTTATTTCCCCTCGAGTGGTTTTTGGACAGATTTTTGGCATATGTTGTTGCCTGCCAGCTACTCTGTTGACAGTTTGACAAGAACATGTGGTAGCTAACTAGATTGTTAATTGTTTACAAACAAGTTAGTGAATGTGCTAGAAAGCTAAACAGGTACCTAGCTAGCTAGTTGACTGCTGTGGCTAGCCAAAAAAGTAATCGTTTTGAGGCTTTAAAGGTGTTCTTAAACTATGATTTTGAACATTCAAAGCAACTAGGAAATGTCCATGGCAGGCATTGTCACCTTATCTTGCTACATAACTTCTGAGTGATAGGAAGTACAAGCAACACCACCAATCAAATCAAATCAAAGTTTATTTGTCACGTGCGCCGAATACAGTGAAATGCTTACTTACAGGCTCCAACCAGTAGTGCAAAAAAGGTGTTAGGTGAACAATAGGTAGGTAAAAAAAATAAAAATTAAAATGTAAAAAGACAAGCTATATACAGTAGCGAGGCTATAAAAGTAGCGAGGCTACATACAGACACCGGTTAGTCAGGCTGATTGAGGTAGTATGTAGATATGGTTAAAGTGACTATGCATATATTATAAACAGAGAGTAGCAGTAGCGTAAAATATGGGTTGGCGGGTGGTGGGTGGGACACAATGCAGATAGCCCGGTTAGCCAATGTGTGGAAGCACTGGTTGGTCTACCCAATTGAGGTAGTATGTACATGAATCAGCCTACACCACTGTGCACACACCCGCTGTTACTATGACGACTAGCGTAGCCATGTCAGCAAATTACTGTTGACATGAACACCCACAAATCCGGTTTGTTCACAAGTAAATTTCTGTTTGGATAGACAGTATTTAAAAATGAATTTGGAAAACAAAACTGAGTTGAGCATTAAGGCCTGCAGTGTGAACAAGGCTTCGTTGTTCAGATTTCTGGAGTATGCGCTACAGTACATTGTATTACTGTTTGTGTCCCAAATGGCACCCCTAGTCCCTATATGGTGCTCTTCATTTGATAAGTGCCTACAGGGCTCTGGTCAAAAGCTATCTTGGGCTTATTTTAAGTGCACTAAACTGAGTCTACATTTCTGTCACAATTGCATTTTAATTAATCTTGAAAGGCTTACAATAAGGGCATTTCTCTAAATAGGGGCGGCAGGTAGCCTAGTTGTTAGAGCATTGGGCCCGTAACCGATTGCTGGATCGAATCCCTGAGCTGACAAGGACAAAATCTGTCGTTCTGCCACTGAACAAGGCAGAATATATACAGTGCCTTGCGAAAGTATTCGGCCCCCTTGAACTTTGCGACCTTTTGCCACATTTCAGGCTTCAAACATAAAGATATAAAACTGTATTTTTTTGTGAAGAATCAACAACAAGTGGGACACAATCATGAAGTGGAACGACATTTATTGGATATTTCAAACTTTTTTAACAAATCAAAAACTGAAAAATTGGGCGTGCAAAAGTATTCAGCCCCTTTACTTTACTTATTATTATACTTTACACTTGTCGCCTACTGTACCTTTTCATTTTCCTGGGCTTTCGAGTTCACTGTAAAACAGGCATCTGATGATAGTGTTTGAGAATAGCACTGTCCGTGACCAAAATCCCCAAATCTACTAGAATTTTTTAAATGTCTCCAGTAGAGTTTCCATTCCTCCTCAATGCCCTAATCTGCTCACTTAAATTAATATAGATCCTGGTCATGGTGCTACAGTATGTTGTACAGCATAATCAACGTGAGGACAATCTGCAATCTGCTGTATACATATAGCCTATTGTAACCTGAATGTCACTCCTTTCCTCATTCCGGCCAAAACTCCACCCTTAATACAGTTACCATTCAAAAACTAGTCGTTTATCTAAAAAAAAATGATATTTCGACCAAAGAGAACAGACAAAATGGACACAGTTTTCATCAAGCCAGCTTCTTTCTCTGGTGCTACCAGTTCCAGGGTTACCACTGTAACCACCAGAGGACTTGAAAATGAGCTGGAGCTGAGAGGATCACCAAAACTAAAGGTATTATTGTATTTTGGTTTCAGTTAATTTTATAAAAATAATAAAAGGTATATAGCCTATCAATGTGTAGGCATACTGTGTAATAAAATCGATAATTGTGTACTAAAAACGTGAATGTGTTTTTGCAGAGCTTACAACCATGCCGGCAACCATCCGTGGAGATCAGTGGACAAAGGGCTGGACAACGGGCCACACCAAAAAAAATGCATGGTTGCCAAGAATGTTGTTAGTTAAGCTAGATTCTTAAAATGTGTATGCAGCATTTGTGTGTTGGAGTTGCTTTTAAATCTTAATTAACCGTTTCTATCATAGGCCACTGTAATCGATGGGGGCTCAGGGCGGTACCATTCTGCTCATCTGATGAAGGTGCCCATGGATGAGATTCAAACTTCAAAGACCGAGATCGAGTCATTGAAGGCAGACCAGCAGAAAGAGAAACATTCTCTGAGGGCAGAGATACGGGCGACAGCTGGTACACTGGTCCAGAGCCAGGTGTTATTAGCAGAGAGTCACTCCTCATTAGCGGAGAGTCAGGCGGCATTGGTGGAGAGTCAGGTGGCATTGGCAGAGAGTCAGGTGGAGAATGATGTGTTGAAAAGGGCGAGAAACAAGATGGAGTCACAATCCATGCCAGGCACACCTGTGAGCTCTGGAACTCCACCTCCGACAGTCAGAGTCAACATACATGGCGGGTTTGTCAGGTCGTCAGTTTACCTTGACATTTCCATTCCTCTTCTGACAACAGAACTTGACCAACTTCTCACCAGGCACAGCAAGGGTCACCCGGATTGTTATGCTGTTCTGCTATTTCAAGGATGTGTAACTGAAGAGAGATACCACGAGTGGGCACAGAATAATATTGGAACAAATGTGTCTAATGAAGGCAAACAATTTAGAATCCTTCAATGCTTTTATACTGTAACCTACTTCCGGCGCCGACAGAGATGACTGCCTCGCTTCTCGTTCCTAGGAAACTATGCAGTATTCTGTTTTTTTTACGTGTTATTTATTACATTGGTACCCCAGGTAATCTTAGGTTTTATTTCATACAGTCGGGAGGAACTACTGAATATAAGAGCAACGTCAACTCACCATCATTACGACCAGGAATACGACTTTCCCGAAGCGGATCCTGTGTTTTGCCCACCACCCAATCCCAGCCGGCAAAATGACTCTGTAAAAGGGGCAGATGAAGCGGTCTTCTACAATCAATCATGGATTACAAAACGAAAACCAGTCCCGTCGTGGACCAGGATGTCTTGCTCCCAGACAGACTGACAACCTATTTGCTCGCTTTGAGGACAAAACAGTGCCACTGATGCAGCCTGCTACCAAAACCTGCGGACTCTCCTTCACTGCAGCCGAGGTGAGTAAAACATTTAAACGTGTTAACCCTCGCAAGGCTGCAGGCCCAGACGGCATCCCCAGGAGCGTCCTCAGAGCATGCGCAGACCAGCTGGCTGGTGTGTTTACGGACATATTCAATCAATCCTTATCCCAGTCTGCTGTTCCCACATGCTTCAAGAGGGCCACCATTGTTCCTGTTCCCAAGAAAGCTAAGGTAACTGAGCTAAACGACTTCCATCATCATGAAGTGCTTTGAGAGACTAGTCAAGGACCATATCACCTCCACCCTACCTGACACCATAGACCCACTCCAATATGATTACCGACCCAATAGGTCCACAGACGACGCAATCGCAACCACACTGCACACTGCCCTAACCCATCTGGACAAGAGGAATACCTATGTGAGAATGCTGTTCATCTACTACAGCTCAGCATTTAACACCATAGTACCCTCCAAACTCGTCATCAAGCTCGAGACCCTGGGTCTCAACCCCGCCCTGTGCAACTGGGTACTGGACTTCATGACAGGCTGCCCCCAGGTGGTGAGGGTAGCTAACAACATCTCCACCCCGCTGATCCTCAACACTGGGGACCCACAAGGGTGCGTTCTGAGCCCTCTCCTGTACTCCCTGTTCACCCACGACTACGTGGCCATGCACGCCTCCAACTCAATCATCAAGTTTGCAGACGACACTACAGTGGTAGGCTTGATTACCAACAACGACGAGACGGCCTACAGGGAGGAGGTGAGGGCTCTCGGACTGTGGTGTCAGGAAAATAACCTCACACTCAACGTCAACAAAGGAAACAGCAGAGGGAGCACCCCCCTATCCACATCGACGGGACAGTAGTGGAGAGAGTAGTAAGTTTTAAGTTCCTCAGTGTACACATAACGGACTAAGGAATTGGTACACCCACACAGACAGCATCTTCAACCTCAGGAGGCTAAAGAAATTTGGCTTGTCACCAAAAGCACTCACAAACTTCTACAGATGCACAATTGAGAGCATCCTGGCGGGCTGTATCACCGCCTGGTACGGCAACTGCTCCGCCCTCAACCGTAAGGCTCTCCAGAGGGTAGTGAGGTCTGCACAACGCATCACCGGGGGCAAACTACCTGCCCTCCAGGACACCTATACCACCCGATGTCACAGGAAGGCCATAAAGATCATCAAGGACATCAACCACCCGAGCCACTGCCTGTTCACCCCGCTATCATCCAGAAGGCGAGGTCAGTACAGGTGCATCAAAGCTGGGACCGAGAGACTGAAAAACAGCTTCTCTCTCAAGGCCATCAGACTGTTAAACAGCCACCACTAACATTGAGTGGCTGCTGCCAACACACTGACTCAACTCCAGCCACTTTAATAATGGGAATTGATGGGAAATTATGTAAAATATATCACTAGCCACTTTAAACAATGCTACCTAATATAATGTTTACATACCCTACATTATTCATCTCACATGTATACGTATATACTGTACTCTATATCATCTACTGCATCTTTATGTAATACATGTATCACTAGCCACTTTAACTATGCCACTTTGTTTACATACTCATCTCATATGTATATACTGCACTCAATACCATCTACTGTATCTTGCCTATGCTGCTCTGTACCATCACTCATCCATATATCTTTATGTACATATTCTTTATCCCCTTACACTTGTGTGTATAAGGTAGTAGTTTTGGAATTGTTAGCTAGATTACTTGGTTATTACTGCATTGTCGGAACTAGAAGCACAAGCATTTCGCTACACTCGCATTAACATCTGTTAACCATGTGTATGTGACAAATAAAATTTGATTTGATTTCATTTGATTTCTTGTTAATTACTATACGCTGTGTTTCCGGCCAGTTGCTTTACATTGTGAACTCTTTAAATATGCCATTCATCACCTTTTACGCATGAAAACACTTAAAAAGGCACACAGAGAGGGACACATGTACACATACAAACATTTATTAAAGCCAATTGAGAGATATTGTGTAACCATATCACCAGATTTTTAGGACTGTTCGCTAAATCAAACAGGTTTATTACCATCTGTACACAACGCATCAATTCTACTGTACCGGTGGTGGTGGCTCAATGTCTTACGATACAGGTGTTGGATGTGAATGTAAATGTGAATGTCCAGGTGCAGCATGGTGTGACATTTCATGCAGCCTTTGTTTTCTTTTAAACCGGATAATGGGAGGAAGCCTTGATACAGAAAGAATCTTATTGTGAAGCAACATTCTCATTGCGTGAGACAGTGTCGTCTGTTTCTCTATGATAATAATGGCATTTGACTGTCTAAGGCAAGGTTACTTATCACACAAGTATTGAGAAAACTACACCCAAAACTACTCCCCCGGGTAAGTCAAAATCTCCATTCTACAGTACATCAAGAACTAGTAGGTCTCTCTCAATCTACTCTCTTTCCTTGTCTGTCTGAGTTGTGTTCTAAGAACCTCTTTCGTGACACCCTTTCCTAGTTCCCAGTTTCCATTAGCACATATCTGATATAATTTGCCTTTGGGAAACGTATTTGCTCGCCCTTATCAATCGCTCCCTGTGATATCCACGACTAAGACGTTACAGAAAGAATTTCACTTTCAATTTCCATATTCGTGTGTGAGAAAGATGAAAGGATTGAGAGCAAAAGAGGGAGCGAGAGAGAGAGAAAGAGAGAGAGAAAGAAAGAGAGAGAGAAAAAGCGAGAGAGCGAGGCATTTGCACTGGAAATTATGAGCCTCTTCCCCTCTCCTCTTCTCATCTACTGTCAGAAGCTGCCATGATCATAATGCATCCAAATGAAATAACCAGGAGAATGATAGAATGATAGAACAGGAATAGCGTAAGAACAACATTTTGTGAAACTTGTTCTTCTTCTTCTTGGAGCATGGACTGCTGATTTGAAAGGCTGAGGAGCTTAGATCCTACAAGCCCTGGCCTGAAGACCCCCTGAACTGAAATTTATACACATGTCCAGTCCTCTCTCTCTCTGTCTCCAGCTACCATTTTTGTCATGTTGCTTTTTATTTGACTTTTTTTAATGTTAATTTCTTAAACTTCAATCACTGACAGCATTAAATACCAGGCTCTCATTAATGTGAGGTAAACATTTTAGCCTACAGTACAGGGAAACCTTAACACCTGGACAAAGCTGCCTCTCACTCTTTCTCCCTCTCCGCCACTCTTTTTGCTCTCCCTCTTTCCCTCTCTGTCCCTCCGCCTTTGCCTTTGCCTTTGCCTCTCCATCTCTCTCTCTCTCTCTCTCTCTCTCTCTCTCTCTCTCTCTCTCTCTCTCTCTCTCTTTCTCTCACTCTCTCTCTCTCTCTCATTCTCTCCCTGCCTCTGTATGTCTCTGCCTGCCTCTCGCTCATTCTCTCCCTGTATCTGCCTCTGTCTCCTGACTCTCCCTCTCCCTCTCCCTCCTCTCTGTATGGGGTATATGTGGGATTTGAGTGGTTAAAAGCTCTGTCATTACCAGGTGAGAGGCAGACAGTGGCATGTATTCATGGAAGTCAGGCTTCCCCATAATTAAAAAAATATATATATCTTTCATCTCTGTGTTTCATAACTTTTTTCAATTCGCAAGAGGCTAAATGTATCTCACAGGAGAAAGCTTCAGAGTGAGTGAAACAGCGCCCATCTGTCTCTCTACGTGTAGGTCATCTATCTGATACTGTCTGGTCCGAATGAGTATGACGTTGTTTCCCACCCGTAGCATTAAATGCAAGGGAAGCCAGAGAGCATCTGGCCTCCCTTGACAAAAAAAGTATTAAAAAGTGCAAATCAGCATTGAGAAACTGAGCGAGCTCAACTATGAATGGTCCTGGCAAAGGGAAACCAGGTTGGATTTGGCGTCTCTCCTATCAAATCGCTTTGAGAGCATACGCTATTAACAGAAACAACTTCAATTGCTGCATCTCATTGTGTTGCTGTCCTCCAGTGGCTAGATAAATAGCTAGCTAAAATTGGCACTTTCCTATATTAGCTATGGATGGAGATAGGGATTTGGGCTTACTTAATTGGTTTTACTTAATTCTCCGTACTGGCCAATGATTATAACGACGATTCTGATCAAACCATTAATTCATACATTGTTGTGCCCCCAGCCTGAGAGGGTGGAAGTCCCGTATGTAGCTACATGTAGAAGGCTAATGTTAACTAGCTAACGTTACTCATGAATGGTAGTTAGGCTAGTGAGCAAGCATTTTAACCAGGTAGCCTAGGTCAACAAAAAATAAAAGCGTGTACTGTATGACAGGGTGATAGACCGTTTCAGAGGAGGATGGCATTAGCGTTTCTCTACAAGTAGGGTGTGTAAACATGTTTTTCTACTTACATGAACGTGCGCCCACACACACGAACGCAAACAGAAATCAGAACCATGGACAGCAACGGCATATTTAGCTGATGTTGATTGGACTAAATTATTTTTGGTATCTTTTAGTTGTCACTGTATTAGACTAAGCAGAAGTGATTTGATGATGAAATGTTGAAGTTGAAATGGTACTGGAATAGTGGAGGCAGCTCCTGTTTTCTTTGTGATTTGCTGTAATTCTGTGTGGTTCTAAATCAATAGTTGTTTAGTGGTCCGAAACTGTCTGAAACATTAACTTGCTTGACCATGCTGTAGATCATGTAACTGTCTGTTACTGTAGATGCAATATGCTTTGTGGACTTCACTGGACAGAGGTTGCTAGCCGGTTTTGTGATAAAACAAAGGTGTGGTTGAATTTATTCTGCTTCTGTTTTCTTATTGTTTCGGCACACACACACACACACACACACACACACACACACACACACACACACACACACATATATATATATATATATATATATATATATATATATATATATATATATATATATATATATATATATATATATATATATATACTGTACATATACATACATACAGTGGGCTCCAAAATTACTGGCAATGCACAAACAATACTTAAAAAAATATAAACAATATAATTATAGCGATAAACTCAAAATACCAACATGTGAGAAATATTGTACTTTATTAATGTTTCAATGGAACCCACCAAAATCATACAATTATTTAATACAAAATACATTTCACCAAAATCAAGGTTTCATAATTATTGGCACTCCTCATTTAGTACTTAGTGCCACCACCTCTGGCAAGGATAACAGCCTGGTCTTTTCCTGTAATGTTTGACAAGGTTAAGGAACACATTTGGAGGGATTTTGGACCATTCCTCAATGCAGATCCTTTCAAGATCCTTCACATTCTTGGGTTTGCGCCTATCATCTGCCCTCTTCCACTCAGCCCACAGGTTTTCGATTGGATTGAGAATGGCAGAACATTTATTTTGTTGTCACAGAACCATTTCTGTGTGGATCTTGAGGTATGTTTTGTGTCATTGTCTTGTTGGAAGGTCCACATACGGCCAAGTTCCAGCCTTCTGGCAGAGGCAACCAGATTGTCAGCCAAAATTGCCTGGTACTTGGTGGAATTCATTATGCCATCAGTCTTAACCTGTGCCCCTGGACCTCTGGAATTAAAACAGCCCCAAAACATCACTGACCCACCACCATATTTCACCTTGAGTATGAGGTGCTTCTCCTTGTATGCATCTCTGTTTCGACCAATTTTTGAGACCAATTTTGATCTCATCTGACCAGAGCACCTTCTTCCAATCATAATTTAAATGACGTTTGCATCTGTGTCTTGGGGTCATTCTTCTGGCAGCCCTTCCAAAGAGCCTGTGGTTGTGGAGGTGGCGTCTGATGGTGCTTTTTGAGACCTGGTGACCCCAAGACACCACCAAGGCCTGCAATTATTTCACAGTGATTCTTGGGGATTTTGTTGCTTCTCTCACCATCCCCCTCCCTATCCTGGGGGGCAAAATGCATTTGCGTCTTCTACCCGTGAGGTTTTCAACTGTTCCATATCTTTTGAATATTATAATTGCGCCGACAGTTCTCAGTGGTATATCCAATCGTTCGTGGATCTTCTTGCAGCCATTACCAGATTTATGAAGGTCTATGACCATCTGCCTCTTTTGAACTGCCAGTTATTTTATTTTCTTCATGGTGTTGGATGACAAAGGGATATGTGTTACCTCATTTTTATACCCTAGCAAAAAAGGAAGTGATGTAATGGCTCAATATAGTTCCTTAAGTGGAATTTAATTCCTGGTTTAATTTTGGTCACTCCAGAGAACGGGTTTCCACTGTTCCGGAGTCCAATGGTGTAATGAATACTCAGGGAGAAAAAGGTGTAGATTCACATGCAGAGCGCAGCAGGTGTTTATTTCGCCTTTGCAGATGGCAGGAATCGTGGTCACAGGCAGGCATTGGTCACACACAGGTAGGCAAACAGGCAGGTGAATCAAAACTAGGACTGCAGGCTATAACTGGTTCTCACAAATGAGCTAGGAAAAGGCTTAGTAGAGTCAAAACGAACAGTACCTCACAAAGGCACAAACAGAAAGAACTGAACTAAATAAGGAGCTGATGAGACCAGGATAATAACTAACACAGGTGAAATCAGTGAACAAAAATTACAGACAGGGCTACGTTCAAGATCACAAAGAAACAAGGCTACGTTCAAGAACACAACGAAACAGAACACAAGGTTGACTAAGAAAATAAATACAGAACCTTACAAATGGTGGTGAGCTTTACACCACTCCAGACTACACTTGGCATTGCGCATTGTGATCTTAGGCTTGTTTGTGGCTACTCCACCATGGAAACCCATTTCATGAAGCTCCCAATAAACAGTTCTGTGATGAACAGTTCTTGTGCTGATGTTGCTTCCAGAGGCAGTTTAAATCCTGGTAGCGAGTGTTGCAACCGAGGACATTTTTACGCGCTAAGCACTTCAGCACTCGGCGGTCCCATTCTGTGAGCTTGTGTGGCCTACAGCTTCACGGCTGAGCCGTTGTTGCTCCTAGACGTTTCCACTTCACAATAACAGCACTTGCAGTTGACCGGGACAGCTCTAGCAGGGCAGAAATTTGACAAACTGACTTGTTGGAAAGGTGGCATCCTATGATGCTGCCACCTTCAAAGTCACTGAGCTCTTCAGAAAGGTAATTCTACTGCCAATGTTTGTCTATGGAGATTGCATGGCTGTGTGCTTGATTTTATACACCTGTCAGCAACTGGTATGGCTGAAATAGCAGAATCCACTCATTTGAAGGGGTGTCCACATATTTCTGTATATATAGTGTATGTGTACAGTATTTCACACCATGTTGGCATATACATTTGAGTATAATGCTTGTATGGATGTCAACCTCAATACATGATCATGTCATCGTCACCAATCAACTGCATTACACATTAAAACAACGTCTACTTCCACAAGCAATTTCTATCTGGCTAGCTATTCTAGCAGCTTTATCCGAATGGGGGTTAGCAGTTGGCAAAACAAAACAAAAACGTGTATTATGCTATGAAAACAGCATAATATATACAATTCCGATTTTAGTAACAACATTGTAGGCATGTAGTACACATGGGTCATTTTACAAATTCAGTTCCTTTTGAGAAGTGTAACTTGGTCAAGAAAACTTTGGATTTCACCAAACGTTTTAATTCTGTCATAAAGAGCACATGTTTAACTTAATTTTAAAAAAAAACATTTACCCATCTCAAAAGGTTAAATAAAAAAATACTATAGTAAGTGCCTACAGGCCTGACGATTTCTTCCTATGTCAGCCATATATCCCTTCGTGACAGAAAGAAGGTATGCTTGACCCGCTCAGTTTTTCACCAGAAAACACCAGAAAATGGCCAAAAAGAGCAGAACCAGCTCACATGCTTTTACTCTATGATCAGACTATTATATGTTCAATATTTATTTTGCAAAACATATTTAAAAAGTCATAGTTTCACCATATTAAAACGATAGTTCAGTTCACGTAACAGGGTTTACCTTATGAGGGACAGTCTTAATACATCACCTGAATCACCTGAAATAAAGAATGATCTTCAGAAATGACTTTGTCAAAAGAACATAATAACTAGGGCTTTACAATGATGCTGAAACCTGGAGAAATGTTGGAATTAAGAGGGTTTAAATCTTCCTAGAAGTGACACAAGGTTGATGGAGGGACATGTCAAAATGCTGCATTTTGGCATTTTAGCCAGCCTTTATTCATATTAAAAATCCGATTTACTGAATTCTCCATGTGATCTACTGTATATTAAAGAGCACTTCATTTAATATAACAGGCTTTTACCGTTCAGTATTGGTGCACAATTTCCACTTAAAATATCAAAGGCACTCATTTTGTAGAACAACCCACATACATTATGACAGATTTGACAAATATCCACTTGGTTGGATCAGCTTTTTTGAATGGGTGTATATGAAGCACCCTTGTGCTGTCCCCAACGGTCTGCCAGCCATTGATATCTTACTGTCTCCGTACCAGCGAGTTCTCTTCCCCTGCCACAGGGACAAGTTATACAATCACCTACCTAAACCAGGGGTAAAAATCACCTATACCTACCATATCCTGTGTTATACATGGAGATGGCTCTTCTGACAGTATCCCATTTTCCCTGCCTGAGTAAAATGTTGCATCCATAGAGACCCTATAACTCCTATCATTCTGCACACCAACATGGGGATTAAATGCTTTATGCCTGAGCAATCACATGGGGGCAAATCATTCAAACATGCATTATCCCTGGTACAGTGATGTCAAACAGAGAAGCCACACAGTGGCATTTTGACGTTTTGTTACACACATGATGTGGCAGAAAAAAAGGACCCCTACTACGGTACAATGGAGCCAACAACAACAAACAATCCTAAC
The DNA here is from genome assembly GCF_057628025.1 of Oncorhynchus mykiss. Taxonomy (NCBI): domain Eukaryota; kingdom Metazoa; phylum Chordata; class Actinopteri; order Salmoniformes; family Salmonidae; genus Oncorhynchus; species Oncorhynchus mykiss. The sequence continues at coordinate 7,820,519 of NC_143041.1, forward strand.
ATTCCCTGGTGTATCATTTCATACTGTTCTCCCATTTCTATTTTCTGTTTCCATATCCAAAGGCAAAGTCATCAGTTGTTTTGCATTCATTTGAATAATTGCTAAAAGATTTTGTGGCAGGGAACCAGGGGCCTTTGAAAATGTCAGCTCCTTTATATTCCTCAGGCGAACCTTGAGCCTTTTAAATGGCACTGCATGATCTGACATTAATTGCTCAATATCAAATATCAGTACCCCAATTGTTGCCTGCTAGCTTCATTGTTGCATGCTGCTGTTTAGTTTTAACTGAATTAAAACTAAACTAAACGCACATGAAGATACAGGGTTCAGGGGTGTTCTATTCACAGCAGCGAAACTGAGCTTGCAGTTTGTAGGAAACAGAACTTCAGTGTGGGAACAAATAACCGTTCTGTATTATTGTCCCACACACAATCCACTATCGGTCGGTGAAAATTGAAACGTTCTCCTCTGTTTTGACCTGCAGATATCTGGGGAATGGAGATAGGAATGTGCCTTCACTCGCACAATGCCCTGTAATAGCAGGGTATGATTTGCACAAAAAACACTCTTATAATAATTCCCTCCAGAAATGAGTTATTAATTATTGTCTAATCTTTGCCCCCACCTCCCTTTGAAACAAGTCGTCTTTTACTCCGTCCGTGGCTTTGACTTTGTCGTTAGACGTCCGAGTGATTGAGGGTGTGCAACTGTAACACTGGCTCCACTCCCCCAGCTTTCCCAGGAGGCTTTTCAGTCGCTAGGTGACCCATTGTGTGCACTACTTTTGACCACCATGGGACAAGGACCCATAGAGACCAGCGCCCAGGGCGTACATTACATTTGGAAAGTTTTCAGACCCCTTTACTTTTTTCACATTTTGTTACAGCCTTGTTCTACAATTGATTAAATTAACTTTTTTTCCCTAATCAATCTACACACAACACCCCACAATGACAAAACAAAAATAGGTTTTTAGAAATGTTAGGAAATGTATGCAATATTTTTTTTAAACCAGAAACACCCTATTTTACATAAGAATTCAGACCCATTGCTATGAGACTCGAAAATGAGCTCAGGTGCATCCTGTTTCCATTGATCATCCTTGAGATGTTGATTGGAGTCCACCTATGGTACATTCAATTGATTGTACAGGATTTGGAAAGGCACACTACACTACCTGTCTACAGTACCAGTCAAAAGTTTGGACACACCTACTCATTCAAGGATGTTTTTTAAAAACTATTTTCTACATTGTAGAATAATGGTAAAGACATCAACACTATGAAATAACACATGGAATCGTGTAGTAAGCAAAAAAGTGTTAAACATATCAAAATATATTTTAGATTTGATATTCTTCAAAGTAGCACCCTTTCGCCTTGTTGACTGCTTTGAACACCCTTGGCATTCTCTCAACTAGCTTCATGAGGAATGCTTTTCCAACAGTCTTGAAGATGTTCCCACATATGCTGAGCACTTGTTGGCTGCTCTTCCTTCACTCTGTGGTCCAACTCGTCCCAAAGCATCTCAATTGGGTTGAGGTCTGGTGATTGTGGAGGCCAGGTCATCTGATGTAGCACCATCACGTTCCTTCTTGGACAAATAGAGCTTACACAGCCTGGAGGGGTGTTTTGGGTCTTGTCCTGTTGAAAAATAAATCGTATCCCACTAAGCGCAAACCAACTGGGATGGTGTATCGCTGCAGAATGCTTTGGTACCCATGCTGGATAAGTGTGCCTTGAATTCTAAATAAATCACTGACAGTGTCACTAGGAAGGCACCCCCACACCATCACACCTCCTCCTCCATGCTTCACGGTGCAAAGCACATATGTGGAGATCATCTGTTCACCTACTCTACATCTCACAAAGACACGGCAGTTGGAACCCAAAACCTCAAATTTGGTCTCATCAGAGCAAAGGACAGATTTCCATCGGTCTAATGTCCATTGCTCATGGTTCTTGACCCAAGCAAGTCGCTTCTTTTTATTAGTGTCCTTTAGTAGTGGTTTCTTTCCTCCAATTCGACCATGAAGGCCTGATTCACACAGTCTCCTCTGAACAGTTGATGTTGAGATGTGTCTGTTACTTGAACTCTGTGAAGCATTTATTTGGGCTGCAATCTGCAGTGCAGTTAACTCTAATGAACGTATCCTCTGCAGCAGAGGTAACTCTGGGTCTACCTTTCCTGTGGCAGTCCTCATGAGAGCCAGTTTCATCATAGTGCTTGATGGTTTTTGTGACTGCACTTGAACAAACTTGAAAAGTTCTTGAAATTTTCCAGATTGACTGACCTTCATGTCTTAAAGTAATGATGGACTGTCATTTCTCTTTGCTTATTTGAACTGTTCTTGCCATAATATGGACTTGGATCTTTTACCAAATAGGCCTATCTTCTGTATACCCACCTTACCTTGTCACAACACAACTGATTGACTCAAACACATTAAGAAGGAAAGAAATTCCACAAATTAACTTTTAACAAGGCACACCTGTTAACTGAAATGTATTCCAGGTGATAACCTCATGAAGCTGGTTGAGAGAATGCCAAGAGTGAGCAAAACTGTCATCAAGGCAAAGGGTGGCTACTTTGAAGAATCGCAAATATAAAATATATTTTGATGTGTTTAATGTACATGCCCTACTGTGCATTAGGGCTGGGGTTAATCTGTTCTATACATTCATGTGTGGGAAAGAAGGACTGAATGTCACGAGTCCGACCGAGGGTGGCTTCCCTTCCCGGTCGGGTGGCGCTCGGCGCTCGGCGTCACCGGCCTATTAGCTGCCACTGATTGTCTTTCCCCCCCCTCCTTGTATGTTTATTGTTAGCACCTGTTTGTGAATGATTAGTTGGGCTTTATTAGACCGCCTGTTTCTTTCTGCGGGATTAATTATTGTGACCTTCGGTTCTGTAGTAGAGGAACGTGTTTGCTCCTGGTCGTGTATTTCAGTTGTACATTTTTCGTCCCCCGTGTTTGGGGCCGTTTTGTTGTGAGCACCCTGTGGTGCATTTGTGCATTAAAGAGCACAGCATTGCACTCTCTGTTTCCGTGTCTGTGTTTTTCACCACACGGTACTGTTTTGGGTTTCGTTCATTCCACGTTTATTGTTTTTGTATTCAGTTGTTCATGTTTACTATTTCTTATTAAAAGAACCATGGACACTTACCACGCCGCATATTGGTCCTCCGATCCTTTTCGCCTCTCCTCTTCGGAAGAAGAGGAGGAAATCCCTTACACTGAACTTCACAGTACTAATTTGAAATTGGTCACTGTCAGAAAGTAATTCATGGCTCAGAGGGCAAACTAGTCAAATGAGGCCAGAGGTCTTACGCTGCATTCGTAACCAAGTGGGAGGTGGGAATTTACCAGTTGTGAAGTCGTAAATACCAGTTGGATGCATTCACTTGCTTTGATCTTGATGAGAAATGCCAATCGGATGGGGCCACAGTGTCTCCGGACCCCTCCTATCTCAGCCTCTAGTATTTATGCTGCAGTAGTTTATGTGTCGGGGGGCTAGGGTCAGTTTGTTATATCTGGAGTACTTCTCCTGTCTTATCCGGTGTACTGTGTGAATTTAATTATGCTCTCTAATTCTCTCTTTCTCTCGGAGGTCCTGAGCCCTAGGACCATGCCTCAGGACTACCTGGCATGATGACTCCTTGCTGTCCCCAGTCCACCTGGCCGTGCTGCTGCTCCAGTTTCAACTGTTCTGCCTGCGGCTATGGAATCCTGACCTGTTCACCGGACGTGCTACCTGTCCCAGACCTGCTGTTTTCAACTCTCTAGAGACAGCAGGAGTGGTAGAGATACTGTTAATGATCGGCTATGAAAAGCCAACTGACATTTACTCCTGAGGTGCTGACTTGCTGCACCCTCGACAACTAAATCAAATCAAATCAAATGTATTTATATAGCCCTTCGTACATCAGCTGATATCTCAAAGTGCTGTACAGAAACCCAGCCTAAAACCCCAAACAGCAAGCAATGCAGGTGTAGAAGCACGGTGGCTAGGAAAATCTCCCTAGAAAGGCCAAAACCTAGGAAGAAACCTAGAGAGGAACCAGGCTATGAGGGGTGGCCAGTCCTCTTCTGGCTGTGCCGGGTGGAGATTATAACAGAACATGGCCAAGATGTTCAAATGTTCATAAATGACCAGCATGGTCAAATAATAATAATAGGCTGGGTTTCTGTACAGCACTTTGAGATATCAGCTGATGTATGAAGGGCTATATAAATTAATTTGATTTGATTTTGATTTGATTTGGATAATGGCCAACAAGCTGCATAAACCGTAAGCTAAAAGTAAAGCGATCATGATTGTAAACAAATGATAGTGTTAAAAAAACATATTAATAGATTGCTTTTATAAATAATGTTTGGCTGTTGCATGTAACTGCCGAAAATGCTGTTAGAGGTCAGCTTGTGGGAGAAGTGGGGGCTCAGGATGATATACAAGTTTTCCACAAATAATTACCAGTTTGAGGGCCATTCAAGCGGATTTCCCACTTCCCACTTAGCTATGAACGCAGAAACCAGGAATTGGTGTAGAGGATGCATCCCAAATGGCACCCTATTTCCTATATATGGTGCATTCGGAAAGTATTCAGACCTTTTGACCTTTTCCACACTTTGTTACGTTACAGCCTTATTCAAAAACTGTTTGAATAGTTTTTTCCCCCTCATCAATCTACACACAATACCTCATAATGACAAAGCAAAAACAGGTTTTAAGAAATGTTTGCTAATTTACATAAAACAAATACAAAATATCACTTTGACATAAGTTTTCAGACCCTTTACTCAGTACTTTGTTGAAGCACCTTTGGCAGCCTCGAGTCTTCTTGGGTATGACGCTACAAACTTGGCACACCTGTATTTGGGGAGTTTCTCCCATTATTTTTTGCAGATCCTCTCAAGCTCTTTCAGGTTGGATGTGGAGCGTTGCAGCACAGCTATTTTCAGGTCTTTCCAGAGATGTTCGATTTGGTTCAAACCCGGGCTCTGGCTGGGCCACTCAAGGACATTCAGACACTTGCGTTGTCCTGGCTGTGGGCTAAGGGTCATTGTCCTGTTGGAAAGTCTGAGGTCCTGAGCACTCTGGAGCAGGTTTTCATCAGGGATCTCTCTGTACTTTGCTCCGCTCATCTTTCCCTCGATCCTGACTAGTCTCCCAGTCCCTGATGCTGAAAAACATCCCCACAGCATGATGCTGCCACCACCATGCTTCACCATAGGGATTGTGCCAGGTTTCCTCCATAAGTGATGCTTGGCATTCAGGCCAAAGAGTTCAATCTTGGTTTCATCAGACCAGAGAATCATGTTTCTCATGGTCTGTGTCCTTTAGGTGCCTTTTGGCAAACTCCAAGCGGGCTGTCATATGCCTTTTACTGAGCAGTGGCTTCCGTCTGGCCATTCTACCATAAGCCTTAAGCCTGATTGGTGGAGTTCTGCAGAGATGGTTGTCCTTCTGGAAGGTTTTCCCATCTCCACAGAGGAACTCTGGAGCTCTATCAGTCACCATCGGGTCCTTAGTCACCTGCCTAACCAAGGCCCAAGGCCTGCTCTAAGAAGACTTTTGGGGTTCCAAACTTCTTCCATTTAAGAATGATGGAGACAACTGTGTTCTTGGGGACCTTCAATGCTGCAGACATTTTTAGGTACCCTTCGCCAGATCTGTGCCTCGACACAAACCTGTCTCGGAGCTCTACGGACAATTACTTCGACCTCATGGCTTGGTGTTTGCTCTGACATGCACTGTCAACTGTGGGACCTTACATACAGTGCCTTGCGAAAGTATTCGGCCCCCTTGAACTTTGCGACCTTATGCCACATTTCAGGCTTCAAACATAAAGATATAAAACTGTATTTTTTTGTGAAGAATCAACAACAAGTGGGACACAATCATGAAGTGGAACGACATTTATTGGATATTTAAAACTTTTTTTAACAAATCAAAAACTGAAAAATTTGGCGTGCAAAATTATTCAGCCCCTTTACTTTCAGTGCAGCAAACTCTCTCCAGAAGTTCAGTGAGGATCTCTGAATGATCCAATGTTGACCTAAATGACTAATGATGATAAATACAATCCACCTGTGTGTAATCAAGTCTCCGTATAAATGCACCTGCACTGTGATAGTCTCAGAGGTCCGTTAAAAGCGCAGAGAGCATCATGAAGAACAAGGAACACACCAGGCAGGTCCGAGATACTGTTGTGAAGAAGTTTAAAGCCGGATTTGGATACAAAAAGATTTCCCAAGCTTTAAACATCCCAAGGAGCACTGTGCAAGCGATAATATTGAAATGGAAGGAGTATCAGACCACTGCAAATCTACCAAGACCTGGCTGTCCCGCTAAACTTTCAGCTCAGACAAGGAGAAGACTGATCAGAGATGCAGCCAAGAGGCCCATGATCACTCTGGATGAACTGCAGAGATCTACAGCTGAGGTGGGAGACTCTGTCCATAGGACAACAATCAGTTGTATATTGCACAAATCTGGCCTTTATGGAAGAGTGGCAAGAAGAAAGCCATTTCTTAAAGATATCCATAAAAAGTGTCGGTTAAAGTTTGTCACAAGCCACCTGGGAGACACACCAAACGTGGAAGAAGGTGCTCTGGTCAGATGAAACCAAAATTGAACTTTTTGGCAACAATGCAAAACGTTATGTTTGGCGTAAAAGCAACACACCATCCCCACTGTCAAACATGGTGGTGGCAGCATCATGGTTTGGGCCTGCTTTTCTTCAGCAGGGACAGGTAAGATGGTTAAAATTGATGGGAAGATGGATGGAGCCAAATACAGGACCATTCTGGAAGAAAACCTGATGGAGTCTGCAAAAGACCTGAGACTGGGACGGAGATTTGTCTTCCAACAAGACAATGATCCAAAACATAAAGCAAAATCTACAATGGAATGGTTCAAAAATAAACATATCCAGGTGTTAGAATGGCCAAGTCAAAGTCCAGACCTGAATTCAATCGAGAATCTGTGGAAAGAACTGAAAACTGCTGTTCACAAATGCTCTCCATCCAACCTCACTGAGCTCGAGCTGTTTTGCAAGGAGGAATGGGAAAAAATGTCAGTCTCTCGATGTGCAAAACTGATAGAGACATACCCCAAGCGACTTACAGCTGTAATCGCAGCAAAAGGTGGCGCTACAAAGTATTAACTTAAGGGGGCTGAATAATTTTGCACGCCCAATTTTTCAGTTTTTGATTTGTTAAAAAAGTTTGAAATATCCAATAAATGTCGTTCCACTTCATGATTGTGTCCCACTTGTTGTTGATTCTTCACAAAAAAATAAAGTTTTATATCTTTATGTTTGAAGCCTGAAATGTGGCAAAAGGTCGCAAAGTTCAAGGGGGCCGAATACTTTCGCAAGGCACTGTATTTATTTATTTTACCATTATTTTACCAGGTAAGTTGTCTGAGAACACATTCTCATTTACAGCAACGACCTGGGGAATAGTTACAGGGGAGAGGAGGGGGGATGAATGAGCCAAATGTAAGGTGCCAGTCTAAAGTTTGGACACACCTACTTATTCAAGGGTTTTTCTTTATTTTTACTACTTTCTACAGACTAATAGTGAAGACATCAACACTATGAAATAACACATATGGAATCATGTAGTAACCAAAAAAGTGTTAAGTATGCTCTCTCTAATTCTCTCTTTCTCTCTCTCGGAGGACCTGAGCCCTAGGACCATGCGTCAGGACTACCTGGCATGATGACTCCTTGCTGTCCCCAGTCCACCTGGCCTTGCTGCTGTTCCAGTTTCAACTGTTCTGCCTGTAGCTATGGAACCCTAAACTCTTCATATTTACTCTTGAGGTGCTGTCCTGTTGCATCCTCTACAACTACTGTGATTATTATTATTTGACCATGCTGTTCATCTATGAACGTTTGAAAACCTCGGCCATGTTCTGTTATAATCTCCACCCGGCACAGCCAGAAGAGGACTGGCCACCCCTCATAGCCTGGTTCCTCTCTAGGTTTCTTGCTAGGTTTGGCCTTTCTAGGGAGTTTTTCCTAGCCACCGTGCTTCTACACCTGCATTGCTTGCTGTCTGGGGTTTTAGGCTGGGTTTCTGTACAGCACTTTGAGATATTAGCTGATGTATGAAGGGCTATATAAATACATTTGATTTGATAGAGGACTGAGGGTCTTCCAAATATTGAAAGTGTGTAAATAGTTACCCATGTTATTTTGTAATTGTATATTTTTTTTTCTCCATTTTTTGGGGGGGGTGTGTTAGAATACAATTTTGCTGTTTTGTATATAGTTATTTGTTCCAAAATGTATACCTTCAACAATTTGGCCACTTGGGTACATTTGGGATACTTGTGCAGGACACCTGGGTGACTTCATGATACATGTCATGTAGCACACTCATTTTGGAAGTGATCATTCTGAGACTTTGCCCTCTTATGTTTTTCACTGAAATGGTCCCCATCATCCTATCTGAATGTTTGTTTTATCTTGTTCATTTTAAAGATGATGATACAAAAAAAGTATGTTTTTTTCATTGTATTATCTAAACCAGATCTATTGTGTTATGTTCTCCTACATTCAATTCACATTTACACAAACTTCAGAGTGTTTTCTTTCAAGTGGTACCAAGAATATGCATATCCTTGGTTCTGTGCCTGAGCTACAGGCTGTTAGATTTGGGTATGTCTTCAGGCGGAAATTGAAAAAATAGGTTTTAAGGAGACAGTAAATCGTTTGATTGTATGGAATTAACATACAGTTTGTATGACCTATGGACTAGGAGTCCTTTATGCATACTGTATTAACTTTTTGTATTATGAGGATATTGTGTAAAGCTTCTTATTTTTTTATATTTTTTTAATGATGGAACAACATGATTCAGCCTTCTCCAAACCTCTCACATCAATTCAGTGGGCCAGGCTAGTAGGTCTCTCCTGTAAGAGGACCCAGGATGGAATTGGTTAATGTGAGATACATTTCTGCAGAAGGACACAGACATTGGCCAGAAGGACACAGACATTGGCCAGAAGGACACAGCCATTGGCCAGAAGGACACAGACATTGGCCAGAAGGACACAGCCATTGGCTAATGTGAGATAACTTTCTTCCCTTGATCAGATTAACAGCACCTGGCGTGTAAAAGGAAATGTAGTGGCCTGTCTGCCATTTAGAGGACTTTAGAACAGGCACACAGTAAATGATATGGAGACAAGGGGAGCGATTAATTCAAACACACCTCATCATTTATTCATGACACAGTGAGGGTGAGAAATTAAAATCCTTCTTCTTCACTGTTATAACTCAGAATAATGGATTTCTTTCTACCATAGACTGTGGAAGATAGTGGAACATATTTCCCTCAGTTGAGCCCACAAAGACCTAGACACATGCCTGGTGGGTAATATCTCAGTAACTCATCATCAATAACCCAACAACCAAACTGAGTGGCCCAACTGGCTGGGCGAAAATAACCCAACTGGTGATCTGTCCAATATTTACTCAAATTGGGTTGTTTTTAACCCAGCAGTTTTTTGAGTGTACTGAATCTTTTCCACTGGCTGGTCAGGTTGATCCCTTCTAACTGAACCAGGCATTTGTGCTTAATGGTCCTTGTATTCACAGCAACATGAGACATTGGCACAGCTGGATTTATTTCACTTCAATGGCTATTCATGGATTTCATAATCCATTGTTCAGACTTAAAGGGCTTTGTCAGATTTGTATAACATTAGAAACTCATCCCTTATATCACAACAATTTCACGAATTATACTGTATACCAACCCCTAACACTTAGGCTTAAGGTACCTGTAGATGTTATGAATGAAGTTAAATGAAAAACAGGTTGAATAGTGCTGTTGAAGGACGTGTTTTGTCTGATGCTTCATAGTTCATGCAGACAGACTTGGCTATGGTTGTCTTCAATTGTATCTCAAATGGCACCTTATTCGCTATATAGTGCAATACTTTTGTCAAGGGCCCATAGGACTGTCGTTTGGGAGTCACCTTTGAGGTTCTATGATGTTTTATGTGTTCTCATGAGATTTCCAAAAAGCCCGCTCTGAAACTTTGCTCTTCCAATCACTCTCTCTACAGTCAGTTACCAATGGACTTAGTCCTATGAGTTGCCTAGAATGACCTCCCTTGGCGAACACATAGAATGTGACCAGTCCAAAGAGGAGAAGACAAAAACACTGTACGTCTATAAATACCACCATCGGGTTGAGATGACGTCTCTTTGGGAGTGAGCGGGAAAAGTGAGTTTCAGTAAGATTGACAGTGACATTTAACTGGCAACTCTTTACCCTCTCATAACTTGATTAATAAGCCTCAAAACCCAAATGTATTGTTCTCTCAAACTCTCTTAATATTGAGATAATGTGTCAGATCATATTTTCTGGAGTCATTTTTCATAATTGTTGAGATAACCCTCTTTGAGAGTGGTGGATGGGTGCACGGGGGGAGAGAAGGGGTGGGTGTAGCAGGGACAGCTGAGGCTTTGTATAAATTAGCATGTTAATACTGTCTGACGTTTACTTTAACAGTGGAGAGGGGGAACATACAGTATTTGGTGAACATTATCATTATCAGCTGTGGGATGAGATGAGGCTAACACTTTAGCTGTAGTTCAGGCTAATTCATCTAATGAAACCAATAAAAGCAGTAAATATATAACATACAGTTGAAGTCAGATGTTTACATGCATCCAGCCAACTACATTTGAACTCTGTTTTTCACCATTCTTGATGTTTAATCGTAAAAATTCCCTGTCTTAGGTCAGTTAGGATCAACACTTTATTTTAAGAACGTGAAATGTCAGAATAATAGTATAGAGAATGATTTATTTAAGCTTTTATTTCTTTCATCACATTCCCAGTGGGTCAGAAGTTTACATACACTCAATTAGTATTTGGAAGCATTACCTTTAAATTATTTAACTTGGATCAAACATTTTGGGTAGCCTTCCACAAGCTTCCCACAACAAGTTGAGTGAATTTTGGCCCATTCCTCCTGACAGATCTGGTGTAACTGAGTCAGGTTTGTAGGCCTCCATGCTCGCACATGCCTTTCCAGTTCTACCCACACATTTTCTATAGGATTGAGGTCAGGGCTTTGTGATGGCCACTCCAATACCTTGATGTTGTTGTCCTTAAGCCATTTTGCCACAACTTTGGAAGTATGCTTGGGGTCATTGTCCATTTGGAAGACCCATTTGCGACTAAGCTTTAACTTCCTTACTGATGTCTTGAGATGTTGCTTCAATATATCCACAGCATTTTCCAGCCTCATGATGCCATCGATTTTGTGAAGTCAAATGATGTCAATTAGCCTATCAGAAGCTTCTAAAGCAATGACATCATCTTCTGGAATTTTCCAAGCTGTTTAAAGGCACAGTCAACTTAGTGTATATAAACTTCTCAAACACTGGAATTGTGATACAGTGAATTATAAGTGAAATAATCTGTCTGTAAACAATTGTTGGAAAAATGACTTGTGTCATGCACAAAGTAGATGTCCTAACCGACTTGCCAAAACTATAGTTTCTTAACAAGAAATTTGTGGAATGGTTGAAAAACAAGTTTTAATGACACCAACCTCAGTGTATGTAAACTTCCAACTTCAACTGTATAACCTCAGGTGGGTTGTGTTTCCAACCCGTTTGTGTTTAAGGTAAGACGCCACAAACTGAACTGAATCTGAACTCGGCATTCAGTGTAGGCTAACACCCACCCACAGCCACACACACACGCACACACACACACACACACACACACATCCTACCCACTACACATATCTCAACATAATGAGATGTTCAAATGTTATTTGACTGAAAGAACGAGCGTTAGTCGTTTACTAGTTTGTATGAGCCAACAATGCATTGAGGGGTGTGTGTGTGTGTGCGTCTGTGTGTGTGTGCGTGCGTGTGTGTGTGTGTGTGTGCACTAATTGTCAAATATAACACACTCCATTTCCAATTAAATGCTGGTGACTAATTTGTCTGTGCAAAAAGTAGAATAATAAGAAATTAACAATTGTGAAACAAGAAAACAATGTCAGCAGGGACATTCTAAATCACAATGTTATTTACCTTGGAACGGCTGTCTGGAATGATTGTTGTTCAAACCAAGGTTTTCAAGTTGACAGAAGAGAAAATATTTCCAAGGTTGTTCACTTACCCTTCTTTACTTGTATTATGTTTACTTGTGCCTGATTCAGAACACAACGCCTTTTATAGAGTAGGCCTAACCTTACAAAACAAACCTTTTACAATGGCATATGGAGCTGTCCAATGTGAATCAAATCAAATCAAATGTATTTATATAGCCCTTCGTTCATCAGCTGATATCTCAAAGTGCAGTACAGAAACCCAGCCTAATACCCCAAACAGCAAGCAATGCAGGTGTAGAAGCACGGTGGCTAGGAAAAACTTCCTAGAAAGACCAAAACCTAGGAAGAAACCTTGAGAGGAACCAGGCAATGAGGGGTGGCCAGTCCTCTTCTGGCTGTGCCGGGTGGAAGTTATAACAGAACATGGCCAAGATGTTCAAATGTTCATAAATGACCAGCATGGTCAAATAATAATAATCACAGTAGCTGTCGAGGGTGCAGCAAATGTCAGTTGGCTTTTCATAGCCGATCATTAAGAGTATCTCTACCACTCCTGCTGTCTCTAGAGAGTTGAAAACAGCAAGTCTGGGACAGGGTGCACATCCATAGCCGCAGGCAGAACAGTTGAAACTGGAGCAGCAGCACGGCCAGGTGGACTGGGAACAGCAAGGAGTCATCATGCCTGGTAGTCCTGAGGCATGGTCCTAGGGCTCAGGTCCTACGAGAGAAAGAGAGAATTAGAGAGAGCATTCTTAAATTCACGCAGGACACAGGATAAGACAGGAGAAGTACTCCAGATATAACAACCTGACCATAGCCCCCCCGACACATAAACTACTGCAGCATAAATACTGGAGGCTGAGACAGGAGGGGTCAGGAGACACTGTGGCCGCATCCGATGACACCCCCTGACAGGGTCAAACAGGAAGGATATAACCCCACCCACTTTGCCAAAGGACAGCCCCCACACCACTTGAGGGATATCTTCAACCACCAACTTACGATCCTGAGACAAGGCCGAGTATAGCCCACAAATATCTCCGCCATGGCACAACCCAAGGGGGGGCGCCAACCCAGAAAAGAAGATCACGTCAGTGACTCAACCCACTCAAGTGATGCACCCCTCCTAGGGATGGCATGAAAGAGCACCAGTAAGCCAGTTACTCAACCCCTGTAATAAGGTTAGAGGCAGAGAATCCCAGTGGAGAGAGGGGAACCGGCCAGGAAGAGACAGCAAGGGCGGTTCGTTGCTCCAGAGCCTTTCCGTTCACTTTCACACTCCTGGACCAGACTACACTCAATCATATGACCCACTGAAGAGATGAGTCTTCAGTAAAGACTTAAAGGTTGAGACTGAGTATGCGTCTCTCACATGGGTAGGCAGACCATTCCATAAAAATGGAGCTCTATAGGTGTAAGCCCTGCCTCCAGCTGTTTACTTAGAAATTCTAGTGACAATTAGGAGGCCTGCGTCTTGTGACCATAGTGTACGTGTAGGTATGTACGGCAGGACCAAATCAGACAGATAGGTAGGTCCAAGCCCATGTCATGCTTTGTAGGTTAGCAGTAAAACCTTGAAATCAGCCCTTGCCTTAACAGGAAGCCAGTGTAGGGAGGCTAGCACAGGAAATTAGCACTAACTGAAGTTTGTTTAGTGCTTTATCCATGTAGCCGGAAAGTAGAGCATTGCAGTAGTCTAACCTAGAAGTAACAAAAGCATGGATTAATTTTTCTGCATCCTTTTTGGACAGAAAGTTTCTGATTTTTGCAATGTTACGTAGATGGAAAAAAGCTGTCCTTGAAACAGTCTTGATATGTTCGTCAAAAGAGAGATCAGGGTCCAGAGTAACGCTGAGGTCCTTCACAGTTTTATTTGAGACGACTGTACAACCATCCAGATTAAATGTCAGATTCAACAGAATATCTCTTTGTTTCTTGGGACCTAGAACAAGCATCTCTGTTTTGTCCGATTTGTCAACATACTTGGTGTGCAAATGGGATCAAATATAATTTGTTTTATTCTGTGAGGAAATTCTAATAAGGAGCAACAAGCATATCTATTATAATATAATAATATACCATATCATATTTGAAAATAGGTCTACTGTTTCGGTTCCACGGTTGATACATCATCACCATGCATCTTCATTATGCATATGCTCATATGATTGCATTTCTTATACTGCGTTTGTTTGCGCGGCAAGGTTACTTGCTATGGCTTTTCAAACCAACATAAACCTGTATTATTTTGTGTCCTTTAAATTCTCCAGAATACAATGTGTTTTATAGAAAAGCCCTAACCTTCCAAAATGATAATTTTACAATGGCACATGGAGCTGCACACTATCAAATGTGAATGTCAGCCCACTTGCTTTGCACTCTATACAAATGTGACCACCCTTCCAGAATATAAAATTATACCTTTTTCTATGAGGATTCACACAGACACACTCAAAATGGTGCACTCTAAAGCTAATAGGGTCATTGTTCAGGGCTCTAGTCAGTCAAACGGGTTAGAGACTGTGCTTTTAAAAAGTGATTATGGCTACACAAGAGAATGTCAAGGATAGAGAAGAATACAGGTTTATTGTTGTTTGAAAGCCACAATGCAACTTAGAAATTCACTTAAATGTACCTAGACCAGAGTCGAGGAATGAGGTGTGTTAACAAACTTCGGACTTCAAGGACTAGCTCTGTTTGAGAAATTAAGTTATTCTCTGTTTCCGGGAATTGGGAATTATTTTCATGGTATGCAAGGTCTAATTTATGAATGATGTTTGAAGTTCTTCAGTCCTTCAAGATACTTTCGGGAAAAAAAGTTTTGATCCAGTAAAAACAAACTCTCCCTCTCTGTAGTATAATATAATAATATACCATATAATCTCTGAACGTGCACCTACTATATTGGTTCCACATGCATCTTCATTATGCATATACTGATTATGATTACATTGCTGTACTGTTTGTACAGCAAGGGTACTTGCTGTGGCCTACCTTTACCTTTTTACTGTTGCTTTGTGAAGTTAAGATGTTATGTTCCTTGGAGTTTGGCAGAAACTGATTGCATGCCTTGGAGTAGGATGGTAGCTGTCCACCAAGAGTGATGCTGAAACTACTAGGAAAAAGATCGGAATTGGGCTGCCTTTGTAAACACAGCCTAGCGCAGTCTCAACTTTGATGAACTTGGAGTAGGATGGGAGCTGTCCATCGAAACTGCCGCTGAAACTGCCGCTGAGAGAGTGAGAGAGAGAGAGAGAGAGAGAGAGAGAGAGAGAGAGAGAGAGAGAGAGAGAGAGAGAGAGAGAGAGAGAGAGAGAGAGAGAGAGATTAGTTTTTTTGGGCTCAAACCATTTTTACTCAAAGTATCTTGAAGGACTTAAGGACTTCAAACATCATTCATAAATTAGACCTTGCATACCATGAAAATAATTCCCAATCTAAGTACATTGTGTCTGATTAATTCATGGGATGAATATGTTTAGTGACCTCCTACAGTACCTGTAATGTATTGTGGAATCAGAGAAGCACTTCATTTCTCAAACAGAGCTAGTCCTTGAGGTCCGAAGTTTGTTAACACACCTCATTCGATCTTGCACTCTGGTCTAGGTACTTTTAAGTGAAGTTCCAAGTTGCATTGTGGCTTTCAAACAACAATAAACCTGTATTCTTCTGTATCCTTGACATTCTCCTGTTTAGCCATAATCACCTTTTAAGTGTAATTAATATATTTCATATATTCTATAGCAAAGAATATATATATTGGTTGTGTTTATGAAGGCCCTGGGTAACATTGGAATATGATTTGTATTTTATTTTAAATAACACAATAGCGTTTTCATTAGTTTATGTTACTGGAGATTTTGGGGCCGGGGTGGGGGGGGGGGGATCCTAGTGGCCAGGGAAGTTAATGCAGGCAAACTTAAATCTGTTTTACATCATTTCTACCAGCATGTCACATGTGCAACCAGAGGGGGAACAAAAACTCTAGACCACCTTTACTCCACACACAGAGACTCATACAAAGCTCTCCCTCGCCCTTAATTTAGCAAATATGACCATAATTCTATCCTCCTGATTCCTGCTTACAAGCGAAAACGAAAGCAGGTGACTCACTCAATACGGAAGTGGTCAGATGACGTGGATGCTACACTACAGAACTATTTTGCTAGCACAGACTGGAATATGTTCCGGGATTCATCCAATGGGATTGAGGAGCACACCACATCAGTCACCGGCTTCATCAATAAGTGCGTTGACGATGTCGTCCCCTAAGTGACCGTACGTACATTTCCCAACCAGAAGCATTGCTCAATCGCACTCCACACTGCCCTTTCCCACCTGGACAAGAATGAGAATAGTGTGACTATACTGTTCATTGACTACATCTTAGCGTTCATCACCAAAGTGCCCACAAAGCTTATCACTAAGCTAAGGACCTTGGGACTAAACACCTCCCTCTGCAACTGTATCCTGGACTTTCTTACGGGCCGCACCCAGGTGGTAAGGGTAGGCAACAACACATTTGCCACGCTGATCCTCAACACTGGGGCCCCTCAGGGGTGTGTGCTTAGTCCCCTCCTGTACTCCCTGTTCACCCACAACTGTGTGGCCAAGCACGACTCCAACATCATCATTAAGTTTGCTGATGACAGAACAGTGGTAGGCCTGATCACCAACAACGATGAGACAGCCCATAGGGAGGAGGTCAGAGACCAGGCAGTATGGTGCCATGACAACAACCTCTTCCTCAATGTGAGCAAGACAAAGGAGCTGATCGTGGACTATGGGAAAAGGAGGGTCGAACAGGCCCCCATTAAAATCGACGGGGCTGAAGTGGAGCGGGTCGAGAGTTTCAAGTTCTTTGGCGTACACATCACCAACGAACTATCATGGTCCAAACACACCAAGACAGTTGTTAAGAGAGCACACTTTTTCCCCCTCAGGAGACTGAAAAGATTTGACATGGCTCCCCAGATCCACAAAACTTTCTACAGCTGCACCATCGAGAGCACGGGTTGCATCGCCACCTGGTATGGCAACTGCTCGGCATCTGACCATAAGGCGCTACAGAGGGTAATGCGTACGACCCAGTACATCACTAGGGCCAAGCTTCCTGACATCCAGGACCTACAGTGCCTTGCGAAAGTATTCGGCCCCCTTGAACTTTGCGACCTTTTGCCACATTTCAGGCTTCAAACATAAAGATATAAAACTGTATTTTTTTGTGAAGAATCAACAACAAGTGGGACACAATCGTGAAGTGGAACGACATTTATTGGATATTTCAAACTTTTTTAACAAATCAAAAACTGAAAAATTGGGCGTGCAAAATTATTCAGCCCCTTTACTTTCAGTGCAGCAAACTCTCTCCAGAAGTTCAGTGAGGATCTCTGAATGATCCAATGTTGACCTAAATGACTAATGATGATAAATACAATCCACCTGTGTGTAATCAAGTCTCCGTATAAATGCACTTGCACTGTGACAGTCTCAGAGGTCCGTTAAAAGCGCAGAGAGCATCATGAAGAACAAGGAACACACCAGGCAGGTCCGAGATGCTGTTGTGAAGAAGTTTAAAGCCGGATTTGGATACAAAAATATTTCCCAAGCTTTAAACAGCCCAAGGAGCACTGTGCAAGCGATAATATTGAAATGGAAGGAGTATCAGACCACTGCAAATCTACCAAGACCTGGCCGTCCCTCTAAACTTTCAGCTCATACAAGGAGAAGACTGATCAGAGATGCAGCCAAGACGCCCATGATCACTCTGGATGAACTGCAGAGATCTACAGCTGAGGTGGGAGACTCTGTCCATAGGACAACAATCAGTCGTATATTGCACAAATCTGGCCTTTATGGAAGAGTGGCAAGAAGAAAGCCATTTCTTAAAGATATACATAAAAAGTGTTGTTTAAAGTTTGCCACAAGCCACCTGGGAGACACACCAAACATGTGGAAGAAGGTGCTCTGGTCAGATGAAACCAAAATTGAACTTTTTGGCAACAATGCAAAACGTTATGTTTGGCGTAAAAGCAACACAGCTGAACACACCATCCCCACTGTCAAACATGGTGGTGGCAGCATCATGGTTTGGGCCTGCTTTTCTTCAGAAGGGATAGGGAAGATGGTTAAAATTGATGGGAAGATGGATGGAGCCAAATACAGGACCATTCTGGAAGAAAACCTGATGTAGTCTGCAAAAGACCTGAGACTGGGACGGAGATTTGTCTTCCAACAAGACAATGATCCAAAACATAAAGCAAAATCTACAATGGAATGGTTCAAAAATAAACATATCCAGGTGTTAGAATGGTCAAGTCAAAGTCCAGACCTGAATCCAATCGAGAATCTGTGGAAAGAACTGAAAACTGCTGTTCACAAATGCTCTCCATCCAACCTCACTGAGCTCGAGCTGTTTTGCAAGGAGGAATGGGAAAAAATGTCAGTCTCTCGATGTGCAAAACTGATAGAGACATACCCCAAGCGACTTACAGCTGTAATCGCAGCAAAAGGTGGCACTACAAAGTATTAACTTAAGGGCTGAATAATTTTGCACGCCCAATTTTTCAGTTTTTGATTTGTTAAAAAAGTTTGAAATATCCAATAAATGTCGTTCCACTTCATGATTGTGTCCCACTTGTTGTTGATTCTTCACAAAAAAATACATTTTATATCTTTATGTTTGAAGCCTGAAATGTGGCAAAAGGTCGCAAAGTTCAAGGGGGCCGAATACTTTCGCAAGGCACTGTATATATTAGGCGGTGTCAGTTCTCTCTGCTACCGCACTGCAAGCAGTACCGGAGCGCCAAGTCCAAGTAAGAAAGCTGCTGAACAATTAATCATATCAACCCCCCACTGCTGCTCCTTGCTGTTTATTATCTATGCATGGTCACTTTATAAATTACATTGACTAACCTGTAACCCGCACATTGACTCGGTGCCGGTGCCCCCTGTATCAATGGAACAGTAGTGGAGAGGGTAGCAAGTTTTAAGTTCCTCAGCATGCACATCACCGACAAACTGAATTGGTCCACTCACACAGACAGCATTGTGAAGAAGGCGCAGCAGCGCCTCTTCAACCTCAGGAGGCTGAAGAAATTTGGCTTGTCACCAAAAGCACTCACAAACTTCTACAGATGCACAATCGAGAGCATCCTGTCGGGCTGTATCACCGCCTGGTACGGCAACTGCTCCGCCCTCAACCGTAAGGCTCTCCAGAGGGTAGTGAGGTCTGCACAACGCATCACCGGGGGCAAACTACCTGCCCTCCAGGACACCTATACCACCCGATGTCACAGGAAGGCCATAAAGATCATCAAGGACATCAACCACCCGAGCCACTGCCTGTTCACCCCGCTATCATCCAGAAGGCGAGATCAGTACAGGTGCATCAAAGCTGGGACCGAGAGACTGAAAAACAGCTTCTATCTCAAGGCCATCAGACTGTTAAACAGCCACCACTAACATTGAGTGGCTGCTGCCAACACACTGACACTGACTCAACTCCAGCCACTTTAATAATGGGAATTGATGGGAAATTATGTGAATATATCACTAGCCACTTTAAACAATGCTACCTTATATAATGTTACTTACCCTACATTATTCATCTCATACGCATACGTATATACTGTACTCTATATCATCGACTGTATCCTTATGTAATACATGTATCACTAGCCACTTTAACTATGCCACTTTGTTTACATACTCATCTCATATGTATATACTGTACTCGATACCATCTACTGTATCTTGCCTATGCTGCTCTGTACCATCACTCATTCATATATCCTTATGTACATATTATTTATCCCCTTACACTGTGTACAAGACAGTAGTTTTGGAATTGTTAGTTAGATTACTTGTTAATACTGCATTGACGGAACTAGAAGCACAAGCATTTCGCTACACTCGCATTAACATCTGCTAACCATGTGTATGTGACAAATAAAATTTGATTTGATTTGATTTGATATAGCCTTGACATTGTTATGTCATTTTTTGTGTTACTTTTTGTTATGTCATTTTCTTGTGTTAACTCAATTTTTTTAACTGCATTGTTGGTTAAAGGCTTTTAAGAAAGCATTTCAAGTTGAGGTCTACGCCTGTTTTATTTGACGACTGTGACAAATAACATTTGATTTGACCTCTTGCACTTAGCCATCCCGGATCCGGGATCGTGAATACAGCCTCAAGCTCATTACCATAACGCAACGTTAACTATTCATGAAAATCGCAAATGAAATTAAATAAATATGCTAGCTCTCAAGCTTAGCCTTTTGTTAACAACACTGTCATCTCAGATTTTCAAAATATGCTTCTCAACCATAGGAAAACAAGCATTTGTGTAACAGTATTCATAGCTAGCGTAGCATTTAGCGTTAGCATTCAGCAGGCAACATTTTCACAAAAACCAGAAAAGCATTCAAATAAAATAATTTACCTTTGAAGAACTTCAGATGTTTTCAATGAGGAGACTCTGTTAGATAGCAAATGTTCAGTTTTTCCTGAAAGATTATTTATTTAGGAGAAATCGCTCCGTTTGGTGCATCACGTTTGGCTACCAAAAAAAAACGAAAATTCAGTCATCAAAACGCCGAACTTTTTTACAAATTAACTCCATAATATCGACTGAAACATGGCAAACGTTGTTTAGAATCAATCCTCAAGGTGTTTTTTACATATCTCTTTGATGATATATCGTTCGTGGAAGTGTGCTTTCTCTTCTGAATCCCAGGAGAAAATGCCTGCAGCTGAAGATTACGCACCAATTTAGACAAAGGACACCGGGCGGACCCCTGGTAAATGTAGTCTCTTATGGCCAATCTTCCAATGATATGCCTACAAATACGTCACAATGCTGCAGACACCTTGAAGAAACGACAGAAAGGGCAGGCTCATTCCTGGCGCATTCACAGCCATATAAGGAGACAATGGAAAACAGAGCCTCAAAAATTCTGCTCATTTCCTGTTTGAAGTTTCATCTTGGTTTCGCCTGTAGCATGAGTTCCGAGGCACTCACAGATAATATCAAGATAACAGTCAAGTTTTCAATCAATTTTATTTGTGAAGTTTCTTTGTTACAACTATGAAACAGAAAGCATATGAGTTGGAACCTAGCAACATTTGATTTTTATAAATACCCCAACCACCAAGAAGCAGGTCCAAAATTATGAAAACATCAGCAGCCTAAACAAAATTATAAGCCCAAGTTGCCTTGATTAATAGTGAAACTAGGCACAAAGTCAATAATGTCATTATAATAAATTTGTGTCGATATGACAGCAGTCAAAAATAGCCAATTATTGTCAGCTCATACTTGTGTGCATCTTCACGCGATGGTTTCAGTTTGATTTCATTTAACGGTTATCCCTTTTCCTAACATTTGACACAATTTTCATAACTTTCACTTGCTTGTCACACTTTGACACACTTTTTTTGTTGTACTGTGTAAAAGTATCCGGTTTTCTCTTGATTGTGGCCCTTTGTCTTGTCATTCTTCAGCACTGTTGTGGAGTACAGTGGTTGTGAAGGTGCCTTACTTTGCACAGAGGGAGGGAGCTCCTGTTCATGGTGAGGCCAGACTTGTTTTCTTTGCAAGCAACTTGTTCGCCAATGAAAGTAAAGTGAAGTGATTTGTCCATGGTGACATTGCTTCCATTGACTCATCACCACATCCCCAGCCACTCGCGCCTGCTGCTGGATGTGGATATCTTCCCAGAGATTGAAAGCATGTACAATTACACACGCTCTCGCTGTGTAGACTGTTCCAAGTAGACCAGAGTAGACTGATAAGACTGCTTTGATTCATTGAACTGATATAGGGTACATATCGTTTTAAGATTAGGCATATAATTAGAATCAATAAACACAATGGAATGGCCTTCATTCCCAATTTGTGATTAAATAATCATGCTTCTTTTGCTTCCCTTTGCTCATCAACTCACCCATTCTCCCCATCATACTTTAATAATATAGGCACGGTTCATCTGTTCATCATGTGTGAAATTTTACTGAACAAAAATATAAACGCAACATGTAAAGTGTTGGTCCCATGTTTTATGAGCTGAAATAAAAGATCCCAGAAATTTTCCATATGCACAAAAAGCTAATTTCTCTTAAAAATGTTGTGCACAATTTGTTTACAGCCCTGTTAGTGAGCATTTCTCATTTGCCAAGACAATCCATCCCCCTGACAGGTTTGGCATATCAAGAAGCTGATTAAACAAAATTAACTTTACATAGGTGCACCTTGTGCTGGGGGCAGCAAAAGGCCACCCTAAAATGTGAAATTTTGTCACACAACACAATGCCACATATGTCTCAAGTTTTGAGGGAGCATGCAAATGGCATGCTGACTGCATAAATGTATACCATAACTGGTGGCAGAGAATGTAAGTTTAATTTCTCGACAAGAAGCCAACTCCAACGCCGTGTTATAGAATTTGGCGGTACGTCCAACCCGGACTCACAACCGCAGACCATGTGGAACAACGACAGCCCAGCTTCTTCACCTGAGGGATAGTCTGAGACCAGCCACCAGACAGCTGATTAAACTAGTATTTATGTCTGTAATAAAATCATTTTATGGGGAAAAACTAATTATGATTGTCTGGGCTTGGCTCCCCAGTGGGTGGTCCTATGCCCTGCCAGGCTCACCCATGTCTGTGTCCCTGCCCAGTCATGACAAAAATCCATAGATTAGGGCCTAGTGAATTTTTTCCAATTGACTGATGTCCTTAAACAAAGTGTAACTCAGTAAAATTGTTAAAATTGTTGCATGTTGCATTTATATTTTTGTTCAGTATAGTTTTGTCTTAGGTTCAGTTTCAAGGCAATTGTCGGGGGATTATCAGCTGGGCACTGCACTTTTAACTGATGGAAGAAGGAGCGGAGCAGGCCCTACTGTTGGGAGAAGGTGTGGATATGGGGGAAAACCATCAAATACATTTTGTAGGACCCCTTTAGGTATAAAAAAGATATATACAAAAATGATTTGAAATGAAATGAATGAATGAAATGATAAAATATTGAATTTGGCCTTTACTAATATAGCCCGGAGAAACGTATTGAATAGCACATTCACAAATGGCAAAAATCCAGTCAAAAAAAGAAATAATAAGAAACAAGGTTTTGAAGTGTTTGTGCTATATCTAGGAGATATAAGAAAGCTCAGGAAATATATACACTACCAGTCAAAAGTTTTAGCGCACGTATTCTTTCAAGGGTTTTTCTTTATTTTACTATTTTCTACATTGTAGAATAACAGTGAAGACGTCAAAACTATGAAATAACACGGAATCATGTAGTAACCAAAAAAGTGTTAAACAAATCAAAATATATTTTAGATTTGAGGTTCTTCAAATTGCTTTGTACACTCTTGGCATTCTCTCAACCAGCTTCACCTGGAACAAGTCTTCTCACATAGTTCTCACATATGCTGAGCGCTTGTTGGCTGCTTTTCCTTCACTCTGCGGTCCGACTCATGCCAAACCGTCTCAATTTGGTTGAGGTCGGGGGATTGTGGAAGCCAGGTCATCTGATGCAGCTGTCATAACTCTCCTGTGATGATCTGACGGATCAGGTTACAGTTGGTTTGCTCTAAAGCGTGCTCTCTCTCTTAGAGGGAGAAAGCGGGAAGTCAGCTGTTTTATTGCGGTCTTAAAATATGCTAACTCTGTGCTCTGACGTGTTCGAGATTGGAATGGAAACTGTGCATCACAGAGAGACCCTTGAACATCAAAAGTTTGAATAATTAAACACTATTTCTATTTTTGAGAATGTGGGAGTGGTCCGTGGACACTTAAAGAACAGAGTGTGTTTCATTTGGTGATCTGATGAGGGACAGGAAACACTCATGACTGTGTCTTTGGTTGTGTACACTTCTTAATTATGGGGTTTACATCTAAATATTGTGAAACTTATGTGATTTAACATGACGCTATTTGTGAAAAGACGTAATGTGATGTTAGCCTTCTAAATGAGAAAATATGGGTTTTCATATAAAGTTAACCAAATCAGTGGCCATGTGAGCATAGATGTTACGTCGACATCATGGACCGCCCTTTTCTCAGAAGTGTATAAAACCCACTCCTGACTAAATTTACATTAGACCAGAAAATATGGAGCTGATGCTACATGTTGAAATGGTTAAGAACTACAACTCTATAGGCCCAGGAGACCAGACAGCGTGTAGTGTTGGCTACACGGCTGGAAATGGTTCAACTCTGAGACTATCGATCACTACAGAATAAAAGCAAATCCTAGATGTAGAATTACTAGTCTGCAGCTGGAAATTAAGTAAGTCTAGAACGAGAATACTGAGAACCGCAGAAGCATCTATTCTATGCAACGACCATGTGTACGCCTGACGTATCCATGAAAGACATTGTGACTTCTGGGGAAGTTAACCAGACTCTCTGGTGAACTGACTCTCCAGCAGATGGACCGGCGATTCCAACAGAGAAGACAACGACATAAGGGCGTAAATATATACATTGCAATTATTTTCGATTGAGCGGCCGTTCATGTCAATGGATATAATTATCAACTGTGTGTAGTGAAACCATTTTGTCTTTCCGCTATTTCTGTCCCCAACCCATTCCATTGTCTACCAAGCCGTCATACCGGTTAAGCCCACTAGGGACTTATCAATAGATTGTGTTAGTAACCAATAACTATATTGTTGGTTTATGTATTTCTGTGATTTGTTTAGGTAGTTAGTAAATAAATATAATTAAGCCAAATTGTATTTTGCTGTGTAACGGCTGTTTGAAGAAGAGGACCAAGGTGCAACATGGTACGTGTTCATGATTTTTAATCAAACTGAACACTAGAACTAAATATAACAAAGCGGCACAAACAAAACAGTTCTGTCTGATACAGACACACAAAACAGTTCTGTCTGATACAGACACACAAAACAGTTCTGTCTGATACAGACACACAAAACAGTTATGTCTGATACAGACACACAAAACAGTTCTGTCTGATACAGACACACAAAACAGTTCTGTCTGATACAGACACACAAAACAGTTCTGTCTGATACAGACACACAAAACAGTTCTGTCTGATACAGACACACAAAACAGAAAATAACTACCCACAAAACACAGGTGGGATAAGGCTACCTAAATATGGTTCTCAATCAGAGACAACAATAGACAGCTGCCTCTGATTGAGAACCACACCCGGCCAAACACACAGAAAACACAAAACATAGAATGCCCACCCCAACTCACGCCCTGACCAAACCAAAATAGAGACATAAAAAGGATCTCTAAGGTCAGGGCGTGACATGCTGATTCATTATGGGAACAGGGTTTGTGCAGATATCCAAGGGTTTGCAACGTTCAGTAATGAGAACTGATGAGGTAATAATGATGCATTAATAGAAGACTAATCGATAAGATATGAAAATATCTGAAGAGTCGATTCGGGAAATAGAGACTCTATAAACATTTTCCCATGGTCCCCCGACTTCCTAGTTAATTAAAGTTTACATGATTAGTTTAATCACGTAATAATAATTACACATGGAGAATTGATTTTATATAATAAGTCTTAACATTTAATGATAGTCACAGACACAGCACTCCAACACTCTTCTTCTTGGTAAAGTAAGCCTTTACACAGCGTGGAAGTGTGTTTTGTCATTGTCCTGTTGAAAAACAAATGATAGTCCCACTAAGTCCAAACCATATGGGATGGCGTATCGCTGCAGAATGCTGTGGTAGCCATGCTGGTTAAGTGTGCCTTGAATTCTAAATAAATCACAGACATTGTCACCAGCAAAGCACCCCCACACCATCACACCTCCACTTCCATGCTTTACAGTGGGAAATACACATGCAGAGATTATCCGTGCACCCACATCGAGTCTCACAAAGACATGGCGGTTGGAACCAATTTGGACTCATCAGACCAAAGGACACATTTCCACCGGTCTAATGTCCATTGCTCGTGATTCTTGGCCCAAGCAAGTGGTTTCTTTGCAGCAATTCGACCATGAAGGCCTGATTCACACAGTCTCCTCTGAACAGTTGTTGTTGAGATGTGTCTGTTACTTGAAATCTGTGAAGCATTTATTTGGGCTGCAATTTCTGAGGCTGGTAACACTAATGAACGTATCCTCTGCCGTAGAGGTAACTCTGGGTCTTCCATTCCTGTGGCGGTTCTCATGAGAGCCAGTTTCTTCATAGCACTTGATGGTTTTTGCGACTGCACTTGAAGAAACTTTCAAAGTTCTTGAAATGTTCCATATTGAATGACCTTCATGTCTTTAAGTAATGATAGACTGTTGTTTCTCTTTGCTTATTTGAGCTGTTCTTGTCATAATGTATACTTGGTCTTTTACCAAATAGCTATATCTTCTGTATACCATCCCTACCTTGTCACAACACAACTGATAGGCTCAAACGCATTAAGAAGGAATGAAATTCCATAAATGGACTGTTAACAAGGCACACCTGTTAATTGAAATGCATTAAAGGTGACTGACTACCTCATGAAGCTGGTTGAGAGAATGCCAAGAGTTTGCAAAGCTGTCATCAAGGCAAAGGGTGGCTATTTGAAGAATATAAAATATATTTTGATTTGTTTAAAACTTTTTTGCTTACTACATGATTCCGTGTGTGTTATTTCATAGTTTTGATGACTTCACTATTATTCTACAATGTAGAAATAGTCAAATAAAAAAAAAACTTGAAAGGTGTTCTGAAACCTCTGACCAGTAGTGTATAATATGTGAGGAGGTGTTTCTGAGAATATGCTTCAAGAAGCACTATGTGCTTTCTAATATGGTAGAAGTCTGCCAAGAGTGGTGCTTAAAGTCTTAGTGCAGAGTCTAAACTTGTATGTGACTTGAAGTAGAGTGGGAACTGTCCATCGAAACTGGTGTTGTATGTGAGGAGATGTTTCAGAGAATGTGCAATAAGAAGCAAATGTATGTAAACACACATACACAAATACATTTATTTAACTAGGCATGTCAGTTAAGAACAAATTCTTATTTACAATGACGGCCTACCAAAAGGCAAAAGGACACCTGCGGGGACAGGGGCTGGAATTAAAAATTTTAATAATCAAATTAAAATATAGGACAAAACACACACCATGACAAGGTACACAACACAACACTATATAAAGAGAGACAAGAAGGGCAAGAAGTTAGGGACAACAATACATCACGTGAAGCAGCCACAACTGTCATTAAGAGTGTCCATGATTGAGTCTTTGAAAGAAGAGATGAAGATAAAACTGTCCAGTCTGAGTGTTTGTTGCAGCTCATACATACATGAATCCATAAACCTAATCACTCAATGCACCTAAAGCAATCAGTCAACTTGTTTTTCAGTCAGAAATAGAGACATTGTCATGCTGTTAGAGTGGATGGCATCCTTTTTTAATCTTTTTTTTTTCAAATGGCATCCTTTTCCCTGTGTAGTGCACAACTTTTGACCATGGCCAATAGGGTCAAAAGAACCAAAAGGTCTCATATGCAAGACTCACAAAGACAAGCATGCGTATAAAGCATTGTGAACAATGTTCCAACTAGAGGGCACACTGTGAATAGTTCAACCTTAATTATACAATGTCTTGCTTTTGTGTATTTCAGTTGATTTAGTTAATGGTAATTCAGGAGTTGATTAAATAAACGTTGAATAAGTCAACTTTTTAACATGTAAATTATGTCCTCAATTATCATCAAGTCTACACTCCCAAACGCTGACAAAAACAACAAGGGACAGAAACCTAACTACTTACAATTCATTTTTAAAAACATTTGTAGGGGAAAACACTGGCGACACTTTTAAACATTTGCACCTACAAATTTCGGTAGCCTCAAGAATGCAATTTAAAGAAGAGGCATTTTTCTCCCTGAAGTTTTGGAGTTCAACATTTTTTCCATTCTCCCCAGCTGAAAAAATATTTTCTATACATATTTCAATGCACAAATTAATTAAATATACTCATAGACTTTTTTTTAGGTATGTCACCTTATGTCTCATGAGCTTTCAGTTCAACTCTCGTACCCTATCAGTTCCCAAGATATAAGCTTGTTTAATTTACTGAAATGTTTGTAAACAATTGAAATGTGAACAAACACTCTTTAGCCTCAAAGCATGGTTAAAACTATCATTTTTAATTTGAGAGTGGTTACATTTCTCCAGGCCCATCCCTCAGCTTTTCACCAAAACAGAGGTGGGGTGACCATCAGCAACCTCCCCAAAGATAACAATCATTCAACTGATCATACAGAATCTGCAGACACTTGGGTTTTATCCCAAATAGCACACTATTCCCGAATCACGATGTAGAGTTGAAGTCGGAAGTTTACATACACTTAGTGTCAGTATCTCCCTAGGAGAGGTGGGTGTGGAGTCAGGCGCAGGAGATCAAGAATATCCCAGACGGGTGTTTTATTTACTGGTCCACCAACAAAAATAGGTACTGGACCACAAAAGCAGCCACTAGAAAACAGGAACGCAGTCTAGTCGAAAACGGAGGAACACACTCCTCTGACTAAACTAACGTGCGGGAAAAACAGTCCTGTTAAATAAACCTGCTTAACAGGGAAAACCGCAACCCAAGCCAACGACAGTAACACAAACAATCCCGCACAAAACCTAGCGGGTAGGGCAAAATTAAATACCCCACTGATTAGCCTAAACTAGACACAGGTGAACACAAGACAGATAAAACCAAACAACAACAAAAAAAGGGATCGGTGGCAGCTAGTAGGCCGGCGACGACGACCGCCGAGCTCCGCCCGAACAGGGAGAGGAGCCACCTTCGGTGGAAGTCGTGACAGGTTGGAGTCATTAAAACTCGTTTTTCAACCACTCCACAAATGACTTGTTCACAAACTATAGTTTTGGCAAGTCGGTTAGGATATCTGCTCTGTGCATGACACAAGTCATTTTTCCAACAATTATTTACAGATCTATTATTTCACTTGTAATTCACTGTATCACAATTCAAGTGGGTCAGAAGTTTACATACACTAAGTTGACTGTGCCTTTAAACAGCTTGGAAAATTCAAAAAATGTCATTTCTTTAGAAGGTTATTTTATTAGCTACTGCTAATTGACATCATTTGAGTCAATTGGAGGTGTACCTGTGGATGTATTTCAAGGCCTACCTTCAAACTCAGTGCCTCTGCTTGACATCGTGGGAAACTCAAAAGAAATCAGCCAAGACCTCAGAAAAAATGTAGACCTCCACAGGTCTGGTTCATCCTTGGGAGCAATTTTCAAATGGCTGAAGGTACCACTATCATCTGTACAAACAATAGTATGCAAGTATAAACACCATGGGACCACGCAGCTGTCATACCGCTCAGGAAAAGTGCAAATCAATCCCAAAACAACAGCAAAGGATATTGTGAAGATGCTGGAGGAAACAGGTACAAAGTATCTATATCCACAGTAAAAACGAGTCCTATATCAACATAACCTGAAAGACCGCTCAGCAAGGAAGAAGCAACCGCTCCAAAACAACCATTAAAAAAAAAGACTACGGTTTGCAACTACACATGGGGATAAAGATCATACTTTTTGAAGGTATGTCCTCTGGTCTGATGAAGCAAAAATGGAACTGTTTGGCCATAATGTCCATCGTTATGTTTGGAGGAAAAAGGGGCAGGCTTACAAGCTGAAGAACACCATCCTAACCGTGATGCACGGGGGTGGCAGCATCATGATGTGGGGGTGCTTTGCTGCAGGAGGGACTGGTGCACTTCACAAACTAGATGGCATCATGAGGATGGAAAATGATGTGGATATGTTGAAGCAACATCTCAAGACATCAGTCAGGAAGTCAAAGCTTGGTCACAAATGGGTCTTCCAAATGGACAATGACCTCAAGCATACTTCCAAAGTTGTGGCAAAATGGCTTAAGGACAACAAAGTCAAGTTATTGGAGTGGCCATCACAACGCCCTGACCTCAATCCTATAGAAATGTTGCTGGCAGAACTGAAAAAGTGTGTGTGAGCAAGGAGGCCTACAATCCTGACTCAGTTACACCAGCTCTGTCAGGAGGAATGGGCCAAAATTCACCCAACCTATTGTGGGAAGCTTGTGAAAGGCTACCCGAAAGGTTTGACCCAAGTTAAACAATTTAAAGGCAATGCTGCCAAATGCTAATTGAGTGTATGTAAACTTCTGACCCACTGGGAATGCGATGAAAGAAATAAAAGCTGAAATAAATCACTCTCCCTGCTATTATTCTGACATTTCACATTGTTAAAATAAAGTTTTGATACTAACTGACCTAAGACAGGGAATTTTTACTAGGATTAAATGTCAGGAAATGTGAAAAACTGAGTAAATGTATTTGTCTAAGGTGTATGTAAACCTCCGACTTCAACTGTAGGTCCCTATATATAGGGACCTGTATAGGGAATAGGGAACGTACCATGGAAGGAGTCCATGGAGCCAATTTCCAAATGACATCAAAAATTCCTGGGGAACCAACAAGCTTGCAGTCTGATGGCAGGCCAGGTTATCAGAGCCAGCCATTTCAGAGTGGCCTGGACCATGTGACTCACAGCACATGGTCCAGGGGGTTAATATTGACCCACACAGCCTTACACCTGATTAAACAAGACAAGAGGAGTAACTCTGGGACGTGACATGAAGCCATTGTACTACTGTTGGCTCTATTTCCCCCCTCTCTCCCTTCGCAGAGGTAATGGATTTAGTGGTGGTAAAAAAAAATCATTAAAGGAAACTCTTTTTCTCTGTTTTCCTCCTTTTCCATGTCTCTCTCTAAGCATTTTTAGTGTCTTGTCTTATAGTGTACTTACAGACTAGTGTGTCTTTATAGTTTACTTCTCACAGCTACGAAGAACAAAATCAATTCATAAATAATTTTGAGCTGTTCTCGCAGAGTCACTGTCATATACAGTAGGCTGTGTTGCATGGAGTGAATTTTTAACACAGGTATGTAGAGGAACCCGAAAAGCCCCTATTCAAAGCAAATTTAAAAGCCATTTATAAATAGAAATATTTCAGTATGTGGTCTTTTCAGTAATTCACATAGAGAGGAGAGAGGGAGATGAGGAAGGAAGGGAAAAGACAAATGGGGGTGAAGAATGGTCAGTCGAGCCCTGGGCTGAGCTAATGGATCATATGCCTTCTCCTGGAGCCAGTGGAGGGGTGGTGGGGTGGTGGGATGTTGGGGCTCGGTCAGCACTCACAGACCAGAGAGCCTAGTTCAGCACTGTAATCATCTAGACTGGAGGCCGGAGGATTGCAATTGATAGAAGAGAGGGGAAAGAGCAGAAAGAGGTGGAGTGAGTGAGTTAAAGGTAAGAGGTAAGATGGAGAGTAGCATTTGGAGAGTACTCTTCCATATCTCCTTTGTTGTAGGGTCTGGTCAGAGTCAGTGGTCTCTGTTTCCACTACCTGGTAATATTACTTTGGCTATGTCCCAAATGGCATCCTATTTGGCCCATAGGGCTCTGTCAGAAGTAGTGCATTACATAGGGAAAACGGTGCCATTTGGGACACACCCTCTGTGATTGCACAGTGAGAGAGGTAGGCACTACGGAAAGGCAGTGCCATATGAATGACTACTTATTGTGGGCATCACAACCTATTTTTCTTGCCCTCATTGGTGTAACCCTGACAATTGGTTGGTAATAAGGTCCTTCATATAGACAGTCTCCGGGTTCATTCAATCAGTCATGTAATAGTTTGCTGGGAACAGTTCTTTGCGTCTGTCTGTGCAGCAGGAGACAGGTCGTAACTCTGACTGTGTCCCAAATAGTACCCTATTCTTTATATAGTGCATTACTTTGGATCAAAACCTTGGTCAAAAGTAGAGCACTACAAAGGGAACACTAGAGTGCCATTTGTAACGCATTTTCAGTGAACAGATTTCCTGTGCAAGGACTATACAAGTAGTTTCCCTTACAGATAAAACCCAATTGTACAATTTCCACGTACAATTTTGTAAAATTTTATTTCACGTGAGATTTCACATGTGAAATGTGGTTTTGGATTTAAAATGAATATTTTTTACATGAGATTCACAGGTGATTCCCTGCAAACAATAAGTATTTAGAATGTCCCCAGAACGTCACAAAATAGTCAGTGTTCCACACACGTTGACATACATTGTGTTATTTATACAATAACTATTATTCAACATGTCCTCACCTGAGATCTGAACTCACAACCTCTTGATTCACAGCATTCCGATCTTGTTGCTACACCACCATGTCAGTGTCAATGCCAGTCTCGTTGGTTTATTAGGATGGTTGCCTGAGCAAAAATGAATAGGGCACAGTTATTTTCTTCCTCCTCCACTGCTCCCCTCCACCATCTCCTCCTTCCCTCCACCACCTCCTCTTCACTTCTTCCACCTTATCCCCAGCAGGGAGGTCTGTGTCCAGAGGAGCAAGAGGAGCAGGGGGAGAGCAGGGCAGGGTGGGGAGAGAGGGAGCACAGACAGAGGAGGAGGAGTGGAGGAGTTGAGGGAGAGAGATGGGGTGAGGAGGTAGAGGAGTGGAAAGAAAGAGCGAGCGAGCACAGACTGAGGAGGAAGTGAAGAGAGAGAGAGAGGAGTGGCAGTAGAGAGGGAGGATGAAGAGATGAGGGGAGGAGGAGGTGGAGGAGTGGAGGGAGAGAGGGAGGATGAAGAGATGAGGTGAGGAGGAGGTGGAGGAGTGGAGGGAGAGAGGATGAAAAGATGGGTCTAACTAACTAACTAACAACTGGAACATAGAGAAGATTACAAAGATGTGTCTCCCATCTTTTTTATTGGCCCTTTGTGTTGTACTATAGAAGGTGTTAATAATGTTCTCTGAACATCATGTCTGTGTGGTGATAACCTTCCTTCCACAGTAGGAGAGAAAATGCTATGCAGACATTAACGTCTTTAGAGTTCCTATTGGCTTCCTTAATCCATAGCAATTATCTAGTATGTTTGAGTTTGATATGGAGCAGTGCAGGACAGTGCAAATAAATGGTTCCTTTTTGCATGTGTTTAGGGGCCTTTAGGGGAGAAAATGCTTTTTTAGTGCAGGATTAGGCTTAATCTTAGTATGGATTGATTTCTGTCATTATATTCAAATACTATAGTTTTGGAAAGACTTTGTAGTAATAATTAATCAGTTGTTGTACTAACAATAATATTGCCTATACTCTGACAGCACCTTTCTACCAACTGAGGTACTCAAAGCACTTTACATAGTAGGGGGAAACTAACCTCATTTACCACCAATGTGTAGCACCCACCTGGGTGATGCACGGCAACCATTTTTGTGCCAGAACATTCACCGCACATCAGGTGGAGAGTGATATATGCCAATTAGGAATGAGGGGGATGATTAAGTGGTCACGATGGCACATACTCTTACAACAAGTGCCATGGGATTTTTTATGACCACAGAGAGTCGGGACACCCATTTAACATCCCATCCAAAAGACAACACACAATGCAGGGCAATGCCCCCTGTTGACTGCCCTGGGATCTCCTTAGAGGAGGGAAGAGGGAGGGAAGAGTGCCCACTCCAGGCCCTCCAACACCACTTCAAGCAATGTCTGGTCTCCTAGCCAGGGACCGACCAGGACCGACTCTGCTTAGCTTCAGAAGCAAGCCAGCAGAGGGATACATGATGGTATGCTGCTGGCTTGTCTCTCGACTGGTCATAAAAGTCTCTTGGGTAATGTTAGTGCTGTACTCTGTCTAGTTACTGTATTGGCTGGGCAGGGTGACAGAGATGGAGCCAGATGATGTGTGTGTGATGAGACCACCACAGTCAATCTGATCGGTTCCTGGTCACATGAGTCAAATTGAGCCATGCCAATAGAGGTATGCTCACACATACACTCATGCGCTTACTTGCTTATGATCATCTCACACATTCACATGCACACACACACAGACAATGTGAGTAAATGACTATCTCCAGAATCTTGAACAACCTTGATTTGACAGTGTCAGGTGTTGTATTCGAAGAAAGCTGCGTCGTTGCTGTCACTTTTTATAGCATTATTTTTTTTCTCCCTGGGTAAACCAAGATTAGGTATAAATGGGTGTTTGTAAAAAAAAAAAAATTGAGCGAAACTCGGATGTTGATAGATTATTTATTTTCACACATATACAGTCATTTAAAATAGGGATGAAGAAAACAAAAATGGTCAACAATATGATTTTTTTTTACCTTGGGCATAACTTTTTATTTCATTTGAAAACATGCATGGTACATCAACCTCTCATATGAAATATGTTATATAACGGTCCCAAGGCAGACACTAAGGGATGAAAAGGAATACATTTTCTTTAGCTCCAGGTGTGTGTGTGATGAGATCCTCACAGCCACTCTGATCTGTTCCTGGCCACATGGGTCAAATTGAGCCATGCCAAAAGAGGTATGCGCGCACACACACTCACGCGCTTACTTGCTTATGATCATCTCACACATTCACATGCACACACACACAGACAATGTGAGTAAAGGACCCCATTATTCTACCCCTGTTGAGAAAAGAGCACAAATGCCTGGCCTTTCTATTACATCTGCCAAAACTAACGAACATGGCCACATATTTGCTGTGGCTGAACTTTGCTGGACGTTCAGTTTCCCTGCAGGGGTATTTGTATCAGAGACACTGCTCCCTACTTCATCACCGTGCCTCTTCTTCCCAGAGACTTTAAAGAAACAAGCCTCCCACTGAATCATTATTGAAAAACTCCAATGAAACTTTAGGTTCAGTCCAACTGAACTGAAGTTATTGTGTTCTATTTCATAGATTTTCCAAGCAACATTGTTGTTGTAGTGTATGATTAACACCAAGGGATCTACTTTTATTTACTTTTATTGAAGCAGAAGAATTGAATGTGTGCTAGTGTACTTATTTTTCTATCTCCAGAATCTTGAACAACCTTGATTTGACAGTGGCAGGTGTTGTATTCAAAGAAAGCTGCGTCGTTGCTGGCACTTTTTATGACATTTTTTTGTACTTTCTTTCTTTCTCTCCCTGGGTAAACCAAGATTAGGTATAAATGGGTGTTTGTAAAAAATACAAAAAATAGAGCGAAACTCGGATGTTGATAGAAATCGTTTATTTTCACACATATACAGTCATTTAAAATAGGGAAGGTAGAACAAAACAGGTAGCTCAGTCTTCTTATTTGATTCAATCAATTTGAATCAACCTCTCTGGATTTCTTATTTTGAGAAATTGGAATTGATGGAATAATCCGTATC
Organism: Oncorhynchus mykiss; assembly: GCF_057628025.1. Taxonomy (NCBI): domain Eukaryota; kingdom Metazoa; phylum Chordata; class Actinopteri; order Salmoniformes; family Salmonidae; genus Oncorhynchus; species Oncorhynchus mykiss. The sequence continues at coordinate 7,855,848 of NC_143041.1, forward strand.
TGTATGATTTTCCCATCAGAAGTCCCAAATAGCATGCCGCATCTTGAGCCAGTCCTATTCGAGTGTGACTCGGTTTGTCCTCTGATTGGGAAAGATATTTTCTTCTACGCCATCAAATGAATAAATAAATTAAATGAAAGTATATGCCTATGTGCAAAAATGATTTTTACCTTGGCATAACTTTTTATTTAATTTGAAAACATGCATGGCACATCAACCTCTCATATGAAATACGTTATTTAAATGGTCCCAAGGGAGACCCTAAGGGATGAAAAGGAATCATTTGTCTTAGCTCCGTGTGTGTGTGTGTGTGTGTGTGTGTGTGTGTGTGTGTGTGTGTGTGTGTGTGTGTGTGTGTGTGTGTGTGTGTGTGTGTGTGTGTGTGTGTGTGTGTGTGTGTGTGTGTGTGTGTGTGTGCGTGCGGTCTAACCTCTCATGTCTCTCTAGGTTCATTATAGCCTCCCTATCTCTCTTTGTTCACACTCCTCTTCAGTCCGAGGCCACACACTGGTTGAATCAATGTTGTTTCCACGTCATTTCAATGAAATTACATTTAACGTGAATATACGCTAATTAACATCTACGTTGTGCTATTGAATCGATACGTTCGTCAAATAAAATACAATTGTATTTGCCACATGCTCCGTAAACAACAGGTCTTGATTAACAGGGAAATGCTCACTTACGGGCCCTTCCCAACAAAGTAAAGAATATAGGAAAATATTAAATCAAGGAATAAATAGACAATGAATAACGATAACTTGGCTATATACACAGGGTACCAGTACCGAGTCGATGTGCAGGGGTACGAGATCATTGAGGTAGATATGTACATATAACTAGGAATAAAGTGACTAGGCAACAGGATAGATAACAAACAGTAGCAGCAGCGTATGTGAGGAGTCAAAAACGGCCAATGTAGAAAGTCCAGGTAGCTATTTTAGTAGTCTTATGGCTTGGGTGTAGAAGCTGTTCACTGTCCTGTTGGTTCCAGACTTGGTGCATCGGTATGGTAGCAGAGACTCTAATCTATGATTAGAGTGCCTGGAGTCGTTTGACAATTATTAGGGCTCCTCTGACACCGCCTGGTATAGAGGTCCTGGATTGTAGGGAGCTCAGCCCCAGTGATGTACTGGGCCATATGTACTACCCTCTGTAGCTCCTTGCGGATGGATGCCAAGCAGTTGCCATACCAATCAGTGATGCAACAAGTCAATATGCTCTCAATGGTTGAGGGAGAGGTTGTTATCCTGGCACCAGTGCTTGACTTGGAGTGAGATAGGTGCTGCTACTCATTTTGGATGCTGGTACTGTTTATATTTAGGTGGAGGAGCTCCACAATACTTTTGCCTTCGACCCCTGCGCCACTCGGGATGCCCAGAAACAAGGTTTAGTCCAGAGGGGATACAGCTTTTGTCAAATTTGACTTTTCGTAGCAGGTTTAGGAGAATTTGCACAGCAGGTTAGGGTAATTAACGTAGCAGGTTAGGCGAATTAGGTTAAGCTGTATCCCATCTAGACATGACCCCAAAACAAGGCCAATAATAATACCCAGTGTGCTTTGTAGATAATTTTGGTATATTCATTTTCACATGTACATTTACATTTTGGTCATTTAGCAGACACTCTTATCCAGACATGACCAAATGTATGTGGACACCTGCTCGTTGAACATCTCACTCCATAAACATGGGCATTAATATGGAGTTGGTCCCACCTTTGCTGCTGTAACAGCCTCCACTCTTCTGGGAAGGCTTTCCACTACATGTTGGAACATTGCAGCGAGGACTTGCTTCCATTCAGCCACAAGAGCATTAGTGAGGTCTGGCACTGATGTTGGGCTATTAGGCCTGGCTCACACTCAGCGTTCCAATTCATCCCAAAGGTGTTCGATGGGGTTGAGGTCAGGTTGAAGTCCTTCCTCACCGATCTCGACAAACCATTTCTATATGGACCTCTCTTTGTGCACGAGAGCATTGTCATGCTGAAACAATAAATAGCCTTCCCCAAACAGTTGCCACAAAGTTGGAAGCACAGAATTGTCTAGAATGGCATTGTATGCTGCAGCATTGAGATTTCCCTTCACTGGAACTAAGGGGCCTAGCCCGAACCATGCAAAAAAGCCCAAGACCATTATTCCTCCTCCACCAAAATGTACAGTTGGCACTATGCATCCTGGCATCTGCCAGTGGTGGAAAAAGTGCCCAATAGTCACACTTGAGTAAAAGTAAAGATACCTTAAAGTCACCCAGTAAAATACTACTTGAGTAAAAGTCTAAAAGTATTTTGTTTTAAATACACTTAAGAATCAAAAGTAAATGCAGTTGCTAATATATACTTAAGTATTAAAAGTAAAAGTATAAATACTTTCAAATTCCTTATATTTAGCAAACCAGACGACACAATGTTCTTGTTTTTTATTTATCGATAGCCAGGGGCACACTCCAACACTCAGACATAATTTACAATGGAAGCATTTGTGTTTAGTGAGTCCGCTATATCAGAGGCAATAGGGATGACCAGGGATGTTCTCTTGATAAGTGCATAAATTTGACCATATTTGAATTTTGAATTTGAATTTGTCAGGGAACATGTATAGAGTAAAAAGTACTTTTAAAAGTAAAAGTTGACAAAAATATAAATAGTAGTCAAGTACAGATACCCCAACTTAAGTAGTACTTTAAAGTATTTTTACTTAAGTAATTTAAACCACTGGCATCCGCCTAACCTAGATTTGTCCGTCAGACAAGTGAAGTAAAGATTCTTCACTCCAGAGAACGAGTTTCCACTGCTCCAGTGTCCAATTGCAAAGAGCTTTACACTACTCCAACCGAAACTTGGCATTGCAATCTTAGACTATTGTGCGGTGAATTAGGTCAACTTAGGCTTGTGAGCTGCTGCTCGGCCATGGAAACCCATTTCATGAAGCTCCCGACGAACAGTGCTTGCTTGTGCTGACGTTGCTTCCAGAGGCAGTTTGGAACTCGGTTGTGAGTTTAGCAACTGAGGACAGACGATGTTTATGCGATACGCGCTTCAGCACTCAGCGGTCTCATTCTGTGAGTTTTGTTGCCTCTAGTTGCACAGGTGACATGCTGGTAAAAATGAGGTCAAACGGATTTAAGTTTCCCTGCATTAAAATCTTCGGCAACTAGAAGTACGGCCTCTGAATGTGCATTTTCTTGTTTGCTTATAGCCCTATGCAGCTCGTTGAGTGTGGTCTTTGTGCCAGCATCAGTTTGTGGTGGTAAATAGACAGCTACAAAAAATATAGATGAAAACTCAGGCAAGCAAAAACTTGTGACTTCCTTAACAACAGCTGGTGTGCAATATTAAGACAGAAACATACCCCTACCCATCTCATCTTACCCGAGGCTGACGTCCGATCTTGACAATGTATTGAAAAGCCAGAGATGTGTATATTATTCATGTCCTTGTTCAGCCACGACAAAAAATATGGGACATTACAGTCCTTCAGGTCCAGTTGATAGGATTGTCTTGAACTGAGCTCATCCAGTTTATTATTTAGTGCTTGTACGTTCGGCAACTAAACAGAGGGCACTGGCAGTCTAGATGCTCGCCGACATAGTCTAATCATGAAGCCACCGCTTCCTCTTTCGAGTCCCGGAGATCAGGGCCTGGTAAACATAACATCCAGAGCTGCCAAAATTGTTGAAGTAGAAATCTTCATCCAAATCGAGGTTAGTGATCGCTGTTCTGATATCCAGAAACTGTTTTTGTTCATAAGAAATGATGGCGGGAAACATTATGTACAAAAAAGTTAAGATCAACATAACCCCCCCCCACACACACACAAAATAGCAGAGTTGGCTATCCACTACAGCGCCATCTTAGTGTATCTATCAGCTTGGATATGAGTGAACCCATGAACCCATGATGATCCTTTTACCATTAAAAGAACTGAAGAGAATCTCTCAAACACAGAGGAATTCACCCATTCAGCATTGTTCACACCCTCTTTACCCTTAGCCCCACCCATCTATTTAAGGATTCACAGTGTAGTAAATAACCAAAGATTTCAAGACTAAAAGTGATGAAAGTAGTAGAAAAAAGTACTAAAAATAAACTTTATCTAGTCCTTGGTCGATATCCTAATCTGACTTTCGTGCAGGTAATGTTGTTCTTCACATTACCATCTCTGGCAAACACACACTATATAAAATAAAATCTAAGTTTATTTGTCACATGCACAGGATACAGAAGGTGTAAACGATACAGTGAAATGGTTACATGCATAATGGAGTCTTTTGTTCAGACATATAGCTAGCAAGCTAGCTTAACAATGAACCATAATCAAAAGTCTAATCCCACGTTCAAAACAACTGGGAATTCCAACTCGGGCCTCTTTCTACAGCTCATACACAGATCATACACATAAAGTTAGCGAGCCAGCCAGCCTTTAACTAGCAATGAAAACGACTTTCTGACAAAAGTAGAAACGTATAATATCTGAAAATGTAGCTAGACTCTTAACTGTATACATGGATCAATGCTTCTAACTCGCTCTGTCATGGATGCCATGGTTGCCCTTAGTTTGAAGATGTAATCCAGAGACAGGTGTTTCATACAAGAGCCTTCTTTCTGTATTCTCTTTTTGGACTCTCTCCGCATTTGGCAATCATCTCTCTGCTTCCACAAGGCATTCCACTGATTTCAAAACTCAGCCATCTTCTTCCGTGACAACGACACTGTTTCTACCCCACCATTGTCATCAGAATACTCTACAATGTCTGGTTCAATGAAAATGTTGTTACCTAAATCAGGGATTTCCTCATTGTCTGATTCCTTTTCAGAGTCAGAGAGAGTCAGCATGGCATGATCGTCCTCCAGAAAGTAGTCCATCACAACGTTTTCCCACTGATCTGTCGATAGCGCTATTAACTTCAGGGCAGCAATGTTGAGAGCAGTAGCAAAACTTTTTCAGTTCTTCATGAAAACTTTCCTAAAAAGCCATGGTAGGCAGGATTATCCACACATACTTAACAGCTCATGTTATAGACAGAAACATGCTACATAGCAGACCAATCCGAACTCATCTCTCGGCATGCCCATTCCATCCATTATCTCAGCCAATCATGACTAGCGGGGAAGGCTCCTGTATTTTTCCGTGGCTAAAACAACGAGCTCGTTATTTAACAATTGTATTAGTATTTACAGATGGACTGCAAGTTGTTATTAAGATACCTGAAAGACAAAAATGGCTCTCCTGTGAAGTAGTGACATCCAACATCCCGTTTCTTGAAACGGGTCACATATTGATTGGTGGGTTTCGGAAAGTGGCACCAAATTAAAATGTTTCATTAGCAGTTTGAATAAGTCTTCCCTTCAAATGTTCTACCACTTTTTATTTTTCATTGCCTTTCTTGCTCCCTCTCATACTCTCTCTCTCTTCTTCTCTCTTTCTTACTCTCTCTCTCTCCATCTCTTTCTTCACTCTCCTTATGTCTCTGCATCTCCCTCTCATACTCTCTCTCTCTAGCGCTATCTCTCTCTCTCCCTCCATCTCGCTCTCTCCCTCTCTGCTACTCCTTCTCTCTGTCACCTGGTGTAATAATATGTAAGTGTGCTTATTCTGTTTGGTTCACTGGAGCCATCCACCCTCTCACGCTTGAAGCCTGACCAGAGAGACTGTTGACCTGGTGGTAAGGATCCCCTACCAAAGAGGTTCTAGTGGGCCTGGGTGTCTGGGGGTGTGGCCCCCAACACACACAAGCACCCACCTCTCCTGTCCTGTTTACAGTTGATGTTCAAAGCCTAACTAACAGGCTGTAAAATTACATTTCCACTCTGCAAGAAGAGGTCATCTCTGTAGCTACTCCAGACCAAGACAGGAAGCCACATAAATAGGCAGTTATATAGCTGTGTTACTTACTATGTATATACCCTGTATGTCCTGTTGTTGTTGTTGTTTCAACATGCCTGTTTCTTTCTGTACTTTTATGTGACACCAGGTTTCTGAGAATAGAACCCATTCCTAGAAAAGAGGGTAGGATAAATAATTAGTAATTGTCATCTTTTTGTCACACACAGTGTCTGTGTTATGCGGTGAGTGAGGACCCAAAAGCGGTTTAACATAAACAGAGTTTCTTAAATAACGAAACACACTTAGGCTCAGATGGACAGGCAGATTCCGACAGGACAGGACAAGGTAAAGCAAACACGAAGATAGTCTGGTTCAGGCATGAGTAACACAAACGAGAATCCGACAAAGACAGGAGCAGAAACAGAGAGAGATATAGGGACCTAATCAGAGGGAAAAAGGGAACAGGTGGGAAAAGGGGTGGATGAGGTAGTCAGAGAAGACAAGGAACAGCTGGGGGAAAGAGGGACAGAAACGGTAACCTAGTACGACCAGCAGAGGGAGACAGGGTGAAAGGAAAGGACAGAAAGACACAACATGACAATACATGACAGTCTGCTTAAAGGGCATGATATATAGGGTATATCCATATTTTAAATTAATGCCCATAAATGGAAATAACAAATTATGTACGTATGATTATATTTTTCATACATGCCACAAACTCAGTGGTGTGGAGTACTTAAGTAAAAATACTTTAAAGTACTACTTAGGTAGTTTTTGGGGGGTATCTGTACTTTACTTAACTATTTATATTTTTGACAACTTTTACTTTAACTTCACTACATTCCTAAAGAGAATCTCCATACATTTTCCCTGACAACTAAAAGTACTTTTTACATTTTGAATGCTTTGCAGAAGAGGAAAATTGTGAAATTCAAATTTTAGACTTTTACTCAAGTAGTATTTTACTGGGTGACTTTCACTTTCACTTGAGTAACTTTCTATAAAGGTATCTATGCTTTTACTCAAGTATGACAATTGGGAACTTTGTCCACGACCGCACATACTATCTCAGTATCAGTCAAAAAGGAATATCTTATCTTCACTCAGGGGTAACCTGCAGGGTATAGCTAGCTGCAGTAAGTAGATAATATCTGCATTGTATGCTCTTTCTCTCTTATTATTCACTGATCAAATATTCATTTATCGGTTGCTGAATCTGCCAGAAAGGTCTATTCCCATTTTATTTATATTTGATTCACAGACAAGGTAAGGCCATTTACTATTCGGGATAACACATAACATTTTATTTTAGTATTTCCGACCATATCGTTCAGTCAGTCAGGCTTCTATCCACTAATGAAATATATATACTGTAATATTCAACACTTGTACTCTCTAACTCCCTCTGTGCCTCTCTGTGCATTCTCTACTTCGTATTCAGGTGTCAGTCAAATGACTGCGTTCACCTCTGCAAGATTATCAGAGGTCGTTCTGAATCTGAGGCAAAGGAATTTGATGGAATAGAAATAAGGAGAGGGGCCCTCTTAGAAATTCATACAGTGTTTATCCCTGATGTGATTTTTCCCTTTCCTCTCATAATAGAAGACAAGACAATGCATAGCCGATAAGATTTATTGGATGTATTTTCGTTGTTTCTGAGTTATTTTCCTCTCCTCAGAGGCAACCCTTCGCCCAATAGCTTTGACCTTTTGCTCACTTCCATTGAAGTTGTCAATACTCCTGGTTGCTGGCTTCTTTACCATTCTACAAGTGTGTGTGGTGAGGGGAAAAGTTCCCCTGTGGTAGCAGGTGTCTCTTGAGAGGAGATGCAGATTAAAACAAGGATGGGGGCAGTGGCAGAACCAATCATTTTTCAATGGGGTAGCTAATGGGAGCTGGCAATCTATGGTGTATGCTTATACATTGGTTTTTGTACTGCTAATAGGGATGCTAGGGTTATACTTGAGGGGGCTTCAGTATAGGCAAACCCTTCCCTGGAGCCACCCATAGATGGCGGAAGGGTGGATGGGAAGAAATGAGTTCAAAGTGGTTCAATCAAGGTGCAAGCTGGACACCATTTTATGGGTTTTCACACCTAATAGACATCATCATTGAGGGATACAATAAATGTACTCTGTCTGACTTATCAGCCAAGTTAACCAAGTTAACAAACAGATTACTGACCATTTTGAATCACATCGTACCTTCTCCGCTATACAATCTGGTTTCCGAGCTGGTCATGGGTTTCCTCAGCCCTGCTCAAGGTCCTTAACGATATCATAACCGCCATCGATAAGAGACATTACTGTGCAGCTGTATTCATTGACCTGGCCAAGGCTTTCGACTCTGTCAATCATCACATTCTTATTGGCAGACTCAACAGCCTTGGTTTCTCAAATGATTGCCTCACCTGGTTCATCAACTACTTCTCTGATAGAGCTCAGTGTGTCAAATCGGAGGGCCTGTTGTCCGGACCTCTGGCAGTCTCTATGGAGGTGCCACATGGTTCAATTCTCGGGCCGACTCTCTTCTCTGTATACATCAAAGATGTCGCTCTTGCTGCTGGTGATTCTCTGATCCACCTCTGCGCAGACGACACCATTCTGTATACTTCTGGCCCTTCTTTGGACACTGTGTTAACTAACCTCCAGACGAGCTTCAATGCCATACAACTCTCCTTCCGTGGCCTCCAACTGCTCTTAAGGGCAAATAAAACTAAACGCATGCTATTCAACCGACCATTGCCCGCACCTGCCCGCCCATCCAGCATCACTACTCTGGACGCTTCTGACTTAGAATACGTGGATGACTGCAAATACCTAGGTGTCTGGCTAGACTGTAAACTCTCCTTCCAGACTCTCCTTCCAGACTCACAATCAAAAATGAAATGTAGAATTGGCTTCCTATTTAGCAACAAAGCTTCCTTCACTCATGCCCTCGTAAAACTGACCATCCTAGACTTCGGCGATGCCATCTATATAAAAGCCTCCAACACTCTACTCACCAAACTGGATGTAGTGCCATCCGTTTTGCCACCAAAGCAAAACAGCCAACACTACTCACCACTGCGACCTATATGCTCTCGTTGGCTGGCCCTCGCTTCATACTCATCGTCAAACCCTCTAGCTACAGGTTATCTTCAAGTCTCTGCTGGGTAAAGCCCCACCCTATCTCAGCTCACCATAGCAGCACCCACTCCAGCAGGTATATCTCACTGGTCACCCTCAAAGCCAATTCCTCCATTGGTCACCTTTCCTAGGCAAGTCAGTTAAGAACAAATTCTTATTTTCAATGACGGCCTATGAACAGTGGGTTAACTGCCTGTTCAGGGCCAGAACGACAGATTTGTACTTTGTCAGCTCGGGGATTTGAACTTGCAACTTTCCGGTTACTAGTCCAATGCTCTAACCACTAGGTTACCCTGCCGCTCTTGTGGTTGAATGGAAGCCAGTCCCCACAGCAATGTTCCAACATGTAGTGGAAGGCCTTCCCAGAAGAGTGGTGGCTGTTATAGCAGCAAAGGGGAGACCAACTCCATATTAATGCCCACAATTTTGGAATGAGATGTTCAGTGAGCATGTGTCCACATGCTTTTGGTAATGTAGTGTATAATGTAAAATGGTTTGTGGCCTGCTTTAAACTGCATAAATGCAGGTATAATGACAAAAAGTAAACACAGACGATAACAGAATACATGCAAAGTAATGTCATGTGCTTGTATTGTAAAGGCAGATCAGTTTCACAGTGCTACAATGTAAGCTGCTTATCCAGCTTAAGCCTGCCTAGCAGGCAGATGCTGTTGTGTTTAATGTGTTGGTGCTGTCTCTTGCCTGCTACCCTTTTAAAGATCACTGGGTCATTAATCTAGTTGAGCTGATATATTCACACTCACATTGTGACCTTTAAAACACAATACTAACCCCAAACACTGCCTAGTCCTAGGAGCATCGAGACAGGCCCTATGGGAAGGCCACATACTGTAGCTGCTGAACATCTTGCATAGTTCAACATGGTTTTGCGCGAATAGTCTGACTCTGTTAACAATATGTATAAGGTAGTTGTTGTGAAATTGTTAGGTTACTTGTTAGATATTACTGAATGGTCGGAACTAGAAGCACAAGCATTTCGCTACACTCGCATTAACACCTGCTAACCATGTGTATGTGACCAATGAAATTTGACTTGATTTGATTTGATTTAGTTCCCACATTATAAATACTATAGTATTCACTGCAGTTTTTTTGCAGACTTTACTATAGTATTCAGTGTAGTGTTTTTACGTACTCAGTTGAATAATGTAGTATTTACTGTATTATACTGTAGTATTTACAGTTAGCTATAGTATTAGTACTGTGGTGAATGAAACTTGTAGTATACAGTGTACTATAGTAATTCATGTATGTTTTTGTAAATAGTAGTATAATGAGAATGAGCATTACACCGAGGCCTGTACTCTGGAGAGGGATCGATTTGGAGGTGGGGGGTCTGTCATTGTCTGGGGCGGTGTGTCAGGGCATCATCGGACTGAGATTGTTGTCTTTGCGGGCAATCTCAACACTATGCGTTACAGGGAAGACATCCTTCTCCCTCATGTGGTACAATTACTGCAGGCTCATCCTGACATGACCCTCCAGCATAACAATGCCACCAGCCATACTGCTCATTCTGTGCGTGATTTCCTGCAAGACAGGAGTGTCAGTGTTCTGCCATAGCCAGCGAAGAGCCCGGATCTCAATCCCATTCAGCATGTCTGGGACCTGTTGGATCGGAGGGTGAGGGCTAGTTCCATTCCCCACAGAAATATTTGGGAACTTGCAGGTGCCATGGTGGAAGAGTGGGGTAACATCTCACAGCAAGAACTGGCAAATCTGGTGTAGTCCATGAGGAGGAGATGCACACCAGGCCACACCAGACACTGACTGTTACTTTTGATTTTGACCCCCCCTTTGTTCAGGGACACGTTATTCAATTTCTGTTGGTCACATGTCTGGGGAACTTGTTCAGTTTATGTCTCAGTTGTTGAATCTGGTTATGTTCATACAAATATACACAATTGACATTGAGAGGACTTTTTTTTTTTGCTGAGTTTATATATACTTTTAAGGAACACAATATGATCTATACTTGGCATGTAGGTTTCTCAGTTATGGGTGGCACAAATTGGGATATGGGGGAGGGGAATGGGCAGAGTATATGCAAATGAAATACTGTAGTATTTCCTATAGTTTAAAAAAGTGTGCTGTTTTTGTGGATTGTAGTGTTTTTGAGGACATTACTGTAGTATTTACTACAGTGTTTTTTTGCAGATACTACTGTAGTATTTACTATACTACAACGTTCTATAGTAAATGCTACTGAAGACATGCTCAAAGGATAATACAATGTGTAGTAGACAGTGGTATTCTACAGGATACTACAATTTACTACATAATTCTATAGTAGGTACTACAGTATTCTATAGTAAAGTGTAGTACATTTATGTGGGTTGGTAAAACAGTTTGCCGAGTTCTTGTGTGAACTTTTGAGAACTGTGGTAGGTTTTTATGTTACCTGCCATACATGCATGAAATGTAGGATATAGGATGTATTGAATAGCTTGAAACATTTCAGGAGAATTTTAAGCCTTTTGGGATTAGGTTCTAGCATTACCGACAAATAGTTATTGTTCAAACTAATGTAAAGTTTTCTTACAGAACTCCTTTCCACCTACACCAACTCCAGTAAAACCAAGAAGTCATTTACTTTCGAAGTGCCACTTCACCTTTCCCTGAAACTCTGTGGTGGTGCGTGTCCCCTGTGTGTGTTCTCTACCTTTTTAGCTCCCCTCCTCTCAACATCCTGAGACAAACATAGCCCCCTCTGCTGCTCCGGTTTTTAATCCTGCTAGTCCTGTCGCTTTAGCTCCAACATTACTGTCTGCCAGACACCCGGGCCTCCCTCTTCCAGTCCTGTCATCATTACCAGAGGCTTAATGAGAAGGAAGGCAAGTAAATAAACATTTAATGAGCAGCTCATCACTGTAATAGTCCTGGCTCTTTAACTTTTCACTCTTTCACTTCATCTCAAAGAGAGCTTGGTTTCCATTTATTTCTCCGATCAGCTAGAGTACACCGTCTGACTGTGTCCCAAATGTTACCCTATTTGCTATATAGTGCACTACTTGGGCCCTGGTCAAAAGTAGTGCAGTATAGGGAATAGTATGCCATTTGAGACAACCACTGTCTGGCTGCAACCCCAGTTAACACACCACCTCCTTCAGTTCACTTTATCATCACCTCCGCTTAGCCCTCCTCTCCTCCTCTCACTCGCTCATTCCAAATAATGGGGCCTTTTTGTTTTAATTCTGATGCCTGTGAAGCCTTTGAGGTACGAAGAGCAGGGGAAGAAAGAGAGAAAGCAGAGATTTAATTAGCACTCCTTGAACTCATCTCTCCATTTTCACGGTCAACCTGGGGCATAGCAATTGGCCTGCTACGCTTTATGTGCAGAGGGGCGCACACATACACTGCAACAACACTTAACTAAATCCACATCTAAAACCTGATTGCTCACAATGGGACCATGTCTGGTTAAATTGTCCGATTGTCTTCCCACACACAGACTTACATCAATGGGTTCTCATCTGACCTGGAAAAGAACTGTTCCTTCCTTCACACAATTAATCATTATTAAATGGAGCACAGAACAGGGATAAGCAACCAGAGGCATGCTCCAGATCTTCATGTCTGACTGAAAGGGCTTCCGGTTAACTTCTTAAGGCTAGGGGGCAGTATTCAGAAGTTCAGATGACTGACGTGCCCAAAGTAAACTGCCTGTTACTCAGGCCCAGAAGCTAAGATGTGCATATAATTGGTAGCATTGGATGGAAAATACTCTGAAGTTTCTAAAACTATTACAATAATGTCTGTGAGTATAACAGAACTGATACGGCAGGTGAAAACCCAAGGAGAATCCATCTGGGAAATGTTTTTTTTAGGTCACAGGCTATTCAAATGCTTGTCTATGGGATATTCAAAGGAATTCCTCCCAGATTGCAGTTCCCATGGCTTCCACTAGAGGTCAACAGTATTTAGAAAGGGTGTCAAGCTTGTTTTTTGAAAAATTAGTTAGTAGTTGTAGTTTTTCAAGGTGGCTCTCATTTGGACTGTAGTCTTGTGGTGCGCGTGGATGAGGGCACGCACGTCGTTATTTATCTCCGGTATTGAACATACTACATTCCGTCTTAAATTGTATAATTTATTTACATATTAGGGTACCTGAGGATTGATTACAAATGTTGTTTGACTTGTTTGGACGAAGTTTACCTGTAACTTTTGGGATTCCTTTGTCTGCATGTTGAACGAGTGGAACGGGTGGATTACTGAATCAAACACACCAACTAAACTGACTTTTTTGGGATATAAAGAAGGACTTTATCGAACAAAACGACCATTTGTTGTGTAGCTGGGACCCTTGGGATTGCAACCAGAGGAAGATCTTCAAAGGTGAGTGATTTATTTTTATCGCTATTTCTGATTTTTGTGAAGCCCCTGCTGGTTTGGAAAATGTTTTTAATGCTGGTGTATGCGGGACGCTGTCCTCAGATAATCGCATGGTATGCTTTCGCAGAAAAGCCTTTTTTAAATCTAACAAAGCAATTGGATTAACAAGAAGTTAAGCTTTTAAACGTTGTAAGACACTTGTATTTTCATGAATGTTTAATATTACTATTTTTGTATTTTGAATTTCGCACTCTGCAATTTAACGGATGTTGTCCAGAGTGCAGGCACGGGCCTCCTCAGTTCACTGAATGTGTCTCAAATGGCATCCTGTTCCATATATAGTGCACTACGCGGGCCCTGGTAAAAAGTAGTGCTGTTACGCAGAGCAGCACAGGGGAACCCAAGAGCAGACTCAGAAACAGAGATGAACCAACCAAGGTATTTATTTTAACACAGGGAGGTATGGAGTGCGGATCCAGGGAAGCTTGGATGAGTTGTAGGAAACGGAGGAGGAGGTTGGAGTGTGCTGGTTTGGGACAGGGTAAACAGGTCCGGAGAGGAATCTAAGGGAGTGGTGGTGTGGTGAGTCGGGAACAGGGTAGCAGGGTGGTGAGATCTTTAACAGGAGCCAAAGTCAGGGCGGCAAAACCGCAGTGAGAGGATAAACAGCGTCAAGCAGGGAAACAGGTACAGCAGGCTAACAGGATCTTGAGTAATAATAATAATGGCTATACTGACTGAGCAGAGATTACAATCTGGCAGAGTGGAAGTGGCAGAACTGAGTATTTGTAGAGGACTTCATAAAGCACACCTTTCTCCTACCACACACAATCAGAGAGAGAGAGAGAGAGAGAGAGAGAGAGAGAGAGAGAGAAAGTTTAGTCAAGGTCATTTGTACATGTACGGAGGGGTAAAGTGACTCTGTATAGATAATAAACAGCGTTGTCATGCCCTCTTCACAACTGTCTTGGTGTGTTAAGACCATGATAATTTGTTGGTGAGGTGGACACCAAGGGACCTGAAACTCTCGACCCGCTCCACTACAGCCCCGTCGACATGAATGGGGGTGTGTTCAGTCCTCCTTTTCCTGTAGTCCATGATCATCTCATTTGTCTTGGGATGTAGCCATTAATTCCCTCCCTCCATTAGTACAGTCAGACTCTTCCTCACAAGTACACCACATTAAATCAAATCAAATGTTATTTGTCACATACATATGTTTAGCAGATGTTATTGTGGATGTAGAGAAATGCTTGTGTTTCTAGCTCCAACAGTGCAGAAATATCTGACAAGTAATATCTAACAATTCCACAACAATACACACAAATCTAAGTAAAGGAATGGAATTAAGAATATACAAGCATTTGGACGAGCAATGTCAGAGCGGCATAGACTAAGATACAGTAGAATAGAATAGAATACAGTATATACATATGAGATGAGTAATGCAAAATAGGTAAAGACATTATTAAAGTGACTAGTGTTCCATTATTAATTAAAGTGGCCACTGATTTCAAGTCTATGTATACAGGGTAGCAGCCTCAAATGTGCTAGTGATGGCATTACTTTCTCATGTAGGGGAAAATAGAAAATGTTCATGGTTAATTTCAGAAAGCTATTTAATTTCTTGCTGTGACTATAGGTCTATGGATTTCTCTATACAATTTGAAAACTCTTGCTTTGCAACTTTAATTATTTGATTAAATTAAAACCACTCTGGGGGGCTAGCTAGCTGCTTGAAGTATAACAGTATGGAATTGGATAGCAGAGTGGAAGTAATGACATACCAGTGCTATAGAGAGCCATGGGATGCATTCCAAATGACATCGCATTACCTATACAGTGCACTACTCGTGACCAGGGTCCATAGGGCTCTGGACAAAAGTAGTGCACTATGTAGGGAATAGGGTGTCATTTGGGACGCATCATGGACAATCCTGTTGTGAATACTGAGGGCCCAGAACAGTAATTATCACTCAGCTAGAGCTTCAGCAATCTCTGTTCAAATGGACTTGGCCGCCGTTAAATCCTGCCATATGATTTCAATGGTGCTGATGGACACTGACAACCACATCAAAAATCCAATCCCACACCCCTGAAACGTGTGATCCCTATTATTTGACAAACATGGTTTTCCATCAAGCACCTCTCGTATGTTTGATGAATTGGTCAACAGAAAAAATGTATATATATATACAGTGGGCTCCAAAATTACTGGCATCCCTGACTGGCAATGCACAAACAATGCTTAAACAAATATAAGCAATATAATTATAGAGATAAACTCAAAATACCAACATGTGAGAAATACTGTACTTTATTAAAGTTTCAATGGAACCAACCAAAATAATTTATTGATTTAATTAAAAATCAATGTCCTCCAAATCAAGGTTTTTGAGTTTATCTCTATAATTATATTGTTTATATATTTTTTTAAGTATTGCTTGTGCATTGCCAGTCAGGGGTGCCAGTAATTTTGGAGTGCACTGTATATAAAAAAAAGATTCAATATTGAATTTGGCCTTTACTACTATAGCCCATAGAAACACATTGAATAACATTCATAAATGGCAAAAACAGACAGTCAAAAAATTGATCAGAAAGAATCATGTTTTTTAAGTGTCTGTCCTATATCTAAGAAAGCTCAGGAAATATTTATATTTTTTAGACACATATTTAACCCCTTTTTTGTTGGCACAAAACTACTTCCATAAGTTCATTAATTATTTTATCGGGTAGCAGGTTACCAGACGAGTCCCGTTACACTTATGAGGGTCGTCAAGAGTCTCCCCTTTCCACAGCGGGGTCATATTAGTTTGTAGCCCAAACGGTTCGGACGCTACAGACAGAACTTGGCACATCGGCGGTACCGACGTCAGACGAGTCCCATGGGGGAACACCATCATGGTCATAATAGTTTGCAGGCCAAGCCGTTCGGACACTACAGATGTTTTGTGAGAAGACCGATTTTCAAGATGTCTCATGGTCTGACAAACAGCTGTGGGGGAAATTAAAAATGAATTACATACTATGTGTTTAATTAGATATTCTATGATGTTTTTACTTAAGATAATTGTCTATTGTTATATGTTATTATTTTTTACTGACACAGGCTTGTCTTGTGTGACTTAGTCATAAGTCTGGGCTTACAGATAAGAGCCGTTTGGGTGCAACATTCTGTTTTCACAATCCACATGAATTTAGATGTGTGTAAACTTGCAGGAAGGAACAGACAATGGTGGCAACGTCAACTATCTTAATGTGAACAAACAAGCTAAATCAGATTTTACACACCATGTTCTGTCCCCGTTTCCACCCGTCTGCTAAACTGCAACGTAGATAAAATAGGTAGTACTTTGTCTATAAGAGGAGAGAGACAACTTTGTTTGTTGGGCTTTCATAACGATACTGTTACGGTGCGTAAATGAGGACCCAAAAGCGAATTAACGTAAACAGAGCTTCTTTAATAACAAAACATAGGTAGGCTCAGATGGACCGGCAGATTCCGACAGGACAGGACAAGGTTGCAGCAAACATGACGATAGTCTGGTTCAGGCATGAATAACACAAACAAGAATCCGACAAAGACAGAAACAAAAACAGAGAGAGATATAGAGGACTAATCAGAGGGAAAAAGGGAACAGGTGGGAAAAGGGGTGACGAGGTAGTTAGGAGGAGACAAGGAACAGCTGGGGGAAAGAGGGGGAGAAAAGGTAACCTAAAACGACCAGCAGAGGGAGGCAGGGTGAAGAGAAAGGACAGAAACAAGACACAACATGACAATACATGACAGTACCCCCCCACTCACCGAGCGCCTCCTGGCGCACTCGAGGAGGAAACCTGGCGGCAATGGAGGAAATCATCGATCAGCGCACGGTCTAGCACGTCCCGAGAGGGAACCCAACTCCTCTCCTCAGGACCGTACCCCTCCCAATCTACTAGGTACTGATGACCACGGCCCCGAGGACGCATGTCCAAAATCCTACGGACCCTGTAGATGGGTGCGCCCTCGACAAGGATGGGGGGGGGGGGGAAGACGAGCGGGGGCGCGAAGAACGGGCTTGACACAGGAGACATGGAAGACCGGGTGGACGCGACGAAGATATCGCGGAAGAAGAAGTCGCACTGCGACAGGATTAATGACCTGAGAAATACGGAACGAACCAATGAACCGCGGGGTCAACTTGCGAGAAGCCGTCTTAAGAGGAAGGTTCTGAGTGGAGAGCCAAACTCTCTGACCGCGACAATATCTAGGACTCTTAGTTCTACGCTTATTAGCAGCTCTCACAGTCTGCGCCCTATAACGGCAAAGTGCAGACCTGACCCTCTTCCAGGTGCGCTCGCAACGTTGGACAAAAGCCTGAGCGGAGGGGACGCTGGACTCGGCGAACTGAGATGAGAACAGCGGAGGCTGGTACCCGAGGCTACTCTGAAAGGGAGATAGCCCGGTCGCAGACGAAGGAAGCGAGTTGTGGGCGTATTCTGCCCAGGGGAGCTGTTCTGACCAAGACGCAGGGTTACGAAAAGAAAGACTGCGTAAGATGCGACCAATAGTCTGATTGGCCCGTTCTGCTTGACCGTTAGACTGGGGGTGAAAGCCGGAAGAGAGACTGACGGAAGCCCCAATCAAACGGCAAAACTCCCTCCAAAATTGAGACGTGAATTGCGGACCTCTGTCCGAAACGACGTCTGACGGAAGGCCATGAATTCTGAAAACATTCTCGATGATGATTTGTGCCGTCTCTTTAGCAGAAGGAAGCTTAGCAAGGGGAATAAAATGAGCCGCCTTAGAGAACCTATCGACAACCGTAAGAATAACAGTCTTCCCCGCTGACGAAGGCAGTCCGGTGATAAAATCTAAGGCGATGTGAGACCACGGTCGAGAGGGAATGGGAAGCGGCCTGAGACGGCCGGCAGGAGGGGAGTTACCGGACTTAGTCTGCGCGCCGACCGAACAAGCAGCCACGAAACGACGCGTGTCATGCTCCCGGGTGGGCCACCAAAAACGCTGGCGAATGGAAGCAAGCGTACCCCGAACGCCAGGGTGGCCGGCTAACTTGGCAGAGTGAGCCCACTGAAGAACGGCCAGACGAGTAGGAACGGGAACGAAAAGAAGGTTCCTAGGACAAGCGCGCGGCGACGGAGTGTGAGTGAGTGCTTGCTTTACCTGCCTCTCAATTCCCCAGACAGTCAATCCGACAACACGCCCCTCAGGGAGAATCCCCTCGGGGTCAGCGGAGGCTACTGAAGAACTGAAGAGACGAGATAAAGCATCAGGCTTGGTGTTCTTAGAGCCCGGACGATAAGAAATCACGAACTCGAAACGAGCGAAAAACAGCGCCCAACGAGCCTGACGCGCATTAAGTCGTTTGGCAGAACGGATGTACTCAAGGTTCCTATGGTCAGTCCAAACGACAAAAGGAACGGTCGCCCCCTCCAACCACTGTCGCCATTCGCCTAGGGCTAAGCGGATGGCGAGCAGCTCGCGGTTTCCCACATCATAGTTACGTTCCGACGGCGACAGGCGATGAGAAAAATACGCGCAAGGGTGGACCTTGTCGTCAGAGGGGGAGCGCTGAGAAAGAATGGCTCCCACGCCCACCTCTGACGCGTCAACCTCGACAATGAACTGTCTAGAGACGTCAGGTGTAACAAGGATAGGTGCGGATGTAAAACGATTCTTGAGGAGATCAAAAGCTCCCTGGGCGGAAACGGACCACTTAAAGCACGTCTTGACAGAAGTAAGGGCTGTGAGAGGGGCTGCCACCTGACCGAAATTACGGATGAAACGACGATAGAAATTCGCGAAGCCGAGAAAGCGCTGCAACTCGACGCGTGACTTAGGGACGGGCCAATCAATGACAGCTTGGACCTTAGCGGGATCCATCTTAATGCCTTCAGCGGAAATAACAGAACCGAGAAATGTGACGGAGGAGGCGTGAAAAGTGCACTTCTCAGCCTTCACAAAAAGACAATTCTCTAAAAGGCGCTGGAGGACACGTCGAACGTGCTGAACATGAATCTGGAGTGACGGTGAAAAAATCAGGATATCGTCAAGGTAAACGAAGACAAAGATGTTCAGCATGTCTCTCAGGACATCATTGACTAATGCCTGAAAAACAGCTGGAGCGTTAGCGAGGCCGAAAGGAAGAACCCGGTATTCAAAGTGCCCTAACGGAGTGTTAAACGCCGTCTTCCACTCGTCCCCCTCCCTGATGCGCACGAGATGGTAAGCGTTACGAAGGTCCAACTTAGTGAAAAACCTGGCTCCCTGCAGGATCTCGAAGGCTGAAGACATAAGAGGAAGCGGATAACGATTCTTCACTGTTATGTCATTCAGCCCTCGATAATCTATGCAGGGGCGCAGGGACCCGTCCTTCTTCTTAACAAAAAAAAACCCCGCTCCGGCGGGAGAGGAGGAGGGGACTATGGTACCGGCGGCAAGAGCTACAGACAAATAATCTTCGAGAGCCTTACGTTCGGGAGCCGACAGAGAGTATAGTCTACCCCGGGGGGGAGTGGTTCCCGGAAGGAGATCAATACTACAATCATACGACCGGTGTGGAGGAAGAGAGGTGGCCCTGGACCGACTGAACACCGTGCGCAGATCGTGATATTCCTCCGGCACCCCTGTCAAATCACCAGGCTCCTCCTGTGAAGAAGAGACAGAGGAAACAGGAGGGATAGCAGACATTAAACATTTCACATGACAAGAGACGTTCCAGGAGAGGATAGAATTACTAGACCAATTAATGGAAGGATTATGACAAACTAGCCAGGGATGGCCCAAAACAACAGGTGTAAAAGGTGAACGAAAAATTAAAAAAGAAATGGTTTCGCTATGATTACCAGAAACAGTGAGGGTTAAAGGTAGCGTCTCACGCTGAATCCTGGGGAGAGGACTACCATCCAGGGCGAACAAGGCCGTGGACTCCCTTAACTGTCTGAGAGGAATGTCATGTTCCCGAGCCCAGGTCTCGTCCATAAAACAGCCCTCCGCCCCAGAGTCTATTAAGGCACTGCAGGAAGCTGACGAACCGGTCCAGCGTAGATGGACCGACAAGGTAGTGCAGGATCTTGAAGGAGAGACAGGAGTAGTAGCGCTCACCAGTAGCCCTCCGCTTACTGATGAGCTCTGGCTTTTACTGGACATGAAGTGACAAAATGACCAGCAGAACCGCAATAGAGACAGAGGCGGTTGGTGATTCTCCGTTCCCTCTCCTTAGTCGAGATGCGGATACCTCCCAGCTGCATAGGCTCAGCACCCGAGCCGGCAGAGGAAGATGGTAGTGATGCGGAGAGGGGGGCAACGGAGAACGCGAGCTCCTTTCCACGAGCTCGGTGACGAAGATCAACCCGTCGCTCAATGCGAATAGCGAGTTCAATCAAGGAATCCACGCTGGAAGGAACCTCCCGGGAGAGAATCTCATCCTTTACCTCTGCGCGGAGACCCTCCAGAAAACGAGCGAGCAAAGCCGGCTCGTTCCAGCCACTGGAGGCAGCAAGAGTGCGAAACTCAATAGAGTAGTCTGTTATGGATCGATTACCTTGACATAGGGAAGACAGGACCCTGGAAGCCTCCTCCCCAAAAACAGATCGATCAAAAACCCGTATCATCTCCTCCTTAAAGTCCTGATACTGGTTAGTACACTCAGCCCTTGCCTCCCAGATTGCCGTGCCCCACTCACGAGCCCGTCCAGTAAGGAGAGATATGACGTAGGCGACACGAGCAGTGCTCCTGGAGTAAGTGTTGGGCTGGAGAGAAAACACAATATCACACTGGGTGAGGAACGAGCGGCATTCAGTGGGCTCCCCAGAGTAACACGGCGGGTTATTGATTCTGGGCTCCGGAGATTCGAAAGCCCTGGAAGTGGCCGGTGGATCGAGGCGGAGATGGTGAACCTGTTCTGTGAGGTTGGAGACTTGGGTGGCCAGGGTCTCAACGGCATGTCGAGCAGCAGACAATTCCTGCTCGTGTCTGCCTAGCATCGCTCCCTGGATCTCGACGGCTGAGTGGAGAGGATCCGAAGTCGCTGGGTCCATTCTTGGTCGGATTCTTCTGTTACGGTGCGTGAATGAGGACCCAAAAGCGAATTAACGTAAACAGAGCTTCTTTAATAACAAAACATAGGTAGGCTCAGATGGACCGGCAGATTCCGACAGGACAGGACAAGGTTGCAGCAAACATGACGATAGTCTGGTTCAGGCATGAATAACACAAACAAGAATCCGACAAAGACAGAAACAAAAACAGAGAGAGATATAGAGGACTAATCAGAGGGAAAAAGGGAACAGGTGGGAAAAGGGGTGACGAGGTAGTTAGGAGGAGACAAGGAACAGCTGGGGGAAAGAGGGGGAGAAAAGGTAACCTAAAACGACCAGCAGAGGGAGGCAGGGTGAAGAGAAAGGACAGAAACAAGACACAACATGACAATACATGACAGATACACTGATTAAGATGGTTGTTATTGATTGCTTAATTTTTGCAAATCTTATACATTTGTTGTTTGAAAGAATCTGCAGTCTCTCTTCCTTTATAATTTCTCTGACACAGTGCTGTACCTCTGCCCCTTTCTACCACAGATGTGGAAGGTCAACATAGGTCAGATGCTGTAGATTGAGACGCAGCCCTTGCAAAAGTATATCTCTCGCTTAAACTGACCGATTGTGTCAAAAGACTGTTGAGGATTTATAAGGATATTGAAATGATTTAAACTTTTACTTTTGACACCAAAGTATATTTTAACGATCACAATTACCTTTTTTATATTTAAAACCAAATACTTTTAGACTTTTAGTCAAGTAGTATTTTACTGGGTGACTTTTACTTGAGTCATTTTCTATGAAAGTATCTTGAATTTTACTCAAGTATTACAATTGGGTACTTTTTCCACCACTGCACACACACACACAACATTAAACAATGGATGTGCATATTTTGGTTAGATCTCTCTCCATGCACTACACCATGTCATTGGCTGTAATCTTAATTCTAAGCTGAGCTGATCTCCCGGGGCCCATCGGCTCCTCTGTACGGTCATCATCTGTATAGGTAAAATGAATGGAACATCAACCACATACTCTTCATTCTGTATTGTTTGAGTGACTTCTCCACTGGCTTTCCACTGGCTTTAGTGACTATCTGTGTAGTGCATCACAAATGGCACGCTATTCCATTTACAGTACACTATAAAGGGAATAGGGTGGCATTGGGGACACATAGTCCCTCTCTCTCTCTCTCTCTCTCTCTCTCTCTCTCTTTCAATCACTGGTCTGGCTCTATGCCCTTCTCACAGCTCCCTCCTTGGGAAAATGGGAGAGGGAGAAAAAAAGTACTTTATCTCACTTCTGCAAATGCTCTCTCCTGCATTTCATCGAGCCCAGACAAGGCCCTCCTGTTCCTCCCCCCTGTGAAATACACCCCTTCTTCTCCCGCCAAAACCCACAGGGGCAAGAAGCCAGAGTAGCCAGACTAAAGCCTCTTATTGAAATTGCCATCTTATCAGAAGAAATAGTGTATTAGATAGACATCGCGGCACAAACAGAGTGGCGATGTCTCAGTCAAAAGAGGTGCCTTTTTACATCAGCCCCTTCAGCTTAAATATGAAGCTATTGTTCTATTACTCCAATGTTTGGTAGCTATGTGAAACAGCATCTTTTCACAAGGGTGGGCCCGATCTGCCGGCTCTCTTGGTAGAGCTCTACAGGAAACGGCAGTCACAGAAAGTCGGGCTGACACTAAAAGTTGCAAAAAACACCATTACTTCACCAAAAGAAAATTAAGTGATTTTCTGTCACCAGACTCAAGTAGAAATAAACTATAGTAGTGCAATTAAATGAGGGTTTTAAAATGTATGGGTACAGCTCTACAGGGAACACCGGTCACAGTTCTGCTGAGTCTAAAGATGGAGTGATGGAGGATGCAAGAAACACCATTCATTTACCCCAAAAAATAAGGGTAACTGCTTTTGTCACAAGTAAATATGAAAATATTGATACAAACAGTAATTGATACAAACATTGTGGGCTCCCAAGTGGAGCTGCGGTCTAAGGCACTGCATCTTAGTGCTAGAGGTGTCACTACGGACCCTGGTTTGATTCCAGGCTGCATCACAACAGGGGGCAGCGCACAATTGGCCCAGCGTCGTCTGGGTTAGGGTTTGGCCAGGGTAGGCCGTCATTGTAAATATGAATTAGTTCTTAACTGACTTGCCTAGTTAAATTTAAAAAATGGTTTATAAAAGCAAATGTTTTTGCTGCAACCATTATAAGACCATAATGGAATGTTGTAACTGACATTTTAGTATCTCAATGCATTCACTGCTCTTTCTATCTGTAGTTTGAAATGGCTGCATTAAGATCTCTGGCCTTCCCTTATCTATGCTCCCCTTCTTTCAAAAACACAGTTCTTCCTCCTCTCTTCCGTCTCCCCTGAATCAGGGTATCCTGTCATCTCCACTACCATCTTCAAAAGGCACGGTTCTCTCTCGGGTCTGGATAAGATTGCTTCTCTCTAACCACTTTGTCAGCAGCTCTATGGGGAATGCTCTGGACGATCTGGGCTAGCTGGACTGCAATGAGACTGCAGACATGAAGAAGGCTCTTCTATGATCTCAACAACACTCCACTGGCACAGACACTCCTTCTCAGTTTTCCTCACACACACAGGCACATACACACCCATGCTTGCACAGTGACACACACAGACACACACTCCTCCTCATAGTTCTCCACACACACACACACACCTCCTGACCATGAACCAGGTTGATGCCCACTGGGAAATGCTTACACTTTTTTTTATATTCTAAAGCAATCCAATATAGTTAAAGTTGCACCAGGTTATTTTTCTCATATTTTAGGGAACTGTTATTAAATAGTGGCTCTATACTTTGTGTGTTTGTGTGCACCCTCACATTCGTGCATTCATTGCTGTTTGCATGCATTCAGTTTATACATGCGCGTGTGTGTATGCCTGAAGAGTAGATCGAACGTGATACTGGGAAGGCGGGGGGGGGGGGTTCTTGAAAGAAAAGCATGTCCATTAAAATAACATCAAATTGATCAAAAATACAGTGTAGACATTGTTAAATGTTGTAAATGACTATTGTAGCTGGAAACGGCAGATTTTTTATGGAATATATCTACGTAGGAGTGCAGAGGCCCATTATCAGCAACCATCACTCCTGTGTTCCGTTGTGTTAGATAATGGCACGTTGTGTTAGCTAATCCAAGTTTATAATTTTAAAAGGCTAATTGATCATTAGAAAACCCTTTTGCAATTATGTTAGCACAGCTGAAAACTGTTGTTCTGATTAAAGAAGCAATAAAACTGGCCTTCTTTAGACTAGTTGAGTATCTGTGACAATAATGCTAGTACGAACTCAGACCCAGGCACAGAGAAACACAGCAGGCAGAGGTAAGGGTAAATACAGAACATTTACTAAGGTCCTCACAGAAAAAACAAAGCAATAGCACACTAATCAAAACATGAGACCTAAGCAAAGATCCCTGCCCACAGAGGAACTTAAATAGCCAGGCAACAGGTGAACCGAGAGGACAATCAACCACAAGTGAAACCAATAATATCAATCAGGGTAACCCGGACACTAGAAACAAAGTAAGGGTGCCCTCCAGCGGTAACTTAAGAGAGCACACTCAAAAATAAAACAGACACTATGAGAGGACCCACCCCCCCTCAAGGAATGGCTCCTGACGTTCCACCAGGGGTAACTGAATGTTGACGGAAGTCCCGAATGAGTCCGGAGTCCAGAATGTCCCAAGCCGGAACCCAGGATCATTCCTCAGTACCGTAACTATACTGAGTTCCATGCCGGAACTGACAACTGGAGAGGATGCGTTGCACCGTGTAGGCTGGCGGAGGTGGAGGCCTAGTGGCAGGAACCAGAGGACTGAATACCACAGGCTTGAGTCTGGAGATGTGGAAGGTGGATGAACCCTCATGGACCGGGGCAGACGAAGACAATAGGCCACTGGATTGATGCACCGTAGAACCTTGAATGGCCCAACGTACTGGGGAGCCAACATCCTAGATTCCACGTGTAGAGGCAGATCCAAAGTAGACAACCAGACCTTCTGGCCTGGACGCAGGAGGAGACTCGGGCAGCAATGACGGTTGGACTGTCATTGAACCCGAGTTGAGGACCTCAGGAGCGCTGACCGAGCCCTCTCCCAGGTCCGGGTAGGCAACGAAAGATGAGGCTTGAGCGGAAGGGACCGCCACATCAATCTCCTGATCAGGAAACAGGAGGGGCTGGTAACAGTACAACACCTGCAATGGTGACAGGCCGGTGGAGGAACACTGGAGAGTGTTGTGTGTGTGTTCTCCACCCAGGGAAGGTGCTGACTCCAAGTGGTGTGGTTGGCAGACACACAGCACCATAAGGCAGTCTCCAGATCCTGGTTTACCCACTCCGTTTGACCGTTGGACTGAGGGTGATATCCTGAGACTGGCTGATGACCCCAGAAGAGTACAGAATTCCCTCCAGAATCTGGACTCAAACTGAGGGCCCCGATCGAAGACGATGTCCAGAGGAGGTCCGTGAAGGCGGAAAACATATTGAATGACGAGCTGAGCAGTCTCACAGACAAATGGAAGCTTAGGCAGCAGAATTAAATGTGCCGTCTTGGAAAATTGGTCCACAATTACCAGGATGACCGTGTGGCCTTCTGAGGATGGAAGGCCTGTGATGAAATCCAGAGAGATGAGAGGGTCAAGAAGATGTTGGCAGCAGATGAAGAAACCCCAGAGGCTGCTGACGAGGAGTCTTGTTCTGGGCGCAGGTCGGACAAGCAGGTCCGCATCTGCCGAGGGCCACCAAAACCTCCTCCTCAAAAACTCTAGCGTTCGCTGCCCTCCCGGATGAGAGGTGAGATGTGACAAGTGAGCCCACTGAAGTACCTTGGACCGTGCCCCAATAGGGACAAAAAGTCTGTTAGGTGGACAGCCGTCTGGAACACTCTCCCTACCATGCCCCTCCCTCACTTCTGTCTCTATACCCCAGGACACCGGTGTGAGGATGAGCAACCTGGGGATGATGGATCCAAGCAGCCGATCCTCACTGGAGCTGGGAAACTGGCGAGATAGGGCATCGGCTTCATGTTCTTAGACCCCGGGCAGTAAAATGACTTGAATCTGAACCGAGTGAAGAAGAGAGTCCAACGAGCCTGCCGGGGACTTAGGCATTTAGCCTCCTGGATGTAGGCCAGGTTCTTGTGGTCAATCCAAACTGTAAATGGGTGTTCTGAACCCTCCAACCAGTGCAGCCACTCCTCCAAAGCCAGTTAGACTGCAAGAAGCTCCCGATTTCTGACATCACAGTTCCTCTCCACTGGAGAGAGACACCTGGAGAAGAAAGCACAGAGATTAAGCTTTTGGTTTTTAGTCGAGAGCTGAGACTGAAATGCACCCACGCCAACGTCAGAGACGTCCACCTCTATCACGAAGGGAAGAGAAGTGTCCGCTTGAACAAGAATGGGTGCACGTTTCAGGTCCTGGAACGCCTTCTCAATAGCAGAGGTCCAGCATACATGCCCCGCCAAGCCCTTGTTGAGCTCTGTCAATGGCATAGCCACAGAACTAAAGTCTCTCACAAATCTCTGGTAGAAATGAGCAAAACCCCAAAACGCTGGACTTGCTTGACAGTGCTGGGCCGTGGCCAGTTGACCACCGCTTCTACCTTTTGGGAGTCCATCCTTACACAGCTTTGAGACACGATGTACACCAGGAAGGATATCCGAGGAATGTGAAATGTACACTTTTCAGCCTTCACGAAGAAGTGATGAGAGAGGAGTCTTTGAAGGACCTGGTGAACATGTTGGATGTGTTCAACCATGGACCTAGAGAAGATGAAGATGTCATCCAGGTACACAAACACGAACTGGTGAAGGAAGTCGCGCAGCACATCATTAACCAGGGCCTGGAAAATGGTGGGAGCATTAGTAAGTCCAAATGACCCGGTACTCATAATGTCCATTAGGGGTGTTGAATGCTGTCTTCCACTCGTTTCCCTGTTTGATGCACACCAGATTGTACGCGTTCCGTAAATCCAATTTTGAGAAAACTGTAGCTCCCTGGAGTCTCTCAAAAGCTGAGAACATAAGAGGAAGAGGGTAACGGTTCTTGATGGTAATGATATTTAAACCCCAGTAAACGATACAAGGACATATTCCCCCATCATTCTTCCCAACAAAGAAAAAACCCGCTCCTGCAGGTGAAGTGGACGGCCGAATAAAATCAGCTGCCAGCGCCTCCTTAAGATAACTGTTCTGCAGTCTCTGAACCTGAGAGAGAATACAGCCCTCCTCGGAGAAGTGGTGCCGGGCAGGAGGTCGATGGCACAATTGTAGGACCTGTGAGGAGGTAGTTCGCTGGCCCTTCGTTTGCTGAAGACCAGACCCAGATCCCAATAATCCCAAGGTACGCGGGAAAGATAAGGCTTGTCATTCCCAGTTGGGGAAACAGGGGAGTCGGAAGCCTCCAGACAAGCAGGGCCGGAAAGGGGTGAAGATTCCATCCCAGAACTCGTCCAGAGGGCCAGTCAATTTGAGGATTATGGATGGAAAGCCACGGATGTCAAAGAACCAGGGGAAGCTCAGGGCATTCCATCAGATGTAACTGGATAAGCTCCACATTGTAATCGAGAACTCGTAGATGAATAGGCATGGTGAGTTGCTTCACCTTCCCAGACCCTAAGGGTTGACCATCCAGTGCAGTGACGACAATGGAATGTCCAGCTTAGTGAAAGGCAGCCCCTGTTAGCGAGCTAATGTGCGATCTAGAAAACATCAGGTAGTCCCAGAGTCTATGAAAGCAGGAATGTCCAACTGACCATTGTCCCACCGCAGGTTGGCCAGAAGCAAGGTGCGTGCCATGCCGGCAGCTGGAGACTGTATCTGTATCATCCTGTTTCCCGTCAGCTCAGGACAGGAGGCACGGAAATGTCCAGACTCTCCACAGTAAAGACAACGTTGCTCGTTAATCGTGCGCCTTCTCTTCAGAGCGGATAGTCTGGTGCGTCCCAATTGCATCGACTCCTCTGAAGGATATGAAGGGGGCCCAGAGCAGAATTGAGAACCCAGATGGGGTACAGGACAAGCATACAAAGCATAAGGCAGTGGAACCAACGAAAAATTTACTCCCTCAGCAGAACCCAAAACACTGGAACCGACACCAAACTTCTCCGTACTCTCCCGATGACGTTCCCGAAGCCGGATGTCAATCAGAATGGCCAGAACAATAAGCTCATTCAGAGTGTCACGGGAAGCCAGTTCATCCTTGAGAACCTCGCTAAGTCCGTTCAGAAAGGCTGAGTGAAGTGCCTCTGTATTCCAATCACTCTGAGCGGCGAGCGGCCGAAAGCCAATGACGTAATCAGCTGAGCTCTGCCTGCCCCGCTAAAGCTTAATGAATCTTTGGGCAGCATTCCTGCCACTGATGGAGTGATCAAAAACCCTGTTGTTACGCACGCCTCTATGAAGAGGGAACGCAACACCCTGCTACAACTAAACTCTCCGTGAAGTGAAAAAGGTATGGACTGTAGGTGCGAGTAAGAATGACAACAGACAGAATGTGGTACCGTTTACAAGGACTTTATTCCTTTACACGGTAATATGGGGAAAAGGGGCTGGACGGAACCAAAGCAAAGAAAGTAAATCTCAAAGACCCCTCTCTCCTTATCTTACCTGCCTAACCACTTTTACCTAATTTAGCACCACCTGGTGCCCTAACCAAAATACAGGGGGTGGTCCGCCCAGGTCTTACCTAGTGTGCCTAGACAGTGAATATACTACGGGTATATGTATGCCCGCGGGCCTCTTGCCTAAGCACTCCCAAGGTGCCTTCCCCTTCCCCCCTGGGAACAAATGAAACAGAATATTAAACAATTTCACAAACAAACTAAGAAACAAAGGACATCAAATAAGCTCTATCTGAGCAACAAACTCACAACTTCCCAGCAATAAACTCCCAGCAAATCTCTAGCAAATCTCTCTAGCAAAATCTCTCTATGCAATGACCTCCCAGCAAATCTCTCTATGCAATGACCTCCCAGCAAATCTCTCTCAGCAATCCCTACCTCCAAATCTCTCTCTCCTGAACAGAACACTGGCTTTTATATAGCTTCAGCATGAATGTAACTGGAGACAGCTGTGTCTTGACGAGGGGGCGGGGTCAGCTCTCCAATTAGCCCTGGAGTCGACCAATCAGCTGCTTGAGGGATTTCAGGAAGCAATTTCCTGAAATAAAACACATGCAAATACACAAACTACAACACCTAAACTGGGGAACGTAACACCTGTTCATCTCCTGGCTGAAGCTTTGCCAATTAAAACAGATTTCTGATTGTTGCTCCCATTTAGCTGTTGTCCAGGCCAGAGTCCGTCCTGAGAAGGAGATGATGTATGCCACTCTGGAATGCTTGGTGGGAAACATTGATGCCTGCAGCTCGAAGACCAGCAAACATTGGAGCAGGAACCCACGACACCTCCCTTAGCGCTCCGGTGCCGGGAGAGGAGGCTCCCGAGGGGAGGAAGAAGATGAGCTGGTAGGGAGTGGAGGTTTAGGAATCACCACAGGGGTAGCAGCTGTTGCTCCCATCTGTCCTGTCTGCAGAGTGGACACAAGAGTTCTTAAATCCTCCGACAATGTCTTCAGCCACGCCTCATGGCAACCAGTCACAGTTCCATGGTGGGTGAGAGCCGACAATAAATACCTACCCGTTCGCAGAGGGCCCTTTTTGCGCAACAATTAAAATTAACTTACCTGCAGATGAGGTGAAAATACTTTTCCTCTCAAACATACATTGTGCAAATCCATTTCCTCTTTTCCGCGCCTAATGCAATTACAGTAGCATGTTTAATGAGAGTGAAGAGAGAGAGAGAGAGAGACGGGGAAGGCATGAAAAGGAAGGAAAGATAGATAGAGAAAGAAAATGTATAATTGATTTTGACGGCTAGAGTTAAATGATAGGCCACCTGATTTTCTGGACGTGGAATAAATAAATTGTGCTGGTTGGTCTGGCATCATCACGGAACATGTGAATACAAGACCTTTACACAGATGACAGGGTAGTTGATGTTGGTTATTGGCTAGCCCTGTATAATTAGTATTCCACTTTTCTTTCATTGTCTTATTGTACGTCAGACAGCGCTTTATTTCAAGGCAATGGAAATCGATGGAGGAAAGCAGGTAAGGCAGACATGGCAAACAAGCCTACTGTACAACCATTGTGGTTCTAATTATTGCTAACTGTTGAGTGTGTTACTAGGCATACTCATGAAGTAGAGCATGGGAATTGTTAGCCTTGGTCCAAACTGAATTGTTCGATTTATTTTACAATATTCTGTTTCGATCCAGCCTAGGTAAATACGGCTAACGGCAAACTTTATTCTATAGTCTGACACACAGGTCTGCAGCTTTGCACTTTAGTCGAACCAACTGTAAGGGGACCTTCAGTAACAAGTGCAATCTTTTATTTTTCCATCACAGTCTCTTTTATTATCATGCCTGGCAATGTGTCATGAACACTTTACAGAGCGTGACTGTGCATCCCTTTCTTCCACTAATTCAGCCTATTTACTGTTGGGATCAAATCACACTCAAGTTTAAAATGGATATTTTTGTATTGAAAAAGGCCAACTGGCCCTTGAAAAACACATACAAAAGAATCTGTTGTATTCCCTATGTATAATTCATTCTATACACCTGAGTAGTCTGAATTGATGCTGATTATCTTGAAGCCCATTGCATTGAAAATATAATTATTTTCAAAACATACATTTAGCTAACTGACACACTGTTATTATATTGTGAGTCATTGGGCATTTATGAGCCATGAATATAACATAATGAATATAATAACTTACATATTTTACATAGCCTACCGTCATGTTATTAATACCAGGTTACACCTCAGAGATATGCAGGTCATTAGTAAAGATGAACAACAATGATTTAGTTAATTAATGCTATTGTTCCTGGCTGGCCTTTATGGAGGCAGCTCCAATCCATCGGAAAAGAGAAATGTTAGGAGCATTTCAATTCAGCACTTCGGGGGAAATGTACCCATAGTGTTAACTATACATTATTAAGTCCATTTGTATTGCAGACACAGCCAGGGTACTATCACTACATCACCACCTGAAGCACAGGTTGAATGTTGTATGAAGATATGATGTTAAAGGTCATATAAATTCCTGTTCAAAACATTTAGTTCTTACGATAGGCCTACCAGGAAGCAATTTGACATGCTCCTTCAATTCTTACCCTGTGACAGTTCCAAACAATTAACCAGTCTTATCAGATACTCAACAAGAAGGTCTGATTTCATTATTATTGAACCAGGACCCAAGTGGTAAATATAAAGATACAGACCATTTAAAAAAAACTGGAGACCCCTTACACTTCAGTGTTGTGATGCAAAATTAATAACAGGTTTTTTACATAGACGATACATTGGAGAAAATAAAATAAACACTGGAAACAAATGAACACTATGAAAAATCTAGGAAAACAGGCCTGGTATTCATAGCTGACTTCGAAAAGGCTTTTGATAACGTATGACTGGAATTGATATCAAAATGTCTGGAATATTTTAATATTGGGAGAATCTCTTATACAATGGGTTACAATTATGTAAAATTGTAAATAATGGCTACTTCTCAGAAAGTATTAAACTGTCAAGAGGAGTAAAACAAGATTGTCCACAATCAGTGTATGTATTTATAATGGCAATCAAAATGTTAGCTATTAAAATCAGATCCAACAATTATGTGAAAGGCCTAGAAATTCAGGGCTTAAAATCAAAGGTGTCACGACTTCCACCGAAGGTGGCTCCTCTCCCTGTTCGGGCGGCGCTCGGCGGTCGTCATCGCCGGTCTACTAGCTGCCACCGATCCTTTTTCCTTTTCTGGAAGGAGGTCTGCGTCCGTGCATTGACTATAGAGGTCTAAATTCCATCACAGTGGGGTTCAGTTAGCCGCTACCTCTCATCGCCACGGCGGTGGAGTCATTCCACGGAGCACGCTTCTTCACAAAACTGGATCTTAGGAGCGCGTATAACTTGGTGCAAACCGGGATGGAGATGAGTGGAAAACCGTGTTTAGTACGACATCTGGCAATTATGAGTACCTCGTCATGCCTTATGGGTAAAAAAATGCTCCAGGCATTTTCCAATCCTTTGTTGACGAGATTCTCAGGGACCTGCACGAGCAGGGTGTAGTGGTTTACATCAATGACATACTGATCTATTCCGCCACACGCGCCGCGCATGTGTCTCTGGTGCGCAAGGTTAGTCTCTTCCTCGCGACTGTTGGAACATGACCTGTACGTCAAGACCGAGAAATGAATGTTCTCCAAACAGCTGTCTCTTTCCTGGGGTATCGCATTTCCACATCTGGGGTGGTGATGGAGTGTGAACGCATTGCTGGCGTGCGTACTCCGACCATGGTAAAGGAGGTGCAGTGGTTTTTAGGGTTTGCCAATTACTACCAAGACATCAAGACATTGGCTTGAGGGGGCGAAACACTCTTTTCTCATCTGGACTGACCACCGTAATCTGGAGTACATCCGGGCGGCGAGGAGACTGAATCCTCGTCAGGCAAGGTGGGCAATGTTTTATACCAGATTTCGCTTCACTATCTCTTACAGACCAGGTTCCCATAACGCGAAGGCTGACGCACTGTCCCGTCTCTATGATAACGAGGAGCGGCCCATCGATCCCACCGCCATACTTCCGGCCTCTTGTCTGGTGGCACCGGTGTTATGGGAGGTGGACGCGGGCATCTCGGTTAGAACCTCCTCCACCTTAGTGTCCAGCGGGTCGAAGGTATGCCCCGCTTGGTGGTCGTGATAGATTGATCAGGTGGGCCCACACGCTACCCTCCTCTGGTCATCCGGGGATTGAGAGGACAGTGCGGACTCTTAGGGGGAAGTACTGGCGGCCCACCTTGGCTAAGGATGTGAGGGTTTATGTTTCCTCCTGTTCGGTGTGCGCTCAGTGTACGGCTCCTAGACACCTGCCTAGAGGGAAGTTATAGCCCCTCCCCGTTCCACAGAGGCCTTGGTCACACCTGTCTCGATCAGCCTGACCTCTGGTTTTCACCCCGAGAGTAATGGGCAGGTGGAGAGAGTGAACCAGGATGTGGGCAGGTTTCTGCGGTCGTATTGCCAGGACCGGCCTAGAGAGTGGACGAGGTTCGTCCCTAGGGCCGAGATGGCCCAGAATTCACTTCGCCACTCCTCCACGGACCTGTCTCCATTTCAGTGCGTGTTGGGCTACCAGCCAGTCCTGATACCGTGGCATCAGAGTCAGAACGAGGCTCCTGCGGTGGAGGGTTGGGTGCAACGCTCAAAGGAGACCTGGAGAGCCGTCCAGGAATCCCTTAAATGGGCCGGTGGGTGACAGAAGGTGAGCCACCGTAGTAAGGCCCCCGTGTTCGCACCGGGGGACAGGGTCTGGCTCTTGACCCGAAACCTGCCTCTCCGCTTACTCTGCCGGAAGCTGTGTCCGGGATTTGTGGGGCCATTTAAAGTCCTGAGGAGAATATGCGAGGTATGTTATAGGCTACAGCTCCCCTTTTACTATCGTATTAACCCCTCATTTCATGTGTCAGGCCGGTGGTTGCTGGTCCACTACAGGACGTTGAGTTGCGGGAGGTCCCTCCGAACCCACTGGATATCGAGGGGGGTCCGGCGTACACTGTACGGTCCATCCTGGACACTAGACGTCGGGTGGGGGGCCTGCAGTACCTCGTGGATTGGGAGGGGTACGGACCAGAGGAGAGGTGCTGGGTGCTGGTGGGGGACATCTTGGACCCATCTCTGCTGGGTGAGTTCCACCGTCTCCATCCTGATCGCCCTGCGCCTAGCCCTCCGGGTTGTCCTCGAGGCCGGCGTCGGCACGCTGCGGGAGCCGTGAGTCAGGGGGGGGGGGGGGGTGCTGTCACGACTTCCACCGAAGGTGGCTCCTCTCCCTGTTCAGGAGGCGGTCGTCATCGCCTGTCTACTAGCTGCCACCGATCCTTTTTTCTTTTCTTTTGGTTATGTCTGTTTTGTGTTTCACCTGGTTTCATTTTGGTTAATTGGGGGGGGGGGGGGGGTGCTGTCACGACTTCCACCGAAGGTGGCTCCTCTCCCTGTTCAGGAGCCGGTCGTCATCGCCTGTCTACTAGCTGCCACCGATCCTTTTTTCTTTTCTTTTGGTTATGTCTGTTTTGTGTTTCACCTGGTTTCATTTTGGTTAATTGGGGGGGGGGGGGGGAGGTATATAATTTGAAATTTCCTTTGGGGTTTTGTGCAGGATTGTTTTCGTTTGAACTGTCAGTGAGTTTGGGTTTCGTTTTATTTGCTCATGTTTTACAGGTGGTTTTTCCCCGGACTGTGTCTGAGTGGGGTTTTCGTGGCTATTACGAAAAGTCCGGTGTCCTGTTGTTTTTTGAGCTAGTTAAATAAAACGCCCTTTTCTTTGGAACTTGTTTCTCCTGCACCTGACTCCACACCCACATCTCCTTGGGGAGATCTGACACAAATGTCTCATTGTAAACTGATAACTCATGTTTTCTTTTAAATCCACAATTTGGATCCCTCCATATTCTCATAGAGGATCTAGATACTTTTTGCAACCTTTCTGGATTACAACCAAATTATAATAAATGTTCTATATTACGTATTGGATCAATAAAAAATACAACTTTTACATTACCGTGTAGTTTACCGATAAAATGGTCTGACGGTGAAGTGGACATACTCGGTGTTCATATCCCGAAATAAATATTATCTCACTACAATGCATTTTAATAAAAAGTTAGCAAAAATAGATAAGATCTTGCTACCGCGGAAAGGAAAATACCTGTCTATTTGTTGATCCCAGATATTTACCTATTTGCTTATGACCTTGCTGACTTATTTTTTTAAATATATGAGCAAAAAACATCTTAGGACCGGAAAGCCAGACAAAATTAAACGGGCCTATTTATATAATGAATATGAATTTGTAGGGCAGAAATTATTAAATATTAAAGGATTAGACCCCACACTAAAGCCTTCAGTCATACAAAACGTATACTTAAATCCGAACTGGTTCTCTAGCAGATTAGGAAGAATGTCTCACCCCATGTTCAGGAATGGTCTTTTTCTCTTTATTCAGATTACAGTCTCTCACTTTTGGTTATTTGGAAATTAAATAATCTCCAAAGTATCTCTATTTTTAAAACAAGCCATAGAAAGTTGGTTGCATTTTCAGTTTAATCCTCCAGAAAAGCCATAACTAATATTACAACAGGAATTATGGTTAAACTCAAAAATACGGGTTGATTTAAAAAACAATATTTTTGAAGATAAAAAAGGGTATAATCTTTGTAAATTATATCATAAATAGGACTGGTGGAGTTACTGTATGTCACACATGCAACTAACAAATGTATATGGAATATCTACTCTACTCAAAATCACAACCAACTAATTGTAGCATTACCGCGAAAATGGAAGAGGCAAGTGGAGAAAGTAAGGAACTTGTCAATTGGCCCTGCATTAAAACCAAAATTGGTTAAAGTAAATTGTGATTAATAAAAAATTATACCAGTTTAATTTAAAGACCAAAAATGTTATAGCTGTGCTATATAGATTGCAAAATAGTTGGGAGGAGATTTTTAATGTACCAATTCCATGGCACACGATGCTGGATTAAAAACTAAGAATGTTTCGATTTAAATTATTATACATAAACTTCTGTAAGCATCATCAAAGCTCCGCCAGTGTTCAACAGAACAGATGAACCGGATTGACATTTACACTCACGGGTAGTCAAAATGTACTTCCTGAAGCCTACTAAGCCAAGCCTCCAGTCTTCGGACTCCAGTCTTCTGATATGACCTGCTAGGTCATATATCAATAACCCAACATCAACAAACCAAAATTGCTTCTTTTTTTAAACAATGCAATTAAGTGACCCAATGCCTGCAACCCAGCAGTTGCGTCATTCAAATTAACCCAGTATCAAAATAATTAAATAATCAAAGCTTGCATCCAGGGTGGGCCCCAGGACCGTTTTTGGGAAACCCTGTTTTAGAGTGAAACCCTCAAAAAAGGGCCTCCTGAAATACATATTGTATTGTGTTAAATGTCCTGAACAGTCATTCTGAAAAGTATTTTTTGTCTCAACTACCAGGAAGTTTGAAAAGGTAGGCTGTGGGCGGGGAGCTTATATTCATGAGCTCGCCTGGACTGACAGCAACTTGGATGCAGTGTTGCAGTAAAATCATCTCAAGCTAATTTGGTGATCATTTATGCATCTCCAGTTTAGCATGTCTTTTGCGATGCTGTTCACAGCAGCACTGACAGATGTGTTGACTTGACAACTGCGTATTGAGTTTGGAATGACCCTTCCGCCCCTTTTGTTCCATGCTGGCTGAAGACATAGCTAGCCAGTAATTAGCTAACACCAGACATAGATGAAAGGGGAAACATAGAAGTATCTTTGCCATAGATGAATATGGTAGATGTTTTATTATATTTCCTGACACCCTATAGTCAAATTTTGGCACCAGAGTAGCTATCAAGCGATATAAACCACGCCCCTCTGCAAACACGCCTTCTCCAATGTTGGTTACAAGGCAGTACTTATTTAAATTAGGTAAGATAATATCATTGGTGTATTCAAATGAGAGTTAAGGTGATGTCACCTTATCCCCTTAATAAGGAATATAGGTGTTTGACATGGGGGAGGAGACCGGGAACGTAACGATCAAACTTTATCAATGTTGAAGCAACATTAATTTTTCATAGTTTGGTCATCATACTTTGATCTGGTTTCCTTCAAATATCATCCAGTTTCATTAAGAACATGATTTTGACTGTTCATAACATATTCACTTAGGATCTCACTTGGTGAAGTCCATGGGACTGAAAATGTATGTATGCAACAAGCATGTCTCTGTCATTAACAACTTCAGTCATGGTCCTGGGTTCAAATACTAGCTGAAATCTTTCAAATACTTTGAGCCTTTGCTTTAGAGTGCCACTGACTCATGGGTGGTAACTTTACAATTCACTCAAAGCTTTACACTAAGCACTGTTATTAACACTGGGGATTTTGCTGTGTAGATAAAGTTCAGCATGTGATAACTACTGCAGCGAAACATGGGTTCAAATATGATTTGACATCATTTCAAATACTTTATCTGTGCTTGATTGAGCTTGTATTTTAATGGACCAAAAATAAGAGTGCCAAAACATCAAATCCCACCCATCTGGCACTCTAAAGCAAAGGTTCAAAGTATTTGAAAGATTTCAGATAGTATTTGAACCCAGGTATTCTGATTACTGCAAGTCATGGACCTCAGTACGGTATCTCCTCTCAACTCTACAGGGGCTCAACAGTTATCTGGCTTTTTCTCATTAACAAGGTATGTGTCCCAAATGGCACTCTATTCCCTATATAGCACAATACTTTTTACCAGAGTCCTATGGGCCCTGGTCAAAAGTAGTGCACTAAATAGGGAATAGGGTGCCATTTGGGACGTAGACCCGGAGACGAAAGTGGGAGCCGTGTTTCGGCTTCCTGCATCCCTGAGAGAAAACCTTGAAGGGGACATTAATAATAGGCTTGTGTCCAACAGGGAATCGTCTCAGTCCCCCATCTCTCACTAGCACTTAAAGTGACTTTTTCTCGTTCTTTTTTTAAAGCATTCATTCAGCTAAACCCTTTCACCTCTGTTCCTGCTCCTCTCTCTCGCAGGTCGCCACAGCTTTGTTTAACCGTTACTCACCTCTAACAGGAGCACTTATGTCCCAGCTCATAACCACAAAGGGTTAGGCTATGTCCCAAATGGCATCCTATTCCCAATATAGTACACATCTTTTGATCAAGCCATAAGAGTAAATAGTTAGTTAAA
The DNA here is from genome assembly GCF_057628025.1 of Oncorhynchus mykiss. Taxonomy (NCBI): domain Eukaryota; kingdom Metazoa; phylum Chordata; class Actinopteri; order Salmoniformes; family Salmonidae; genus Oncorhynchus; species Oncorhynchus mykiss. Next base: position 7,894,068 of record NC_143041.1, read on the forward strand.
GAGTTAACCAATAGCCAACCAGACTATTTGTATTGACCATTTTGCACGAACTCTTCTAATTCATCACATACGCTGCTGTTACTGGTTATTATCTATCATGTTGCCCGGCAGGTCCCATTCCTAAAGGCTTGGCAAAGGCTCGTCTTGTTCCAAACATCGCCATTACTCACTCTGCCATTTGTCCCTGCCACAATTTTAACTGTTTATTAGTGGAGGTGAAAAGGCTTTCGAGAGCAAGGTGCTCTCTAAGATTTTTGCAACGGAGGAACAGCGGTGGAAAAAGTACTCAATTCTCATACTTGAGTAAAAGTAAAGATACCTTAATAGAAAATGACTCATGTGAAAAGGAAAGTCAGCCAGTAAAATATTACCTGAGTAAAAGTAAAAAACTATTTGGTTTTAAATATACTTAAGTATCAAAGTAAATGTATTTGCTAAAATATACTATAAAGGTATGAATAATAAAAAATGCCTTTTATATTAAGCAAACCAGATGGCACAATTTTATTTTTTTACATTTACGGATAGCCAGGGTCACACTTCAACACTCAGACATGATTAAAAACAATGCATTTGTGTTCAGTGAGTCTGCCAGATCAGAGGCAATAGGGATGGCCAGGGATGTTCTCTTGATAAGTGTGCGAATTGGACCATTTTCTGTCCTGCTAAGCCGTTACGCCCTGACCTTAGTATTCTTTGTTTTCTTTATTGTTTTGGTTAGGTCAGGGTGTGACATGGGTGATGTATGTGTTTTTGTACTGTCTAGGAGTTTTGTAGGTTTATGGGGTTGTTTGCATTCTAGGTGTTTATGTATGTCTATGGTTGCCTAGATTGGTTCTCAATTAGAGGCAGCTGTTTATCGTTGTCTCTGATTGGGAACCATATTTAGGCAGCCATCTTCTTTGGGTATTTGGTGCGTTATTGTCTATGTCTAGTTGCCTGTGGATGCACTAGTATTTATATAGCTTCACGTTTGTTGTTTTTGTATAGTTTAAGTGTTCTTCGTCTTCATTAAAAAGTATGTATCCTAATCACGCTGCGCTTTGGTCTCCTCCATTCGACGAACGTGACAGAATAACCCACCATAAAAGGACCAAGCAGAAATACTGGACGGTAAAACATCCTGGACCTGGGAGGAGGTAATGGCAGAGGACAAGATCCTGCCATGGAAGCAGGTGGAGAGAGCACAGGAGGAACGGTGACGGTATATGGGTACAAAGCTAGCACGGAAGCCCGAGAGGCAGCCCCAATATTTTTTTGGGGGGGCACACGAGGAGTTTGGTTAAGTCAGTTAGGAGACCTGAGCCAACTCTTTGTGCTTACCGTGGCGGGCATCGTACTGGTCAGGCACTGTGTTATGCGGTGGAGCGCACGGTATCCCCAGTATGCGTGCTTAGCCCGGTGCGCTACATCCCAGCTCCCTGCATCTGCTGGGCTAGGGTGAGGATCCAGCCAGGGCAGATGGTGCCAGCCCTGCTCTCCAGACAGCCAGTGTGTCTCCTCGGGCCAGGATATCCTGCGCCGGCATTGCGCACTGTGTCTCCCGTATGTCTGCACAGCCCAGTGTGTCCTGTGCCTGCCCCCCGCACGTGCCGGGCTAGAGTCACCATCCAGCCAGGACGGGTTGTGCAGGCCATTAGCTCGAGACCTCCAGTGCGTCTTCACAACCCGGTCTATCCAGTACCACCAGTGCCAACACCATGCACCAGACCTCCAGTACGCCTCCATAGCCCAGTACATCCTGTTCCTCCTCCCCGCACTCGCCCTGAGGTGTGTTTCCAGCTCGGTACCACCAGTGCCGGCACCACGCACCAGGCCACCAGTGCGTCTCCAGGGTCCAGTACTCCCTGTTCCTGCTCCTCACACTCGCCCTGAGGTGCGTGTCCCCAGCCCGGTACCACCATTGCCGGCACCACGCACCAGGCCTATAGTGCGCCTCGGTAGTCCAGTATGTCCTGTTCCTCCTCCCCACACCCGTCCTGAGGTGTGTGTCCTTGGCCCAGTACCACCAGTACCGGTACCAGGCCTACAGTGCGCCTCGCCAGTCCAGAGCGTTCGGCAACAGTCTACAGACCGGAACCTACCACGACGGGCCGCAGTCCGGAACCTACCACGACGGGCCGCAGTCCGGAACCTACTACGACGGGTCTCAGTCCGGAACCTACCAGTCCGGATCCGCCAGAATCTCCCTCCAGTCCGGATCCGCCAGAATCTCCCTCCAATCCAGAGGCGACAATCACTCCAGACTCAACCATCCGTCCAGTGGCGTCCTCTAGTCCGTGGTCGGCGGTGAGGGTTCCCGCTCCAGGTAAGGGTGAAGTGGAGCGGGGTCCACATCCTGAGCCAGAACCGCCACCTCGGAGTCATGCCCACCCACACCCTCCCATATAGGTTTAGGTCTGCAGCCGGGGGTCCACATCTTTGGGGGGGGTACTGTCACACCCTGACCTTAGTTTACTTGATTGTTTTGGTTAGGTCAGGGTGTGACATGGGAGATGTATATGTTTTTGTACTGTCTAGGGGTTTTGTAGGTTTATGGGGTTGTTTACATTCTAGGTGTTTATGTATGTCTATGGTTGCCTAGATTGGTTCTCAATTAGAGGCAGCTGTTTATCGTTGTCTCTGATTGGGAACCATATTTAGGCAGCCATCTTTGGGTATTTGGTGGGTTATTGTCTATGTCTAGTTGCCTGTGTTTGCATTATTCTGCATTACTATTATATAGCTTCACGTTCGTTTAAAAAAAAAAAAGAAGTTTTAAAGTGTTCGTCTTCATTAAAAAGTATGTATTCTAATCACGCTGCGCTTTGGTCTCCATTCGAACGTGACATAAGCATTCAAAATGTATCAAGTACTTTTGTGTATCATGGAAAATGTATGGAGTAAAGAGTACATCATTTTCTTTAGGAATGTAGTGAAGTAAAAGCAAAAGTTGTCAAAAATATAAAAAGTAAAGCACAGATAAGCAGTTTTTTTGGGGGGTTAAGTAGTATTTTTACACAACCAAGAAAGCGAGAGATGGGAGGGGCACAGTCAGGCATAGGTAAGCATGTTGGCCACCAATCAGACAGTCAGAACCATGCATCGGTAATCAAAATATATACTATAGGCTAATGCAATGCTGTATTCCTGAATGCTAAGTTAAGGCACAAAGCTGCATGTGAGCTCTCACATTTTTCAACATGTTTTTTACAATAAGATGGTTTTGGAGTCAAACGTGGATATTTTGGCAGGGATATATACAGAATGCTACCCTCCACAGCATAACCTTCACTCCAGATCAAAACTCCAAACCTACAACCTCATTTTGGACAGACCAAATACAACTTCATTTAGCACTGAGGCATGAAGAGAAAGTTGTCGAAGCCTTTGAGCCCAACACATGGCAGGAGTCTCACAGGCTACCCCTTCCAAATCCAGAGGCCTTGAAGCACCCTCCTGCTGTTCAGGGCCATCAACTGGTATTTTCTACAAGAAATCTGCCTCCAGAAATGAAGCTCTCCCCAATGGGTGTGACACCTATTCCCGCAATCTGTTCACTGTCTGCCCTGGCTTGTCTCCCCCTGTGTGGTACAGGTGCCCCCACCACACTCACCCCTCTCTACAGAGCTTTCACTCGTCTCCAGCACACAAGCACTGTTGGGGCGAGTGACTCTGAACTTACAATGGTTAGCCCCAAGTCATTTATTTTTTCTTGTGCATTTTGTTATTTGCCTCATGACTCCTGCATGCTTTGTTGACTAGGAACTTTCTTGTTTACCCTACCGTGGGACAGACTTTGTTTGTTCCCGCACTCAGGACTCTATTGGTTACACTGACTTTTGGCCACCCATCCCATTCTAACCACCTCTTGCCGGCTTTATTCATTTTACCTGATGAAATTGCTATATAATAGGATCCCGTTGCCATCTAATGCACATGCAAATGTCAACACTGCATTCAAATGTCAACACTAAATCAACACTGCGGAACTCTCTCTGTCCTCTGCCGTGCCTTGATTGTATTACTGTTGATGATATCTGGAAACATGCATGTCACCCTGGCCCATCTACTGTTACTAGCCCCAATTCTGACTTGTATTCTGATATCTGTTTCATTTTCTGCTCTCAAAAGCCTGGGTTTTATGCACGTTAACACTAGAAGCATTACCTAAAATGTATCAATTGAACGTGTGGGATCACAGCTCCAATCCAGATGTGTTGGTCATTACTGAGACGTGGTTAAGAAAGGGTGATTTGAATACTGATGTTAACCTTTCTGGCATTAACCTTTTTCGGCAAGACAGATCTTCCAAAGTTGGGGGAGTGGCAATCTTTACCAAGGATCACCTTCAGTGCTCAGTTGTCTCCAAGTCTGTACCCAAACAATTTGATTTGCTGGTTTTAAGCATTAAACTTTCTACACCTGCATTGCTTCCTTTTCTGGGTTTTAGGCTGGGTTTCTGTACAGCACTTTGAGATATCAGCTGATGTAAGAAGGGCTATATAAATACATTTGATTTGAATTTATTTGAAATAGCTCCTCGTTGACTGTTGCGGGGTGTTATCACCCTCCATCAGCACCGGCCTGTACCCTACCTGCCCTAAGCGCTCTCCTGGCCCCTTACACTAAGTCTGAATTTGTCCTGACCAAGTCCAAAAGCAATGGGACTCCCTAAATCTTTCTCAGATTATCACCAATCCCACAAGGTGTGACTCCAAACACCCAGAAAAGGCTACTTTCCTCGATGTTATCCTCACAAATAATCCTGTTAGGTATCAGTCTGGTGTTTTCTGTAATGATCACTGTTTTACAGCCTGTGTTCGTAATGGCTGCTCAGTGAAACGTCCTGTCCTGATTTGTTGTAGACACTTGAAAAAAAACATTAATGAGCAAGACTTCCTTCATGACCTGGCCTCTGTAAATTGGTATAGAATCAGCTTGATCCCCTTCTGTTGAATTAAAAACAGGTTCAGACCCCAGTTCGGCCATGATCTTCCAAAGTTGTCCGAAAGGCTCGGCACATGCATACTCAGGCTGACTGGCTCTCGTTCAGGCAAATGAGAAATAAGTGCACTCAGGCTATCCGGAAGGCCAAAGTTAGTTACTTTAAGGAGCTTACTTTAAGTTCTCTCTCTCTCTGTGTTCTCTCTCTTCTCTCTCTGTGGGTCTAACCCCAAGAAGTTCTAGAAAACGGTTAAAGTCCTGGAGAATAAACCCTCCTCACAGCTGCCCATGTCCCTTAAAGTTGATGATGTGGTTTTACTGACAAGAAGCACACGGCTGAGCTCTTTAGTCACCACTTCATTAAGTCAGGATTCCTATTTGACTCAGCCATGCCTCCTTGCCGTCCAACATTTCCTCATCTCCCACCCCTTCTAATGCGACTATCCCCGATGCTCTTCTCTCTTTTCCCCCTGCCCCGCTACAAAGTTTCTCCCTGCAGGCAGTCACTTAGTCCGATGTGCTAAAGGAGCTCCTTAAACTTGACCCCCCAAAAAATGTCTGGTACAGATAGTTTAGACAATTTCTTCTTTAACGTTGCTGCCCCTATCATCGCCAAGCCTATCTCTGATCTTTTTAACCTGTCTCTCCGCTCTGGGGAGGTTTCCATTGCTTGGAAGGCAGCACCGCTTAGTCCTTTATTTAAAAGGGGGGGATCAAGCTGATCCTATCTGTTATAGGCATATTTGTATTTTACCCTGTTTATCAAAAGTGTTGGAAAAACTTGTCAATAATCAACTGAATGGCTTTCTTGTTATCTATAGTATTCTCTCTGATATGCAATCTAGTTTCTACTCAGGTTATGGATGTGTCACTTAAAGGTCCTCAATGATGTCACCATTGCCCTTGATTCTAAACAATTCTGTGCTGCTATTTTTATTGACTTGGCCAAAGCTTTTGATACGGTAGACCTTTCCATTCTTGTGTGCCAGCTAAGGAGTATTGGTGTTTCTGAGAGGTCTCTCCCAAAGAGTGCAGTGTATAAAGTCAGAACATCTGCTGTCTCAGCCGCTGCCTGTCACCAAGAGTGTACCCCAAGGCTCGTTCCTAGGCTCCACGCTCTTCTCAATTTACATCAACAACATAGCTCAGGCAGTAGGATGCTCTCTCATCCATTTCTATGCAGATGATACAGTCTTATACTCAACTGGCCCTCCCCGGACTTTGTGTTAAATGCTCTACAGAACGTTGTTCTGAACACATCCAAAACAAAGGTCAAGGTCTCTCCCCATATGTGTGATTACTACCTCTGAGGATTTAGAGCTTGAGGTAGTCACCTCATAAAAGCACTTGGGAATATGGCAAGACGGTACACTGTCCTTCTCTCAGCGCATATCAAACCTGCAGGCTAGTTAAATCTAGACTTGGTTTCCTCTATTTTAATCGCTCCTCTTTCACCCCAGCTGCCAAACTAACCCTGATTCAGATGACCATCCTACCCATGCCAGATTAGAGACTTAATTTATATATCAGCAGGTAAGGGTGCTCTTGAGCAGCTAGATGTTCTTTACCATTCAGCCATCAATTTGCCACCAATGCTCCTCACGGGACACATCTGTGCACACTTCTGTAAACTGGTCATCTCTGTATACCCATCTCAAGACCTACTGGTTTTTGCTTATTTATAAAACCCTCTTAGGCCTCACTCCCCCCTATCTGAGATATCTGCTGCAGCCCTCATTCTCCACATACAACACCCGTTCTGCCAGTCACATTCTGTTAAAGGTCCCCAAAGGACACACATCCCTGGGTCGCTCGTCTTTTCAGTTGGCTGCAGCTAGCGACTGGAACGAGCTGCAACAAACACTCAAACTGGACAGTTTTATCTCAATCTCTTCATTCAAAGACTCAGTCATGGACACTCTTACTGACAGTTGTGGCTGCTTGTGTGATGTATTGTTGTCTCTACCTTCTTGCCCTTTGTGCTGTTGTCTGTGCCCAACTATCTTTGTACCGTTTGGGCTGCTACCATGTTGGGCTAATGCCATGTTGTGTTCCTATCATGTTGTTGTGATGTTTGTTGCTTGTGTTAATGCCATGCTATGTTGTCGTCTTAGGTCTCTCTTTATGTAGTGATGTCTCTCTTGTCTTGATGTGTGTTCTGTCCTATATTTGTATTTAATTATTTGTCATTTTTAATCCCAGCCCCCATCCCCATAGGAGGCCTTTTGGTAGGCCGTCATTGTAAATAAAAATTTGTTCTTAATTGACTTACCTAGTTAAACACAATTTTTTTTTAAACAATTTCACAATTTATTGGCTTGTAATGTCTCATGCAAGTTCATTAGAGGCTGTCTGTCATAGTGCTAGTGAATTGAAGTTGAACATCGCCAAATGCATCAGTTTAATTAGGCCTAAATGTGCAATAAACAGTATTGCCTATAGCTTATTTAATGAAATGCTGGCTGTTGATGTCCTAGCACAGCACACTCCAACCTCAGTTGAAACTAACCTGATTCAGTTTATCAACCAGCTAATTATTGAATTAGATACGGTAGATTAGGGTTGGAGTGAAAACCTACAGAATGGTAGCTCTCCATGAAGAGGGTTGTAGATCCTTATCCTAGGCAATGGACCGCAAAGCAGCATACCCGCTAAAGTTAACTTTCTCATCCATTAACACCGTCAAGTGCAAATACAGTTCAGCAGCTCAAATTATGATCACACTTCATCAACTTAAATATTATGGAGAGACATGTGTCAAGAAAAAGTACGTGAACCTTTGTAATTCCCTGGATTTCTGCATAAATTGGTCAACAAATTTGATCTGATCTTCGTCTAAGTCACAACAATAGACAAACACAATGTGCTTAAACTAATGACACACAAGTTATTGTATTTTTCTTGTCGATACTGAGTACATCATTTAAACTTTCACAGTGTAGGTTGGAGAAGTATGTGAACCTCTAGGCTAATGACTTCTCCAGAAGCTAATTGGAATCAGGAGTCAGCTAACCTGGAATCCAATCAATGAGATGAAATTGGAGATGTTGGATAGAGCTGCCCTATAAAAAGCACTCACAAAAAGTGAGTTTGCTATTCAGGAAAATAATTGCCTGATGTGAACCATGCCTTGAAGAAAATAGATCTCAAAAGACCTAAGATTAAGAATTGTTGACTTGCATAAATCAGGAATTGGCCACAAAAGTATCTCTAAAAGCCTTGATGTTGATCAATCCACGGTAAGACAAATTGTCTATAAATGGAGAAAGTTCAGCACTGTTGCTTCTCTCTCTAGGAGTGGCCGTCTTGCAAAGATGACTGCAAGAACACAGCACAGAATGCTCAGTGAGGTTAAGAAGAATCCTAGTGTCAGCTAAAGACTTACAGAAATCTCTGGGACATGCTAACATCTCTGTTACGAGTCTACGATACGTAAAACACTAAACAAGAATGGTGTTCATGGGAGGACGCCACAGAAGAAGCCACTGCTGTCCAAAAAAAAACATTGCTTTACGTATCAGTTTCGCAAAAGAGCACCTGGATGTTCCAAGTATTCTGTGGACAGATGAAACTAAGGTTGAGTTGTTTGGAAGGAACATGCAACATGATGTGTGGAGAAAAAAGGCACAGCACACCAACATCAAAACCTCATCCCCACTGTTAAGTATGGTGGAGGGAGCATCGTGGTTTGGGGCTGCTTTGCTGCCTCAGGGTCTGGACAGCTTGCTATCTTTGACGAAAAAATGAATTCCAAGTTTATCAAGGCATTTTGCAGGATAATGTAAGACTATCTGTCCGCCAATTGATGCTCAACAGAAGTTGGGTGATGCAACAGCACAACGACAAAAAACACAGAAGTAAATGAACAACAGAATGGCTTCAACAGAAGAAAATACATATTCTGGAGTGGCACTCAACCCAATTGAGATGCTATGGCATGACCTCAAAAGAGCGGTTCACGCCAGACATCCCAAGAATATTGATGGTACCAATACAGTTTTGTAAAGAGTAATGGTCTGAAATTCCTCCTGACCGTTGTGCAGGTCTGATCCGCAACTACAGAAAACGTTTGGTTGAGGTTATTGCTGAAAAAAGGAGGGTCAACCAATTATAAATCCAAGGGTTCACATACTTTTTCCAGCCTGCACTGTGAATGTTTACACAGTGAGTTCAATGGAGACATAAAAACATATGTTTGTTTGTGCGTTTATTAGTTTAAGCAGACTGTGTTTGTCTATTGTTGTGACTTAGATGAAGAATTTTATGACATCTATTCAGAAATCCAGGTATTTCCAAAGGGTTCAGATACTTTTTCTTGCCAACATGTATATTTGGCAGTAAAACACGAGTTATCAGTGTAGCCTATTATCGTCAAATAGACATGACGTTGAAATATATTTTATTGTAGTTAGAAAACCTCCAGGTTCCCTCATGAGAGTCAATTCAATTTGAAAAATACAATAAGAATTACAGGGGACAGTTTGGAAAAACAAATCTTGTGTGAATCGCCCTATGAAATAACGCACATGCTTGGATAATAATTACAATAAGTCTTTAGTAATACCTGTCCGAATAGGGCTAGAACATGGCAAAGAATAGGTTTATCAACGCATAGTACACTGCATCAACCATGGGTTCCATCAAAGAAATATCACTGAAATATTCTAGTTCCTTCCTACACATGACCTTGTTTATTCAAACAAAATAGCCATTTTATAACCAAATGGGCAGCATCATGCTCATGTCAGTCCTCTAGAACACAAATGTAGTCTTCCTAGTAGGACTGCAATAATGAGATGGCGTGTATGTGTGTGTGCGCATCCGTTTCAGCATGTTTTGGGAGTCGAACAAGAGTCGACTCCTACAACTCCAACCACAGGAGTCGGAGTCGAGCAAGAGTTTACTCCAATCACAGGAGTCGGAGTCGACTCAAAAAATCCTGGAGCCGTGTACCACTATTGCGCTGTGATCACTATGGTCTCTTGCTTCTTCTGCCAGCAAAAACAGTCAACGACGAATAGCGATTCATGAGGTCAGGTGGTAGCCTGTTTTACTATGTGAATGGCTGGAAGGGAGTTAGATGTATCATTGTTCTTCTGCTTTACCTGGCTGGCAAAGTAACAGGATATTGTTTAGAGCAGTTCTGAATCTGAATTTAGAAACAGAATTTGAAAATTTAATCTGAATGCATCTGAGAAATTGCATATATGAAACTTTGATAAACTTGAAATAATCGTTTGTAAACTTGATATTCAGAAAATGTATGCAATGTCTACCATATTGAAACTGAATACATAAATTTTGAATTTGAATATTTAATTTAATTAAATTTTAAAACTTAATGCAATATTCATTCAATTAAGTTTCAAATCATGAAAAACAAGTTAAATTATATTATTTGTATTTATTATTATACGCCCAATTTTTCAGTTTTTGATTTGTTAAAAAAGTTTGAAATATCCAATAAATGTCGTTCCACTTCATGAATGTGTCCCACTTGTTGTTGATTCTTCACAAAAAAAATACAGTTTTATATCTTTATGTTTGAAGCCTGAAATGTGGCAAAAGGTCGCAAAGTTCAAGGGGGCCGAATACTTTCGCAAGGCACTGTAGGATAGAGGTCGGGCATTGTGATGACCACTCCAATACCTTGACTTTGTTGTCCTTAATCCATTTTGCCACAACTTTGGAAGTATGCTTGGGGTCATTGTCCATTTGGAAGACCCATTTGCAACCAAGCTTTGACTTCCTGACATGTTGCTTAAAAATATCCACAACATTTTCGTTCCTCATGATGCCATATATTTTGTGAAGTGCATGAGTCCCTCCTGCAGCAAAGCATCCCCACAACAAGATGCTGCCATCCCAGTGCTTCACGGTTGGGATTGGTGTTCTTCGGCTTGCAAGCCTCCCTCTTTTTCCTCCAAAAATAGTGATGGTCATTATGGCCAAACAGTTCTATTTTTGTTTCATCAGACCAGAGGATATTTCTCCAAAAAGTACGATCTTTGTCCCCATGTGCAGTTGCAAACCGTAGTCTTGCTTTTTTATGGCGGGTTTTGGAGCAGTGGCTTCTTCCTTGCTGAACGGCCATTCAGGTTAGGTCGATATAGGGCTCGTTTTATTATTGTGGATATAGATACTTTTGTACCTGTTTCCTCCAGGATCTTCACAAGGTCTTATGCTGTTGTTCTGGGATTGATTTGCAATTTCGTACGTTCATCTCTAGGAGACAGAACGTGTCTCCTTCCTGAGCGGCATGACAGCTGAGTGGTCCCATGGTGTTTATACTTGTGTATTATTGTTTGTACAGATGAACGTGGTACCTTCAGGCCTTTGGAAATTGCTCCCAAGGATGAACCAGACTTGTGTAGGTCTACAATTATTTTGAGGTTTTGGCTGATTTCTTTTGATTTTCCCATGATGTCAAGCAAAGAGGCCCTGAGTTTAAGGTAGGCCTTGAAATACATCCACAGGTACACCTCCAAATGACTCAAATTATGTCAATTAGCCTATCAGAAGCTTCTAAAGCCATGACATCTTTTTCTGGAATTTCCAAGCTGTTTAAAGGCACATTCAACTTAGTGTATGTAAACTTCTGACCCACTGGAATTGTGATACAGTGAATTATAAGTGAAATAATCTCTCTGTAAACAATTGTTGGAAAAATTACTTGTGTCATGCACAAAGTAGATGTCCTAACCGACTTGCCAAAACTATAGTTTGTTAACAATACATTTGTGGAGTGGTTGAAAAACGAGTTTTAATGACTCCAACATAAGCGTATGTAAACTTTCGAATTCAACTGTACATTCTATTATGTTGTTCTTGGTAGCCTATTGGTTTTTGTTGCTGTAAATGGAACTGTATGTATTGGAAAAGTGTTTATGGTAGGCTGGCATTGCTTAGTTGATTATGTGGGTCTAATGTGATTCATAGAAGTGTATTGTGCCATATCACAACGTGTTGCTGAACTCATGAGCGAGCGGCATGATTTTGCATGTTTGAATCAGGCCAGTACAGGCCTACTGTATTTATTTGGAAAGACCGCTGTGCATTTCTACATCTAACTGTAGTAGGTTGTAGGCTAGATTTTGGTTATTTGGATCTCCATTCAACCTTTTGTTTACTGCATTGTTTACTGTTAATGTAACTAACCTAAATCTAGATTGTGTCATGTCTTTATCGGTCTGATATTTAGTTAACTAGGCCTACTACTTGGTACCATTGTTTTGTTCTGTTCTCATTCATTCGTTTGCATTCACAGTTGTATCAGTATTCTAAGCCAAACTGCTATTCTAAGCCAAACTAGTATTTTGTTGGCATGCATGAATAACTAGGCTACTATTTTCAGCATTTAGGTTGCATTATTTTGGTAAGACAGCTGTGTGTACAGCTGCATTCACATAGGCTGTTTGTAATAGGTGAATTGTCCTATGTTCATTACCAAAACGACCTTGCTGTTGGGGACTGTCCATTTTGCTAATACAGTGCAGCAGAGATAGGCTACACTCAATGATCCCAGAGTCTCTGCATTTGAACTTTGTTTATTGTAGTACAGAGTGACTATATAATCAGATTTCAATATATTCCAATGCAACAACCCCCAAAAAATGGTGCTCTTGCCGATTTCAACAGCTCCCTTTGTCACTTTATCCTGGAGCCGGGTCTGCTTCTAGATACTAACCTTCACTTGTCTCACCCACACCCATTAGCCAGACATTGGATGGTGAGACCATCTCCCCATTGTCTGCCTCTGGTCTGATATCCCTGTTCTGTTCTATTCTCTTCTCTACTCTTCTGTTCTCTCCTCTTCTCTTAGTTCCTGCTGATGATGGCTTTTAGCTGGAGGAAGAGGTCTGATTGCAATCATGGAGCGAGAGAGATGGAAATGGAGATGGTGTGTCAGGCTGTAGGCCATCAGACAGGGGGGTGGGGGTGGGGCAAGGCAGTGAGAATAGGAGTGGGTAATGTGAGTTTGAGCCCGAGAAGAGAAATTAGCAAGAAAATTGAATTAGATACTTCAATTAGATTCCTATTTCTATACACTTACTTTTAGTGCTAGCTCTCTGTGTGAGTAATGGGCTGATGAACAGATAAAGGTGGAGGATGAGGACTTTACCTCTGTTTTCCTGAGGTTGGCATCCCTTCATTTTCTCCTATCGAAACTATTTAATTTAGATGTGGTCAGATGATGTCATCAATTCACATTATAGAATGCCATAAAGTAATCAAGGAAAATAATGGGGCTTGCAATGGAAGCTCGAAATTTTAAAGCTAATATTCCATGATTAAAATTGGATTTAATATAATTGAAGAACGCAATCTAAAACGCCATCAGTAGTTGCAGTCAATGTACGTTTAAAAGATAGATGAAAACTTTTTTTAAAGCCTACACTATAAAGATGATGCCTTTGTTTAGATTGGGTTGCAGTAACCCCAGTACTTTTAAAAAACAACCCTTTTCTAAAAACAATATTTCATGAAATAACAAAAAAAAAGCGTCAACTAGCCATTTATTTCCCTTTATAGTTTATTCGCCTAAGCATGACCTTCATACACATTCCAATTTTTTTCCAAACATTGTTTTATTGTGTCAGCAATTAGACATTGTTCTTAAAACTTCTTACGACTGAAATTCCGTTAACGGGATCGATTTGACAACAGCCAGTGAAAGTGCAGGGCGCCAAATTCAAACAACAGAAATCTGATCATTAAAATTCCTCAAACATACAAGTATTATACACCATTTTAAAGATAAACTTGTTGTTAATCCCACCACAGTGTCCGATTTCAAAAATACTTTACGACGAAAGCATACCATGAGATTATGTTAGGTCAGCGCCAAGTCACAGAAAAACACAGCTATTTTTCCAGCCAAAGAGAGGAGTCACAAAAAGCACAAATAGAGATCAAATTAATCACTAACCTTTGATGATCGTCATCAGATGACACTCATAGGACTTTATGTTACACAATACATGTATGTTTTGTTCGATAAAGTTCATTTTTATATCCAAAATTCTCAGTTTACATTGGCGCGTTATGTTCAGTAATGTTTTGCTTCCAAAACATCCAGTGATTTTGCAGAGAGCCACATCAATTTACAGAAATACTCATCATAAATGTTGATGAAAATACAAGTGTTATGCATGGAATTAAAGATATACTTCTCCTTAACTTATCTAGGGTAGGGGGCAGCATTTGGAATTTTGGATGAAAAGAATGCCCAAATTAAACTGCCTTCTACTCAGGCCCAGAAGATAGGATATGCATATAATTAGTAGATTTGGATAGAAAACACTCTAAAGTTTCCAAACGGTTAAAATAATGTCTGTGAGTATAACAGAACTTATTTGGCAGGCGAAAACCTGAGAATAATCCATTCAGGAAGTAGGATTTTTTTAAATATTTTTTTATTCAATGCCATTACAGTATCCATTGACTTAGGACTCAAATTGCAGTTCCTATGCCTTCCACTAGATGTCAAAAGTCTTTAGAAATTGTTTCAGGCTTATATTCTGAAAAATGCAGGAGTAAGAGCAGTCGGAATGAGTGGACTCTGCCGTGTCACAGAGCTTTTTCATGCGCGCGACCGAGAGAGTGCCTTTCCTGTTTATTTTTTATATTGACGACGTTATTGTCTGGTTGAAATATTATCGATTATTTAGGCTAAAAACAACCTGAGGATTGAATATAAACATCGTTTGACATGTTTCTATGAACTTTACGGATACAATTTGGATTTTTTTTGTCTGCCTGTGACTGCGTTTGAGCCTGTGGATTACTGAAGAAAACGTGCGAATAAAACGGAGGTTTTCGGATATAAAGAGAGACTTTATCGAACAAAAGGAACATATATTGAATAAATGAATGAAGATCATCAAAGGTAAGTGATTAATTTTATCTCCATTTCTGACTTGTGTAACTCTTCTACTTGGCTGGTCACTGTTTGTAATGATTTGTCTACTGGGCGATATTCTCAAATAATGGTAAGGTATGCTTTCGCCGTAAAGCATTTTTTAAATCTGACACCGTGGTTGGATTCACAAGAAGTTAATCTTTAAACCTATGTAAAATAGTTGTATCTTTTCTGAATTTTTAGAATGAGTATTTCTGTATTTAAATTTGGCACTCTGCAATCTCACTGGATGTTGGCCAGGTGGGACGCATCTTACATACCATAGAGAGGTTAATGCACCGCTGTGTCAGATTTCAAAAAAACTTTACGGAAAAAGCACACCATGCAATTTACTGAGTACAGCGCTCAGGCACCAAAACAAGCCATATAGATACCCTCCATGTTGTGGAGTCAACAGAAGTCAGAAATAGCATTATAAATATTCACTTACCTTTGATGATCTTCATCGGAATGCACTCCCAGGAAACCCAGTTCCACAATAGATGTTTGTTTTGTTCGATAAAATCCATCATTTATATCCAAATACCTCCTTTTTGTTGTGCGTTTAGTTCACAAGTCCAAATTGACGAGGCACAGGCACTTAGTCCAGACGAAAAGTAAAAAAGTTCAATTTCTGTTTGTAGAAACATGTCAAACGATGTATAGAATCAATCTTTAGGATGTTTTTATCATAAATCTTCAATAATATTCCAACCAGATAATTCCTTTGTCTTTAGAAATGAAGCTCACTCTCACGGCTGCGCGCATGACTTAGCTCATGGCATTCTGCCAGACCTCTTAGTCAAAAGCTCTTATTCGCTCCCCCTTTGACAGTAGAAGCCTGAAACAAGGTTCTAAAGACTGTTGACATCTAGTGGAAGCCTTGGGAAGTGCAATCGGACCAAATTGTATACTGTATATTGGATAGACAATGATATGATAACCTACAAACCTCAGATTTCCCACTTCCTGGTTGGATTTTTTCTCAGGTTTTTGACTGCCATATGAGTTCTGTTATACTCACAGACATCATTCAAAAAGTTTGAGAAACTTCAGTGTTTTCTATCCAAATATACTAATAATATGCATATTTTAGCTTCTGGGCCTGAGTAGCAGGCAGTTTACTCTGGGCACCTTATTCATCCAAGCTACTCAATACTGCCCCCCAGCCATAAGAAGTTAAGGGGGGCTAGTTACCCCCTAGTACCCTACTCCAAATGTGTAGAATTGTTTTCATACATCAGATATTGACTGAATTATAGCACATAAAACATTTTATTTGCACAGACAAATAATGAATAGAGTTCGGGGATTTTGGTGGGAACATTAACATTAAGGGGTGGAACAGGTCGGCAACCACTTAAAATCATGCTTTGTCTAAGCTTACCTGCGGTCTAGACTGCCTCATTAATTACTGTTGTTGTTCAACAAGTGTGTCAATGGCAGGATACCCTTGGATAAAAAAAAATTCAACAATCTTGGCTCTAGATTACACCTACAGTATCTTTGCATACTTTACATTGTTTGCGAGATCAGACATAATATCACTATAATCTGATTGTTCATTTTCGGAAGATTCTTTCATTTTATTTGTAAAGATTTAAACAGTATTAAATTATTACTATTTTCAATTCCACAAAAAATGAACACCCATCAAGATAAATAAATAATAATACCTTCTTGTAATATAAGTGCCGAGACTATAAGTGCCGAGACTATGCTTAAATCCCTGATAAAGCTTCAGCATTCTTATAGATGCAACAGAAAGATCATGTATTCTTTTGTGCCCATTTCAGCAAATACCTGGGTGTTGGACAGGACAATACTAACATTTCCGCAGTTAACGGGGAAAAAACTACAGGTACAAGCAACAGTATGAAAGACTCGCAGGAGTAAAATGAAAGCAATCAATCCCGCGAGATTTAAGTGACAAGTGGATTTTGCATCCTTCCAACACAGAAATATAGATGGCTGAAAAAGACAGATCCTCAGGTGGGTGGGGCATGCGCATTGATAAATGTATTCATGGGAATTACAGCGAAAATAACAAACTTCATATGAACTTATTTTCTCAGAAATGTATTTCCTTTTCTCAGGTATCCTTTTCGACGTGGTTTTAACTTTCCTACTTCTCTGATACTGCCTGCAAATCAAACTTTTTCATTCAAAAGTTTCACACCATCAAATTGAATCACACAAGATAAATGATTCTTGTTTTGCTGTACAAATCTCAAGACGCCATTAATCTCTTGACAGGTGGGGGTTCTTCGATAACTAACACCTATGGAATTTGATTGGCAGGGGGGACCATCTCTACAAAGTAAATGGGAGTCATTTAGCAAAAGATAGCAGATTCAGATTGAGCGGGAGCATTCTCAGTTGGGCAATCGTGTATAATATCATCATCGATTACCAGTCATCTCTCTTAAAACGGGCCCTCCGTTTCAGTTTTCTAACAAGCTTTGAATGAATACCTTCGGAATTATCTGAGAGAGTCGTTTCAATAATAGCTTTTTAATCACCTCCAAAATCACTATTTCCAAAGGAAAAACTTCTCCAGTTAATAAAGAGAGGACATTTCTCACTCGGATGTAATGATCTTGGCAAAGAATTTTTGTTTTGTCTTCTCAAAGCTTGTTCTTCTCAGCAATCTCCTTTTTATTCACCAATTATTTTGTTTCATTTTTTACTACACCACGAGGATGCTATTAAAAACCAAAACAACATAGTGACAGCAGCAGTGGAGAAGAGAGACCGCAGGAGTCCTTCAATATGCAGAGAGAGAAAGAATAGTAATCTAAATTGAGTTAAATCCATAAATGGATGGTATTACAACTAAGTATCTGCCAACTCCATGGCGTGGTGTAGCGTCGCTGGAGATAGAAACTAATAGGGGAATTAATCCTACTGATACGCCTCACAGGCTTTTCCTCAGCCGTTTTCTGCATCTCCAATCTATCACTTCCCCCTTTTCTCGTTTGTTCTTACAAACACACACTGTGTTCATCTCCTGCACACGGATCATTCAGGGGATAGAAGAGTAAACACAAAGACATTGAAATGCCACCATTTTAGGTGTTAGCTCTCGTTATTGTAAACCTCTGTCTACACACCGCACAGCGCGCTGGTTGTAACTTGGGCAGAGATGTCTGATGTCTGAGGTGAAGTGAACCACATTTGCTCTGAGTAGTTGCCAACACATGGCCTCGGGATCATTAAAGTGATTAGTATAATTGTTTGGGACTAGGCCAACGTCCCTGACCCACACTGTTTTTTATAAGCCCATGACATATGTTCAAACAGTACAACAGCATCCTTTTAGACTCAAACTAATTTATCTGACAGAGGGTGACACGGAGCTTTTGCAAAAATCTGTGTGAATGAGAAGCGAAAGTTCAGTCAAAGGCTAAGGCCACTCAAAAGAAAACCTTGGCACAAACCGTCACAGTCACACAGTAATACAATAGCACATGTATATATTGAAAAGTGGAGAAAATTGAAAATGGTTATAGAAACTGTTTAGAGAATGTATTGAATAGAAATACAGTGCTTTCAGAATTGAATGGAATTGAAAGGTGTCGGAATGAATGATCTATCAACCTTCACCGTTGGCCTGTTTTCACACAGTGTGTCCTTGTAGATCAGCTTGGAGGCGAGCTGAGACAAGGAGAGAGGATTTGAGGAATTTTGGAAAAATGCATTGAGATACAGCCGTAGAGGGTGGGTGGCAACATGGTCGTTTTGCCAACAAGTGCCAGTATAGCCTGATGCATAACAATTCAGAAGTCTCATGTCATTAACACACCATTGTGAGTTCTATATTGGGGAGCCATTAGCTTTGTCTCAGATCAGTTTGTGCTGTATAGCCTGGCTTGACAATGGCCATAGGAGTTGACAGAAACGGCACAAACAGTTCTGCAACCAGGCTAAGGAATCATGTGGAGGTATGGTAAAGAACACAATTGTCATTCAACCATTAACTTCACCTCTCCCCAGAAGGGACTACAGTTTGTACATCTAGTAGCACTCCACAACAACACTGTCTGCAATTGAAATCTTATTGGGTCTTCAAAGAATATGAAGCTCAGTTTGAATAAGTGTGTTTGGTTTTGTTTGCTTGACTATTGGTCAGTAAAGGTGTTTTAGCTGCAGTGAGAGGAACATAGGAAGGGAGTGATGTGTCTGTCTACCTTAATATACCCCCCTTGGCTCCCTGGCACTATCGACAGTGTGCGTGGGCATTCAAACACGCTTATGGCCCAATGCTCGTCTGGGTTGCCATGGGGAGGGTTGAACTGTGGATGATTGGGGTCAGGGCTTGGGAAAGTACAGGTATGAGAGAGAGACCTTTTGGGACACCTTTTGGTAGTTGTTTCATGAGGTCATTGTTGATATAGTCCCAAAATGTTTTTAATGCCAGCAATCACATTTTTAAGATATATAACTTTCAAAATACAGGTTATATAAGGTTTCCTTACACTGTAGGCTACTATTTTACCTCACATTAATGAGAGCCTGGTATAATGCTGTCAGTGATTAGGGAAAGTTGAAGAAATATAAGTTATAAAATGCTTTAAAAAAGCAGGATGTCAAAAGTGGAAGAAAGGTCGAGTTTCTCAGAGAGATGAATGAGTTTAACGGTCACTCACCGGATAGTTTAAGTCCAGGTAAAGAAATATCTGTTGTTTTGAAGATCATAAATACATATCTAATCTATGTGTTGCCTTGTGGTGGAGAAATATGAGCAATACTCAGCAGAGCGTAGCCAATAAAAGGGGAGTGAGGGATTTAAATGCCTCACTGGGCCAATAGACAGACTGCAGCAACATTTTGCCCCAAACAGAATAGCAACAAGATAGATAGTTGAGTATTAGTCATTTCAAGATGAGATTCTGTAATATGAAAGATAGCTGGCTCAAGGCGGACCTAGGTACATGAGAGCAGTTAAGAACGTATTCTTATGACGTCAGGCACAGCCCATGGGCCACAGGTATTAATCTAGGTGTCCTATAGTACAGTACATCACCGGTGAAAAGGAGAAGCCGCAAGGTACCTGGAATTTATAAGGAGCAATGATCCAATTGTAATGCTAATGGTGTGAAATATGTTAAATTAGACATAAACAGTTATGGAATGTGCTGATTAACTCAAATGGGTCTTACCCATTCTGCTGCTGTGTTGGTGTAAAGGGGAATGCTTTAAAAGAGCAAGAATGGAGGAACAAAGCGTTGGACAGGTTTTACACTTGTAGGAGGATACTTTATGTATATTATATCAAAGTTTTGCTCACAGTTATGTTTTTTTGTTCTTTTTCATTATTTATGATATGGACTGAAAATGCTACAAACTTGGACCACTCTTTCAGAGCACCCGTAATATTTGAGATTCATAACAGAGCACATTGTCATGAATAAGCATTCCGACATCAGCCAGATGTAAGACATTCACAATCAGAAATATGTATATTATAAAAACAATTATTATAATTGCTATTGATATTATTTCACTTCGTCCCCACACCACCTCAATGATCATGCTGCTCCCCCTATGGTCATTCCCCCCTACCCTCTCAACAGTCGTCATACTCTGCCTTTAAAAAAAATATATATACAACCTTTATTTAACCAGTTAGACCAGTTGAGAACAAGTTCTCATTTACAACTGCGACCTGGCCAAGATAAAACAAAGCAGTGCGACAAAAAACAGTTACACATGGGATAAACAAAATTACAGTCAATAAAAATATAAATATATGTATACAGTGTGTGCAAATGGAGTAAGGAGGTAAGGCAATAAATAGGCCATAGTGGGGAAGTAATTACAATTTAAAAAATTAACATTGGAGTGATAGATGTGCAGGCCCTCCGATTTGACACACTGAACTCTATCTGAGAAGTAGTTGGTGAACTAGGCGAGGCAGTCATTTGAGAAACCAAGGCTGTTGAGTCTCTGGTGGTACAGTTAGCACTGCAGTACAGCGCCCTTAACCACTGCACCACCCGGGAGACCAACAAAATATAGTTTTGGCATGTCGTTTAGGACATCCACTTTGTGCATGACACAAATAATTTTTCCAACAATTGTTTACAGAGAGAGAGAGATTATTTCACTTATAATTCACTGTATCACAATTCCAGTGGGTCAGAAGTTTACATACACTAAATTGACTGTGCCTTTAAACAGTCTTCAAACAGCTTTAACCCTTTAAACAGCTTGGAAAATTCCAGAAAATTATGTCATGGCTTTAGAAGCTTCTGATAGGCTAATTTACATAATTTGAGTCAATTGGAGGTGTACCTGTGGATGTACAGTGGGGCAAAAAAGTATTTAGTCAGCCACCAATTGTGCAAGTGCTCCCACTTAAAAAGATGAGAGAGGCCTGTAATTTTCATCATAGGTACACTTCAACTATGACAGACAAAATGAGAAAAAATCTTTTTAAGTGGGAGAACTTGCACAATTGGTGGCTGACTAAATACTTTTTTGCCCCACTGTATATCAAAGCCTACCTTCAAACTCAGTGCCTCTTTGCTTGGCATCATGGGAAAATCAAAAGAAATCAGCCAAAACCACAGAAAAATCCTTGGGAGCAGTTTCCAAATGCCTGAAGGTACCACGTTCATCTGTACAAACAATAGTACGCAAGTATAAACACCAATGTACCACGCAGCCGTCATACCGCTCAGGAAGGAGAAGCGTTCTGTCTCCTAGAGATGAATGTACTTTGGTGCGAAAAGTGTAAATCAATCCCAGAACAACAGCAAAGGACATCAGTCTGGAAGTAAAAGCCTGGTCGCAAATGCATCTTCCAAATGGACAATGACCCCAAGAATATTTCCAAAGTTGTGACAAAATGGCTTAAGGACAACAAAGTCAAGGTATTGGAGTGGCCATCACAAAGCCCTGACCTCATTCCTATAGAAAACTGAAAGGTGGGCGTGAGCAAGGAGGCCTACAAACCTGATTCAGTTACATAGCTCTGTCAGGAGGAATGGGCCAAAATTCACCCAACTTATTGCGGGAAGCTTGTGAAAGGCTACCCGAAACGTTTGATCCAAGTTAAACAATTTAAAGGCAATGCTACCAAATACTAATTGAGTGTATGTAAACTCTGACCCACTGGGAATGTGAATAAATAAACAAAAGCTGAAATAAATCACTCTCTACTGTTCTGAGATTTCACATTCTTAAAATAAAGTGGTGATCCTAACTGACCTAAAATAGGTGAAATGTAGTTGGCTAAAGTGTATGTAAACTACTGACGTGCTATGGGCTTTTTTGTTTTTTTGTAATGTGCAGTAGCCTATATCATATATGTTTTGGATAATGGCACAATAATTTTTGATTTTTTGGGCTTGGTTATTAAGTGTCGTTAAAGTAGTGTTCATAAAACGTTTTTAACACATGGTTCATCAGGCTAGAGAGAGAGAGAGAGAGAGAGAGAGAGATGCATAAATTACTGTAGCTAAGAAAGTAATATTATGTGTATGTTGTGGAGTAAGCTGTTAGTAGCCCATGTGCCTCACCCTAATAATTTGAACCCTTTCCCCCTCATAACTTAGCCTACTGTTCTGACTTGGTAGTGCACATGTAGCCTATTTTATAGAAATTGAATATTGCAAGAGCTTTCATTGTCTGCTAATATGCCCCCTTTATTTATCCTACAGTTCTGACTTGGTGTACAGGGAGAATACTGTAAGAACGGCCCATGTTCTGAATTCTGTTGCTGTACATTTCAAAAGTGCTGAACAAATAGCTATATTGACTACGTCCGTCCCAGCTCGCTCATTAATGTCTTCATCGAAATTACGGATTGCCTCTTATCCTCTCGTAGTCCCCTTATGCTATAGTTTGTACATCTCGATTGTTATTAGAAACCACATTCGTTTAAGCAAGTCAGCCATATCAGCTACAGTACCAGTCAAAGGTTTGTACACACCTACTCATTCAAGGGTTTTTCTTTATTTTTGCTATTTTCTACATTGTAGAATAATAGTGAAGACATCAAAACTATGAAATAGCATATATGGAATCATGTAGTAACCAAAAAAGTGCTAAACCAATCAAAATACATTTTATATTTTAGATTCTTCAAAGTAGCCACCCTTTGCCTTGATGACAGCTTTGCACACTCTTGGCATTCTCTCAACCAGCTTCACCTGGAATGCTTTTCCAGCAGTCTTGAAGAGTTCCCACATATGCTGAGCACTTGTTGGCTGCTTTTCCTTCACTCTGCATTCCAACACATCCCAAACCATCTCAATTGGGTTAAGGTCAGGTAATTGTGGAGGCCAGATCCTCTGATGCAGCACTCCATCACTCTCCTTAGCCCTTACACAGCCTGGAGGTGTGTTGGGTCCTTGTCCTATTGAAAAATAAATGATTGTCGCACCAGATGGGTTGGTGTATCGCTGCAGAATGCTGTGGTAGCTATTCTGGTTAAGTGCCATTCAAGGCTCCACTTATAGCCTAGTATAGCAGTGGTAAGGATTCACTCCGTGGTGCTGAAAAGAAAGCTCTGCTGTTGGGACAGGCCCTAACAGTTTGTGGGCATCGTCTATCACCATTATAGTACAATGAATGTATTGTTTAGTGTTGTGTAGTGGCTTTGCTGGCATGCATTAAAAATATTTTGGGGGAGTTTGCCCCACCAAGATTTACATGCTAAAATCACCACTGCAGACAGGTGGGAGGGTAAGGAGGAGAGAAAGGGAGGGAAGCAGGCACTTTGGAGGTCCAAACCCAGGCAGGTACCTGTAGGCCTCAGTCAGATATACTCTGGAAGACAGACCAAGATTACCAATCTTGCAGGAGCCAGAGCAGAGTGAGGGAGAGGGGTAACACTGCATCCCAAAGGGCCCTCTGGTCCCCCAAAATGGCCATCTGGTCAAAAGTAGTGCACCAAATAGGAGATAGGGTGCCATTTGGGATGCAAACACTGAGGGATGTAGTATGCAACTCTTCTGTTCAGCACCACAGGCTACTGGTTCAAATCACAGAAACCTGGAAAAACCAAAACACGGCCACAACAAGCAGAGCTAGTCCAAATGGAGATGTTGCCAAAGTGATCAGTCACTCAGACCTTCAGTAATCTCACTCATCTATAAATGTTGATTACAATTTAGTTTGCCTCTGATAAGGCCAGTGGAAGAGGATCGATATTTGACCAATCGATTCAATCAATATTTACAGAGATTAAGGAAGTTGAGAGAGAGCTGGATAGTGTATGAGGTACTCTACTCCAACAGTCCCTGTATGCAGAGCTAGAGGAGAACTTCAATGACATGGAAGAACTGTGTTGTTTTTAATACTCAGTCCCCTTCATCTCCTCATATCTAATAAATAACACTGTAAAAGTTTTCTTGAGGGTTACAGAACATTCACAACCAGCACTCTCGCTCATCCAAATAGACTGTTTGGGTCTGGCACTATTTTACAGAGTCGATGTTTCATTTATGACTGAATTCATCTGAATCCAATGATGATGGCTCCATGAACCTCCTTCCCTTATTCTCATTCGCCGTTGTGGCGTCGGTCGTCCACTGTGTGACCAAACCATGATTAATGACGGAGCCGTCCTCAGCATTACTCATTACCTCTCATCCAGAACTCCCCCTGCTGTCTCCGTCCCGGACCCACCCCACCCGTAGGTCTACAGCCGGGGAAATAATGTATATCATTATCTACAATGTCTTTGTTACAGGAGGTTGAGACTAGGAACTCTATCATCCCCGCTTTACATGTCTACTGTTAAAGGAAGGACCTCCCAGCTAGTATCATTCACTCCATGTCACTGCTTATGAATAAGATAGTGCTATTGATACAGTGCATAGTGTACACTACCGGTCAAAGGTTTTAGAACACTTACTCATCCAAGGGTTTTTATTTATTTACTATTTTCTACATTGTAGAAGAATGGTGAAGACATCAAAACTATGAAATAACTCATGGAATCATGTAGTAATCAAAAAAGTGTAAATAAATAAAAATATATTTGAAATTCTTTGAACACTATTGGCATTCTCTCAACCAGTTTCACCTAGAATGCTTTTCTAAAAGTCTTGAAGGAGTTCCCACATATGCTGAGCACTTGTTGGCTGCTTTTCCTTCACTCTGCGATCCAACTTATCCCAAACCATCTCAATTTGGTTGAGGTCGGGAACTGTGGAGGCCATGTCATCTGATGCAGCACTCCATCACTCGTCTTCTTGGTAAAATAGGCCTTACACAGCCTGGAGGTGTGTTGGGTCATTATCCTGTTGAAAAACAAATGATAGTCCCACTAAGCCCAAACCAGATGGGATGGCGTTTCGCTGCGGATTTCTCTGGTAGCCATGCTGGTTAAGTGTGCCTTGAATTCTAAATAAATCACAGACAGTGTCACCAGCAAAGCAACCTCACACTATAACACCTCCTCTTCAATGCTTTACGATGGGAAATACATATATGGAGATCATCCGTTCACCCACAACGTATCTCACAAAGACATGGCTGTTGGAACCAAAAATCTCCAATTTGGACTCATCAGACCAAAGGACACATTTAAACCGGTCTAAGATCCGTTGCTTGTATTTCTTGGCCCAAGCAAGACTCTTATTCGTATTTGTGTCCTTTAGTAGTGGTTTCTTTGCAGCAATTCAACCATGAAGGCCTGATTCACACAGTCTCCGCTGAACAGTTGATGTTGAGATGTGTCTGTTACTTGAACTCTGTGAATCATTTATTTGGGATGCAATTTCTGAGGATGGTAACTCTAATGAACTTATCCTCTGCAGCAGAGGAAACTCTGGATCTTGCATTCCTGTGGCGGTCCTCATGAGAGCCAGTTTCATGATGGTTTTTGTGACTGCACTTGAAGAAACTTTCAAAATTCTTGACATTTTCCAGATTGACTGACATTCATGTCTTTAAGTAATGATGGAATGTAATTTCTCTTTGCTTATTTGAGCTGTTATTGCCATAATATGGACTTGGTATTTTACCAAATAGGGCTATCTTCTGTATACCACCCTTAGCTTGTCACAACACAACTGATGGGCTCAAACAAATAAACGTTTAACAAGGCACACCTGTTAATTGAAATGCACTACCTCATGAAGCTGTTTTAGAGAATACCAAGAGTGTGCAAAGCTGTCATCAAGGCAAAGGATGATTATTTGAAGAACCTCAAATATAAAATATATTTTAATTTATTTAATACTTTTATGGTTACTGCATGATTCCATATGTGTTTTTTCATAGTTTTGATGTTTTCACTATTATTCTACAATGTAGAAAATAGTAAAAATAAAGAAAAACCCTTGAATAAGTAGGTGTTCTAAAACTGTTGACCGGTAGTGTATATCAGATGATCTATCATTTTATGGGCATAATTCAATTGAACATGCTTATATTACCACAGTAGTTTTGCCACTAAATACCAATTAGACTCCTACAATAGGTAATTATTTCCAGTTTTCACAATAAGATATGTTGGTGTTGGGCAGTACTGTGAGAGGTAGTGCAAAGATCTGAATCTGGCCCAAAGACTGATAGATTTTTTCTTATATTGGGATTTTGAGCAATCACATCAGATCTTTTCATATTTTATATTTTTCTGAGCTGATCTGATTGGTCAAAATACCAAATAAGGGAGAGAAAAAAGTTAAGACCTTTGCCCAATTATTTGCAAAAGAGCTGATCTGATTAGTCAAATCAAGAATTAGTGGAGAAATATGAGAATTGGGCTGCCTGTGTAAACCCAGTCTAGCCTACTGAGAGCATTAGCAAAGTCACAATTGATGGCTTTTTCCAAAGTATGCGCAGAAGCTATTTGTAAATGCAATTCTAAAAGACTGGCTCGTTTACAGTTCATGAATCCAATAGGAGCAGATTGTTCAAGGTAATAATTACTTTACTCTTTTCAATACAGTACAAATAGCATTGTGTTATTTCATCTTGATAATCCCCTATATCAAATTGAAAGAACAGTCCCAACTGTCTGGCTGCGTTTACCCAGGCCAGGCAGCCCAATTCTGATATTTTTTTCACTGATTGGTCTTTTGACCAATCACATCAACTCTGAAAAAGTTCTGATGTGAAAAGATCTGACGTGATTGGTCAAAAGACCAAATAGTGAGAAAAAAAAACTGAATTGTGCTGCCTGTGTCAACACAGCCTCTGTCCTTCAGAAATTACTCCATCTAATTTTCACATTTGATTATATGTCAAAAAGATGTGACCACCAAGCCGATTGGCTGTATTTAATACAGGCAGACAAATTTTGATATTTTCCCCAATTATTGGCAAAAGATCTGGTCTGATTGGTAAAAATGTAAATTAGTGGGAAAATATTGTAATTAGGCTGCTTGTGTAAACACAGCCATTGATATGGTACAGTGTACATGGGTAGACAGTGCCACCCATGTTTCGCATTGAGAATCATGTCACTCCATTCATGATGGGTTAGTGCCCTCTGCTGTTAGTTATCTAGAACTACATGGCACATGTATGTTGTCTCACTCGCCAAGCATGAAACAGAAATGGAGGACAAACAGAATTAAAGGAATTATTGTATGAAAATTATATTGTTTTCTCAGCAGGCAACAATTGTTGTGTCTTGCTGGGATAACAATCTGTTTTGGTCTCTTTAATGAGAAGGAAATTATAGAATACCCCTGACTTGCATCCAATTTAATGCTCTTCGAAATGGTAAAAACTAAGAAAATCAAAAATAACAGTGAGGAGCTAGACATCAATACCAGAAATTATTTTAATAGTTTTCTATTTACTGATTGTGCTATGATTATGAATCTCAACCTACATAGCCCTGTATCGCTTGACACAGAGGTAGGAGTACATTTGAAAAAAGATTGAAAATAATTTCCTTATTCTACAAACAATGGGAGGGGGGTATATGGGCCTGACCTGTGTACGTGGGCTGATAGGCTGATATATCAGTATACTAGCCTCTGTGTTAATTAAGTAGACCAGGCAGTGTTGTCTGAATGCATCCCAAATGGTACCCTAATTCCCTTTTATAGTGCACAATTTTTGAGTCATTTGGGACATAGACACTCTGATAGTGCAGAGTGTATGTCCCCGCAGAGACACACTAAGGTGTCAGTTAAACTCACACCATTAAAGACAACCCTCTCACTCCAACCCATAGAGAGACAGAAGATGTACATGATTGACAGAGGGGGGTACATCATACTTGAACTCACAAATACAGAACAGCACCGTTGAACTGGTAGGGCTTATTAATATATCTAGATGGAATAGATTTATGGAAGAGCTGGGGTTGGGGGGAATTTCACAGAATTTTCAAGGCTACTATGTCAGGATGAACTCCTTGACAAACCCATTGTTTAAAATATGCTAATTGAAAATAGGCTACTGAAATAGTAATTCCTGTAAATAGCCCTATTTGTAGGTATGTAGCTAATTTGCATGCATACAGTATGTTATTGAGAGCGCAAGGGACAAAATGAATACATTGAAACAATGTACAGAAAACTCTATACAGAATGAGGAAGTGAAAGCAGTAGAAGAAAACGTAATTCAATCACACCAACAAGACAGGACAAATATGATGCAGTTCTGATGCACAGATGTGGTTATATGGTTTGCTTATATGATTGGGCTATAAACTGTACACTCTGGCTTCTAAACTAAAAATGTGTTTACTTTCACTCTCATCATCTCAACTATGAAGATATGAGATATGTTCAACAGCCATATGAGTACCTACCACACTTAGACTGAGGCTTACTAGAAGACTGTTTTTGACTGCAAACCAGTGAATGATCTGTCTTGACACTTGTGTTAATACAAAGATAAAAGATAATTGCCCTCTTAAATCATTCAAACGATTGGTTCATTCAACCTACTTACGCATGGCAAGCATTTCAATATGCAATAAACATATTTTTCATTTGTGCTATACTGTTTGTGTATCTCTGGTACATGGAGTTAGTGCGCGTTCCACTGGCACAGGTGTCCACATAGGCCTACATCTGGAAAGCCAATTCTATATTTAGGCCTTCGAGTGCTGAAGAATGTAGCGAGTAAAAATTGTCTGTCCTTAGTTGCAATACTCACTTCTGAGTTCCAAGCTGCCTGTGGAAGCAACTTCAGCACAATAACTGTTTGTCTGGAGCTCATTGGAATGGGTTTCCATGGCCGAGCAGCCGCACACAAGCCTAAGATCACCATGCGCAATGCCAAGCGTCGGCTGGAGTGGTGTAAAGCTTGTCGCCATTGGACTCTGGAGCAGGAAAGGGAGGACCAACTCCTTATTAATGCCCATGATTTTGGAACAAAATGTTTGACGAGTAGGTCTCCACATACTTTTGTCTATGTAGTGTATAATCACTTCCCAAGTCGACCCCAACGTATGCTAAATGAAAACGACCCATGGCAGACCACCCAGACCTGACCCCGCCAGATGTGACAGTCTGTCCCAGCTATATGCACCCTGTGGGCTACACTGGAAGCAGTGACTTCCAACTGATAGAACCTCACAAAAGTGTGTGATGATGCCCAACTCACCACAGCACAAATATCTCCTATGGTCAACCCTTTAAACAATGGCCAAGACCCTGCCAGGTCCCTGGTGGAGTGGGCATGTGCACCGCTAGGTAACTCTAGCCACTTGCTGCTATACGCCACGGAGACAGCCTCCACAAGCTAGAGGGTGAAATAGTTCAGCACCTCAGGATTAAATTCCAGTTGGCTCTTCATAGCTGAGCATTTAGCGGTTGATACAGCAGGTCCGGTAGAGAGAGACAGGATCAAACAGCAGGTCTGGGACATGGTAGCACTGGTCAGGGTTCCATAGCCGTAGACAGTAACTGCAGAGAATGGATCTGAACCGACCAGGTGGACCAGATGGACTGGAGACAAGGATAGCCAGGTTGTCCTGAGGCATGGTCCTGGAGCTCAGGTCCTGCATATTTTATTTAAGTGTAGACTAAGCCCTATAGGTTTGTAACTTCACATGATTTAGCCTACTTGTCAATCCAGATCTGAATATTTGATATCCTTTTTACTGTACACTGTTGATAGTCATTTTTTACAAAGCTAATCACTGAATGTTCAACTACAAGGATATGGTCAGGTTGACACTTCTAAGTCACAATAACACAGAAGTTACAATCACACACTTAATTTAGGTTAGTGTGGAGTTAAGGCTTTGTCATTAAAATAATATTGTGCCTGTCTTTCAGATCTGCCAACCAGGCTCTGTGGGTGACCGGTAACCGTGTTTCCACCAAGCTGTTCCTGGCCTGCAGTGGCACGCTGGGACTTCCATAGGCTTGTAGACCTGAAGCAGTGTGATGTGGTCCAGGTAATTATCACGCACACGTCTACACACTCACTCTATCACTCATTCTGTTTTGTTGTATAATTATTTTCACTTAAGAAAATTGTGCCTCTCTCTTTTAGATCGGACACCCCTATTAGCTCAACCACAGCCCTCACAGCTGCAGTCGTCTGCCCCTGTGCCTGCTACACCGGCCGCGACAGGTGATACAGGTAATTATCACATAAGTGCATACAGACATGCATACTCTCCCTCACTTGAGGCTCTATTCAATCACATCCGCTTATGCCGACATCCGCCTAGCGGTTGTTTTGGAGGTGTCTTAGTTGGTTGTTTTGGCGGTGGTAGAGGTGGAACTGTGTTAGAGCTGTCAAATCCACAAGCGGCTCCTGGCATTATCCCTAAAGCGGACATTGGTATTGGCTGCACGGAGTCGCATTAACAAATCTCATGCCCTGTTTACAAGTTCAAACAGTGGAATGTGAGACGTAATCTACACCTCCATTAGGATGATAGAAACCCTCATTATTTAGTTTCATGATTTTTCATGTTGAGCGTAATTATGTGTATGTAGCCTAGACTTCTCCTTCTGAACTTGTAACGTGAGTAGGATGGTGTAGTTTCATGACAATGATCAAGAGCAGCTGCTTACCGATTTGACAGATCCAACACAGTTACACTTCAGACACCTCCAATACATCAGCTACGCGGGTGTCGCCTATATCACTGGTTAACAATTGACCTGATTGAATCTAGGGCTTACACACTCATTCAGTCTGTTTAGCTGTATGATTGTCAGTTAAGAAAATTGTGAATCTCTTTTAGATCTGAATCCCCCACCAGTTCAGCTGCAGTCATGTAGTCCTCTGCTGTGGTATTTAAATTACCAGCAGCACCAGTTAATACTTCACTGGCCGTGAAGAGAGAAACTTTTGAGGATTCCCTGATGGATATAGGTTATTCAGAATTACAGTGGCTTGGGAAAGTATTAACACCCCTTGACTTTTTCCACATTTTGCTACGTTACAGCCTTATTCTAAAATATATTAAACTGTTTTTTTCATCAATCTAAACAGAATACCCCATAATGACGAAGCAAAAACAGGTTGTTAGAAATGTTTGCTAATTTATAAAAAATGTCAAACTTAAATATTACATTTACATAAGTATTCAGAACCTTTACTGAGTACTTTGTTAAAGCACCTTTGGCAGGATTACAGCATCAATTCTTCTTGGGTATGACACTACAAGCTTGGCACACCTGTATTTGGGGAGTTTCTCCCATTCTTCACTGCAGATCCTCTCAACCTCTCTCAGGTTGGATAGGGAGCATTGCTGAACAGCTATTTTCAGGTTTCTCCAGAGATCTTCAATCTGGTTCAAGTCCGGGCTCTGGTTGGACCACTCAAGAACATTCAGAGACTTGTCCCGAAGGCACTCCTGCATTGTCTTGGCTGTGTGCTTAGGGTCATTGTCCTGTTGGAAGATGAATCTTCGCCCCAGTCCGAGGACCTGAGTGCACCGGAGCAGGTTTTCATCAAGGATCTCTGTACTTTGCACCGTTCAGCTTTGCCTCAATCCTGACTAGCCTCCCAGTCCCTCCCACTGAAATACATCCCCACAGCATGATGCTGCCACCACCATGCTTCACAGTAGGGATGGTGGCAGGTTTCCTCCAGACGTGATGCTTGGCATTCAGGCTAAAGAGTTATATCTTCATTTCATCAGACCAGAGAATCTTGTTTCTCATGGTCTGAGAGTCTTTAGGTGCCTTTTGGCAAATTCCAAGTGGGCTGTCATGTGTCTTACTGAGGAGTGTCTTCACTCTGGCCACTCTACCATAAAGGCCTGATTAGTGGAGTGCTGCAGAAATGATTGTCCTTCTGGAAGGTTCTCCCATCTCCACAGAGGAACTTTAGAGCTTTGTCAGAGTGACCACCGGGTTCTTGTTAACCTCCCTGACCAAAGCCTTTCTCCCCTGATTGTTCACTTTGGCCTGGCTGCCAGCTCTAGGGAGAGGTGGTTCCAAACTTCTTCCATTTAAGAATGAAGGAGGCCACTGTGTTCTTAGGGACCTTCAATGCTGCAAACATTTTTTGGTTCCTTTCCCAGGATCTGTGCCTCAATGGCAATTCCTTCGACTTCATGGCTTGGTTTTTGCTCTGAAATGCAGTGACAACTGTGGGAGCGTATATAGACAGGTGTGTGCCTTTGCAAATCATGTTCAATCAATTGAATTTACCACAGTTGGAGACCAATCAAGTTGTAAATACATCTCAAGGATGATCAATGGAACCAGGATGCACCTGAGCTCAATTTTGAATCAGGTCTGAATACTTATGTAAATAAGGTCAATTTGCAACAGTTTATAAAAACCTGTTTTCACATTGTCATTATGGGGTATTGTATGTAGATTGCTGAGTTTAAAAAAAATCAATTTTAGAATAAGGCTGTAACGTAACAAAATGTGGAAAAAGTCAAGGGTTCTGAATACTTTCCGAGGACATTCAGTGCCTTGCGAAAGTATTCGGCCCCCTTGAACTTTGCGACCTTTTGCCACATTTCAGGCTTCAAACATAAATATATAAAACTGTATTTTTTTGTGAAGAATCAACAACAAGTGGGACACAATCATGAAGTGGAACGACATTTATTGGATATTTCAAACTTTTTTAACAAATCAAAAACTGAAAAATTGGGCGTGCAAAATTATTCAGCCCCCTTAAGTTAATACTTTGTAGCGCCACCTTTTGCTGCAAATACAGCTGTATGTCGCTGGGGTATGTCTCTATCAGTTTTGCACATCGAGAGACTGACATTTTTTCCCATTCCTCCTTGCAAAACAGCTCGAGCTCAGTGAGGTTGGATGGAGAGCATTTGTGAACAGCAGTTTTCAGTTCTTTCCACAGATTCTCGATTGGATTCAGGTCTGGACTTTGACTTGGCCATTCTAACACCTGGATATGTTTATTTTTGAACCATTTCATTGTAGATTTTGCTTTATGTTTTGGATCATTGTTTTGTTGGAAGACAAATCTCCGTCCCAGTCTCAGGTCTTTTGCAGACTCCATCAGGTTTTCTTCCAGAATGGTCCTGTTGTCATGTACTGTCATGTTGTCTTGTCTCTGTCCTTTCCCTTCACCCTGTCTCCCTCTGCTGGTCGTGTTAGGTTACCTTTTCTCCCCCGCTTTCCCCCAGCGGTCCCTATATCTCTCTCTGTTTCTGCTCCTGTCCTTGTCGGATTCTTGTTTGTTTGTGTCATTCATGCCTGAACCAGACTGCCGTCATGTTTGCTGTAACCTTGTCCTGTCCTGTCGGAATCTGCCGGTCCATCTGAGCCTACCTATGTTTGGTAATTAAAGAAGCTCTGTTTAAGTTGATTCGCTTTTGGGTCCTCATTCACGCACCGTAACAGAAGAATCCGACCAAGAATGGACCCAGCGACTTCGGATCCTCTCCACTCAGCCGTCGAGATCCAGGGAGCGATGCTAGGCAGACACAAGCAGGAATTGTCTGCTGCTCGACATGCCGTTGAGACCCTGGCCACCCAAGTCTCCAACCTCACAGAACAGGTTCACCATCTCCGCCTCGATCCACCGGCCACTTCCAGGGCTTTCGAATCTCCGGAGCCCAGAATCAATAACCCGCCGTGTTACTCTGGGGAGCCCACTGAATGCCGCTCGTTCCTCACCCAGTGTGATATTGTGTTTTCTCTCCAGCCCAACACTTACTCCAGGAGCACTGCTCGTGTCGCCTACGTCATATCTCTCCTTATTGGACGGGCTCGTGAGTGGGGCACGGCAATCTGGGAGGCAAGGGCTGAGTGTACTAACCAGTATCAAGACTTTAAGGAGGAGATGATACGGGTTTTTGATCGATCTGTTTTTGGGGAGGAGGCTTCCAGGGCCCTGTCTTCCCTATGTCAAGGCAATCGATCCATAACAGACTACTCTATTGAGTTTCGCACTCTTGCTGTCTCCAGTGGCTGGAACGAGCCGGCCTTGCTCGCTCGTCTTCTGGAGGGTTTCCGCGCAGAGGTAAAGGATGAGATTCTCTCCCGGGAGGTTCCTTCCAGCGTGGATTCCTTGATTGAACTCGCTATTCGCATTGAGCGACGGGTTGATCTTCGTCACCGAGCTCGTGGAAAGGAGCTCGCGCTCTCCGTCGCCTCCCTCTCCGCATCACTACCATCTTCCTCTGCCGGCTCGGGTGCTGAGCCCATGCAGCTGGGAGGTATCCGCATCTCGACTAAGGAGAGGGAACGGAGAATCACCAACCGCCTCTGTCTCTATTGCGGTGCCGCTGGTCATTTTGTCACTTCATGTCCAGTAAAAGGCCAGAGCTCGTCAGTAAGCGGAGGGCTACTGGTGAGCGCTACTACTCCTGTCTCTCCTTCAAGATCCTGCACTACCTTGTCGGTCCATCTACGCTGGACCGGTTCGTCAGCTTCCTGCAGTGCCTTAATAGACTCTGGGGCGGAGGGCTGTTTTATGGACGAGACCTGGGCTCGGGAACATGACATTCCTCTCAGACAGTTAAAGGAGCCCACGGCCTTGTTCGCCCTGGATGGTAGTCCTCTCCCCAGGATTCAGCGTGAGACGCTACCTTTAACCCTCACTGTTTCTGGTAATCATAGTGAAACCATTTCTTTTTTAATTTTTCGTTCACCTTTTACACCTGTTGTTTTGGGCCATCCCTGGCTAGTTTGTCATAATCCTTCCATTAATTGGTCTAGTAATTCTATCCTCTCCTGGAACGTCTCTTGTCATGTGAAATGTTTAATGTCTGCTATCCCTCCTGTTTCCTCTGTCTCTTCTTCACAGGAGGAGCCTGGTGATTTGACAGGGGTGCCGGAGGAATATCACGATCTGCGCACGGTGTTCAGTCGGTCCAGGGCCACCTCTCTTCCTCCACACCGGTCGTATGATTGTAGTATTGATCTCCTTCCGGGAACCACCCCCCCCCGGGGTAGACTATACTCTCTGTCGGCTCCCGAACGTAAGGCTCTCGAGGATTATTTGTCTGTAGCTCTTGACGCCGGCACCATAGTCCCCTCCTCCTCTCCCGCCGGAGCGGGGTTTTTTTTTTGTCAAGAAGAAGGACGGGTCTTTGCGCCCCTGCATAGATTATCGAGGGCTGAATGACATAACAGTGAAGAATCGTTATCCGCTTCCTCTTATGTCTTCAGCCTTCGAGATCCTGCAGGGAGCCAGGTTTTTCACTAAGTTGGACCTTCGTAACGCTTACCATCTCGTGCGCATCAGGGAGGGGGACGAGTGGAAGACGGCGTTTAACACTCCGTTAGGGCACTTTGAATACCGGGTTCTTCCTTTCGGCCTCGCTAACGCTCCAGCTTTCTTTCAGGCATTAGTCAATGATGTCCTGAGAGACATGCTGAACATCTTTGTTTTCGTTTACCTTGACGATATCCTGATTTTTTCACCGTCACTCCAGATTCATGTTCAGCACGTTCGACGTGTCCTCCAGCGCCTTTTAGAGAATTGTCTTTTTGTGAAGGCTGAGAAGTGCACTTTTCATGCCTCCTCCGTCACATTTCTCGGTTCTGTTATTTCCGCTGAAGGCATTAAGATGGATCCCGCTAAGGTCCAAGCTGTCATTGATTGGCCCGTCCCTAAGTCACGCGTCGAGCTGCAGCGCTTTCTCGGCTTCGCGAACTTCTATCGTCGTTTCATCCGTAATTTCGGTCAGGTGGCAGCTCCTCTCACAGCCCTTACTTCTGTCAAGACGTGCTTTAAGTGGTCCGTTTCCGCCCAGGGAGCTTTTGATCTCCTCAAGAATCGTTTTACATCCGCTCCTATCCTTGTTACACCTGACGTCTCTAGACAGTTCGTTGTCGAGGTTGACGCGTCAGAGGTGGGAGTGGGAGCCATCAATTTCTCAGCGCTCCCTCTCTGACGACAAGGTCCACCCATGCGCGTATTTTTCTCATCGCCTGTCGCCGTCGGAACGTAACTATGATGTGGGTAACCGCGAACTGCTCGCCATCCGGTTAGCCCTAGGCGAATGGCGACAGTGGTTGGAGGGGGCGACCGTTCCTTTTGTCGTTTGGACTGACCATAGGAACCTTGAGTACATCCGTTCTGCCAAACGACTTAATGCGCGTCAGGCGCGTTGGGCGCTGTTTTTCGCTCGTTTCGAGTTCGTGATTTCTTATCGTCCGGGCTCTAAGAACACCAAGCCTGATGCTTTGTCTCGTCTCTTCAGTTCTTCAGTAGCCTCCACTGACCCCGAGGGGATTCTCCCTGAGGGGCGTGTTGTCGGGTTGACTGTCTGGGGAATTGAGAGGCAGGTAAAGCAAGCACTCACTCAAACTCCGTCGCCGCGCGCTTGTCCTAGGAACCTTCTTTTCGTTCCCGTTCCTACTCGTCTGGCCGTTCTTCAGTGGGCTCACTCTGCCAAGTTAGCCGGCCACCCTGGCGTTCGGGGTACGCTTGCTTCCATTCGCCAGCGTTTCTGGTGGCCCACCCGGGAGCATGACACGCGTCGTTTCGTGGCTGCTTGTTCGGTCTGCGCGCAGACTAAGTCCGGTAACTCTCCTCCTGCCGGCCGTCTCAGGCCGCTTCCTATTCCCTCTCGACCGTGGTCTCACATCGCCTTAGATTTTGTCACCGGACTGCCTTCGTCAGCGGGGAAGACTGTTATTCTTACGGTTGTCGATAGGTTCTCTAAGGCGGCTCATTTCATTCCCCTTGCTAAGCTTCCTTCTGCTAAAGAGACGGCACAAATCATCATCGAGAATGTTTTCAGAATTCATGGCCTTCCGTCAGACGTCGTTTCGGACAGAGGTCCGCAATTCACGTCTCAATTTTGGAGGGAGTTTTGCCGTTTGATTGGGGCTTCCGTCAGTCTCTCTTCCGGCTTTCACCCCCAGTCTAACGGTCAAGCAGAACGGGCCAATCAGACTATTGGTCGCATCTTACGCAGTCTTTCTTTTCGCAACCCTGCGTCTTGGTCAGAACAGCTCCCCTGGGCAGAATACGCCCACAACTCGCTTCCTTCGTCTGCGACCGGGCTATCTCCTTTTCAGAGTAGCCTCGGGTACCAGCCTCCGTTGTTCTCATCTCAGTTCGCCGAGTCCAGCGTCCCCTCCGCTCAGGCTTTTGTCCAACGTTGCGAGCGCACCTGGAAGAGCGTCAGGTCTGCACTTTGCCGTTATAGGGCGCAGACTGTGAGAGCTGCTAATAAGCGTAGAACGAAGAGCCCTAGATATTGTCGCGGTCAGAGAGTTTGGCTCTCCACTCAGAACCTTCCCCTTAAGACGGCTTCTCGCAAGTTGACCCCGCGGTTCATTGGTCCATTCCGTATCTCTCAGGTCATTAATCCTGTCGCAGTGCGACTTCTTCTTCCGCGATATCTTCGTCACGTCCACCCGGTCTTCCATGTCTCCTGTGTTAAGCCCGTTCTTCGCGCCCCCGCTCGTCTCCCCCCCCCCCCCCCATCCTTGTCGAGGGCGCACCTATCTACAGGGTCCGTAAAATCTTGGACATGCGTCCTCGGGGCCGTGGTCATCAGTACCTAGTTGACTGGGAGGGGTACGGTCCTGAGGAGAGGAGTTGGGTTCCCTCTCGGGACGTGCTGGACCGTGCGCTGATTGATGATTTCCTCCGTTGCCGCCAGGTTTCCTCCTCGAGTGCGCCAGGAGGCGCTCGGTGAGTGGGGGGGTACTGTCATGTACTGTCATGTTGTCTTGTCTCTGTCCTTTCCCTTCACCCTGTCTCCCTCTGCTGGTCGTGTTAGGTTACCTTTTCTCCCCCGCTTTCCCCCAGCGGTCCCTATATCTCTCTCTGTTTCTGCTCCTGTCCTTGTCGGATTCTTGTTTGTTTGTGTCATTCATGCCTGAACCAGACTGCCGTCATGTTTGCTGTAACCTTGTCCTGTCCTGTCGGAATCTGCCGGTCCATCTGAGCCTACCTATGTTTGGTAATTAAAGAAGCTCTGTTTAAGTTGATTCGCTTTTGGGTCCTCATTCACGCACCGTAACACCTGTATTTGGCTCCATCCATCTTCCCATCAATTTTAACCATCTTCCCTGTCCCTGCTGAAGAAAAGCAGGCCCAAACCATGATGCTGCCACCACCATGTTTGACAGTGGGGATGGTGTGTTCAGCTGTGTTGCTTTTACGCCAAACATGACATTTTGCATTGTTGCCAAAAAGTTCAATTTTGGTTTCATCTGACCAGACCACCTTCTTCCACATGTTTGGTGTGTCTCCCAGGTGGCTTGTGGCAAACTTTAAACAACACTTTTTATGGATATCTTTAAGAAATGGCTTTCTTCTTGCCACTCTTCCATAAAGGCCAGATTTGTGCAATATACGACTGATTGTTGTCCTATGGACAGAGTCTCCCACCTCAGCTGTAGATCTCTGCAGTTCATCCAGAGTGATCATGGGCCTCTTGGCTGCATCTCTGATCAGTCTTCTCCTTGTATGAGCTAAAAGTTTAGAGGGACGGCCAGGTCTTGGTAGATTTGCAGTGGTCTGATACTCCTTCCATTTCAATATTATCACTTGCACAGTGCTCCTTGGGATGTTTAAAGCTTGGGAAATATTTTTGTATCCAAATCCGGCTTTAAACTTCTTCACAACAGTATCTCGGACCTGACTGGTGTGTTCCTTGTTCTTCATGATGCTCTCTGCGCTTTTAACGGACCTCTGAGACTATCACAGTGCAGGTGCATTTATACGGAGACTTGATTACACACAGGTGGATTGTATTTATCAACATTAGTCATTTAGGTCAACATTGGATCATTCAGAGATCCTCACTGAACTTCTGGAGAGAGTTTGCTGCACTGAAAGTAAAGGGGCTGAATAATTTTGCACGCCCAATTTTTCAGTTTTTGATTTGTTAAAAAAGTTTGAAATATCCAATAAATGTCCTTCCACTTCATGATTGTGTCCCACTTGTTGTTGATTCTTCACAAAAAAATACAGTTTTATATCTTTATGTTTGAAGCCTGAAATGTGGCAAAAGGTCGCAAAGTTGAAGGGGGCCGAATACTTTCGCAAAGCACTGTACACATATGCTCACTCACACCAACAGACGTTCACACACAAAACATTTCCTTCACAATGGCTATACATGTCTGGCTCCGGTGAACCAAGACAAAATTCCCTATTGGGGTGAAGGCAGACACTGGTTTTGAAGTTCGCATACGGGGCTACCTCATCACGTGACCATGACCGACTCATGTCCGCTACATTCCCCCCCCCCCCCCCCCCTTTGACCTCCTCCCCCATGAGAGGTTGCCTCACATTGGGTGTCATTGTAAGACACAGGATATGATCCACAACTGCAGTCCAAACTCAAAGTAGACAGCCCTCAGCCCTAAACCCTGTGCCCTTCAATGCCGTTCTACATCGTCACATCCAATGGGTGCCTTAATGAATGTCCCTTGCCCAAGCGAGGGAGAGTGATAATCGGAGAGGCTACGTCCTTGGTGGAAATCTTGAAGTTGCGCAGACAGACAGATAACCATGGACAAGAAAACAAACGACGGTGCTAGCTATCGATCTTATAATGGTAAACTGGTTGATGTGTACTTTTTATGACTGTCTCGCACAATGTTATAGCTATCTTGCTCAATGTTAAGCTTGAAAGAGGTTGCCTGGCAACAGCATCACAATTCTACATTGGCAAAGCAGTAATACACTCAGCCAAAATTATTATTTTTTCACTTGAAGTATACTCACAATAAACTAATAGTACTGTATGTAGTATACAGTATGATAGTATGCCATTACGAACACAATTATTAAAGTGGAACTGACAGCATCTTAGCAACATGAAATCTTCTTAAAATATGTTCATATACACCCCCAGGAAGAATATGACACATTAAAAAAAATTCTATAGCAATAGGAGGAAAGTGGCCTAGCATTTCAAATCAAATTTTATTTGTCACATACACATGGTTAGCAGATGTTAATGCGAGTGTAGCGAAATGCTTGTGCTTCTAGTTCCGACAATGCAGTAATAACCAACAAGTAATCTAACTAACAATTCCAAAACTACTGTCTTGTACACAGTGTAAGGGGATAAAGAATATGTACATAAGGATATATGAATGAGTGATGGTACAGAGCAGCATAGGCAAGATACAGTAGATGGTATCGAGTACAGTATATACATATGAGATGAGTATGTAAACAGTGGCATAGTTAGTGGCTAGTGATACATGTATTACATAAGGATACAGTCGATGATATAGAGTACAGTATATACGTATGCATATGAGATGAATAATGTAGGGTAAGTAACATTATAAGGTAGCATTGTTTAAAGTGGCTAGTGATATATTTACATCATTTCCCATCAATTCCCATTATTAAAGTGGCTGGAGTTGAGTCAGTGTCAGTGTGTTGGCAGCAGCCACTCAATGTTAGTGGTGGCTGTTTAACAGTCTGATGGCCTTGAGATTGAAAAACAGCTTCTGTCTCTCGGTCCCAGCTTTGATGCACCTGTACTGACCTCGCCTTCTGGATGATAGCGGGGTGAACAGGCAGTGGCTCGGGTGGTTGATGATCTTTATGGCCTTCCTGTGACATCGGGTGGTGTAGGTGTCCTGGAGGGCAGGTAGTTTGCCCCCGGTGATGCGTTGTGCAGACCTCACTACCCTCTGGAGAGCCTTACGGTTGAGGGCGGAGCAGTTGCCGTACCAGGCGGTGATACAGCCCGCCAGGATGCTCTCGATTGTACATCTGCAGAAGTTTGTGTGCTTTTGGTGACAAGCCGAATTTCTTCAGCCTCCTGAGGTTGAAGAGGCGCTGCTGCGCCTTCTTCACAATGCTGTCTGTGTGAGTGGACCAATTCAGTTTGTCTGTGATGTGTATGCCGAGGAACTTAAAACTTGCTACCCTCTCCACTACTCCATCGATGTGGATAGGGGGGTGTTCCCTCTGCTGTTTCCTGAAGTCCACAATCATCTCCTTAGTTTTGTTGATGTTGAGTGTGAGGTTATTTTCCTGACACCACACTCACCTCCTCCCTGTAGGCCGTCTCGTCGTTGTTGGTAATCAAGCCTACCACTGTTGTGTCGTCCGCAAACTTGATGATTGAGTTGGAGGCGTGCGTGGCCACGCAGTCGTGGGTGAACAGGGAGTACAGGAAAGGGCTCAGAACGCACCCTTGTGGGGCCCCAGTGTTGAGGATCAGCGGGGAGGAGATGTTGTTGCCTACCCTCACCACCTGGGGGCGGCCCGTCAGGAAGTCCAGCACCCAGTTGCACAGGGCGGGGTCGAGACCCAGGGTCTCGAGCTTGATGACGAGCTTGGAGGGTACTATGGTGTTGAATGCCGAGCTGTAGTCAATGAACAGCATTCTCACATAGGTATTCCTCTTGTCCAGATGGGTTAGGGCAGTGTGCAGTGCGGTTGAGATTGCATCGTCTGTGGACCTATTTGGGCGGTAAGCAAATTGGAGTGGGTCTAGGGTGTCAGGTAGGGTGGAGGTGATATGGTCCTTGACTAGTCTCTCAAAGCACTTCATGATGACGGAAGTGAGTGCTACGGGGCGGTAGTCGTTTAGCTCAGTTACCTTAGCTTTCTTGGGAACAGGAACAATGGTGGCCCTCTTGAAGCATGTGGGAACAGCAGACTGGTATAGGGATTGATTGAATAAGTCCGTAAACACACCGGCCAGCTGGTCTGCGCATGCTCTGAGGGCGCGGCTGGGGATGCCGTCTGGGCCTGCAGCCTTGCGAGGGTTGTCTTACTCACCTCTGCTGCAGTGAAGGAGAGACCGCATGTTTTCGTTGCAGGCCGTGTCAGTGGCACTGTATTGTCCTCAAAGCGGGCAAAAAAGTTATTTAGTTTCCCTGGGAGCAGGACATCCTGGTCCATGACTGGGCTGGATTTCTTCCTGTAGTCCGTGATTGACTGTAGACCCTGCCACATGCCTCTTGTGTCTGAGCCGTTGAATTGAGATTCTACTTTGTCTCTGTACTGACGCTTAGCTTGTTTGATAGCCTTGCGAAGGGAATAGCTGCACTGTTTGTATTCGGTCATGTTACCAGACACCTTGCCCTGATTAAAAGCAGTGGTTCGCGCTTTCAGTTTCACGCGAATGCTGCCATCAATCCACGGTTTCTGGTTAGGGAATGTTTTAATCGTTGCTATGGGAACGACATCTTCAACGCACGTTCTAATGAACTCGCACACCGAATCAGCGTATTCGTCAATGTTGTTGTCTGACGCAATACGAAACATGTCCCAGTCCAAGTGATGGAAGCAGTCTTGGAGTGTGGAGTCAGCTTGGTCGGACCAGCGTTGGACAGACCTCAGCGTGGGAGCCTCTTGTTTTAGTTTCTGTCTGTAGGCAGGGATCAACAAAATGGAGTCGTGGTCAGCTTTTCCGAAAGGGGGGCGGGGCAGGGCCTTATATGCGTCGCGGAAGTTAGAGTAACAATGATAACAATGATCCATTTGGACAATTAATAGATATTGCAGTAAATACAACTTAATGAAAACATCTGTCTCATCCAGGACCGGAGTCTACGCAGACCGGTGCGCCATATCCATTCAGAGGTACAGTAGCCATATGCAAAAAAGTTATTTGCCACAAAGTGTCACGGCAGATTTCCTCCTCTTCTTCTGAAGATGTGAAACAAGGATCGGACCAAAATGCAGCGTGGTAAGTGTCCATGGTTTTAATAGGAAAGCTCAACATGAACACAACTACAAAACAAGAACC
Organism: Oncorhynchus mykiss; assembly: GCF_057628025.1. Lineage (NCBI taxonomy): Eukaryota > Metazoa > Chordata > Actinopteri > Salmoniformes > Salmonidae > Oncorhynchus > Oncorhynchus mykiss. The sequence goes on from NC_143041.1 coordinate 7,936,916, forward strand.
GTGAAAAAACCAAAAACAAGAACCGTGAAAAAACCAAAAACAAGAACCGTGAAAAAACCAAAAACAAGAACCGTGAAAAAACCAAAAACAAGAACCGTGAAAAAACCAAAAACAAGAACCGTGAAAAAACCAAAAACAGTCCCATGTGGCACAAACACTGACACAGGAAACAATCACCCACAAAATACGCAAAGAATATGGCTGCCTAAATATGGTTCCCAATCAGAGACAACGATAGACAGCTGCCTCTAATTGAGAACCAATCTAGGCAACCATAGACATACAATTACCTAGAACAGAAACAGCCCCATAAACTTACAAAACCCCTAGACAAGACAAGACACATAAATCCCCCATGTCACACCCTGACCTAACCAAAACAATAAAGAAAACAAATATAACTAAGGCCAGGGCGTGACACAAAGGCCTGCCATCATTCACTTTGAACTGGAATGTGGGTTTACACGCAGTTCAGTTGCAACAGCACGGCTTTAGATGATTAGAATTAATTTGACAAAAGTCACAAAATACACTTTAATGTATTTCTGCAAACATGTAGCTAAATACCACGGGACTCCTCTTATATTTGGGAACTTTACAGTTCTATTTTTAGACCTTTATTTAACTAGGCAAGTCAGTTAAGAACAAATTATTATTTACAATGATGGCCTTCACTATTGCTCAAACTCTCAAACTTTTTCTTTTCAGCTAGTTGGCCATCATAATTGCCTGACAATGCATACGGTGTACTAGCTACTTCCAGACACAAATGAAAGAACACCTCACTGACCATTTTATTTGCCCTAGCAGAGCTGGTTAGGCTGTTAACATGTTACATAGAGTGTCCATGACTAACTATTACATTTTTTTGCCTATGTTTACTGACACCGGTCATATTCAGCAGGTGATAGGTGTTGGTAAATTCATCAGTTATTCTGTGCTCTGGCACACTCGGACAAGAGTGCTCTGAAATCAGAGTAGATAGCAAGCCAGAGTGAATTTGCAAATTAAAGAGATATGCTACCTGGATAACAGTCGTTCAGCATAGCTAGCTAGCTATCTGCACCTGTACATAGCCCATCTATAATTTAGCCCAAACAACTACCTCTCCCCCTACTGTATTTATTTATTTTGCTCCTTTGCACCCCATTATTTATATCTCTACTTGTCATATTCCTCCACTGCAAATCTACCAATCCAGTGTTTTACTTGCTATATTGTATTTACTTTGCCACCATGGCCTTTTTTTGCCTTTACCTCCCTTATCTCACCTCATTTGCTCACATTGTATATAGACTTATTTTTCTACAGTATTATATTGACTGTATGTTTGTTTTACTCCATGTGTAACTCTGTTGTTGTATGTGTCGAACTGCTTTGCTTTATCTTGGCCAGGTCGCAATTGTAAATGAGAACTTGTTCTCAACTTGCCTACCTGGTTAAATAAATAAAAAATCTAGCTAATGTGTTTTTTGCTTGCTACATAGCTAGATACGCTAGCATATTAGCCACATAATGACTGACTTGTGTTCATTGCCCTTGCTAGTTTGATTGTATTGACATTCCCAGCCTTAGGTACACTTGTCAGTTTTTGTCCAAAATATTGAGTCATTGAACCTGAAACAGTTAATCCCAGATGGAGGCAGCAAACAACGTTCCAGGCCAGCTGTGATATACAACCTGATAGCAATATTTTTTAGACTACCATGAAATGAATTGGTGAATTATATGAATCATGCATTGAACTGCATCCATCCATTCTGCCAACAATGCCTTAGTGTATGTCATGGAACTCTGAGTTAAATATAACCTATTTTCAAAACCTCCCATGAAGCTTGTTTTGTAACATAAACAGGGAATTTGATATATGTGACTGATATTATGATTGTCTGTTTGTTTCATATCTGCAAAGCAGTTCAAATGCTATCAGTTCCGCTTTAATGTTTAGGTAAGGATACATTTGTGAAAGAGAAAGCAAAAAGGAAGAGAGGCCCAATTTGGCAGAAATAATCTGTCTCCCTCCAGCAGGTGGTGTTTTTTCGTTGTTTCGCCCACCAATCACGGAGTTTTTGTATGGAGGTCAATGTGAGTGTCGAATTTGGCCAACAAAAACATGTATGGCTTATTTGGTCGAATTGAAGTTTCGTAATGCTTAAATTGTTAGGAGTGTACTGATATAAATAGGATACGTGACATCACAGCAACTGTGAGAAGAAAAAAAACGTTATATAGGAGTTGTCTCGAAATGGCTATGCTATTAATTTCATGAGGCTAGTAGCATAGCGTCTCGCCATTGAATACCGGCAGTTGACGTCAACAACCGTCATCGAATAATCAGGACAGTGTCGCTTTGTGGACAACAACTCCCGTTGTTAGGACGGAAAGACATCAGTATATCCATATTCTTTGGAGAAAGTAGTCCGTGTTACATTTGTCCTCCATGAGTCGCCGTAACTTGACTATAAAGATTGCGTCAGCGGAAGTTCCACCCTCTTCATCCCCTCTCTTGCAGGCTGTGTAAGTTGCATGTTTTCCATACATACAGAATGGAAAGTAAAATCATTATTCATCCTTCTTATAACTGACAAATACGTCCACGAAATAATTCAACAATGATCTTAGAAACATTAGTCCACATAATTCCGCAGTTATTTGGTTTCCATTGATTATTTGACTTTAAATATATGTATACTAACCCTTGTATTTCTTCCGTGTTCCAGGCTTCAGTCCGCAAACACGGCAAGATGGTGAGGACCGTTTTCGCTACATTTATATATCTATAATTGCACGATAAACAGCATTTCGTTAACCTAGTGTGGATTAACGAAAATGGGCATAACGTTACCGCTAATATATCTTTGCCGTGTTGGCACAGCTAGTTATGGTAGCTAGCCGAGTAGGCTAATCGCTTGTACGGGCCACAGCTGGTGCGGCCTTAACGGTAGCCAACGTTAGTACATTGTTAACTAACAAACTGAGGTGGTGTAATGTGTCTTTCGTTAACGCGAACTGAAATGTCAACAAATCCAGCGGTAATAATTTGCATTGAAAGGCATATCTGTCAGCCATGTTCTAGTTAGTAGAGCATGTCTTCGCAAGTTGTCCAAACATCACAGGCTGTCTCGTGCATGTGATGCATTTACACGCTTGCCAGAATAAGGATGGACCTAGTGCTAATTTTCGATTTAACCAGAATCTTTAGTTCCACCGGTCCACTGACAATCTTCATATTACTTTTACTTAGGTATTCTCCCCATGGCTAGTTAACCACATTGCTAACATAGCTAGTTATCATGCCGTGTTAAGGTCCTTACCTTGAGGTTACCTCTGGTTGGGTGATTAGTTGTTGCAGAAAATGGTATAGCTGCTGTGTACTTATTCTTCCCTGTTTTTTATTTTAGCCACGCAAAATTGAAGAAATAAAAGATTTCCTGCTTACAGCAAGAAGGAAGGATGCCAAGTGTAAGTATTGCGTTGTTGCCCACTACTCTGCTCTTCTGACTTTTCTGACGGACTAAAGCTGATGGTATTTATAGTAATTTAAGTAAGCATTTCACTGTTTACGAAGCATGTGACTAATTTGATTTCTACACCCACATAGTATTTTGCATTGAAATTCCAACTGCAAACCATGGTGTTGAATGTTCAGATTCATCTGTTGTCCCACAGCCGTAAAGATCAAGAAGAACAAGGAAAATGTCAAGTTCAAGGTGCGTTGCAGCAGGTACCTGTACACCCTCGTCATCACGGACAAGGAGAAGGCCGAGAAGCTGAAGCAGTCCCTGCCCCCAGGTGAGATTCTCATCTTTCATCACATGGAATGTGGTTAATTGTGTTGGGATAGGAAAACAGATGCATCTTGCGTTTCATAGGTACGTCTAGAAAGACCTTGGTCCCGAAGAGTAGTGACAATGTCCGGTCTAAAGATGTGTATCTTGTCAATGCATAGTGGTTACAAATTGAATGTGGTTATGAAGTAATCCTTTTGGTTGTTGTGCAAGTTGTCCAAACACTACATGCTGCTTGGTGCTAGTGGTGCATTTACACGCTTGCTAGAATAAGGATGGGCCTAGTGCTTGATTTCGACTATCAGAAATTGAGTTCCACCGGTTCACTGACATGTGTATGCCTAAATGTTTTGAGCTGTCAATCTGGACAAAATTGAAAAATTGATTTTTAGGGGGGGATGGGTTCTGATAGAAACACTGCTTGCCTCAAGTTGTCAAATATCAATACCAAATCTAGAGATTAAGCATTCTACTCTTGCCTGAACACTAGTGTTTCTAATCATGTAAATAGTTCATTTGTAACTTTACTACTGAAAGTATGCAGTGAGGATGGACACAATGCACATGTAGTTTTTAACCATCTCTCTCATTTCTCTCTTCAGGTCTGGCTGTGAAGGAGCTCAAGTAGAGGACCATCTTTGTGTACAGTGAATTGTAATAAAAAGAGGAAAACCATTTTGTCTTGGTTATGTTGTGCCACTACAGTACATATGTAAATGCTTTGTGGCTCGTAATTGGAACAAGGCATTAGTGAATGTATGCCCAATTAAGTTACTATGGATTCATTTAAAGGGCTGGTTTCCCAGACAGATGAAGCCTACTCCTGGATTTTGGAGTGCTTTCAATTAAGATTCTCAAATGGAAAATACTCTTTAGTCTAGGACTAGGCTTACTCGTTGTCTGGAAAACTGGCCCTAAAAATAAGAAATGGCATGGATCTGTGGAGTTGTCAAATCAAAGTTACTGACTACAGATGGGCCCAATATTCTAGAAATTATGTAATCAGATCGCAATTGGTGGCTACTAGCGTGGTGACTGCGTACACCTATCCAATCTCTTGTCGACCTGAGTTACAGTTCAAATAAGGAAATCAGTCAATTGCACGAAATTCATTAGGTGCTAATCTATGCATTTCACACAACCGGGCTGGGGGAGCATAGGCCCACGCACTTGGGATCCAGGTCCAGCCAATCAAAGTGAGATTTTTTTTCTACAAAAGGGCTTTAATAGAGAACCTAGTTTCATCAGCTGTCCGAGTGGCTGGTCTCAGACAATCCCACAAGTGAAGCTGGGTGTGGAGGTCCTGGGCTGGTGTGGTTACCTGCGGTTGTGATGCCGGTTAAACATACTGACAAATTCTCTAAAATGACTGAGGTGGCTTATGGTAGAGAAATGAAAAATTATTTCTTTGCCACTTTTTCCTCTCCAATTTGTAGTTGTCATGTCCCATCGCTGTACCTCCCCTACGGACTCAGGAGAGGTGACCGTTGAGAAGCCATGCATCCTCCGAAACAACCATGCCAAGATGCACTGCTTCTTAACACTGCTGCGCCACCTGGGAGGCCCGAACATTCAATTCACTAACGGCTCTAGTACGCATTCTTGCAGTCAGCATGCCAATTGCATGTGCTCTTTAAACCAGAGACGTGGCATTATGTTGGGCACATTTTAGTGGCCCTATATTGTCCCAACACAAGGTGCGCCAGTGTATTTAATCAGCTTCTTGATATGCTGCACTTGTCAGGTGGATGGATTATCATGGTAAAGGACAAATGCTCACTAATGAGGATGTAAACAAATTAGAGAAATAAGCTTTTGCTTATGGAACAATTCTGGCATCTTTTATTTCTGTTCATGAAACATGGGACCAACACTATGTTTTTGTTCAGTATAGTAAAAAGCATGAGCTGAAGCACCCCCCCCCCCAAAAAGAGAAGAGAAAAAAAAGTATTCACACAGTCATGCTGATCCTGGAATTGACCTGGGCCTGGTTTCCGATAGCAATGGAATTTGGGTGTATGAGTAAACATGCATCTTACTTTTTCCGCCACTAGTTTACCCAATGGCATTTCATACCTTAGGGACAAGAATGTTATAATAGATGTAGGCTATTGTAGAACTCTTCTGATGGCTAGAGTGGTAAGGAAAGTGAATGTCCACATGCTAATTGTGGCCATTATTGAAAGTCTTAAGTTTGGCAGGCTAAATTCCTTAAGCATGATTAACTAAAGAACAGGCAGTGTATGGCACAATAGACATGCACGTGTATGGGTAAAATGCTGGATTTCTATACCAGCTGTCAGACCAGTGCATAGTGATCATAATCGGTCTCATAAGACTCATCCACTTCATAGAACGTTCACGTTGTTTGTTACAGCAGGCTCATTAATATTGTACAGTGTTTTAGTTTATCGGACACTGTTGGAATGACCATAGCATTGGCTACTGTCTACAACAAAGTAGACTAGACAGACCGCCTCACCACTGTGATCTGCTTGGATAAAAAGTTTTGCATCCCAAATGGCACCCTATTCCAAATATGAAGCCATTTTACCAGAATCCTATTCTCCATACTATATAGGGTGTTCGCAATAGGGGAATTGGCTCTTCTGGTTTTGGAGAACCCACAATGGATGCTGTCAACACTGGGGCAATGTACAGAAGCTGATTGCAGACTGAAGACTTGGCCAAATATTGAAAATGCAAATCTTATACAGAAGCAATTTTCTGAGGTACAGTGCTTTCGGAAAATATTCAGACCTCTTGACTTTCCAAATGTTGTTACTTTACAGTCCTATTCTAAAATTGATTCAATATTTTTTCCCTGCATCAATCTACACACAATACCCCATAATGACAAAGCATGTTTGCTCATTTATAAAAAATATTTAAAAAAAACAGGAAATATAAAATCTACGTAAGTATTCAGACCCTTTACTAAGTACTTTGTTGAAGCACCTTTGGCAGCGATTACAGTCTCAAGACTTCTTGGATATGACACTACAAGTTTGGCACACCTGCATTTGGGGAGTTTCTCCCATTCTTCTCTGCAGATCCTCAAGCTCTGTCAGGTTGTATAGGGAGCGTCGCTGTACAGCTATTTTCAGGTCTCCAGAGATTTTTGATGTGGGTCAAGTCTGGGCTCCGGCTGGGCCACTCAAGGACATTTGTCCCTGCAGAACCACACCCAGTGACTGTCCAGCTTTTACCAACGACCTTTCTTTCTCAGGGGGCTGTAAACCCAGACCAGCTCACCAGACTCAGAGTGCCTCCCCCAGGTGTGCACATTATTGTTTATTTTCTGCCTCACACCTGCGCTCATAAGCTGGTCATTGGCGAAAGTGTGGGCTGTGTCAAGGGGGTCCTGGAGTCTCCTGGCATACTTCCTGAACGCCATCTCTGAAAGGGTTGCAGATTCATCCTCTGAATGGCACACATACACAATCAATGTCTCAAGTCTTAAAAATTATTTGTTAACCTGTCTCCTCCCCTTCATCTACACTGATTAAAATGGATTTAACAGGTGACATCAATAAGAGATCAGCGCTTTCACCTGGATTTACCTGGTCAGTCTATGTCATGGAAAGCGCAGTTGTTCCAAATGTTTTGTCCACTCAGTGTATATATATATATTCTGGTTTCTGACATTACTCATTCTGATACTTCTTAATGTATCTTTTTTTTGCGGATTCTGTGTGTTTTTTGCAATAAAAAAAATGTGCTAGGTATTACTGCATTCATTTTTGGAGCTAGAAGCACAAGCATTTCGCTGCACCTGAGTTAACATCTGCAAATCTGTGTACATGACCAATAAACTTTGATTTGATTTGTTGCTTATACATTGCTTTGACATTCAGGAAAAAAATAACATCATATTAAAATATGTCTATCTTTAGCCTATAAATTGCATCTTTCCATGCCATAGTTTTTCCCATTCTACTTATTTTCCTTAGACTACCATTCAGGTTCCTGGGATATGTCTATGCTCCCTGCAGGTTCTGCGCGCCTTCGCCTCGTGTCCCGTGCCCTTATTCATGCGCGCTCCCGTATAGGGACATTTCTTTTCTGTGGTGGGATCGCTCAAATGTGAAAGACTGGACCAGCGGACAGGATGGCCGTGGCTGAAACGACGTGTTAATTGTATTTTTCCCAGATAATCTTGGGATGCTTTCCTTTAACGACTTCTCTGCATTTTTTGTCTACTGTGCGTTTCAACGGGTCTACACTATCCAGCATGCTTTTCCATAATAATAGCTTATTATTGCTTTGTTACAGAAGACGGAACTGATGAGGATACTTCCAACAGCAGATGAGCTGTCTGTTTACAAAAGACAATAAACGAACTGTAGATCTTGGATAACAAAACTAGTGCCGGGATGTCTTCGATACGGGATGATTATATTGCACCTTGGTGGACTTATTGGCTACACAATTTTCCTCATGTCAACCTGAACTTCCAGCCCATCGATAACACCTTCACCCCCCAGGATCAGAACTACCAGCAGGTTAGTTGTGCAGACTCAGATTTGACCGACGCCGGGTCTCATAAACTGTATCCCAAATGGAACCTTATTTATTAGTGCACTACTTTTCACCAGGACCCATAGAGCTCTGGTCAAAACAAGGGTTTAAATAAATATATGTGGTGTGTTATTGGATATGGTCTAAACCCCAAAAAGATCCCCTTCCATCAGGATGATCAAATTAACCAATTGCTGAATTTGATCATTTCTGCCAACAGCAGAAGTTTAATAGGCCTATAGGACAGTCTGCAATGCAATGTTTATTTGGAACATTACATTTAATCTGTGTTATTACAAATAATATAATGTCATTTCTGGGCTACTCTATATCTCTCAGCTGACTATTCTCAAATGTCCATTATAAACTGGGTGGAATGAGCCCTGAATGCTGATTGGCTGACAGCAGTGGTATATCAGACCAAATATGACAAAACATTTATTTTAACTGCTCTAATTACATTGGTAACCAGTTTATTATAGTAATAAGGCAACTCTGTTTTTTTTATATATGGCCAATATACCAGGGCTAAGAGCTGTGTCCAGGCACTCCGTGTTGTGTCGTGGTAAGGAACAGCCCTTAGCCGTGGTAAATTGGGCATATACCACACCCCCTCGGGCCTTATTGCTTAAGTATCTTGCTGAAAAATTTGGGAACCCCCAGCATGTTTCTATGGCTTAATCCCAAATGCCACTCTACTATTCCTTATATAGGGCACTACTTAATGAAAGTAATCCTGTGTGAACATCAGACTCAGTATATGCTTGTAGTTTTTACAATAGCAGAAATCTGTTTAGCTTTTGGCTTGGGTTGAACTACAGAGACCGTGCACATTGTTTCCTCAAACCTCTAAATGGCTAATCAAGCCTTGGGATGAGTAATGTTTCAGCTGTTACTTTCCACAAAGACTGGGTTTATTTCAAGGATTCTGTTATTTTCTATAGTGTAGAGTCAGTGTAGAGTAGACAGTCTAAAATAGGGGCAGACACCATGCAGTACTTTTTCAAAGCAGCTATAGTGAGACACTCACTCTATGTCTGCTGGTTGTAATTAAGTCGTTATTGTGGAACCTTTGCTGTGGGGGTGAACAAGTTTAATGGGAAAGCGTTAGGAAGAGAGAAAGGGATAGTGAACGAGCAGAGAGGGAATAGAGAGATGGGGAGAGAAAGTGGGAGAGGAGCTATGTAGGTCCAGTGTGGCTCAGTTGGTAGCGCGTAGCATTTGCAATGTCAGGGTTGTGGGTTTGATTCCTACCGGGCACCAGTATGAACAAATATGGAATCGTATACACTCACTACTGTAAGTTGCTTTGGATAAGGTCGTCTGCTAAAATACCCACAGTTGAAATCAGAAGTTTACCTACACCTTAGCCAATTACATTCCAACTCTGTTTTTCAAAATTCCCTGTTTTAGGTCAGTTAGGATCACCACTTTATTTTAAGAATGTGACATGTCAGAATAATAGTAGAGAGAATAATTTATTTCAGCTTTTATTTCTATCATCACATTCCCAGTGGGTTAGAAGTTTACATACACTCAATTAGTCAACTCAGCAAAAAAAGAAACGTCCTCTCACTGTCAACTGTGTTTATTTTCAGCAAACTTAACATGTGTAAATATTTGTATGAACATAACAAGATTCAACAACTGAGACATAAATTGAACAAGTTCCACAGACATGTGACTAACAGAAATGTAATAATGTGTCCCTGAACAAAGTGGGGGTCAAAATCAAAAGTAACAGTCAGTATCTAGTGTGGCCACCAGCTGCATTAAGTACTGCAGTGCATCTCCTTCTCATGGACTGCACCAGATTTGCCAGTTCTTGCTGTGAGATGTTACCCTAATCTTCCACCAAGGCAACTGCAAGTTCCCGGACATTTCTGGGGGAAATGGCCCTAGCCCTCACCCTCCGATCCAACAGGTCCAAGACGTGCTCAATGGGATTGAGATTTGGGTTCTTTGCTGGCCATGGCAGAACACTGACATACCTGTCTTGCAGGAAATCACGCACAGAACGAGCAGTATGGCTGGTGGCATTATCATGCTGGAGGGTCATGTCAGGATGAGCCTGCAGGAAGGGTGCCACATGAGGAAGGAGGATGTCTTCCCTGTAACGCACAGCATTGAGATTGCCTGCAATGACACACCGCCCCAGACCATGACGGACCCTCCACCTCCAAATCTATCCCGCTCCAGAGTACAGGCCTCAGTGTAAAGCTTATTCCTTCGACGATAAATGCGAATCTGACCATCACCCCTGCTGAGACAAAACCGCAACTCGCCAGAGAAGAGCACTTTTTGCCAGTCCTGTCTGGTCCAGCGACGGTGGGTTTGTGCCCATAGGTGACTTAGGCGTCTCACAGTACGGACATTGACATTTATTGTCCTGGCCACATCTGCTGTCATCAGGCCTCCTTGCAGCCTGCCTAAGGCATGTTCACGCAGATGAGCAGGGACCCTGGGCATCTTTCTTTTGGTATTTTTCGGAGTCAGTAGAAAGGCCTCCTTAGTGTCCTAAGTTTTCCAAACTGTGACCTTAATTGCCTACCGTCTGTAAGCTGTTAGTGTTTTAATGACTGTTCCACAGGTGCATGTTCATTAATTGTTTATGGTTCATTGAACAAGCATGGGAAACAGTGTTTAAACCCTTTACAATGAAGATCTTTGAAGTTATTTGCATTTTTACTAATTATCTTTGAAAGACAGGGTCCTGAAAAAGGGACGTTTATTTTTTTGCTGAGTTTATTTGGTAGCATTGCCGAAAATTGTTTAACTTGGGTCAAACGTTTCGGGTAGCCTTCCACAAGCTTCCCACAATAAGTTGGGGGAATTTTGGCCCATTCCTCCTGACAGAGCTGGTGTAACTGAGTCAGGTTTGTCGGCCTCCTTGCTCGCACATTCTCTATCGGATTGAGGTCAGAGTTTTGTGATGGCCATTCCAATACCTTGACTTTGTTGTCCTTAAGCCATTTTGCCACAACTTTGGAAATATGCTTGGGGTCATTGTCCATTTGGAAGACCCATTTGCAACCAAGCTTGATGTCTTGAGATGTTGCTTCAATACATCCACGTAATTTTCGTTCCTCATGATGCCATCTATTTTGTGAAGTGCACCAGTCCCACCTGCAGCGAAGCACCCCCACAACATGATGCTGCCACCCTCGTGCTTCACGGTTAGGATGGTGTCCTTCGGCTTGCAAGCCTCCCCCTTTTTCCTCCAAACATAATGTTATTATGGCCAAACACTTCTTTTTTTGTTTCATCAGACCAGAGGACATTTCTCCAAAAAGTACGATCTTTGGACTCCAATCAAGTTGTAGAAACATCTCAAGGCTGATCAAAGGAAACAGGATGCACCTGAGTTCAATTTCGAGTCTCATAGCAAAGGGTCTGAATACTTATGTAAATAAAGTATTTCTGTTTTTCATTTGTAATAGATTTAGAAAAATAAAAAATTAAACTTTCACTTCGTCATTATGGGGTATTGTGTGTAGATTGATGAGGAAAAAAATAGACAAACATTGGCAGTAGACTGACCTTACTGAAGAGCTCAGTGACTTTCAACGTAGCACTGTCATAAGATGCCACCAATCCAACAAGTCAGTTCGTAAATTGTTTTGCCCTGCTAGAGCTGGCCCTGTTATTGTTAAGTGGAAACGTCTAGGAGGAACAACAGCTCAGCCACAAAGTGGTAGGCCACACAAGCTCACAGATCAGGACAGCTGAGTGTTGAGACACTCCCTACCGAGTTCCAAACTGCCTCTGGAAGCAACGTCCGTCGGGAGCTTCATGAAATGGGTTTCCATGGCCGATTAGCCGCACACAAGCCTAAGATCACCATGTGCAATGCCAAGCGTCAGCTGTAGTGGTGTAAAACTCGCCGTTTTGGACTCTGTGTAAGGGTTTTCCTCTTCCTCTTCTGAGGAGGAGTAGCAGGAAGGATCGGAGGACCAATGCGCAGCGTGGTACGTGTTCATATTGCTTACTTTCAATAGAACACTGACAAGTACAAAATAACAACGTGAATAAATGAAACAACGAAACAGTCCTGTCTGGTAACATACACAAAGACAGAAAATAATCACCCACGAAACACAACAGAAAGCAGGCTACCTAAATATGGTTCTCAATCAGGGACAACGATTGACAGCTGCCTCTGATTGAGAACCATACCAGGACAAACACAGAAATAGCAAATCATAGAAAAACTAACATAGACAACCCACCCAACTCACGCCCTGACCATTCTAAAACAAAGACATATAACAAAATAACTAAGGTCAGAACGTGACACTCTGGAGCAGTAGGAATGTGTTCTCTGGAGAGATTAATCACCCCTCACCATCTGGCAGTCCGACGGACGAATCTGGGTTTGGCAGATGCCGGAAGAACGCTACCTGCCCCAATGCATAGTGCCATCTGTAAAGTTTGGTGGAGGAGGAATAATGGTACGGGGCTGTTTTTCATGGTTCGTGCTCAGCCCCTTAGTGAAGGGAAATCTTAACGCTATAGCATACAATGACATTCTGGACAATTCTGTGCTTCCAACTTTGTGGCAACAGTTTGGGGAAGGCCCTTTCCTGTTTCAGAATGTCCCTGTGCACAAAGCGAGGTCCATACAGAAATGGCTTGTCGAGATCGGTGTGTTAGAACTTGACTGGCCTACACAGAGTCCTGACCTCAACCCCATCAAACACCTTTGGGATGAATTGGAACGGCGATTGCGAGCCAGGCCTAATAGCCCAACATCTGTGCCCGACCTGACAAATGCTCTTGTGGCTGAATGGAAGCAAGTCCCTGCAGAAATGTTCCAACATCTAGTTGAAAGCCTTCACAGAAGAGTGGAGGCTGTTATAGTAGCAAAGCTTGGACCAACTCCATATTAATGCCCATGATTTTGGAATGAGATGTTTGATAAGCAGGTGTCCACATACTTTTGTTCATGTAGTATACATTTATCCCTATTAATTTCTCCTGAGACCAGATAGGCCCACCAACCCTTCTCTTCCAACTCCCACCCTCACACTGTCAGTGAATCCACAGAGCACTTAACACTAGGAAGGAAATGGCTGTGGTATGAGAGAGAGATAAAGAGAGAGAGAGGGGGAGAGAGATGGGGATAGGGAGAGAAACCCCTACTCAGCGCTCCGAACTGACTGTGGTATGAGTGAGAGCGAGAGGGGGGGAGAGTGTGCTGGTCTCTGTAGCTGTCTGTTTCCATTAGCTGTGACAGCGTGGGGAGAGGGGAAAGTCTGGGCTGTTAGGGGTGGGAGGAGAGAGGATGAAGGATCTCCATGGGAGACCACTGAATCCTGCTGGTACGACGATCAACCACCACCATGCAGCCTGATAGCCCATAGCGAGGGGTGGAACTTTAGAGCACTACGCTACACTAGCCTTCCACACACGCGCGAACATACACACACGTATAGACACACAGACAGTATACTAGCTGGTCACACGCTGCTTTCTCAATCTGTCCCTGTACTAGGCTTCTTGCATTAATGCTGCAATTTGAAGGCAATAAATTGACACAGTAGTCAGACCATAACATTCCATAAGTTATGGCTCTCACGGTGATTATTGATCACTACAGCTGCTTTGACCATGCTATTATTGGTGATAATCAGTGGAACTGATGGACACTGAAGATCCCTAGTCCCTCTTTATTATCCCTTAATGGCAGGTCAGTGACCATATTGAAAGAGAATTGACTCCAATCAGCCTACTCGCCCACCAATGCATTGTGGAACCGGCTATGCGCTACTCTATCTGGCACCAAAAGCCGGAGTAAGTCAATAATGTGTCTAAATGTATCCACGTACAGGCCTCTCTGTACTGTATTGTACTGTATTGAATACAGTAGAACTGCTGGTTGGTTGAGGATATGATTCCTTTCTACAGACAGTGCTATGGTGACCGAACAAACTTTTAGCCTATTCAATGTAGAAAGCTTAGTGTTAGACGATAAAGAATTCAAATTAGGAAACAAGACGGTATCCAATTCTCTCTACTCAGTTTGAGCAGATATTGCTGTCATCGATCTCTCCACACAGTCAGTCTGTAGAGGGAGGTTATTGAGTGGCTCCCCATGCATGGCTCAGACTGCATGTCAGAATGAGCTGTAATTGGCCAGTTTGAGCAGAGCCAATGTTTGTGAATTCCTCCGGTTGGCTGGTTGGCTGTGGTCCACAGAAGAATGAAGTGGAATTCAAGGGTCACGGTCTTAGTAAGGGCTGCTTTCTTTCTGTTGGGTTTAGTATGTGTGTGTATTATAGAAAGGATTGCTGATTCTCAAGTATGCCTGGCCTGTTGATTCTCACCCTCCATTGGACAGAAAGAACACTGCTGATCATGTGAATCACCTGACCTGAGAAATTAATGAACTGCAGAATGTTCCTCAATGCTAATTTAGCCTAATGCTCTTCGGACAAAAATAATGTTTTAATGTTTTAGCATCATGTCTTCTGTTTGGTATGTGTCTTTGGACTTTTGTTGGATGTCTGTGTAGAAGCCAATGAATTTTAGATAGCTACAATTCATTTGTCTATGTCTTTAGTCACGTGTTAGTCATTTTGGCCTCAGCATGCATTGCGTTCCCTGCAGTAAGATCTGTACTTTTCCTCATCTCACTCACCAGAACAAGAAAGGAGGACACAGCCCAAAAAGAGTTCTCACAAAAATAGGTCAGCGCCCTATTTCTCCTCATATCGCACTGCCAGCCTCAGTGTGTGTGTGTGTGTGTGTGTGTGTGTGTGTGTGTGTGTGTGTGTGTGTGTGTGTGTGTGTGTGTGTGTCTGTCTGTGTGTGTTCGTCAGAGAGGAAGAAATGTCTCATTACAGAGGAGTGGATAGGTCAAAGGGTCCCTATCCATATGATTCATCCACTTCCTTCTCTGCTCTGTGACCCAAAGCTGTTCATGAGAGGGAATAGGGATGTGGTGTGGTTTATGTTTGTATTATGCAATTCAATTGGATCAGAGTCTTCACTAGAGGCCCACAACTGAGGCAAGGCAAGCAAGTTGTTACCACCGTTACGTCATTTATTTGTTGAGTATCTTAGTCTTTTGGCAAATGGTCAGAAACAACAGGTAATCGGCCTAACTCGTAAATAAATCATGTCATTGGTGCTAAATAGCTGCTAATGTACTGTATGGAAAGACTTAGGCTTCATCTCATAGGCAAAACGTTGAGTCAGCTGTATAAACCTACAGCTGTATGTTTATATCTGCATCCCAAATGGCACCCTATTCCCTATATAGTATACAAATTTTGACCCAAGCCCTATGACGTGACATTTGAGTCGTAACCTACCAGCCCATGGAGAGGTTCTTTAGGAGTTGTACTGTTGAGAACCTCTTGGGAGACTGTGATAACACAGGCCAGGGTTGGGCAGCTGTGGTACAGGGCACGCACAAACACACCAGGACCCTGCAGGGCTGGCCACATTGGGGTTCTTCCTTCCTGCTAGTTGACTTTGATGTCATATCCTGTCAGGTGGCCAACACTACTGTATGTAGATTAGACTATCCAAAGATTTGTCCCACTGACTCAATATTAAAATATACAGTTGACAATATCGCAATATTATTTTTGCCCTAGGTTGCTGTATCTGCACCAAAACACCAGTATTTTTCCTTCATAGCTTGTTTTCCATGTTCTTTTGAAATAGGGGAGCCAATTCATTTTCAGCACTTTTATTTCCATGACTGATGAAAACTAGTTGGCTTATGCTCGCTCTTGTCTCTCTGGAGCAGACATACTGTATAGTGAGCAATATATTTGGAACATCAAATCGCAATAAAATAACATATAGAATCGCAATAAAATAACATATAGAATCGCAATACATATAGAATCGTAAGATACGCAATACATATCCATATTCAGATTCAGAAAGCTTTAATGTCCTCAGAGGCGAATCCTCTTGCAGCAGCCATAAAACATATAACATCTAAAAATGTCAAATAAAGAGCAAAGGATATTTACAAACAAATAGACAGGGTAAGGGCAGTTTCAGAGTGCAAGTGCTAAGTGCAATTAGTCCAACATTTGTTAAGTTGCAGAATTGCATGTTATTTTTTTTTTAACCTTAGGTAGTCTGTATGTAGGTCCAGAGGGGAGGAGCTGGAATTCAGGGTGGAGTGGATGGGAAGAGTCAACCACTGTTTTATTCACCTTATGAAGGGCTCTGCCCAGGTAGAGAGATGACAGCCCTTGCTGTTGCTGCCCAACGATAGTCCTGACTATCTTGCCCAACCTATTTTTCTGTGCAACCTTGATATTCCCAAACCAGCAGGTCAAGCAGTAGGACAGAATGCTCTCAATGAACGATTTATAAAAGAGAACCATGGTGGTTAGATCAACCTTAAAAAAAAGTTCAGTTTCTGTAGAAAATACAGTCTCTGTTGGCCTTTCTTAAATATAGGGTCAGTACATTGTTCCCAGGACAGTTTGTTGTCAATAACTAGCCCAAGGTATTTGTACTCCTCCACTATTTCAACAGGCTCACCTTTTAGCAGTGATGGTGTGTGCATGGTAGTGTTCCTTCCAAAGTCATCACCATGTCTTTTGTTTTTGATGTATTTAATATTAGATGGGAGGACTCACACCAGACAGTAAAATCCTATTGGCACCTAAGTATCGTGATAATATCATGAGGTCTCTAGCCATTCCCAGCCCTACTCAATATGGGCCATCTCAAGTTATCATTTAGCTCGATTGGACTCTCACTACGTGGTTGTTTTATGCACAGCCGGTTAGAGAGGCGCGCAGATGGCACAGGGCATGGCCCACAGTAGTACTACTACAGACTGTACATGGTGGTCATTATGCAAAAATATCCCATGTTCAAATGGAAACATTAGTCACCTGTTGGTTTCAACATGTTGGTTTCAACCTTATCCAACATTGTTAATAACCCAGGGATGACTAGGAGAGGATCAGACACTCACTGGCTTTTCAACTCCACTCAGTTCACCTCAAAACCCCTCCTCCTGCCATACAGGCCTGCTCTCGGTCGATGGCCCACTGTAGATCAGAGTGACCTATAGCCATAGATGGGCAGCATCTCTGTGACATGTATTTGAAATACGTTTCTTTATAGCTGTTCACAATTTTGTGGCCCCCTTTTACCCTACATTGGGATCCAAAGTCCGATGGCACTACAGTGTGATGAGAGCTACTGCTAAATGAACTAAATGTTCATGTAAATGCAAAAAGGAACCATTACAAAGCACGCTGTGTATTAAGAGGTCTACACAGAATACGTAAGAGATGGACGTTCTGCTTCTTCGCTAGGGCGAGAAACACGATTGGATGGAAGAGGAAACTGAGGTGGATGAAGCTAACAGTACAGAAAGTGAGAATGAGTGGGTTTCAGTGGCAAAGACAAAGGGATACAAGAAAAGTAAAGCTGTGGTGGAAACTGCTAGACTCGTTTGTTACTGTTCTTTGATGAAGAGTCTCTCCCTTCTCATAAAAAGTTAGGATTCATGAGATACCCTGTAAGAGCTTTTGTGCACAAGCCCCTTCAGTGTCATACACGTAAAAGATTTGGTCATGTGTCAAGTGGGAAGAGTATCGTATGCCAGATTAAGTGAAACGCCGCTATGGAGGTGAACATGCGTCTGAATTCCTGGAGTGCCCTGTTAG
The DNA here is from genome assembly GCF_057628025.1 of Oncorhynchus mykiss. NCBI lineage: Eukaryota > Metazoa > Chordata > Actinopteri > Salmoniformes > Salmonidae > Oncorhynchus > Oncorhynchus mykiss. The sequence goes on from NC_143041.1 coordinate 7,954,881, forward strand.
GGTGAAGGAGAATGAGGTGGCAGGGGTTAGGAGTGTCCAGCGTGTCTCCTATCTGGAGGCGGTGAGGAGATTGGAAGGAACGAGTGGCGGAGAAGAAACAACAGTAGTAGAGCCACCATGACTAGTGAAGGGTTTTCATCAATTGAGGGACAGTGGAATGCTAAATGTAAAAAATGTGGACTTTGTATTTTTTATTGCAATCGTCATAAACTGTACACAATCGGAGAAGAAGTCTAAGAAAATGTGAGTCATTGTGAATGCCGCTGAACGTTTTTTGGGTCTTCGTGATTTCACCGCCGAGGCCGTGCAAGAAATCCTGTCGGTGAATGTACCGCCATCACAGGCCCCTGAGCCTGTGTAGGGATGGATGTATTTTGGAGTGGACTTTGATTGAAGAAGTGGGATGGATTTTCTTAGTTGACATGTTTTTGTTTGTATGATGTAATTTTCCCCCTTTCCCGCAATGTTTTTTTTGTTTCTTATTCAATATCCAGTCCAGCTGGTGGCGGTAATGCACCATTAACATTGGATGCCAACCGCCGTTAAACCCCATCGAAGAAGAAGAAGTTCTGCTACTTAGTTTCTACTGCTTGCAAGCTTCCCTTTTTGTGCTTTTATTTCGAGATTTGCCAATAACAATTATGTCTATGTCTCTGTCCAGTTTTGAGGAGCGTCTGTCCAAACTGGTGAGCCATACTGTACGAGAACTTTTACAACCCTTCGAAGCGGTTGTATTCAGAGAAGCACGCAAAAGAAAACAGCTGAAGGGAGATACCACGGATATCACGAAATTTGAACATCGATACTGACATGAAAGAAACATGGAAAAAGATTTGGAACCGGTATGTTCGCAATCTGAAAAGGGGGAAGGAGACAAGGAATGGGGCTGCCTCTGGTGTGTGTCCAACAAAAGTCGTCTAAAATAAATCAAATCAAAATCAAATCCAATTCATTGGTCACATACACGTGTTCAGCAGATGTTATTGCGGGTGTAGCGAAATGCTTGTGTTTCTAGCTCCAACAGTGCAGTAATATCTAACAAGTAATATCTAACAATTTCACAACAATACACACAAATCTAAGTAAAGGAATGGAATTAAGAATGTATAAATATAGTTGAAGTGTACCTATGATGAAAATTACAGGCCTCTCTCATCTTTTTAAGTGGGAGAACTTGCACAATTGGTGGCTGACTAAATACTTTTTTGCCCCACTGTACACATGAGATGAGTAATGCAAAATATGTAAACGTTATTAAAGTGACTAGTGTTCCATTATTAATGTGCCCAGTGATTTAAAGTCTATGTGCTAGTGATGGTTAAGTAACAGTCTGATGACCAGTCTACGGTTTTACTGGCTATAAAAACGGAGTCATTACTGAATTAAGTAATGTAACAAATCCAACATTAAACCTTGTAAACAATTCATTTAGACCCAGCGTTTATTTGAAACAGGTGTTAATTTTCTGAAATGTGTGCCGTTGTCCGGCTAATGAAAGTGACAATCGGCTATTTGAGACTCTTATGTTTAATTTAAGTTTTACGGTATTTTCTTTATGCGGATTCCAGAGTAATGGAATTAACACAGCCTCTAATCTGGTTTAACCAGGCTAGAATACATGTGGAATGACCGCAGCCTCTAATCTGGTTTAACCAGGCTACAATACATGTGGAATGACCGCAGCCTCTAATCTGGTTTAACCAGGCTAGAATACATGTGGAATGACCGCAGCCTCTAATCTGGTTTAACCAGGTTAGAATACATGTGGAATGACCGCAGCCTCTAATCTGGTTTAACCAGGCTACAATACATGTGGAATGACCACAGCCTCTAATCTGGTTTAACCAGGCTAGAATATGTGTGCTGACTGTTTTCTATAACCACTTCCATATATCCTAATTGTAGAGAACTTGGTTTAATTTGACACCGGGGCTTGGTGTAGATTCTCAGATAGCCAGCCAGTGTCATGTATTGTCATGTTGTGTCTTTCTGTCCTTTCCTTTCACCCTGTCTCCCTCTGCTGGTCGTACTAGGTTACCGTTTCTGTCCCTCTTTCCCCCAGCTGTTCCTTGTCTTCTCTGACTACCTCATTCACCCCTTTTCCCACCTGTTCCCTTTTTCCCTCTGATTAGGTCCCTATATCTCTCTCTGTTTCTGCTCCTGTCTTTGTCGGATTCTTGTTTGTGTGTCTCATGCCTGAACCAGACTATCATCGTGTTTGCTGCAACCTTGTCCTGTCCTGTCGGAATCTACCTGTCCATCTGAGCCCACGTGTGTTCATCATTAAAGAAACTCTGTTTGTTAATTCGCTTTTGGGTCCTCATTCACGCACCTGACAGCCAGGCTGAAAGAAGAATTGTTTGCATCGGGACAAAAGATGTCTGCCAACCACGTCTAGCCGTCCAATCTCAATTGTACGCCACAAACACGTGTTTCTATAAAAAGCACTTTAAGAGGCCGCTCACACGTTCTATAAGTGTGCCATGGCTGCGTGGAGTGATATAGGCCGAATGAACAGACGTTCAGTTATGTACTTACACACTACTAGTGCACACACACATACACCGATCTTTCTGCCTTATGGCTTTGCCTACAGAGACTCCTTGGGAATAATGTTCCGCTTCAGTGCCTACAAACAATCCCTTCCTCCAGACCTCCTCCTTTCTGTTGTCTTCATTCCTCCTTCCTTCCTCCCTCCTTTGCTACCTCCTTCATCTGTTTATCAGTGGTTCTCTCATCTCTGCCTCTCCCCCCATCTTATATAGATGAAAGAACCATTGTGTGTGAGCCATTGAAATAAACAACATGGTGTTGATTCAACAGCAGACGTCCTACGATATGGGACATGAGTATTCTCGTGGCTGGAGTTATGAGGAAAAAGCATGTGGGGTGTTTCTCCTTCTTTCCCATCCAATGTAGAGATGACATTGAATATCTACAGTGCATTTGGAAAGTATTCAGACCCCTTACCTTTTTCCACATTTTGTTATGTTAAACTGAGCAAGGCCTTGGTCAGGAAGGTGACCAAGAACCCGATGGTCACTCTGACAGAGCCACAGAGTTCCTCTGTAGAGATGGGAGAACCTTCCAGCAGGACAACCATCTTTGCAGCACTCCACCAATCAGGCCTTTATGATAGAGTGGCCAGACGGAAGCCACTCCTCAGTATAAGACACATGACAGCCCGCTTGGAGTTTGCCAAAAGGCAGCTAAAGTAGCCTCATACCATGAGAAACAAGATTCTCTGCTTTGATGAAATCAAGAGTGAACTATTTTTTCCTTATTGCCATTCATCACATGAATCTGGCACCATCCCTACGGTGAAGCATGGTGGTGGCAGCATCATACTGTGGGTATGTTTTTCAGAGGCAGGGACTGGGAGACTAGTCAGGATCGAGGCAAAGATGAACAGAGAAAAGTACAGAGAGATCCTTGATAAAAACCCGCTCCAGAGTGCTCAGGACCTCAGACTGGGGCAATGGTTCACCTTCCAACAGGACAATGACCCTAAGCACACAGCCAAGACAATGCAGGAGTGGCTTCGGGACAAGTCTCTAAATGTCCTTGAGTTAACCCGATCGAACATCTCTGGAGAGACCTGAAAATGGCTGTGCAGCGATGCTCCCCATCCCACCTGACAGAGCTTGAGAGGATCTGCAGATAAGAATTGGAGAAGCTCCCTAAGTACAGATGTGCCAAGCTTGTAGCGTCATAGCCAAGAAGACTAGAGGCTGTAATCCCTGCCAACGGTGCTTCAACAAAGTACTGAGTAAAGGGGCTGAATACTTGTGTAAATATGATATTTCAGGTTTTTTTTAAATACGTTTTCAAAAAGATCTAGAAACCTGTTTTTGCTTTGTCATTATGGGTATTTTGTGTAGATTGATGAGTTAAAAAAAATATATTTAATACATTTTAGAATAAGGCTGTAACGTAACAAAAGGTGTAAAAAGTCAAGGGGTGTGAATACTTTCGGAATGCACTGAAAGTCCTTTCATTTGATGTCTTTATGTTTATTAAAGTCTACACTGAGCTAAGCTTTTGTCCTTTGACTTGTGATTATGTCATTTGAAACATTTTCACTCAATTGCTGAGATTTTCTCTGGCTCGTGTGACGGGGTTGGGCCGGGAAATGGGACAGTGGTCAGGGTTTAAAACTATGGCTCTACTGTTGTGGAACTACATTTGACCTGTCTATCCTCATGGGAAAAAGAGAAACTGACCGCTGCTAGTTTTGGCCTGGCAGTTTAGGTCTAAGCATGGTTTGTCTTAAGTATGACCATTGTATTCTCTCAAGTTACTTTTGTTGGCTTGTCTGTCTGTTTGTTTGTTTGTTTGTTTCGCTGTCGATAAAGTGGATTCTGCCTCTGGGTATGAGTTTAGATTGTTAATGTTACTTGTTTCTGTGGGCTCTGTCTCTCCCTGAGGTTTCAAACTGTGGCTAGGTTAGCTATAAGGGTCCGCAGATGGATGATAGGATCGTTAAATTAAATACATTTTTAGATCAGGAAAATAACTTCCCACAAGTCCACTTGCCATATGTGTAATGCGGTTACAAAATGAACAAACACTGTTAGTCCAGTTGTAATGGAAAACCAAGACCCTTCTCATTTGATGGATATTTTATGGCTTTATCCGCAAGCATATCGATCTTTTCACACGGCTTACGGCTTTGCAGATTTGCTGTCTCGTTTTCTCTCCTCCTCTCTCTCCCTTTCTTTCTTTCTTTCTCTCTCTCTCTCTCTCTCTCTCTCTCTCTCTCTCTTGTTCTCTCCCTCCTCTCCTCATCTCCTCCCCCATTTCCCTCCTTTACTCTCTCTCCCCCCTGTCTCTCCCCCAAACAGCAGTGTGTAACCTAATTGTCATAGCTCACAGTGATTCACTTTAGACTACTTAGCTCCTGTGTTGACTAGTTGAGATGTCTATTCCATGTAGTCATCCTCATCCTATGCCTCATACGTAATCCGTTGTGAGCGGTGGTCACATACACACACACACACACACACACACACACACACACACACACACACACACACACACACACACACACACACACACACACACACACACACACACACACACACAAACAGTGCCACAGGCAAGCAGGCCCCCTCTGGCCCAGCAGAAGGTCATTAACCTCAATCTGTCTCCATCCAGATAGGGTTCTGTTGATTAGCATCGCTCCTTATTGCCATCTATGGAGCTGGGACTGCAAATGTACTGTTGTTGTGTTCACATGGGCTGTCTGTCCTTCTGTCCACCCCTGGTACTGATCTTACAAGACAAGTCACTATACTGTATTATGTAATGTAGGCATCAAGGTTTATTCTTGTCTAATGTCCATAAACAGGCCTTTGACCAAAGCAAAGTGAATGCGACCAGCAATGGGATCCTTTTACAGACTCCCTTGTGTGTATTGGTATTTCTCATTTTCTTACTGTCTATGCATTTTATAACAAAGCACAAACACGGTTGTTCTTTTGTTATCAAGGCCTTATAAGGTGTGTGTGAGAGAGTGTTTGTTTGCCAAGCATGGCTCCACCAATGTTTTGTGAACTAGGACGACAGGACAAGTGTATTCATGCAGCAGGCCAGTGAAATTCCCTCCAGCAGAACATAGTGGATGCCTGCTATAGTAACCGGGTTGGACAGGGGTGGCTGTGTGGGGGTCTGCGATGGATGGGGGATGGGTCTCCTCTTTGTTGTGTGGTAGGAGTATCACACACTGACCTCTCCAAGGCCCCTGGGGTGAGGGTTGAGGTTCAGGGTCTGGGAGGAGGGTTAAGGGAATGGGTAAATACTCCAACCTTGATTGTACACAGCATAAAGGCATGAACAGATCGCTAGGATTGTTGAGCGTCTGCTGGGGGAGAGTACTTAGCACGTCTGAATAGAGTCTCGACCGTAATTGCAAACTGATTCTACGTGTAGAAACGGGAGAAAATGACAGCGGCTGTCGCCAACGCCGGGTGGTCCCTATAATAACGAACCACGCGAATGAACAGTAGACTGACGATCGGTCTTGTTAGTTTCCTCCTTAAATGTTGCCCTGGTGGAGATACCTACCTGACTCTGCTGGGATGGTCAAATTAACTCTTGCTTTACTAACTAAGAATATACCCACTGGGCCCACATTGGTTGAATCCATGTGGTTTCCATGTCATTTTAATGAAATGGAATAGACATTGAATTGACATCTGTACCCAGTGGGTTGCCTAAGGTTGGTGACAATACTGAAGTTATTCTCCTCACACACGCTTGTGCGGATGCGCCCACACAACCACAGACACACGCACACCCTCACACACCACCTCATTTGCCCCCAGAGATGGCCTGTGTTGAATAGCACAGTGCAGGCTAGCATGACAGATTCTCAGAGGCCTTTAGTATTGGGTTGTAGTAGTGATGCAGAATTGTAGAGGAGGAGACAGAAGAACTTTCCCATCCCCCTTTTCCCGTCTCATCCATAACCCATGACTCCTCCGCTTTCCACTTCTCCAGCTTTCCTCTTCCCTGCCCTCCTCTCCCTGTCCTCTGCTCTGCTCTGCAGGGACTGTATGGTGTCCTAGCTGTACATGGGCAGGGCTCTATGCACATCTCCGCCTAAATTGAACAAAGTAGGCGCACACAAACAAATTTAGGAGCACAATTAAAATTAAAATATATTTGAGGTAATAAATCCTTATACTCCTTATTTTGCTGCGCGACCTGGAATTTTACTTTAGTAACACCAGTGTGCAGCACGTAGCCTACGGGTTAGACCGTTGGGCCAGTAACTGAAAGGTTGCTTAGATCAAATCCCTGAGCTGACAAGGTAAAAATCTGTCATTCTGTGCCTGAGAAAGGGAGTTAACCCACTGTTCCCTGGGTGCTGAAGACTTGCATATTGATTATGTCAGCCCCCCCACACCTCTCTGATTCAGAAGGGTTGGGTTAAATGCGGAAGACACATTTCAGTTGAAGGCATTCAGTTGTACAACTGACAACATATCCCTCTTTCCCCTTCCCCCTAAAATGGTCGCACTGTAGAGCCCTGATAGGCAGGCCCAGCTGAGTGCACTCTTCTGGAAACACCCTCCACGTGTCAGAGTGGAACAGTCAGAGACTGGGAGAATTAAGGAAGACACTGGGGCAGACTGCTTCATTGGCATTTAGAGAGGGGGTGTTGCCCCTCACCTGCCTTGTAATTATTCTGTCTTTACTGCCTCAACTGTATCCAAACTCCCAGAGCAAGTTCTCAAGGCAGTGTGTGTAGGTTAGTGATGCGGGGTGGACGGTTTCAAGTAAAGGTCAACCGATTAACCGGAAGGGCCGATTTCAAGTTTTCATAACAATCGGAAATCGGTATTTTTGGACACCGATTTGGCCAATTATTTTTTACACCTTTATTTAACTAAGCAAGTCAGTTAAGAACACATTCTTATTTTCAATGACGGCCTAGGAACGGTGGGTTAACTGCCCTGTTCAGGGGCAGAATGACAGATTTTTACCTTGTCAGCTCGGGGATTCGTTTTTGCAACCTTCCGGTTACTAGACCAACGCTCTAACCACCTGCCTTACTTTGCACTCCACGAGGAGCCTGCATGGCAGGCTGACTACCTGTTACACGAGGGTAGCAAGAAGCCAAGGTAAGTTCCTAGCTAGCATTAAACTTATCTTATAAAAAACAATCAAAATTTGCCAGAATTGTACATAATTATGACATAACATTGAAGGTTGTACAATGTAACAGCAATATTTAGACTTAGGGATGCCACCAGTTAGATAAAATACGGAACGGTTCCGTATTTCACTGAAAGAATAAACGTTCTGTTTTCGAAATGATCGTTTCCGGATTCGACCAAATCAATGACCAAAGGCTGTTATTTCTGTGTGTTATTATGTTATAATTAAGTCTATAATTTGATATTTGATGAGCGATGGTAGGAGGCAGCAGGCTCGTAAGCATTCATTCAAACAGCACTCTTAGCTGTGCTTCAAGCATTGAGCTTTTTATCACTTCAAGCGGTAGTAAAAGATTGTGAGGCTCTATACATATTTTACAGTCACGAGACTGGACTTCAAATAGGCCTATGGCATGTCAAGGGAACTGTAGCCTACTGTTTAGATGGGTTAAATGGAAACTGAAATCTGGACATTGACTAACCAGAATAGCCTACAGTTTTTTGGCAAACTCCAAAGACCTCTCACAGGTGTTGCTCGCGGTTTGAGCAAGAAAACAATAACTTATTTGATAAATGTAATGAAGTGCTTGCTGCCCATAGCCTATAGATGAAGGGCCTACATGTATCAGCTTTCACAGTGAATGCTTTTGTTTATACGTTTTGTGCAAATGAATTGAACATCGCCAAAAGCATCAACAAAAAATATTGCACCTCTGGCGTAACGGACATTCTGGGGTAATAAATAGATAACCCTTCTCTTGTAATACTCGTCCCGTGCGAATAGGGCTATAGCCTTAATAATTACTCCTGCAGAATTAAGCATTTATTGCATTAAAATTATACACCAAATGTAGGCAAAATTTGGTAGGCCTGATGACCGACAACGATGAGACAGCCTATAGGGAGGAGGTTAGAGACCTGGCAGTGTGGTGCCAGGACAACAACATCTCCCTCAATGTGAGCAAGACTAAGGAGTTGATAGTGGACTACAGGAAAAGGCGGGCCGAACAGTCCCCCATTAACATCGACGGGGCTGTAGTGGAGCGAGTCGAGAGTTTTAAGTTCCTTGGTGTCCACATCACCAACAAAATATCATCGTCCAAATATACCAAGACAGCCGTGAAGAGGGCACGACAAAACCTTTTCCCCCTCAGGAGACTGTAGGGATTTGGCATGGCTCCCCAGATCCTCAAGAGGAACTGCGGCTGCACCATCGAGAGCATCCTGACCGGTTGCATCGCCGCCTGGTGTGGCAACTGCTCGGTATCTGACCGTGGGGCGCTGCGGAGGGTAGTGCGGGCCCGGTACATCGCTGGGGCCAGGCTTCCTGCCATCCAGGATCTATATAATATAATAGGAAAGCCCATAAAATTGTCAGAGACTCCAGTCACCCAAGTTATGAACTGTTTTCTCTGCTACCGCACGGCAAGCAGTACCGGAGCGTCAAGTCTAGGACCAAAACAGCTTCTACCCCCAAGCCATAAGACTGCTGAACAATTCATAAAATTGCCACCTGTCACGCCCTGGCCTTAGTTATCTTTGTTTTCTTTATTATTTTGGTTAGGTCAGGGTGTGACATGGGGGATTTATGTGTTTTGACTGGTCTAGGGGTTTTGTATGTTTATGGGGTGTTATCTAGTCTAGGTGTTTATGTAAGTCTATGGTTGCCTAGATTGGTTCTCAATTAGAGGCAGGTGTTTATCGTTGTCTCTGATTGGGAACCGTATTTAGGCAGCCATGTTCTTTGGGTATTTTGTGGGTGATTGTTTCCTGTGTCTGTGCCACATGGGACTGTTTCGGTGCCAGTTCACTTTGTTATTTTCTATTTGTGTTCATGTTGAGTTTTCTTATTAAATACCATGGACACTTACCACGCCGCATATTGGTCCGATCCTTGCTACACCTCCTCTTCAGAGGAAGAGGAGGAAATCTGTCGTGACACCACTGGACAATTTACAGTGACCCACCCCCCTCCCTTTTGTACACTGTTGCTACTCGCTGTTTGTTTGTTGCCTGTGCATGGTCGCTTCGCCCCGACCTACGTGTACAGATTACCTCAACTAGCCTGTACCCCTGCACACTGACTCGGTACCGGTGCCCCCTGTATATAGCCTCGTTATTCTTATTGTGTTACTTTGTATTATTACTTTTTATTTTAGTCTACTTGGTAAATATTTTCTTCTTCTTGAACTGCACTGTTGGTTAAGGGCTTGTAAGTAAGCATTTCACGGTAAAGTGTACACTTGTTGTATTCGGCGCATGTGACAAGGTTTGATTTGATTTGACTTCTCAAACCCCAAACCCTGGGCTGGTCTACTTGATCTGTTCCCGGAAGTCTCGCAATTTTGCACATCTGAGTTTAAAAACTCTGTGGTTGTAATGTAAACCACTCCCTCGTTGCCTCCTTGGAGATTTATTTTCCCTGCCTTTTGGCAGCACATGATGCTGCCTCTTTTGTCCCAACAGTCCCATGCTCCCTTGGTGCAGCAGTGTGAGAACCAGTGCTTGTAAGCTACAACCTGTTCCCGTCCAGCCTCAGCCTGTAAATGGTTGAGGCTATTCAAGAAGGTGTGATAGACGGCTGAAAAGGCTGTCTGTCTGTCTCAGCTGGGACTGGGAGTGGTACTTATAGCAAGACTACTCTCGACGTCAAGTCAGTTAACCTGACAGGAATGAATGGACGAAACCAGACTGCATTATCCAAATTGTCGGTCACGATGCTGAGAAACTGCAATCGGCTATTAGTTAGTTAGGCTAGTCGTTGCTGTGGCTGAAGCACCTCTTTTGTTCTCCCATGTCCTTATCATGGCCGACTCCTGCCCCCCCCCCCCCCCCCGCCCCCATCTCTCTTCCGCTATCTTTCTCCTCTACCCCATTCTCTCTTTCTCATCTCTCCACACACCATGTTGTTTTTCTATACTCATCATCCAATATTATGTTTTACTCCCTCCTCCACCCCCTCTCCTCCCTTCCTTCCCTCTCTCCCTGGGAATTAATTTCTGCTGAGCTACATCTTCCTATCTTCCTCTCCTCCATCACTGCCTCCAAGTCCCCCCCTCCCCCCATCAAGGGATGAGGTAGAAACAAAAAGTGGGGATGTGGTGGTGGTGGGTGAGTGGAGGAAGGAGGGTGTTGCCTGCTTAGTCCAAGCCCAGTAGAAACTGGGGCAGCTCTGAGCTCTGCAAAGCAAACCCACCGATGCTCACCTCTGCGTTTATTTCTGTAGTAAAACAAGGTACAAATGATGGATGAAACGTAGCACATTGGAGTAAAATGATTGCATCAGTCTAAAATATTCTGTATGAATAATGGTGTGTGTCTCTGGCCTGAGAGTGATAAATTGTGTCTTCAGGGAGAATGATCAAGCTATCTACTATAAAATTACATTTTACTCGGATGCCTCTGTGGAGGTTAGTGATGGTCTCTTCTCTCAGTGTGTGTGTGTGTGTGTGTTAGGTTTAGAGTGAGGTTTAGGGTTAGGGGTTAGGGAAAATAGGATTTTGAATTTAGGTCCCTACAGGGATAGTAAAACATATGCAGTGTGTGTGTGTGTGTATTTCCCAGCTCACTGACTTGCCTCAGTGCAGAATACAGTTGATCCCATTATAATTTAAAAAAATGTATGTATTTTTCCACCCCCACTCTTTTACATGAGAGAAATGACAGGAGAAAGGGAGACAGAGAGAGAGTGGGGAGTGATTTTGTTAAAACCGTGAGTGCAGACACTGAATCAACTCTCCAACTCTTCATAATATCCTAGTTTATTAATTGAATGCCTTATAGCTCTTAGCCCTATCCTCACCACATTCCATATTCTCTCTCTCTGCATTTTTCTTTTCTGTCATCCACCACATAGGCCTATTCATTCCTTACCTCCGTACCTCCCTGTTTGCTCAAGAGGAATCACAAGATGCAGTGTGTGTAGCTTCAGCAGGGCTGCCTGTCACATGCTGCTTAATTCAAATAGGCTGGGAGTGATAATTCCCCTTTTCACTCATCCTCAGTGCTCCCTCGACAGAGACCAAGGGCAACCACCAAACCTGGCCGTTGCCATGGCGATGTGAAGGGGGGCGGGGGGAAGGTTAGTGGAGCTCATTTGCCCCTTCCCAACTCCCATCTCCCAGCCAAGTGGTTTCATTCCGACCCCTCCCCATAATCTCACCCCAACAGCCCCCCTGTAGCCCCCATCTCATCTAATATCCTCACCTAAAATGCACTGTAGGACCCCCTCCATCTTCTCTCATCCCCCTTTTGAGTACTTCTCACTCCAGGGTGGTTAACCCTCCACCTCCAAGTCACTCCCGCACTCAGGGTCATCACCCCCATCCAACCCCCACCCCTTAACCTAACCAGGGTCCGCTTTGATTTGTTTTACCAAGAGCACCTTTTAACCCATTTAAGCTAAGTGGGTGCCTTTTTTTGACCACACACACACAGAGACACCAATAAACATCTGTGCTACAGCGAACAGACTGTTTCTCTCTACACACATGCTCACACCTCTATCATCAAACATGTTCTACGGTAGGGATGGGCATCTGCGGCCCCTCATGAAGAGTTCAGATTTTGTGGTCCCCACCCCCATCAAAAGTTGCCCATCCCTGTTCTACAGGGGATGGGTGGGCAGTATGACAGAAGGGTAAGAAAAGGGGGGATGGTGATGAGGGTCTTATGGTCTTTTGATTGAACTGGCCCCCTCTGGACACTTCCTCTATGGTAGCATCCCAAATGGTACCCCTATATAGTGGACTACAGGGCTCTGATCAAAAATAGTGGACTACATGCAGAATGGGGTGCCATTTGGAATACAGCCTATGTTTTATAGCTGGGTATTGATTTCACCAGATGAGCCCTTTCTCCCCTTACCTCCCCCTCTCTGCAGGAGAGGCATGTAGCCATGAAAATGGGACATGAGGCATCAGGCATCCCTCCCTCACTCCTCAACAGATGGAGGTGAGGTTGGAGGATTAGGAAGACGGGGCATAATGGGGATTAATCAGGATGCAAAGAGGCGTGAGGAATTAAGATAACTAGCCTGGTATGTATGCATACTGAACGCATTGAGGTATTATGGTTATGAGCTTACATTCAGAACAGCTCTAACTATAATGCCCTCAATAGTATTACAGAACAGGTGACATCATCACAGCACGTAAACAGACAGATGGCTATGGACAGACAGGAAGACAAGCAGAAAGGCAAACAGACATACAGGCAGGCAGGCAGGCTGGCAGACATACAGCCATACGGACAGACAGATAGACAAATGTAAGATTGACAAAAAGGGTGAGACAGAGAAAGAGGCATAATAATAGGTAACAACAAATAATACTATTGCTGTCTTAAGTTGCTGTCTGGGTAGCTATTCTTGTCCCATCCCCTTCACCTCTCTCTGGAGGAGGGAGGGATGGTGTGAGGGAGTGAGGAGGGATGGGGAAAGAATAAGAGAGGGGTATGAGAAAGCACCTGCTCCCCAGATGAAACTGAAGGAAGAAGGGATCCTCTTCTCCTCTCTACTCACCTCTCCCCTCCTCTCATCTCCTCTCTTTTCCTCTCTACTCTCCCTTCCTCTCCCCTCCTCTCCCCTCCTCTCTTCTCCTCTCTTCTCACCTCACCTCTCTGCTCCTCCCCTCCTCTCATCTCCTCTCCCCTCCTCTCTACACACCTCTCCTCTTTTCTCCTCTCTACTCACCTCTCCCCTCCTCCTCTCCTCTCCCCTCCCCTCCTCTCTTCTCCTCTCTACTCACCTCTCCCCTCCTCTACACACCTCTCTCCTCCTCTCCACACACCTCTCCCCTCCTCTCATCTCCTCTCCCCGCCTCTCATCTCCTCTCCGCTCCTCTCCCCTGCTCTCTTCTCCTCTCTACTCACTTCTCCCCTCCTCTCTTCTCCTCTCCCCTCCTCTCTTCTCCTCTCTACTCACCTCTCCCCTCCTCTTCTCTCCTCTCCCCTTCCATCCCCTCCTCTCTACTCACCTCTCCCCTCCTCTCATCTCCTCTCCTCATCTACTCCCCCCTCCTTTCATCTCCTCTCCCCTCCTCTCCCCTGCTCTCTTCACCTCTCCCCTCCTCTCTTCTCTCTCCTACTCTCTTCTCCTCTCTACTCACCTTTCCCCTCCTCTCATCTCCTCTACCCTCCTCTCCCCTTCTCTCCCCTCCTCTCTTCTCCTCTCTACTCACCTCTCCCCTCCTCTCCCCTCCTTTCTACTCACCTCTCCCCTCATCTCCTCTCCCCACCTCTCATCTCCTCTCCCCTCCTCTCTTATCCTCTCTCCCCTCCTCTCCCCTCTTCTCACCTCCTCTCATCTCCTTTCCCTTCCTCTCATCTCCTCTCCTCTCCTCTCCTCTCCTCTCCTCTCCACTTCTCTCATCTCTTCTCATTTCCTCTCCCCACCTCTCCACTCCTCTCATCTCCTCTCCTCTCATCTCCTCTCACAGGTTCATGACTACATTTCTCGTCCTCTGGCTCTTATCCACACACATGCATAAATCACACATTCAAATGATGTGCCATTTATGCAGAATACTTTGCTCTCCTCATTCAATTACATTTCAATCCAATTTAATGGCTTTATTGGCATGGGAAACATATGTTAACATTGCCAGAGCAAGTGAACTAGATAATAAAGAAAAGGGAAATAAACAATACAAATGGACAGTAAATATTATACTCACAAAAGTTCCACAAGAATAAATACATTACAAATGTCATATTATGTGCAAATAGTTAAAGTACAAAAGGGAAAAAAATAAACATAAATATGGGTTGTATTTACAATGGTGTTTGTTCTTAACTGGTTGCCCTTTTCACAAATCTTGCTGCTGTGATGGCACACTGTGGTATTTCACCCAATAGATATGGGAGTTTATCAAAATTGGGTTTGTTCAAATTCTTTGTGTATCTGTGTTCTCTGACTGTCATCACTCAAGCTTCATTCAATCTTTATCTGGATCCTCAAAGGATCAGAGAGTGATGAGTGTCAATGCTGATGCTGTGTGTTTGATGTACCTATGCATCAGTATGCAAACTGAACAAATGCTCAAAGAAATTACATCTAAAATTGCTGTAGTGAATGAGTTGCCATGCAGAGTGAGTCCCGAGGTTGAGGATACCTTCTACTGTGTGTTCTGTTTTTGACATTGACATTGATATCCAGTTATTTAACTCTCTCTCTCTCTCTCTCTCTCTCTCTCTCTCTCTCTCTCTCTCATATATATATATATATATATATATACACTCTCTTTTTCTATCTCTATCCTCTATCACCCCCCCCCCCCCCCCCCCGTCTCTCTTGCTCTCTCTCCATCTCTCCCAATAGTCGTTAATCTTCCTGGGCTGTGTGGCGGCTGCGGGCCTGGGCCTGAATCTGCTCTGTCTGGCTATCTACCTGAGCTGTCTGTGCTGCTGTCGGAAAGACGAGGAGGAGGAGAGCAAGAGGCCCAACTCCTGCTGTGTCACCTGGTCCGCCGTCGTCGCTGGACTCATCAGCTGGTGAGAAAGACACTATTACAATTACTAACCCACCTACTGTCTGTCATGGTAGTCTGTTATGGGACTAGTGGTGGGCTCACAGTCCTGAGAAAATAGAAAATGTCCACAGACAATAGGGTAGGTAGGCGGCCACAGCACTCCAAATGTTTCATTAATAAAAGTCATCCATGTAAGGGAATTTCCTCTTTTTTCACCCAACTTTGAACCTCAATCCAATTGACAACTCAACCAAATGTAAATCAAAACTAGAAGTTCAACTGACGTCTGTACCCAGTGGGTTGTTTCCCCTCATCAATGTTGTTATATATCAAGGGAAGTACTTAGAATGACATTAGCTGAAAGAATTCCCTTTGATCAAAGACAAGGAGACAAACAAAAATGTACTTCAAAGAACTTTTCACTACCTCACTCTCTTTGTGGTAAAACTTTACAAAGGCTTGAATTATCTAATAGAATCTGTCTGCCAATAGGGTCTGCGGGGAACCCCTTGGCATGTGGGTTACATCATCTGATCTGTATTGATAAGGTTCAGGATCATTGTCATCTCCTGGAAAGTGTCCCAAATGGCACCCTATTCCCTATTTAGTAAAATAATTTTGACGGGGTTTATAGGGCTTTGGTCAAAAGTAGTGCACTATGTAGGGAATAGGGTGTCATTAGGGATTCATCCGAGATGGTCGTCCGCACAATGTGCCCTAATTGAATCTGTTTGGAGCAGTGGGCACTTGTGTCCTCCATCTCGTGACAGTCATCATCTCAGTCCAGTGCTCTGTTCTTATTGAGTTATGCTGGTCACTGGCATTTCCTCTCGTCAGCCATGTTGCAGACAGACACACACACACACACACGCGCGCGCACGCACACACGCACACACACACACACACACGCAAACAAACACACACGCGCAAACGAACATACAGACTCACAGTGTTGTAACTTTAATGTGTTACAGAGTTAATGTTTAAGTTAATTTATGGAGCTGTATCTAAAGATATTTCTTTACAGTTATTTACATATGTAATTGTATTGGTTTGTATTGAATTACGCTTTTTGACTGCAAGTTCCAGAATGCACGCCCAATTTTTCAGTTTTTGATTTGTTAAAAAAGTTTGAAATATCCAATAAATGTCGTTCCACTTCATGATTGTGTCCCACTTGTTGTTGATTCTTCACAAAAAAATACAGTTTTATATCTTTATGTTTGAAGCCTGAAATGTGGCAAAAGGTCGCAAAGTTCAAGGGGGCCGAATACTTTCGCAAGGCACTGTATGTGCAGGTGCAAGTTGATTAAGCTGACTTTCCGATAGCATCTTACCTGCATTGCTCTGTAGTATCTAAAGTTGTTAAATGTAACGTGAACAAGTATTATTACTAAAAGAACCTTTCATATCAAACCCGACGTCCCGAGTCATTACTTTGAAGTTAGTAAAATATTTGTGCCGAAACACGGAATATGAGCTGCGACGAAGAAGTGGCTGAAATGGCTGAGGAGGAACGTCGGCATGAAGCAGAAAGAATGAGACGAAAGCGGGGTACCATTCGAGGCACCACAACGCGGATTTTGAATCAGATTGACGTGGAAATATCCCAGTCAAATCCGGATACCGATCACTTGAGTACATTGTTGGAATTGCTATCAGCTAAGGAGGACAGTTTGTTTGAACTCGATCGTGGAATTGAAAAGTTAATGCCATTGGACGGATTATCATGCTGAAGAGTCGTGCACAGAGTGATAATGAAGAAACAGGACGTCAATCCACTACCAGCACGGGTGAGTGACGCTAACTCAAACATATCACAGAGACAATCAGTAAGGCTACCAAAGTTGATTATTGAGAAATTCTATGGAGATGTCAGTATGTGGCAGGAGTTTTGGAGCCAGTATGAGACTGCTATTCACAACAATGATTCACTGTGTAATAAAGAGAAGTTTACCTATCTGAAAACGCATCTCACTGGACCAGCTGCAAAGGCAGTAGCAGGACTGATGTTAACAGACAGTAACTATGATAATGCAATCGCTCTACTCAAGACCAGATTTAGAATTAAAGATCTTGTGATTAGTGCTCACATGTCAAAGCTACTGAATCTCACACCTGTGAAGAAATCCTCTGATCTAAATGCATTGAGGCAGCTATATGATGAATGTGAAATTCAGATTAGGAGCCTGGAATCACTGGGTGTAGTGTCAGAAACCTATGGAAGCCTACTATGCCCAATCTTACTGCAGATGATTCCAGAGGACATAGCTCTTGACTATAATCGTCATAGGGGAGCAGATGATGAATGGAAAGTGTCTGAGATTATCAGTTTCCTACAGAAAGAGGTTCAGAGCAGGGAGAGAGCGCTACAAGTGACAAGATCATACAACCAACAGAAAGAGAGCAAACCATGGAACAAGTCATGCTTCTCCAATGAAATGAAAACAAAAAGACCCATCTGCTGCAGCACTGCATACAGCCAGCCAGAAGGAACAACAAACGTGTCTATTCTGTGACAGTGCAGACCACAAATCAGAAAACTGCCCTGACCACAATATTGCTACCCGCAAAGAGAAACTAAAGAAAATGGGAAGATGCTTTGTATGTTTAGGACAGAGACACATAGCAAAATTCTGTAAAGTCAAAGATGTGTCATGTGCAACATGTGGAAGCAGACATCACATTCCGGTGCGTACCAGTAAGAGGAGTGAGGTGCAACCCCCTACTGTTTCTGTAGATGCTGTTGTTTCCTCAGTTATTCCTCATTCAGTGAAGATGAAACCAGATGGACAGAACACTGTGTTGCTACAAACGGCAAAGGCATGGGTAGAAGGCCAATCGGGCAGGAAGATAGCTCGTTGCTTACTAGATGGAGGCAGTCAGAGAAGCTTCATACATGAAAACCTTGTGAAGGGCTTGAAGCTACCAGTAATCAGACAAGAGGCACTCACTCTTCACACGTTTGGCTCCTCTGCCCCAGCAACATCCCAACGCAAAACAGTGAAAGTCATCTTAGAGAATGTCTGGGACAAACAGCAGAGAATAGAGATAGAGGCAATTGAAAACCCACAAGTGTGCACAGCTGTGATGAAGGTTCCTGGTGAACGGATTCAGCATGAGCTCAGTAAAAGGGGACTGCAGCTCGCAGACTTTCCAGGAGATGACAATGATCCTGAACTCTCTGTCCTGATAGGAGCCGACTACTACTGGCAGATAGTATCAGGCAGAGTGGAGCGACTGACGGAGACGCTAGTTGCTTTAGAGAGCACCTTTGGATGGTCGGTGCACGGACCCGTGTCCATGTCAAGTGTCGCCGAGGCAACCTGCATGTTCATCCCACTTGATGAAGACACATTAGTCTCCAAGCAACTGCATGCATTCTGGGAGCTTGAGTCGCTGGGTATTCTAAGCGAGAAAACACAGAACCCAGAGGAAAACGAGGCTCTACAAAGGTTCGAGGAAACAACCACCTTCAAAGATGGGCAATACCATGTGGAGTTGCCATGGAAACGAGAAATGCCAGAACTCCAAGACAACTATAGAATCGCCAAGAAACGGTTTGAAGGTCTGAAGAAAAGGCTGAAGAAGGATGTGACGTTGTACAGCAGATACAATGAAGTTGTAGAAGACTACTTACAACAAGATATGGCAGAGGATGTGCCCAAGGACAACGCATCAAGTGCAGACAACGTAAAATACTACTTACCTCACCATGCAGTACTCCGAGAAGATAAGGTGACAACAAACCTGAGAGTGGTGTTTGATGCCTCGTCCCATGAAGATGGCTGTCCATCCCTCAATGACTGTCTACTCACAGGACCGAACCTGAATCCGGATCTGCTCAGCGTTCTGATAAAGTTCAGACTACATGAGATGGCATTCATGGCAGACATCAAGAAAGCTTTCCTGCAGATATCCCTAGCAGAGAGAGACAGAGACGCCGTGAGATTTCTATTGCTCACTGGCCCACCAAGGGGAGAAAATGAAGAGGAGCTGCGTGTGCTGAGGATGAAAAGAGTGGTATTTGGAGCTTCCCCAAGTCCAATTTTGCTGGCAGCTACAATCAGGAAGCACCTGAAACAATATGAAACAGAACAACCAGAAGTTGTAGAGATACTGAGAGAGTCACTCTACGTAGATGACTTCATTGCAAGTTCACGCAATGTTGAAGAGGCTTACCTTGTGACAACAACTGCAAAGCAAATGCTGTTGATTGCAGGCATGGACCTCTGCAAATGGATGACCAATTCTCCTGAATTGAAAACAAAATGGGAGGAGAGTACGACAACTGACCACCCGTTGACGTTACAAACACAAGGATTAGTGCTGAAGGTTTTAGGTTTAGTATGCAGGCCGGAAACGGATGACTTTGTGTTTGACCTCAGGCCGCTACTGAGCATTCTAAAGCAAAAGGAAAACACAAAGAGAAGTGTTCTGCAGTCGTCTGCACCTATCTTCGACCCTCTTTGTTTCTTAACTCCCTTCACCATGTTCCAGGAAATGTGGGAGAGGGGACTCAGCTGGGACGAAGAATTACCACCTGATCTGACACAAGAATGGCAACAGTGGTGTTCAGAACTACCCCAGTTACACCAGCTCACCATACCAAGGTGGTACCGAACAGACATGCGGCCACAGAATAACCACACCCTGAAACTACACGTGTTCTGTGATGCAAGTGAAAGGGCTTACAGTATAGTAGCTTACTTGCAAGGTGAGTCACAAGACAGGGAAACAACAAGTCTAGTCGCATCCAAGTCCAGGGTAGCCCCACTTAAGAAAATGACGCCTTCACACCTGGAGCTCATGGGAGCTGTGATTGGAGCGAGACTAGCAAACAACATGATGACCACACTGAAAATGGAAGAAAAACAGATTAAAATGTGGACAGACTCGATGATCGTGCTGCATTGGATTTGCAGCTCAGCTCAGAAATGTAAACAGTTTGTTGCGAACAGAGTGACGGAGATCCAGTCCTTGACCAATCCAGAGTCATGGTCACATATTGAAGGGAAAACTAATCCAGCTGACCTCCCTACAAGAGGACAAACTGTTCGAAACTTGACACAGAGCGAGCTATGGTGGAATGGACCCAGAATTCTGACATCACCCAATCAGTCCGAAGATATAAACCTTGATAACAAGGTTCCGGAAGAGGTGAATATAGAACTCAAGTCCAGTTGCCAGGTTACTGTACAACTCGCAGCAAACAGCACATACATTACTGAACCTGTGTTGGAGCTTGAAAGGTACAGCAAACTGAAAAGAGTGTTCAGAGTCACCGCCTGGATAAAGAGATTCATAGCCAATGCTCGTACAACCATAAAGATGCAAGGTGAACTGACTGCTGACGAACTGTTCGATGCAGAAAAGTACTGGATTAAGGTAACACAACAACAGAGTTTTGGACAGGAGATCAAACTACCGAAGGCAGGAAAAAGCCTAAACAATGACTGTAAAATCAGAGAACTGAAACCTTTCCTGGACGAACACGAACTGCTCAGTGTAGGAGGAAGACTGCAACAGTCCAACTTCACATTCAGAGAGCAGCACCCATGGGTTCTGCCCAATAAGTACAGATACTCAGAAATGCTGTTACAGTACCACCATGAGAAGGTGATGCATTCTGGAGCAAGTGACACTCAGCACCCAACACTAAACAAGGAGGAATTGACACGCAGATGGAAGTACAGGCAGAGACTTGTGACCAGTTTCTGGAACTGTTGGCAAAGAGACTACTTGCTGGATCTAAAGTCAGCACACCGCTGTGACACACCACAGCCCACCCCACTGAAAGCGGGTGACGTTGTACTCATTGGAGAAGATAACACACCCAGACAAACCTGGAAACTAGGAAAGATTGAAGAACTGTTTCCAGGCCGAGATGGCCTAGTTATATCATGTTCAGTTCGTACTGCTTCAGGGACTTTGTTGAGGAGACCTATTCAGTTGATATACTGCCTAGAGATCTAGATGAACAGTTGTTCATCGGGGGGAGAGGATGTTGTAACTTTAATGTGTTACAGAGTTAATGTTTAAGTTAATTCATGGAGCTGTATCTAAAGATATTTCTTTACAGTTATTTACATATGTAATTGTATTGGTTTGTATTGAATTACGCTTTTTGACTGCAAGTTCCAGAATGCCTTGCGACAGGAACGAGAGAGATAACGCGCCAATTATGTGCAGGTGCAAGTTGATTAAGCTGACTTTCCGATAGCATCTTACCTGCATTGCTCTGTAGTATCTAAAGTTGTTAAATGTAACGTGAACAAGTATTATTACTAAAAGAACCTTTCATATCAAACCCGACGTCCCGTTCATCTAAAACACAGTGCATTCAGAAAGTATTCAGACCCCTTTTTGTTACGTTACAGCTTTATTATAAAACGTATTAAATATATTTTTTTCCTCAGCAATCTATACACAATACCCCATCATTTTTACAAAATTCTAAAAATGTAAAACTGAAATATCAAATTTACATAAGTATTCAGACCCTTTACTCAGGACTTTGTTGAAGCACTTTTGGCAGTGATTACAGCCTCGTGTCTTCTTGGGTATGACGCTACAAGCTTGGCACACCTGTATTTGGGGAGTTTCTCCCATTCTTCTATGCAGATCACTTCAAGCTCAGTCAGGTTTGATGGGGAGTGTCACTTCACAGCTATTTTCAGGTCTCTCCAGAGATGTTCAATCGGGTTCAAGTCCCTGGCTGGGCCACTCAAGGACATTCAGAGACTTGTCCGGAAGCCACTCCTGCGTTTTCTTGGCTGTGTGCTTTGGGTCGTTGTCCTGTTGGAAGGTGAACCTTCGCCCCAGTCTGAGGTCCTGAGCACTCTGGAGCAGGTTTTCATCAAGGATCTCTCTGTACTTTACTCCGTTCATTTTTCCCTCGAACCTGACTAGTCTCCCAGTCCCTGCCGCTGAAAAACATCCCCACAGCATGATGTTGCCACCACCATACTTTACTGTAGGAATGGTGCCAGGTTTCCCCAAGACGTGACGTTTGGCATTCAGTCCAAAGAGTTCAATCTTGGTTTCATCAGACCAAAGAATCTTTGGATGCCTTTTGGCAAACTCCAAGTGGGCTGTCATGTTCTTTTTACTGAGGAATGGATTCCGTCTGGCCACTCTACCATAAAGGCCTGATTGGTGGAGTGCTGCAGAGAGGGTTGTCCTTCTGGAAGGTACTCCCATCTCCACAGAGGAACTCTGGAGCTCTGTCAGAGTGACCATTGAGTTCTTGGTCACCTCCTCTGACCAAGGCCCTTTTTATTTTTTATTTTATTTTATTTATTTCATTTTACCTTTATTTAACCAGGTAGGCAAGTTGAGAACAAGTTCTCATTTACAATTGCGACCTGGCCAAGATAAAGCAAAGCAGTTCGACAGATGCAACGACACAGAGTTACACATGGAGTAAAACAAACATACAGTCAATAATACAGTATAAACAAGTCTATATACAATGTGAGCAAATGAGGTGAGAAGGGAGGTAAAGGCAAAAAAGGCCATGGTGGCAAGGTAAATACAATATAGCAAGTAAAACACTGGAATGGTAGTTTTGCAATGGAAGAATGTGCAAAGTAGAAATACAAATAATGGGGTGCAAAGGAGCAAAATAAATAAATAAATTAAATACAGTTGGGAAAGAGGTAGTTGTTTGGGCTAAATTATAGGTGGGCTATGTACAGGTGCCCAACAATTGGTTTTGGGGGTGACTAGAGAGATATACCTGCTGGAGCGTGTGCTACAGGTGGGAGATGCTATGGTGACCAGCGAGCTGAGATAAGGGGGGACTTTACCTAGCAGGGTCTTGTAGATGACATGGAGCCAGTGGGTTTCAAATCAAATCAAATTTTATTTGTCACATACACATGGTTAGCAGATGTTAATGCGAGTGTAGCGAAATGCTTGTTTGGCGACGAGTATGAAGCGAGGGCCAGCCAACGAGAGCGTACAGGTCGCAATGGTGGGTAGTATATGGGGCTTTGGTGACAAAACGGATTGCACTGTGATAGACTGCATCCAATTTGTTGAGTAGGGTATTGGAGGCTATTTTGTAAATGACATCGCCAAAGTCGAGGATTGGTAGGATGGTCAGTTTTACAAAGGCATGTTTGGCAGCATGAGTGAAGGATGCTTTGTTGCCAAATAGGAAGCCAATTCTAGATTTAACTTTGGATTGGAGATGTTTGATATGGGTCTGGAAGGAGAGTTTACAGTCTAACCAGACACCTAAGTATTTGTAGTTGTCCACGTATTCTAAGTCAGAGCCGTCCAGAGTAGTGATGTTGGACAGGCGGGTAGGTGCAGGTAGCGATCGGTTGAAGAGCATGCATTTAGTTTTACTTGTATTTAAGAGCAATTGGAGGCCACGGAAGGAGAGTTGTATGACATTGAAGCTTGCCTGGAGGGTTGTTAACACAGTGTCCAAAGAAGGGCCGGAAGTATACAGAATGGTGTCGTATGCGTAGAGGTGGATCAGAGACTCACCAGCAGCAAGAGCGACCTCATTGATGTATACAGAGAAGAGAGTCGGTCCAAGAATTGAACCCTGTGGCACCCCCATAGAGACTGACAGAGGTCCGGACAACAGACCCTCCGATTTGACACACTGAACTCTATCAGAGAAGTAGTTGGTGAACCAGGCGAGGCAATCATTTGAGAAACCAAGGCTGTTGAGTCTGCCGATGAGGATGTGGTGATTGACAGAGTCGAAAGCCTTGGCCAGATCAATGAATACGGCTGCACAGTAATGTTTCTTATCGATGGCGGTTAAGATATCGTTTAGGACCTTGAGCGTGGCTGAGGTGCATTGCTCAGTTTGGCCGGGCGACCAGCTCTAGGAAGAGTCTTGGTGGTTCCAAACTTCTTCCATTTAAGAATGATAGAGGCCACTGTTTTTTTAGGGACTTTCAATGCTGAAGACATTTTCTGGTACCCTTCCCCAGATCTGTGCCTCGATACATTCCTGTCTCGGCACTTTCCTTCAACCTCATGGCTTGGTTTTTGCTCTGACATGCACTGTCAACTGTGGGACCTTTATATAGACAGGTGTGTGCCTTTCCAAATCATGTCCAATTAATTGCATTTACCACAGGTGGACTCAAATCAAGTTATAGAAACATCTCAAGGATGAGCAATGTAAAGGGTCTGAATACTTATGTAAACAAGGTATTTCTGTTTTTTATTTTGAATTGCAAAATTTCTAAAAACCTATTTTTACTTTGTCATTATGGGGTATTGTGTGTAGATTGATTAGGATTTGTATTTAATCAGTTTGAGAATACTTCTGTAACGTAGAAAAATGTGGAATAAGTCACGGGGTCTGAATACTTTCCGAATGCACTGTACATAAATATACACAAACACACACACCCACACACACATTAAGTGCAGTAGGGTGATCAATGTTAACAGATACCTTATTTAACTCGTTCAGTTCACTGCTGTTGATAAAGACACAAACAGAGGCACAATAATGAACCTCATTGTCTCTAGGCTAGGGTATATTGTTAAACCACACTGACACCCCTTTAAGGGATAATCCACCCCAAACCACTAATTCCTTTGATTAAAAGTGTGAAATAGTGTTAAATCCCACAATGCTTGCAGTTAGTCTCTGCCCAGAGTGAGGGCAGAGTATGTTTCTTTCCCACAGAGATACTTTGAGGAGATGGGAATCTCCATTAGAATCGTATTAATCCCATTGTGTATGTGGCCCATGCGTTGTCATTGGGCCGCGCGGTGCATTCTGGAAGATTCTGAGACGAGAGCTCTCTTTCAATGAGTGAATGGGAAACTATTGAGCACTAGCTCAAAAACCGAACATTAGCATGCATTTCATGAACAAGAAGTACAACATTGCAAATCTTTTCCAAGATGTGAGATAATTAACTTGTTCTCTGTAATATCGCATAGCTTTGGAATCATGACATTACGTACTTTCGAGGAAAATAGGCAGGTTTCTAGACTCATACCCTGACTTTGAAAAGGGATTGCGTGACGATTAGCTTAGCAACTGCGTGACGCAGCATGACAACGTGAATGCGATGGGTCGACAGCCAGTTGGGTGGGGCATTTCTCAATATGATACCTATCTCCTCCTTTCTGTATTATCTCTGTTTCCTACAGACACAGGGCCCATTGCTACATGGTACTTGAAGGAGAAACGGAGTTGAATCATTTGGTACACTTAGATTGAGCACATCTAAGCGAAATATATACTTTGTCATGAGGATATAAACGGATGGATGTGTTCTACACAAGTAGGCCCATACTATCTATTGGCTGATTTGGTGATCTGGAATGGAGGTCATTGTTTTTAAAGCGTTATGAAACATGACAGTGTGTTATCCCCTATCTCCAGTGATGAGAATTGTCACAATGATGCATTCCTACACGATTATCTGATTTACACATACGGACCAATTAGAAGATAAATTATGGGGATTTTTTTAAATTTTACCCACTGATGGAACGTGTTCTTTCACCAAATTGATTTCTGATTTTTATTTCTGGGAGTGGATTATCCCTTTAAGGCTGAACAGTTATACCCTAGTTGTTCACGGTTAAGTGTGTTGTCTGACACATTTACTCTAAATTCTCTCTACTCAGATATCCTGCTTTGCCTCATCAACTGTACTGCAGTCAGAAGACACTGAGTTAAAAGACACTTACATTTTCATTACGTGTGACTGCATTATTTAAGCCTGTTGCCTAAAATGGAGAGTGGGTCATCTGTATCACTCCCTCTCTTTTTAACAATGAATTAAGTTATTATTATTTTGTCATGGTGCATGCAAGCCATCAGCCCTGGCCTGGACAAAGGTAGGATAAGTGTCTTTAAGCTCTTGAGTACCAACATGTTAAACAAGGGATGTCCCAAAGGAATATATTTTTTACACAAAAGGCTGAACATGTTAGCTTCACTCATAAGAAGACTTTTCAACATAAAAAAGACTGTCGCAACAGATATCAATGAAGACATGAAAGGCAACCTTTTCAGACCTCCATGAATGGAAATGTTGCTTCAGTTAGTCTTTTTTATAATATCACTTACTTCAATGTCAAACACGAGGGTGTTTTTTCCTCTGATGACACTGCTTTGAGTTGTCTGTATCATCCTCTCTGAAGTGTCTTTTCCAAATGTGATAATAGGTTGTGTCCCAAATGGCACCCTATTCCCTATGTAGTGCACTACTTTTGACCTGGGCCCATATGGCTCTGGTCAGAAGTAGTGCACTGTATAGGGAATAGGGTAATATTTGAGATACATCCAAACAAACAGCAATTGAGCCATCTATTCTCGTAGTAAATAAAGTCTCCTAGCAGCAAATTTGATACTTATTGTGGGTTCTCCAGGTTGTGGACTGACTTCGGCACTGGGCTGTCTATAGATGGAGTCTTTTGTAATATTATTACAGTGGCCAGATCCTGGTTAGTTGTCTCCTTCAATGCCTGTGTGAAATGAGATAGATGACTCTAGAGAGAGTTATTGTGTAATGAACATGATGGGAAACCCAGCGCTCCAACTAGAAGTGTGTCACAAAACAAACAATACCTCACAATGATGGGGTTCAAAGAACTGAACTAAATAGTGTCATACAGGTGTGTGAACAGGTGATCAGAATTCAGGTGATTGAGATCAGGAGAGTGAGCTGTGTTCAGGGGATCTACGTGTTTGAGAGTGTGAGTTAGAAGCAGACGTTACACATTGGGGCTCCTTTTGTTTTGAAACTGGTGTAGCGGACAGATACTAATCCCGTTACATTGACCCTTTGTGTCTGGGGGAGATTTAAAGAGCTTATGTGAATATACTTAATACGTGTAGACAGACTAGTTCTCTATTTTCACATGAATTGTGTGACTGTGATTGCATTACACTTTTATGATGACGTATTGGTAGTGATAGTCTGATGGTAGTGACATAAAAAAAAGCGTGATGGTGCCGGAGAGGATGGCTGCCATTTTATTTGCTCTTATTGGCTCTTAACCAACCGTGCTTTTTTTTGTTGCATTGTTTGTAACTTATTTTGTACATAATGTTGCTGCTGCCGTCTCTTATGACCGAAAAGAGCTTCTGGACATCAGAAAAGTGATTACTCACCTCGAATTGGACAAAAAAAAAAAAAATTAATGAGTCGGACACGAAGGATATACTCCAAACACCCGACAAGCCCTTATCCCTGTCATTCGCAGAAGAAAGAAACAGAAATTTAGCGGAAAGAGACCGGGTTGCCTTGTGAGAATCTGGCGACGAGTCGCTAATCTGCCTTTGCCATCCATATTGTTAGCCAACGTTCAATCGCTGGAAAATAAATGGGACAAACTGAAAGCATGTATATCCTTCCAACCGGACATTAAAAACTGTAAGATGTTATGTTTTACAGAGTTATGGCTGAATGACGACATTAATAACATACATGTGGCGGGTTATACACTATCGGCAGGATAGAACAGCAGCCTCTGGTAAGACATGGGGCGGTGGCCTATCTATATTTGTAAACAACAGCTGGTGCACGATATCTAAGGAAGTCTCAAGGTTTTGCTCGCCTGAAGTAGAGTATCTGACCAGGATGTCTTGCTCCCAGACAGACTAAACAACTTCTTTGCTCGCTTTGTGGACAATACAGTGCCACTGACATGGCCCGCTACCAAAACCTGCGGACTCTCCTTCACTGCAGCCGACGTGAGTAAAACATTTAAATGTGTTAACCCTCGCAAGGCTGCAGGCCCAGACGGCATCCCCAGCCGCGTCCTCAGAGCATGCGCAGACCAGCTGGCTGGTGTGTTTACGGACATATTCAATCAATCCTTATCCCAGTCTGCTGTTCCCACATGCTTCAAGAGGGCCAGCATTGTTCCTGTTCCCAAGAAAGCTAAGGTAACTGAACTAAACGACTACCGCGCCGTAGCACTCACTTCCGTCATCATGAAGTGCTTTGAGAGACTAGTCAAGGACCATATCACTTCCACCCTACCTGACACCCTAGACCCACTCCAATTTGCTAACCGACCCAATAGGTCCACCCTGGGTCTCGACCCCGCCCTGTGCAACTGGGTACTGGACTTCCTGACGGGCAGCCCCCAGGTGGTGAAGGTAGGTAACAACATCTCCACCCCGCTGATCCTCATCACTGGGGCCCCAGTGTGCGTTCTGAGCCCTCTCCTGTACTCCCTGTTCACCTACGACTGCGTGGCCATGCACGACTCAACTCAATCATCAAGTTTGCAGACGACACTACAGTGGTAGGCTTGATTACCAACAACGACGAGACGGCCTACAGGGAGGAGGTGAGGGCCCTCGGAGTGTGGTGTCAGGAAAATAACCTCACACTCAACATCAACAAAACAAAGGAGATGATCGTGGACTTTAGGAAACAGCAGAGGGAGCACCCCCCTATCCACATCGACGGGACAGTAATGGAGAGGGTAGTAAGTTTTAAGTTCCTCGGCGTACACATAACGGACAAACTGAATTGGTCCACCCACACAGACAGCGTGGTGAAGAAGGCGCAGCAGTGCCTCTTCAACCTCAAGAGGCTGAAGAAATTTGGCTTGTCACCAAAAGCACTCACAAACTTTTACACATTCACAATCGAGAGCATCCTGTCGGGCTATATCACCGCCTGGTACAGCAACTGCTCCGCCCACAACCGTAAAGCTCTCCAGAGGGTAATGAGGTCTGCACAACGCATCACAGAGGGCAAACTACCTGCCCTCCAGGACACCTACACCACCCGATGTCACAGGAAGGCCATAAAGATCATCAAGGACAACAAGCACCTGAGCCACTGCCTGTTCACCCCGCTATCATCCAGAAGGCGAGGTCAGTACAGGTGCATCACAACAGGGACAGAGAGACTGAAAAACAGCTTATATCTCAAGGCCATCAGACTGTTTGTCACGGCTGGCTGAAGGACTGGACCAAGGTGCAGCATGGCAAGCGTACATTTTCTCTTTATTAAAAATGACACCGACAAAACAAAGAACAAAACCAAACCGTGAAGCTTTGGGCTATGTACCCTGAACAAAGTCAAAGTTAACTTCCCACAAAACAGGTGGGGGAAAAAGGTACCAAAGTATGGTTCTCAATCAGAGACAACGATAGACAGCTGTCCCTAATTGAGAACCATACCAGGCCAAGATATAGAAATACAAAACATAGAAAAAAGGACATAGAATGCCCACCCTAGTCACACCCTGGCCTAACCAAAATAGAGAATAAAAAGCCTCTCTATGGCCAGGGCGTGACACTGTTAAACAGCCACCACTAACATACTGACTCAACTCCAGTCACTTTAATAATGGAAAAATGTATGTAAAAATGTATCACTAGCCACTTTAAACAATGCCACTTTTATATGTTACATACCCTACATTACTCATCTCATATGTATATACTGTACACGTTACCATCTACTGCATCTTGCCTATGCCTTTCTGTACCATCACTCATTCATATATTTTTATGTACATATTCTTCATCCCTTTACACTTGTGTGTATAAGGTAGTTGTTGTGAAATTGCTAGGTTAGATTACTCGTTGGTTATTACTGCATTGTCGGAACTAGAAGCACAAGCATTTCGCTACACTCGCATTAACATCTGCTAACCATGTGTATGTGACAAATAACATTTGATTTGATCTCATGATAAGTTGTAGACCACACTATCTACCTAGAGAGTTTTCATCTGTGTTTTTCGTAGCTGTCTACATACCACCACAGACCAACGCTGGCACTAAAACCGCACTCAATGCGCTCTATACTGCTATAAGCAAACAGGAAAACACTCATCCAGAGGCTGTGTTCCTAGTGGCCGGGGACTTTAATGCAGGGAAACTGCATTTAATGCAGGGAAATCCGTTTGACCTAATTCTATCCTCATAATTCCATGCGAAAATTAAAGCAGGAAGCACCAGTGACTCGGTCTATAAAGTTGTCAGATGAAGCAGATGATGAACTACAGGACTGTTTTGCTAGCACAGACTGGAATATATTCCGGGATTCTTCCGATAGCATTGAGGAGAACACCACATCAGTCACTGGTTTCATCAATAAGTACATCAATGACGTCGTCCCCACAGTGACTATACGTACATACCCCAACCAGAAAGCCATAGATTACAGGAAACATTCGCGCTGAGCTCAAGGGTAGAGCTGCCGCTTTGAAGGAGCGGGAGTCTAACCCGGAAGCTTATAAGAAATCCCGCTATGCCCTCCGACGAACCATCAAACAGGCAAAGCGTCAATACAGTACTAGGATTGAATCAATCTACACCAGCTCCGATGCTCATCGGATCTGGCAGGGCTTGCAAACTATTACAGACTACAAAGGGAAGAACAGCCAAGAGCTGCCCAGTGACACGCGCATACCAGACGAGCTAAACTACTTCTATGCTTTCTTCGAGGCAAGTAACGCTGAAACATGCATGAGAGCATCAGCTGTTCCGGAAGACTGTGTGATCACGCTCTCCGCAACCGATGTGAGTAAGACCTTTAAACAGGTCAACATTCACAACGCCGCAGGGCCAGACGGATTACCAGGATGTGTACTCCGAGCATGCGCTGACCAACTGGCAAGTCTCTTCACTGACATTTTGAACCTCTCCCTGTCTGAGTCTGTAATATCAACATGTTTCAAGCAGACCACCATAGTCCCTGTGCCCAAGAACACTAAGGTAACCTGCCTAAATGACTTCCGACCACTAGCACTCACATCTGTAGCCATGAAGTGCTTTGAAAGGCTGGTCATGGCTCACATCAACAGCATTATCCCAGATACCATAGACTAGAGGTCGATCGATTAATCGGAATGGCCGATTAATTAGGGCCGATTTCAAGTTTTCATAACAATCGGAAATCTGTATTTTTGGGCGCCGATTTCCGATTATTTTTTTAAAATTAAAATGTACATTTTTTAGACATTTTATTTAACTAGGCAAGTCAGTTAAGAACACATTCTTATTTTCAGTGACTGCCTAGGAACTGTGGGTTAACTGCCTTGTTCAGGGGCAGAACAACAGATTTTCACCTTGTCAGCTCAGGGGTTCCAATCTTGCAACCGCACAGTTAACTAGTCCAACGCTCTAAATCAAATCAAATCAAATGTATTTATATAGCCCTTCGTACATCAGCTGATATCTCAAAGTGCTGTACAGAAACCCAGCCTAAAACCCCAAACAGCAAGCAATGCAGGTGTAGAAGCACGGTGGCTAGGAAAAACTCCCTAGAAAGGCCAAAACCTAGGAAGAAACCTAGAGAGGAACCAGGCTATGTGAGGTGGCCAGTCCTCTTCTGGCTGTGCCGGGTGGAGATTATAACAGAACATGGCCAAGATGTTCAAATGTTCATAACTGACCAGCATGGTCAAATAATAATAATCACAGGCAGAACAGTTGAAACTGGAGCAGCAGCACGGCCAGGTGGACTGGGGACAGCAAGGAGTCATCATGTCAGGTAGTCCTGAGGCATGGTCCTAGGGCTCAGGTCCTCCGAGAGAGAGAGAGAAAGAAAGAAAGAGAGAAAGAGAGAATTAGAGAGAGCATACTTAAATTCACACAGGACACCAGATAGGACAGGAGAAGTACTCCAGATATAACAAACTGACCCTAGCCCCCCGACACATAAACTACTGCAGCATAAATACTGGAGGCTGAGACAGGAGGGGTCAGGAGACACTGTGGCCCCATCCGATGACACCCCCTGACAGGGCCAAACAGGAAGGATATAACCCCACCCACTTTGCCAAAGCACAAGCCCCACACCACTAGAGGGATATCTTCAACCACCAACTTACCATCCTGAGACAAGGCCGAGTATAGCCCACAAAGATCTCCGCCACGGCACAACCCAAGGGGGGGGGGCAACCCAGACAGGAAGATCACATCAGTGACTCAACCCACTCAAGTGACGCACCCCTCCTAGGGACGGTATGAAAGAGCCCTAGTAAGCCAGTGACTCAGCCCCTGTAATAGGGTTAGAAGCAGAGAATCCCAGTGGAAAGAGGGGAACCGGCCAGGCAGAGACAGCAAGGGCGGTTCGTTGCTCCAGAGCCTTTCCGTTCACCTTCACACTCCTGGGCCAGACTACACTCAATCATATGACCCACTGAAGAGATGAGTCTTCAATAAAGACTTAAAGGTTGAGACCGAGTTTGCGTCTCTCACATGGGTAGGCAGACCGTTCCATAAAAATGGAGCTCTATCGGAGAAAGCCCTGCCTCCAGCTGTTTGCTTAGACATTCTAGGGACAATTAGGAGGCCTGCGTCTTGTGACCATAGCGTACGTGTAGGTATGTACGGCAGGACCAAATCAGAGAGATAGGTAAGAGCAAGCCCATGTAATGCTTTGTAGGTTAGCAGTAAAACCTTGAAATCAGCCCTTGCCTTGACAGGAAGCCAGTGTAGGGAGGCTAGCACTGGAGTAATATGATACATTTTTTTGGGTTCTAGTCAGGATTCTAGCAGCCGTTTTTATTGCACTCCACGAGTAGCCTGCCTGTTACGCGAATGCAGTAGAAGCCAAGGTAAATTGCTAGCTAGCATTAAACTTATCTTATAAAAAACAATCAATCACAATCACTAGTTATAACTACTAATCCAGGTTAGCAGGCAATATTAACCAGGTGAAATTGTGTCATTTCTCTTGCGTTTATTGCACGCAGAGTCAGGGTATATGCAACAGTTTGGGCCGCCTGGCTCATTGCGAACTAATTTGCCAGAATTTTACGTAATTATGACATACATTGAAGGTTGTGCAATGTAACAAGAATATTTAGACTTAGGGATTCCACCCGTTAGATAAAATACCGAACGGTTCCGTATTTCACTGAAATAATAAACGTTTTGTTTCCGGATTCGATCATATTAATGACCAAAGGCTCGTATTTCTGTGTGTTATTATGTTATAATTAAGTCTGATTTGATAGAGCAGTCTGACTGAGCTGCAGCAGGCCCGTAATCATTCATTCAAAAAGCACTTTAGTGCGTTTTGCCAGCAGCTCTTCGCAAGCACAGCACTGTTTATGACTTCAAGCCTATCAGCCTAATGGCTGGTGTAACCAATGTGAAATGGCTAGCTAGTTAGCTGGGTGTGCGCTAATACTGTTTCAAACGTCACTCGCTTTTAGATTTGGAGTAGTTATTCCCCTTGCGCTGCAAGGGCCGCGGCTTTTGTGGAGCGATGGGTAACGATGCTTCGAGTGTGGCTGTTGTCGATGTGTTCGAGCCCAGGTAGGGGCAAGGAGGGGGACGGAAGCTATACTGTTACACTGGCAATACTATAGTGCCTATAAGAACATCCAATAGTCAAAGGTATATGAAATACAAATGGTATAGAGAGAAATAGTCCTATAAATACTAAATTAACTACAACCTAAAACCTCTTACCTTGGAATATTGAAGTCTCATGTTAAAAGGAACCACCAACTTTCATATGTTCTCATGTTCTGAGCAAGGAACTTAAACATGAGCTTTTTTACATGGCACACATTTTTACATGGCACATAGTACTTTCTTTTGCATTATTTAAACCAAATTGAATATGTTTCATTTTTTATTTGAGGCTAAATTGATTTTATTGATGTTTTATATTAAGTTAAAATAAGTGTTAATTCAGTATTGTTGTAATTGTCATTATTAGAAATAAAAAATTCAGCCATTTAATCGGTATCGGCTTTTTTGGTCCTCCAATAATCGGTATCGGTATCGGCTTTTTTGGTCCTCCAATAATCGGTATCGGCTTTTTTGGTCCTCCAATAATCGGTATCGGTATCGGCTTTTTTGGTCCTCCAATAATCGGTATCGGCTTTTTTGGTCCTCCAATAATCGGTATCGGCTTTTTTGGTCCTCCAATAATCGGTATCGGTATCGGCTTTTTTGGTCCTCCAATAATCGGTATCGGTATCGGCTTTTTTTGGTCCCCCAATAATCGGTATCGGCTTTTTTGGTCCTCCAATAATCGGTATCGGTATCGGCTTTTTTGGTCCTCCAATAATCGGTATCGGCTTTTTTGGTCCTCCAATAATCGGTATCGGCTTTTTTTTGTCCCCCAATAATCGGTATCGGTATCGGCTTTTTTGGTCCTCCAATAATCGGTATCGGTATCGGCTTTTTTGGTCCTCCAATAATCGGTATCGGCTTTTTTGGTCCTCCAATAATCGGTATCGGCTTTTTTGGTCCTCCAATAATCGGTATCGGTAGCGGCTTTTTTGGTCCTCCAATAATCGGTATCGGTAGCGGCTTTTTTGGTCCTCCAATAATCGGTATCAGCTTTTTTGGTCCTCCAATAATCGGTATCGGTAGCGGCTTTTTTGGTCCTCCAATAATCGGTATCGGCTTTTTTGGTCCTCCAATAATCGGTATCGGTATCGGCTTTTTTGGTCCTCCAATAATCGGTATCGGTAGCGGCTTTTTTGGTCCTCCAATAATCGGTAGCGGCTTTTTTGGTCCTCCAATAATCGGTATCGGTAGCGGCTTTTTTGGTCCTCCAATAATCGGTAGCGGCTTTTTTGGTCCTCCAATAATCGGTATCGGTAGCGGCTTTTTTGGTCCTCCAATAATCGGTATCCGTATCGGCTTTTTTTGGTCCTCCAATAATCGGTATCGGTATCGGCTTTTTTGGTCCTCCAATAATCGGTATCGGTATCGGCGTTGAAAAATCATAATCGGTCGACCTCTACCATAGACCCACTCCAATTTGCATACCGCCCCACCTGGACAAAAGGAACACCTGTGTGAGAATGCTATTCATTGACTACAGCTCAGCGTTCAACACCATAGTGCCCTCAAAGCTCATCAATAAGCTAAGAACCCTGGGACTAAACACTTCCCTCTGCAACTGGATCCTGAACTTCCTGATGCCCCCCACCCTAATCGGTTGCATCACTGCCTGGTATGGCAACTGTTCGGCCTCTGACCGCAAGGCACTACAGAGGGTAGTGCGTAGGGCCCAGTACATCACCGGGGCCATCCAAGCTTCCTGCCATCCATGACCTCTATACCAGGCGGTGTCAGAGAAGGCCCTAAAAATTGTCAAAGACTCCAGCCACCCTAGTCATAAACTGTTCTCTCTGCTACCGCACGGCAAGTGGTACTGGAGCACCAAGTCTAGGTCCAAGAGGCTACTAAAAAGCTTATACCCCCAAGAAATAAGACTCCTGAACATCTAATCAAATGTCTACCCAGACTATTTGCATCCCCCCCCCCCTTCTACGCTGCTGCTACTCCCTGTTATTATCTATGCATTGTCACTTTAATAACTCTACCTACATGTACATATTACCTCAATTACCTCGACACCGGTGCCACAGAGACATTGACTCTGTACCGTTACCCCCTGTATATAGCCCCACTTATTGTCATTTTACTGCTGCCCTATAATTATTTGTTATTTTTATCTTTTACTTTTTTTTAGGTATTTTCTTAACTGCATTGTTGGTTAAGGGCTTGTAAGTAAGCATGTCACTGTAAGGTCTACTTGTTGTATTCGGCACATGTGACAAATAACATTTGATTTGATTTACTGTCACTGCTAACTAGACAACAGAGAAAGAGTATCATGGTGCATTTCCAATGAAGATTTACCCTGGTGTTTTACCCAGATAGCCTCAGACTTTTCTGTTTCCAGCTCCACGGTCCGGCTCCTGGGACTCACTGGGCCTTGACCAGAGGCCAAGGCAAGGCCGCTGGGGCTTTTCAGGCAGCATTTACATAACAATGGCTAACTGTGAACACGGTTTTACACCTTCGATGGTTAACACCTTCTCACAAACCAACTGTTTTGATTATGCAGAGTTTGTTGGTTCTGCTCTTCACTGTCAACCCTAGCTACGGAAAAACAATTCCCCCACAATAACATAAGTGTGTATACACTAGTGTAAGACTGGTGTTGTAGTTGAAGAGCAGCAGAGCATTAGTCAAGGTGTCCCCCACTCACTCTCTCAATTTCAATTTCAATTTAAGGGGCTTTATTAGCATGGGAAACATATGTTTCCATAGTCAAAGCAAGTGAAATAAACAGTAAACATTACACTCAAAAGTTCCAAAGGAAATAAAGACATTTCATATGTCATATTATGACTATGTACAGTGTTGTAACGACGTGAAAATAGTTAAAGTACCAAAGGAAAAATAAATAAACATAAATATGGATTATATTTACAATGATGTTTGTTCTTCACTGGTTGCCCTTTTCTTGTGGTAACAGGTCACAAATCTTGCTGCTGTGATGGCATACTGTGGAATTTCACCCAATAGATATGGGAGTTTATCAAAATTGGATTTGTTTTTGAATTCTTTGTGGGTCTGTGTAATCTGAGGGAAGTATGTGTCTCTAATAGGGTCATACATTTGGCAGGAGGTTAGGAAGTGCAGCTCAGTTTCCAGCTCATTTTGTGGGCAGTGTGCACATAGCCTGTCTTCTCTCGAGTGCCAGGTCTGCCTACGGCGACCTTTCTCAATAGCAAGGCTATGCTCACTGAGTCTGTACATAGTCAAAGCTTTCCTTACATTTTGGGTCGGTCACTATGGTCAGGTATTCTTCCACCGTGTACTCTCTGGTTAGGGGCAAATAGCATTCTAGTTTGCTCTGTTTTTTTGTTAATTATTTCCAATGTGTCAAGTAGTTATATTTTTGTTTTCTCATGATTTGGTTGGGTCTAATTGTGTTGCTGTCCTGGGGCTTTGTGGGGTCTGTTTGTGAACAGAGCCCCCGGACCAGCTTGCTTAGGGGTCTCTTCTCCAGGTTCTTCATCTCTCTGTAGGTTGTTATGGAAGATTTGGGAATCGCTTAGTTTTAGATGGTTGTAGAATTTAACGTCTCTTTTCTGGATTTTGATCATCAGCGGGTATCGGCCTAATTCTGCTCTGCATGCATTATTTGGTATTTTATGTTGTACACTGGGGATATTTTAGAATAATTCTGCATGCAATGGGTTCTATAAAAGATTCAAGTATTTTTGCCAGATCCTAATTGGTATGTCGAATTTTATGTTCCTTTTAATGGCATAGAACGCCCATCTTGCCTTGTCTCTCAGATCATTCACAGCTTTGTGGAAGTTACCTGTGGCACTGATGTCTCTCTCTCCCTCTCTCTCTCTTCCACTCTCCCTCCCCCTCTCCTTTCCTTCCTCCATCCCTCCTCTCCTTACTACAGTATCTGATTATGTTTGGCACATGCTAGCAGCTGATCTGTTGTGACGTACTGCAATTGTTGTCTGTGACGCCACATGTAGCAGCTGGCTGGGAGTTGTGGGTATGTGTATAATGCTGGCTCTGTGTAGTACTGGGTCCTGTCCTGTCCTGCCTGGCTCTGCCTCCCATCATTAGCACACAAACGCTGCCCAATTAGCCCCACATAGCTGGCCCTATGTGGAGGCTGTGGGTGACGCTGTGGACATCTGGACCAGACCTGGGTTCAAATAGTGTTTGTTTTCTTTGAATTACGGAGTGTTACATTGAGCCTGGCTGGAGTGTCAGATGGACTGCCAAACAAATACTACTTGAACCTATGTCTGATCTGGTCTTAGACCAATAACACCAGAGCCGTTACAACAAATCAAATCAAATGTTTTTTGTCACATGCGCCGGATACAACAGGCAACCTTACCGTGAAATTCTTACTTACTGTAAAAAATACAGTAGTGGGGCTATAAACAGGGAGTAACAGTACCGAGTCAATTTGGGGGGGGGTACAACTTAGTCAAGGTCAATTAGATAATATGTACATGTAGCACAGGAGCTTGGTGGCACCTTAATTGGTAAGAACGGACTCATGGTAATGGCTGGAGCGGAATGAGTTGAACGGTATCAAATACATCAAACGCATGTTTTCCATGTGTTCGATGCCATTCCATTTACTCCATTCCAGCCATTAGTATGAGCCGTCCACCCCCCAGCAGCCTCCACTGACATGTTGGTAGGGGTAAAGTGACTATTCATAGATAATATTCACCAAGTAGCGGGGGGGGGGGGGGGGGGCAGGCAAAAACCTGAGAAACAATCCAAACAGGAAGTGGGAAATCTGAGGTTTGTAGTTTTTGAACTCAGCCCCTATCGAATACACAGTGGGATATGGGTTATTTTGCACTTCCTAAGTGCGCATTTGGATTTGTTTACCAAACGCCCTAACAAAAGAAGCTATTTGGACATAAATTATGGACATTATCGAGCAAAACATACATTTATTGTGGAACTGCGATTCCTGGGAGTGCATTCTGATGAAGATCATCAAAGGTAAGTTAATATTTATAATGCTATTTTTCACTAATGTTGACTGCGCAACATGGCGGATATTTATTTTGGCTGGTTTGGGCTCTGAGCGCCGTACTCAGATTATGCTTTTTCCGTAAAGTTTTTTTGAAATCTGACACAGCGGTTGCATCAAGGAGAAGTGTATCTAAAGTTCCATGCATAACACTTGAATTTTCATCAACATTTATAATTAGTATTTCTGTGAATTCATGTGGCTCTCTGTACAATCACCGCATGTTTTAGAACTACTGGACGTAATGCGCCAATGTACATTTTTTTTTTATATATATAAATATGCACTTTATCATACAAAACATACATGTATTGTGTAACATGAAGTCCTATGACTGTCATCTGATGAAGATCATCAAAGGTTAGTGATTCATTTGATCTCTGTGCTTTTTGTGACTCCTCTCTTTGGCTGGAAAAATTGCTGGGTTTTTCTGTGGCTTGGTGGTGACCTAACATAATCGTTTCCCTGTAAAGCATTTTTTAAATCAGACACTGTGGCTGGATTAACGAGAATTTTATCTTTAAAATGGTGCCTAATACTTCTCTGTTTGAGAAATTTGATTTATGAGATTTCTGTTGATTTGTATTTGGTGCCCTGCAATTTTATTGGCTGTTGGCGAGGGGTTCCGCTAGCGGAACGGGTTTCCGTTCCCCAGTCCTAGACAGGTTAAGAAGCCTTTTGGACCTAGACTTGGCGCTCCGGTACCGCTTGCTGTGCGGTAGCAGAGAAAACAGTCTATGACTAGGGTGGCTGGAGTCTTTGACAATTTTTAGGGCCTTCCTCTGACACTGCCTGTTATAGAGGTCCTGGATGGCAGGAAGCTTGGCCTCAGTGATGTACTGGGCTGTATGCACTACCCTCTGTAACACCATGTGGTTGGAGGCTGAGCAGTTGCCATACTTGGCGGTGATGCAACCAGTAAGGATGCTCTTGATGGTGACGCTGTAGAACTTTTTGAGGATCTGAGGACCCATGCCAAATATTTTCAGACTCCTGAGTGGGAATAGGTGTTGTCATGCCTTCTTTACAACTGTCTTTGGACCATGATAGTTTGTTGGTGATGTGGATGCCAAGGAACTTGAAGCTCTCAACCTGTTCCACTACAGCCCGTCGATGTGACTGGGGGTGTGCTCGGCCCTCTTTTCCTGTAGTCCATGATCATCTAATTTGTCTTGATCACGTTGAGGGGGAGGTTGTTGTCCTGGCACCACACAGCCAGGTCTCATCGTTGTCGGGGATCAGGCCTACACTACAACCATTGTGTTGTCGGCAAACCTAATGATGGTGTTGGAGTCATGCAGGATCTAGTTGCAGAGGGAGGTGTTTAGTCCCAGGGTTCTTACCTTAGTGATGAGCTTTGAGAGCACTATGTTGATGAACGCTGAGCTGTCATCAATGAACAGTATTCTCACATAGGTGTTCCTTTTGTCCAGGTGGGAAAGGGCAGTATGGAGTGTAATAGAGTCATCAGCGTCATCAGTGGATCAGTTGGGGCGGTATGCAAATTGGAGTGGGTCTAGGGTTTCTGGGATGATGTGAGCCATGACCAGCCTTTCAAAGCACTTCGTGGCTACAGACGTGAGTGCTACGGGTCGGTAGTCATTTAGGCAGGTCACCTTGGTGTTCTTAGGCACAAGGACTATGGTGGTCTGCTTGAAACATGTTGGTATTACAGACTCGGTCAGGGACAGGTTGAAAATGTCAGTGAAGACACTTGCCAGTTGGTCAGCGCATACTCTGAGTACACGTCCTGGTAATCAGTCTAGCCCATCAGCCTTGTGAATATTGACCTGTTTAAAGATCTTACTCACAGCGGCTACGGAGAGCGTGATCACACAAGAACAGCTGGTGCTCTCATGCATGCTTCATTGTTGCTTGCCTCGAAGCGCGCATAGAAGTCAATTAGATCAACGCTTCCCTTTGTAGTCCATAATAGTTTGCAAGCCCTGTCACATCCGACGAGCGTCAGAGGCGGTGTAGTAGGATTCTATATTAGTCCTGTATTGACGCTTTGCCTTTTTGATGGTTGGTTGGAGGGCATAGCGGGATTTATTTTAAGCGTCCGGGTTAGAGTCCCGTTCCTTGAAAGCGGCAGCTCTACCCTTTAGCTCAGTGCGGATGTTGCCTGTAATCCGTGACTTCTGGTTCGGGTATGTACATATGTACGGTCACTGTGGGGACGATGTCATCAATGCACTTATTGATGAAGCTGGTGACTGATGTGGTATACTCCTCAATGTCATCGGATGAATCCCGGAACATATTCCAGTCTGTGCTAGCAAAACAGTCCTGTAGCTTAGCATCTGCATCATCTGCCCACTTCTGTATCGAGGGAGTCAGTGGTACTTCCTGCTGTTGCTTGTAAGCAGGACTCAGGAGGATAGAATTATGATCAGATTTACCAAATGGAGGGCGAGGGAGAGATTTGTACGCGTTTCTGTGTGTGGAGTAAAGGTGGTCTAGTTTTCTTTCCTCATGTTACACATGTAACAAGCTGGTAGAAAGAGGTAACTGATTTAAATTTCCCTGCATTAAAGTCCCCGGCCACTAGGAGCGCCGCCTATGGATGAGCATGTTCTTGTTTGCTTATGGCCTTATACAGCTCGTTGAGTGTGGTTTTAGTGTCAGCATCTGTTTGTAGAGGTAAATAGACAGCTTTGAAAAATATAGATGAAAACTCTCGGTAAATAGTGTGGTCTACAGCTTATCGTGAGATACTCTACCTCAGACAAGCAAAACCTTGAGACTTCCTTAATATTAGATTTCGCGCACCAGCTGTTATTGGCAAACAGACACGGACCATGTGGTGAAACATAAGATATTACAGTTTGTAATTGGTAGGATAGTCTCGAACACATGTCATCCAGTTTATTCTCCAGTGATTGCACGTTGGCCAATAGGACGGATGGTAGAGGGGGGTTACCCACTCGTCGACGAATTCTCACAAGGCACACCGGACCAGCATCCCCTGTATTGTTGTCGCTTCTTCATGCAAATGATGGGGATTTGACCCTGGTCCTGTATCAGCAGTAAATCCTTTGCGTCCAACTCATTGAAGGAAACATCTTCATCCTGTTTGAGGTGAGTAATCGCTGTTCTGATATCTTTTCGGTCCTAAGAGACTGTGACGGAAACATTATGTACAAAATAAGTTACAAACAACGCCATTTATCTAACAATTACAATAAATAAATACTCACTTTGATTCTCCCATACATTTACAGTGACATAATGGGGCATTTAAGAGAGAGACAAAGGATAGTGCTCTTTTATGAGCTCTTAGAGAGAGTTCTATTACAGTTCAGCTTTACCACCATGGAAGGATGCTGATTCAAAACTAGCCAATTCTTTCCCTCTTTATGTCCCTCTGTCAGAGATAAAATAGTAAAATCAATAGCCTTTATGTGGTGTTCAGTCAATTTTAGGGGATCTACAGTGCCTTCAGAAAGTATTCATACCCCTTGACTTATTCCACATTTTGTTGTGTTACAGCCTGAATTCACCCATCTACACACAATACTCCATAATGACAAAGTGAAAACATGTTTTTTAGACATTTTAGCAAATGTATTGAAAATGAATGGGCAGTTATTATTTTTGGATAAGCTTGTACATGGGCAGACATTGGATGTTGTACTTCAACTGAGTTTTGTAGTATAGTGCCCATAATTGAGGTTATTAGATGCACAAAATAGCTTTATTTCATTTGGTTGGAGTGAGTTGTGTTAGGACCCCAGGGGTAGTATTTGTGGTGCCTGAACAGAATCCCAATGTCTATTTCATTAACCTTTGACTATTGGATGTTCTTATAGGCACTTTAGTATTACCAGTGTATCAGTATAGCTTCCGTCCCTCTCCTCGCTCCTCCCTGGGCTCGAACCAGCAACACAACGACAACAGCCACCACATCGAAGCAGCGTTACCCATGCAGAGCAAGGGAAACAACCACCCCAAGGCTCAGAGCGAGTGAAAGCAAAAGGCACGAAAGTGCTGTTTGAATGAATGTTTACGCGCCTGCTTCTGTCTACCACCGCTCAGTCAGATACTTGTATGCTTGTATGCTCAGTCAGATTATATGCAACACAGGACACCCTAGATAATATCTAGTAATATCATCAACCATGTGTAGTTAACTAGTGATTATGATTTATTGTTTTTTATAAGATAAGTTTAATGCTAGATAGCAACTTACCTTGGCTTACTGCATTTGCGTAACAGGCAGTCTCCTTGTGGAGTGCAACGAGAGAGAGGCAGGTCGTTAATGTGTTGGACTAGTTAACTTTAATGTTGCAAGATTGGGTCCCCCGAGCTGACAAGGTGAAAATCTGTCTTTCTGCCACTGAACGAGGCAGTTAACCCACCGTTCCTAGGCCGTCATTGAAAATAAGAATGTGTTCTTAACTGACTTGCCTAGTTAAATAAAGATTAAATAAAGGTGTAAAAAAATATATATATCATTTTTAAAAATCGGCAAATCGCCGCCCAAAAATACAGATTTCCGATTGTTATGAAAACTTGAAATCGCCCCTAATTAATCGGCCATTCCGGTGAATCGGTCGACTTCTAATACAGTGCATTCAGAAAGTATTCAGTCCCCTTGACCTTTTCCACATTGTGTGACGTTACAGCCTTATTTTAGAATGGATTAAATTGTTTCTTCCCCTCATCAATCTACACACTATACCCCATAATGACAAAGGAAAAAACGATTTTTAAATTTTTTGCGAATGTATTAAAAATCAAAACCGGAAATATCACATTTACGTAAGTATTCAGATCTTTGCTGAGGCACCTTTGTTCAGTACTTTGTTGAAGAGATTACAGCCTCAAGTCTTCTTGGGTATGACGCTACAAGCTTGGCACCTGTATTTGGGGAGCTTCTCCCATTTTTCTCTGCAGATCCTCTATAAACTCTGTCAGATTGGATGGGGAGCATCGCTGCACAGCTATTTTCAGGTCTCTCAAGAGATGTTTGATCCGGTTCAAGTCCAGGCTCTGGCTGGGCCACTCAAGGACATTCAGAGACTTGTCCCGAAGCCACTCCTACGTTGTCCTGTAGCGCTCTGGAGCAGGTTTTCATCAAGGATCTCTCTATTCTCCCAGTACCTGCCGGTGAAAATCATCACCAGAGCATGTTGCTGCCACTACGCTTCTCCGTCGAGATGGTGCCAGATTTCCTTCAGACATGACGCTTCGCATTCAGGCCAAAGTCTTGGTTTCATAAGACCAGGAAATCTTGTTTCTCTGGTCTGTGTCCTTTAGGTGCCTTTGGGAAAACTCCAAGCGGGCTGTCATGTGCCTTTTTCTGATGAGTGGCTTCCGTCTGGCCACTCTACCATAAATGACTGATTGGTGGATTGCTGCAGAGATGGTTGTCTTTCTGGAAGGTCCTCCTATCTCCACAGAGGAACTCTGGAGCTCTGTCAGAGTGACCATCGGGTTCTTGGTCACCTCCCTGATCAAGGCCCTTCTACCCCAATTCCTCAGTTTGGGCGGGCGACCAGCTCTAGGGAGAATATTGTTGTTTCCAAACTTCTTCCATTTAAGAATGGAGGCCACTGTGTTCTTGGGGACATTCAACGCTGCATACATTTTTTTGGTACCCTTCCCCAGATTTGTGCCTCGACACAATCCTATATCTGAGCTCTACAGACAATTCCTTCAACCTCATAGCTTGGTTTTTGCTCTGACATGAACTGTCAACTGTGGGACCTTATATAGACAGGTGTGTGTCTTTCCAAATCATGTCCAATCAATTGAATTTACCACAGGTGGACTCCAATCAATTTGTAGAAATATCTCAAGGATGATCAATGGAAACAGGATTCAGCTGAGCTCAATTTCCCAATCTGGCCCTCATACCATCATGGTCACCTAATCAGCCCCAGCTTACAATTTGCTCATTCATCCCCCCTTCTTCACCTGTAACTATTCCCCAGGTCGTTGTTGTAAATGAGAATGTGTTCTCAGTCAACTTACCTGGTAAAATAAGGGTTAAATAAATCACTTTTTTTTCAAGTGTCATAGCAAAGGGTTTATTTTCAATAAATTAGCAAACATTAAAAAAAAACTGATTTTGCTTTGTCATTATGGGGTATTGTGTGTAGATTGATGAGGATATATTTTTTTTATCCATTTTAGGATAAGTCTGTAATGTAACAAAATGTGGAAAATTCAAGGGGTCTGAATACTTTCCGAATGCACTGTAAATGCATCATCGCAAAGATGAATGTGTGTGCAGAAGTTGGAGTTGGAGTTCTTTAGCCAGAGGCTACATTTCAGTTCTCTCTCTGCGAATTTGCTTTCTCTCATCATCTGTTCCAGTTTGTGTGTCATGGACATGACAGTACCACAGATGTTTGCTATGCGTATACCAGGGGCCATATCAAGAGTCTCAGAGAAGGCGTGCTGATTTAGAATCAGTTTTGCCTTTTAGATCACAATGAATAAGGACAGAAGGGACTTGATCATAGGTCAGCACCTATGGTCCCTGAGCCATCTACTACTCAGTCTGTCTGATGGTCACCAGATATTTATCTACGTTAAGGAGTTATTCTAACTCTCTC
Organism: Oncorhynchus mykiss; assembly: GCF_057628025.1. Taxonomy (NCBI): domain Eukaryota; kingdom Metazoa; phylum Chordata; class Actinopteri; order Salmoniformes; family Salmonidae; genus Oncorhynchus; species Oncorhynchus mykiss. The sequence goes on from NC_143041.1 coordinate 7,999,859, forward strand.
CCTCCATCTCTCTTCTTTATCTCTAATCCCCTTAATGAGAATGATTCAGGTATTTCAGAGAAACATTTTTCCCCAGGCTGCTATTATTTGCTAGGCTTTGCTTTTTTCTTTCCTGGATGTTTTGAGGTTTCTCTGTGGGTGTGTCCCAAATGGCACCCTATTCTTTATATAGTGAACATCTTTACAACTTTACAGTAAACAAAGTAGTGCACTATAAAGGGAATAGGGCGTCATTTGGTACTCATATCTGTGTGTCTCTAGTATCATACAGCTTGTTCAAACACAGGAACATGAAAGAGGCAGATTCCCGACAGTATGTTTTTGACACCGGGCTAATGTTTTGGTGTGGAAAAAGTAAAGACATCGCACAGACATGATGTAATGCGTTAACATCAGTACTTTATTCATAGTGAGAAATGCATATTCTCTCTATCTCCTTTTTTTTTCTTTTTTTTGGGGGGGGGGGGGGGATCAGCTTTAATATTACAGATAAATTGTAGCTACCACCAATGTAATTATTTATATTTTGCATATACAGTTGAAGTCGGAAGTTTACAAACACCTTGGCCAAATATGTTAAATTCAGTTTTTCACAATTCCTGACATTTAATCCTAGTAAAAATTCCCTGTCTTAGGTCAGTTAGGATCACCTCTTTATTTTAATAATAAGAAATGTAAGAATAATAGTTGAGAGAATAATTTATTTCAGCTTTTTTTTCTTTCATCACATTCCCAGTGGGTCAGACGTTTACATACACTCAATTAGTATTGGTAGCATAGCATTAATTGTTTAACTTGGGTCAAATGTTTCAGGTAGCCTTCCACAAGCTTCCCACAATAAGTTGGGTGAATTTTGGCCCATTCTTTCTGACAGAGCTGGTGTAACTGAGTCAGGTTTGTAGGCCTGCTTGCTCGCAGACGCTTTTTCAGTTCTGCCCACAAATTTTCATTTGGAAGATCCATTTGCAACCAGGCTTTAACTTCCTGACTGATGTCTTGAGATGTTTCTTCAATATATCCACAAAATGCCATCTATTTTGTGAAGTGTGTAACCGATGTGAAATGGCTAGCTAGTTAGCGGTGGTGCGCGCTAATAGCATTTCAATCGGTGACGTCACTCACTCTGAGGCCTTGAAGTAGTTGTTCCCCTTGCTCTGCAAGGGCCGTGGCTTTTGTGGCGCGATGGGTAACGATGCTTCGTGGGTGTCAGTTGTCGGTGTGTGCCCTGCCCTGGTTCGAGCCCAGGGCAGGGCGAGGCAGTGCTCCTCCTGCTCCTCCTTGCACAAAGGCAGAGGTAGCAGTCCTGCTGCTAGGTTGTTGCCCTCCTACGGCCTCCTCCACGTCTCCTGATGTACTGGCCTGTCTCCCGGTAGCGCCTCCATACTCTGGACACTACGCTGACAGACACAGCAAACCTTCTTGCCACAGCTCGCATTGATGTGCCATCCTGGATGAGCTGCACTACCTGAGCCACTTGTGTGGGTTGTAGACTCCATCTCATGCTACCACTAGAGTGAAAGCACCGCCAGCATTCAAAAGTGACCAAAACATCAGCCAGGAAGCATAGGAACTGAGAAGTGGTCTGTGGTCACCACCTGCAGAACCACTCCTTTATTGGGGGTGTCTTGCTAATTGCCTATAATTTCCACCTGTTGTCTATTCCATTTGCACAACAGCATGTGAAGTGTATTGTCAATCAGTGTTGCTTCCTAAGTGGACAGTTTGATTTCACAGAAGTGTGATTGACTTGGAGTTACATTGTGTTGTTTAAGTGTTCCCTTAATTTTTTTGAGCAGTGTATATACAGTACATACACATACATACATACACATACATACATACACATATAAAGACATACATCTACACATATAAATACATATATATACATACCTTTTTTATTTATACATTTTCCTTTGTTACTTTCTAACCCTACTTGGAGTAAACTAGCTAGTGAACAACACACAACTTCTACTTCCAGCTTATACATACTATGTACATTTTATGGACACATTTTATTTTACAATAGTTATATTTTGTTTGTTTTTACTCCTGTCCCACCTCAACCTCTCCCATCTATTTCTGATGTGCATCCGGTTTGATTGCTATTAGCCATATCCTTCAAACTGTGCTCTTTCACAAATGTTCTGAACCTATATACGTTTTACGGACACAGTATGTTTTACATTAGTTATCTTGTTGTTATTAGTCCCAACTTCAGCTCCATTCAACCCCTCCCATCTATCTCTTAACACCATCCTAATTGGATTTCTATTTGCCATATCATCTTCAACTGTGCTGTGATGTTTGACTGGAGTTCTTAACTTGTTTCATTGTTTTTGAAAATATTTTTGGGGCCAAAAGTATTATTATGTTATTGATTGATTGACTATGACTTTTCAGATTACCCAGTAGTGCTATCTGCAGGTTTAGCTCCAGGTAAATATTGCAATTTTTCAGCCATTCCTGGACCTGTGACCAAAAACAAGCTACATATGGACAGTACCAAAACAAATTATCTAATGATTCTATCTCTTCGCAGCTAAATCTGCAGAGCTGGGAAGGTTGTATCCCCCCAAAAAAATAACATTCTATTGGTTGCAAGAATTTTGTATAATAAGTTTGAATCCGGCGTCGTTTTGCATATCAGTTCATAAACCATTTCTCAACGCAATGGGAGACAGAGGAAGCTTCTCCTTAGAGTCACAGAATGTGTCCCAAATGGCAACCTATTCGCTATGTCGTGCACTACGTACACTGAGTGTACAAAACATTAGGAACACATTCCTAATATTGAGTTGCACCCCCTTTTGCCCTTAAAACAGCCTCAATTCGTCGGGGAATGTCTGGGATTTTTTTTCGAGATATTGGCCGATATTGACTCCAATGCTTCCCACAGTTGTGTCAAGTTGACTGGTAGTGGATCTCTACTCCGAATTGCTCGTTCCATACATTTGCAGATGGATACACTGCTGCCACGAAGGGATGCACCTGATTGGCAATGATGTTCAGATATCCTGTGGCATTCAAAGTTGCTCCATTTTATCAAGGGGCCCAATGTGTGCAATGAAAATACACCCACACCATCACCCCACCATCACCAGCCTACAATGTTGCCATGTGGCATGATGGATCCATGTACTCATGTGGCGTTCTCCATACCCTAGTCCTGCCATCAGTGTGAAACGGCAGGAACTGGGATTCATCAGACCAGGCAATGTTTTTCCAATTCTCTAGTGTCCAGTGTTTTCGTTCCTTAGCCCACTGCAACCGCAGTTTCTAGTATTTTGCTGAAAGAAGTGGAACTCTGTAAGTTTGTTGGCTGCCACACCCCATTCGTATCAAGGTACGTCGAGTTGTGTATTCTTTTATGGGTCTTTGGGTACCAATGTTGTACTGGACTGTCAGTTGACTAACTGTAGCCCGTCTGTTGCTCTCCATAATTCGTGTCAGCTTCCTTTGTCCTTTTTCATCAGTTACCCGTTTTCGCCCACTGGCCTCCTGTTGACTAGATGTCCTTTGGGTGGTTGACCATTCTTGATACACACAGGAAACTGTTGAGTTTGAAATACCCAGCAGCGTTGCAGTTCTTGACACACTCAAACCAGTGAGCCTGGCACCTACTACCATACCCCGTTCAAAGGCACTTAAATATTTGGTCTTGCCCATTCACCCTCTGAATGGCAATACCGACACAATCCATGTCTCGATTGTCTCAAGTCTTAAAAATCCTTCTTTAACCTGTCTCCTCCCCTTCATCTACACTGATTGAAGTGGACTTAACAAGTGACATCAATAAGGGATCATAGCTTTCACCTGGATTCACCTGGTCAGTCTATGTCATGGAATGAGCAGGTATTCCTAATGTTTGTACGCTCAGTGTATATAGGGCCCCATTTGGGACACGTCCAGTGATAGACACTGTTATGAATGTGGAGGTTTCCCTCAGAGCCTATACTAAGTTATGCCCACTGGGACTGACCTGTGGTCCTCATCTGGCATCACTTTACTGGACCAGACATAACAGGAGGAAGTGGGTGTTTTAATATACTGCAAGGGTAGGCTGTATAAAGTGTGAGGTTCCAATACTCAAGAGATACTGAGAGAGGATTATCTCCACAGTAGTTGTGCTAATGTGGTAGAGTGGGAAGGGGAGGGATAGGCACAGTAGTGTGAAGATAAAGTATTAGTAGAGATACTATGATAGGGGGACCACTGCTTGTGTTACTGAGAGTACTGAGTACTGTCAGAGTACTGTCACAAAATAAATAAAAATACAATTTGATTTGATTCTGATGTCCATAACACACAAACTCAAAGAGGGGATGAGAAAAAGGACATTTTTCGGAGAGAACTGAATTTCAGCCTACTGCTAAAATATGTGTATATGCTTGCCTGTGTGCATGTTAGTAATGCTTAGTAATCTAAGGTTGCCTGGAGTAATACAGAACCATTTATTATGATAGTGCATAGTTCTGTTTTTCTGTATGACAGTGGACTACAGGAAAATTATCAGTGACTGGATGAATGTTGTGTGACTGTCCAGTTGTTTTTCTGTCTATGTTCAGCACGTTCCTATTATTACTGACCAGGGAAGAGATGGAGACCCGCACACTGTTGAAATAGAGGAATAAGGGCCTCCCGGGTGGCGCAGTGGTCTAGTGCACTGCATTGCAGTGCTAGCTGTGCCACCAGAGACTCTGGGTTTGCGCCCAGGCTCTGTCGCAGCCGGCCGCGACCGGGAGGTCTGTGGGGCGATGCACAATTGGCCTAGCGTCATCCGGGTTAGGGAGGGTTTGGCCGGTAGGGATATCCTTGTCTCATCGCGCACCAGCGACTCCTGTGGCGGGCCGGGCGCAGTGCACGCTAACCAGGTCGCCAGGTGCACAGTGTTTCCTCTGACACATTGGTGCGGCTGGCTTCCGGGTTGGATGCGCGCTGTGTTAAAGAAGCAGTGCGGCTTGGTTGGGTTGTGTTTCGGAGGACGCATGGCTTTCGACCTTCGTCTTTCTCGAGCCCGTGCGGGAGTTTTAGCGATGAGACAAGATAGTAACTACTAACAATTGGATACCACGAAATTGGGGAGAAAAGGGGGTCATTTTATTTTTTTTAAGAAATAGAGGAATAAATCCAGGGAAGCAACATTAACCTCAGCCTCCATAACAGTGTCTGCGATCCCAAATGGCACCCAATCCCTTGCATAGTGCACTACATTTGACCAGAATCCTATGGGCCCTGGTGAAAAGTATCTCACTACATAGGGAATAGGGTGTCATTTGGGACACAACCAATATGACTCACGTGAATCTCTTAACTGTGCTTTGTGTTTCTTAATTTGCTGTGAGGTTTTATGTCTTTGTCACATTTTAGTTAATGTGCACTTATCTATTTGATCTACTAAACATTTTAGACTGAATAAACCGAAGAATGGTGGTTCGCACACAAACCTTTTCACAATCATCAACCAAACTAACATACAGTATTCTTCTAGCTTGCACGATACCCTCAAGGTGGGGATGTGCAACGAAGCTCAAGCTTTCATGTTGCCATTTTAGGGGTTGTAGTCATGACAGCGCACCATAACTTTTGACAACTCTCACCCTGGGAGCTGCAAAAGGCAATGACGGAATAGTATATAACAGTTTATAATTGTGGCAAAACAACCTCCTTTAAACGAAGATCAATTATTTATTGGATCAGTCGTTGGTACTAAGTACTGTATGTTGTATATGTTGTCTTATACTGATTAATTTATCAGAAACGCTAACCTGCATCTTCCTTCCTGTCTCTCTCGCTCTGTGCAGTGCTGCGGTGGGAGTGGGTTTCTATGGCAACAGCGAGACCAACGACGGGGTTTACCAGCTGACATACTCCTTGTACAATGCCAATCACACCCTGGGAGGGGTCGACAATCTGGTGGGTAGCACTGCAGACTCAATACATAACCTCTAAGTTTGCTGTACATTATCACTTCGCTACATTACCACTACATTACCATACGCTACATAACCACACAGCTGACGACTCTCTGTACAACACCAATCACAAGCTGGGAGCCGTCGACAGCCTGGTGGGTACAGTAGAATGACTACTCCTCCGAACCCCCCCAATTATACTGCTGACAATTGCTCACTATTCTCTACCCACCCACCCCAATCCTACTCCCTATGCCGCGGGGACAGACTCCCCATGAACAAAGAACCATCCTCCTCCTCTGTCCTCCTTGGTGTGACCCCTACTTTACACTGTGAGGCCCTTCCTGGTTATTTATATCTGTCTCATTTTTTCAATTTGTGCTAAGAAGCGCTGATGATGACACGTAAAGAGGCACCCAAATCCAGCTTTATACGTAAATTTCACACGTTCTGGGGCGTTTTATCACTCAGATAATAAGGCTCAGAACTCTACAGGAAGTTTTGTCAGTGGGATTTCAGTTCTATTTTCTCTCAGTGCTAAAAAGGAGCAAGCTCTGTTTGATCCCAGCCATTTATAGGCAGAAATGCACAGAAATGTTGTGATGTATAGACCTTAATGGTTGAACATAGGAATCAGATTTCTTTAATTCTGAATTTGATTAAATATGGTCCAATTTAAAATGCCATCAGCAGATGCCATTATCCAAAGACACTTGTATTTAACACTTATAGCGCTATATACTGTATATTCAGTGTAGCCTAAATGGCCTATGCAGGAATCAAACCCTGCTTCAACCAAGAATAGATTGAGCCATGGGAATCACCAAGTCTCTGATCAATATGTCACACTCCCCTGGTGACTGGGATGATTATACAGCCTCTCTGGTTAATTATGACATCACCATTACGTCACCCACTATCCTCCTTCCTTATCACCTCCCTCAGCAATATAGTAGGAAGTGGATCATCGTGAGAGCGAGAGAGAGAAGGACTCCAGATGACTTCTATGAACGCTGTCAGAGCATGGATTAACTCCCCATCTGTGTTAAAGGAGTAAATTAATGTTTCCGTAGCTGGCTGTCTCTCTCATGGCTGTGACTCACACTGCTGAGCCCGAAAACACACATAGCCGGTTTACCGGGCACAGATTAAGCTTGTCCAAGACTAAGATGCCCTTTTAATGGAGATTCTCAACTGAGCTTGGCCGGGAAACTGGCCCACAGCGTATAGAACCAATTAGCCTGATTCCTATCTGAGCTGTTAGTCCTGGTCTTCCAGTGGTACAAAGGCTTTACTGTGTCTTATAGACAGACTCCACAGTCTCCCTTCACAATCAGACTCCAAACACACACACTCACACACAAACACACACACTCCACAGTCTCCCTTCACATAATCAGCCGTGAACCCAGGAAGCAAAGACCTTTGAAGAGGACCAATGGCCGGGCGTCCTGATAGGCTGCTTCAGTGTTCAAGTCTCCTTTCTGACAACAATGGCTGCTTTGGCTTTTGCCCCCGCCACTCAGATGCCTCCTCCTCCCCCTCTCCACACACTCTTCAGAAGTCGGTTCACATCCAAAGAGCAGATCTCTGACTAGGAGGGGATGGAAATGAAACACTTAACAGTCACCGTCAATGGAAGTTGGCTGCTTTTTAACTTCACAGTCGCCATCAATTTTCCCAGCTTTGGTTGAGTTAGTTAATTAGTTCTGGACCATATGGTTGTGTAGATTTCTATCAGCCCCCCACACAGAAAACCCCGACTGGGAATCTGAATGAACAATCAGACACACAGTTAGAAGACATTCTTTTCTGAAGAAGAAGCCAGAAAAACGGGAATTTGGAATGCTTGGTCTATTGTGTAATCTTTAAGTGATATCCCATATGAACTAGGAACTCTGCAGACATTCTATAAATAAATTGTTATATTCTTTGCTGAGGCTTGGAGGAAAGAGATGGTGAATGAAGAGAGAAGTTTTGACAGCCAACTGTCAGAACTCTAGCCTGGTCCCAGATCTGTTTGTGTTGTCTTGCCAACTCCTGCCAATGACCATAAAAGTTGGCAAGACAGCACAAACAGATGTCAGACCAGGCTATCAGTGTTGCTTGTATTAGTCAGTCAGAGAGCAAGGTTACATCTCGCTGTGGTTGGGACCTGGCCATTGACATAACTGTAAATATATTTCCCTCAACCAAACATGCTCTCATCGTAATAGGCTTTGTCTGGAAACAATAGACATTAAAGATTAGTTATTTTACACTGTATGTGACTAAAGAAGTATTTACGTAAGCAACCAAGTTCAAAGAATCTTGGAGAGAGAATGTTTGAAAATTGTTGAGGGGAAGGAAGCAGGGTTATGTATGGCATTGAGTTGACAAGCCTGCCTGGTTGGAGGTCTCTGAGTCCCAAATGGCACCCTAACCCCTGCATAGTAGAAACATGCTACCATGCATCCCACTGCTGGCTTGCTTCTGAAGCTAAACAGGGTTGGTCCTGGTTGGTTCCTAGATGGGAGACCAGATGCTGCTGGAAGTGGTGTTGGAGGGCCAGTAGGAGGTACTCTTTCCTCAGGTCAAAAAAATAAATAGTAATATCCCAATGCCCCATGGCAGTGATTGGGGACATTGCCCTGTGTAGGGTGCTGTCTTTCAGATGGGATGTTAAATGAGTGTCCTGACTCTCTGTGGTCACTAAAGATACCATGGCACTTATTGTAGAAGTAGGGGTGGTTGTCCTGGCTAAATTCCTAATCTGGCCCTCATACCATCATGGTCATCTAATCATCCCCAGTTTACAATTGGCTCATTCATCCCCCCTCTTCTCCCCTGTAACTATTCCCCAGGTTGTTGCTGTAAATTAGAATGTGTTCTCAGTCAACTTTCCTGGTAAAATAGTGCAAACATAATACTGCACCATAGCACTCTGGTCAAAAGTAGTGCACTCTGTAGGGAATAGGGTGCCATTTTGGATGCATGCAGACTCTGTGTGTAATGGCTGGTGACTGACTGAGAGTTGGACCTGGGCCTGGGTCTGGATCTGAGCCTATAGACTCCTAGGTTTTATTCCTGTCCCAGATCAGGGATTTCAGAAGGGCATCCCTCAGGTCATTAACCTGCTGGCTGTTGCAGCCTTGGCATCCTTACACATACTGTGCTGCAGCTAGAACAGGAACATGAAGGTCAGCATGCCTTTGTCACAGGATGGTGTCAACATACAGACAAAGGTTTTAGAACACCTACTCATTCAAGGGTTTTTCTTTATTTTTATTATTGTCTACATTGTAGAATAATAGTGAAGACATTAAAAAGTGCTTATGGATTCATGCAGTAACCAAAAAAGTGTTAAAACAAATCAAAATATATTTTATATTTGAGATTCTTCAAATAGCCACCCTTTGCCTTGATGACAGCTTTGCACACTCTTGGCATTCTCTCAACCAGCTTCACCTGGAATGCTTTTCCAACAGTCTTGAAGGAGTTCCCACATATGCTAAGCACTTGTTGGATACTTTTCCTTCACTCTGCGGTCTGAATCATCTCAAACCATCTCAATTGGGTTGAGGTCAGGGGATTGTGGATGCCAGGACATCTGATGCAGCACTCCATCACTCTCCTTCTTGGTAAAATACCGATTACACAGCCTGGAGGTGTGTTGGGTCATTGTTCTGTTGAAAAACAAATGATAGTCCCACTAATCCCAAACCAGGTGGGATGGCGTATCGCTGCAGAATGCTGTGGTAGCCATGCCGGTTAAGTGTGGCTAGAATTCTAAATAAATGACAGATAGTGTCACCAGCAAAGCACTCCCACACCATAACACCTCCTCCTCCATGCTTTACGGTGGGAAATTCACATACGGAGATCATCCGTTCACCCACAACGCATCTCACAAAGACAGGCAGTTGGAACCAAAAATCTCCAATTTGGACTCCAGACCAAAGGACACATTTTCACTGGTCTAATGTCCATTGCTCATATTTCTTGGCATAAGCAAGTCTCTTCTTCTTATGGTGTACTTTAGTAGTGGTTTCTTTGCAGAAATTCGACCATGGTTAATCAAACGCATTAAGAAGGAAAGAAATTCCACATATTAACTTTTAAGAAGGCACACCTGTTAATTGAAATGCGTTCCAGGTGACTACCTCATGAAGCTGGTTGAGAGAATGCCAAAATTGTGAAAAGTTGTCATCAAGGCAAAGGGTGGCAACTTTGAGAATTCATTTGTTTAACACTTTTTTGGTTATTACATGATTCCAAATGCGTTTTGGTGTCTTCACTATTTTTCTACAATGTATAAATAGTAAAAATAAAGAAAAACCCTTGAATGACCCTTGAAGGTGTTCTAAAACTTTTGACCGGTAGTGTACACAGTCACCCTATTTCTAGCTCCAGGCCAACTTTGCGGTATTTAACCAGCCACGTGCTGCCGATGCAGGCCACCGCCACTCGCTAGGGTTGTGAGCTCTTGTTCTCAAGGGCCGAGATAAGTAAGACATTTAAGCGTGTTAACCCTCACAGGGCTGCCGGCCCATACTGCATTCCTAGCCGCGTCCTCAGAGCAAGTGTAGACCAGCTGGCTGCAATGTTTATGGAGATATTCAATCTCGCCCTATCCCAGTGTGTGATCCCCACTTGCTTCAAGATCTCAACCATTTTTCCTGTACCGAAGAAAGCAAAGGTAACTGAACTAAATGATCTAATCTCCCCATAGCACTCTAATCTAAATCTAATCTAATCTCCCCATAGCACTCACTGCTGTCATCTTGAAGTGCTTTGAGAGGCTAGGTAAGGATCATTATCACCTCCACCTTACCTGTTACCCTAGACCCACTACAATTTGCATACCACCCCAACAGATCTACGGATGACGCAATCACCAGACAGTCTACAGGGAGGAGGGCCCTGGCGGAGTGGTGCCAAGAAAATAACCTATCCCTCAACTTCAACAAAACAAAGGAGCTGATCGTGGACTTCAGGAGACAGCAGAGAGAGCACATCCACATCGACAGGGCCACAGTGAAGAAGGTGATAAGCTTCGAGTTCCTCGGCATCAGCGCCTCTTCAACCTCAGGAGGCTGAAGAAATTTGCTTTGTCCCTAAGACCCTCACAAATGTCTACAGTTGACCATTAAGAGCATCCAGTTGGGCTGTGTTGCCTGTTATGACAATTGCACTGTCTGCAATTGTGGTCAGTCCAAAGCATCACAGGGGGCACACAGCTTGCCCTCCAGGACATCTACAGCACCCAGTGTCACAGGAAGGCCAAGAAGATCAAGGACCTCAGCCACCTGAGCCACGGCCTGTTCACCATGCTACCATCTAGAAGGCTGAGACAGTACAGTTGCACCAGCCCATCAGACTGTTAAATAGTCACCATTAGCCAGCCTCCTCCCAGTACCCTGCCTTGAACTTAGTCACTGTTACTAGCCGGCTACCACGATGGACTCTACACTGCAAGTTAGAGACTGCTACTCTATGTACAGTGCATTCGGAAAGTATTCAGACCCCTTGACGTTTTCCACATTTTGTTATGTTACAGCCTTGTTCTAAAATGTATTAAATAAAAAGTTGTCTTCATCAATCTACACACAATACTACATAATGACAAAGCAAAAACAGTTTTTTTTAGAAATGTTTGCTAATTTATATATATATATATATATATATATATATATATAAACTGAAATACCGTAAGTATTCAGACGCTTTGCTATGAGACTCGAAATTGAGCTCAGGTTAATCCTGTTTCCATTGATCATCCTTGATGTAACGATTCTCGTCCTCCTCTTCTGAGGAGGAGTTGTAAGAAGGATCAGAGGACCAATGCGTAGCGTGGTAAGTGTTCATTATATTTATTTATAACTCAGAACACTAAATAATAAAACAACAAAGAGAACGAAATGAAACCGAAACAGTCCTGTAAATACAAAAAACACAGAACAGAAAATAAACACCCTCCAAACACAGGTAGAAAAAGGCTACCTAAGTATGATTCTCAATCAGAGACAACTAACGACACCTGCCTCTGATTGAGAACCATACTAGGCCAAACTCAAAAAACAACATAGAAAAACGAACATAGACAACCCACCCAACTCACGCCCTGACCATACTAAAACAAAGACATAATAAAAGAACTAAGGTCAGAACGTGACACTTGAGATGTGTCTTCAACTTGATTGGAGTCCAACTGTGGTAAATTAAATCGATTGTACATGATTTGGAAAGGCACACACCTGTCTATATAAGGTCCCACATATGACAGTGCATGTCAGAGCAAAAATCAAGCCATGAGGTCAAAGGAATTGTCCGTAGAGCTCCGAGACAGGATTGTGTTGAGGCACAGCTCTGGGGAAGGGTACCAAAACAATTCTGCAGCCTTTAATAGTCATGGTACCATTTGAAAGAAAACACTTTGAAGTTTGTGGAAATGTGAATTGAATGTAGGAGAATTTAACTTAATAGATCTGGTAGAAGAAAATACAATGAAAAAAACAACCAGTATTTTTCTACCACCATCTTCGAAATGCAAGAGAAATGTCACAGAGCCATCACTCTGTTTGCAATTCCGATAGTGTCCACAATATGTCAGCAGTGTATGTGCAACGTTTCAGATGGATAACTTGATGTATGAGTGAACTACAAGACTTTTACTGTGAAGTCCCCAGGTACAGTTGGGCAAATCGTGAAGGAGACATTCACATTCATTTTACATTTTTCTGCAAGAATATCATCAAATCTGGATACTTGGACTTTGATTTAGCTTTCCAAGTATTACTAGCCATATTATAAATTCAACATTTGCAAAACAAACAGTTTTCATAACTTCATAACTCTGAATATCAGTATATATTTTTTCCAAAATGAAAAGGCATGCTGTCGTACAAGGTTACTAGCTACATTTTACAACATATACATGGTTCATTGGCTATCTAGCTAACTTTGTTTGACCCCGATTGGTGCTTATTTGACAAAGATAGTCGTTCAAGTGATGGCCGCCCGTGTCATCGGTGTGCCATGAAGGCGTCGCTCTCTGACCAAATATGATGTCCAATAGGATATTCTACACCCTTAATGATAAAGTAAAAGCTTGTTACCTTCTAGGATCTCTGCGTAATACATACGAATGCGATTTGACTCATTGAAACAACGTTTAGGGTGAGATTTCCACAGATTCCTTTCTTTGCAAATAGAACGAGTGGAAATACAAAATTGATCGTGCATGCTATATGGACCTTTTTAGGATATGAAAAAGGATTTTATCTAACAAAACAACACTTCATGTTATCTCTGGGACCCTTTGGATGATAAATCAGAGCAAGATTTCAGAATGTAAGTACACATTTCACCTTCAGAGATGAATTTCTCAAACCTATCGAAATGAAAAAAGTGTTTTGTTGTTAGGAGCTCTCCTCAAACAATAGCATGGCATTTTTTTCGCAGTAATAGCTAGTGTAAATTGGATAGTGCATTTATATTAACAATAATTTAATATTTCAGCCGATATAAGACACTTATATATGTACCGACATTTGTTGTTTCTCTAAAATCTGCGATCTTGATATAATGTGCTGCATAATTTACAACTGTCCGGTTGACGGAACGCCGATTCTTAAGAAGTTTAAATGGAAGAAGTTTGGATCGACCAAGACTCTTCCTAGAGCTGGCCGCCCTGCCAAACTGAGCAATCGGGGGAGAAGGGCCTTGGTCAGGGAGGTAACCAAGAACCCGATGGTCGCTCTGACAGAGCTCCAAACTTCCTCTGTGGAGATGGGAGAACCTTCCAGAAGGACAACCATCTCTGCAGCACCCCACCAATCAGGCCTTTTTGGTTGTGGCCAGACGGAAGCCACTTCTCAGTAAAAAGCACATGACAGCCCGCTTGGAGTTTGCCAAAAGGCACCTAAAGGACTCAGACCATGAAAAACAAGAATCTCTGGTCTGATGAAACGATGATTTAGCTCTTTGGCCTGAATGCCAAGCATCACCCCTGGAGGAAACTTGGCACCATCCCTATGGTGGATCTGAATACTTTCCGATTTCACTGTACATATAGTCATTGAACACTGGTCACTTTAATAATGTTTACAGACCGTTTTACCGACTTCGTATGTATATACTGTACTCTAGTCAAGGCTCATCCTATATAACTGCTGCTGTACACATCTTTTCTTTTAATGTACTGTCCATACTGTCTATACACCAATACGTGTGTATATATATATATATATATATATTCTGTTCTCTGACATTGCTTGCTCTCATTTTTTTAATTTTGGGATTTGTTTTGTATTGTTAGGTATTACTGCACTGTTGTAGCTAGAAACATAAGCATTTCACTGCACCTGTAATAACATTGGCAAAATATGTATACGAGACCAATAAAATGTTATTTGATTAAAATTGATTTGGATGATACTAGAGAGCATCAGATCATTTAAGAAGTATATATTCTATTCCCCTCAGCACATTTTACAGTAAGGTTAAGGGTTATCTTCGGGTAAAGAGATAGGAATTGGTTAAGTCTAGGGTAAAGGTCTGGTTATGTAAGAGCATAGTTGTTGTGTACTGTTAGTCTTGTAGAAATACAGCTGTAATATGTCTAATCAGCATCACTACTCTGACTTAGATTATGTGAACAACTACAAATACCTAGGTGTCTGGCTAGACTGTAAACTCTCCTTCCAGACTCACATTAAGCATCTCCAATCCAAAATTACAACTAGAATTGGCTTCCTATTTCGCAACAAAACATCCTTCACTCATGCTGCCAAACATACCCTCGTAAACTGACCATCCTACCGATCCTCAACTTTGGCGATGTCATCTATAAAATAGCCTCCAACCCTCTACTCAACAAATTGGATGCAGTCTATCACAGTCCCATCCGTTTTGTCACCAAAGCCCCATATATTACCCACCACTGCGACCTGTACGCTCTCGTTGGCTGGCCATCGCTTCATACTCGTCGCCAAATCCACCTTATCTCAGCTCACTGGTCACCATAGCAGCACCCCCTCATAGCACGCACTCCAGCAGGTATATCTCACTGGTCACCCCCAAAGCCAATTCCTCCTTTGGCCGCCTTTCCTTCCAGTTCTCTGCTGCCAATGACTGGAATGAACTGAAAAAATCATTGAAGCTGGAGACCCATATCTCCCTCACTAGCTTTAAGCACCAGCTGTCAGAGCAGCTCACAGATTACTGCACCGGTACATAGCCCATCTGTAAACAGCCCATCCAACTACCTCATCCCCATACTGTATTTATTTATTTATCTTGCTCCTTTGCACCCCAGTATCTCTACTTGCACATTAATTTTCTGCACATCTACCATTCTAGTGTCTAATTGCTATATTGTAATTACTTTGTCACCATGGCCTATTTATTGCCTTACCTCCCTTATCTTACCTCATTTGCACTCACTGTATATTTTTATTTTTTTCTACTGTATCATTGACTGTATGTTTACTGTATGTTTGTTTATTCCATGTGCAACTCTGTGTTGTTGTATGTGTCAAACTGGTGTGCTTTATCTTGGCCAGGTCGCAATTGTAAATGAGAACTTGTTTACAACTAGCCTACCTGGTTAAATAAAGTCAGCAACACTGACGTCCCTATTCAGACATGTGCCTTGACGTATGTTTTAAGTGAAGTGAAACTTCTAGCATCATGCAAAAGGTTGTTTCTTTTTGCGAAGCCACTTTCTCTTTCCTTCCTCTCCTCCACTTATACTCTCAATGTCTTATGCCATAAAAAGTCAATTCTGGTCTCTTTGTGGAATTTAGACCTACAATAGCTTTCAAATCGTTCCCCACAATATCCACCATAGACAACCATTCTGTGGATATTCTCATAACCTCCCCTCTATGTGTGTGAATCATTCAATGTCAATCATCTTTTCTTCTGATGAAAGATTTTGTCACTTTCATATTCTTTCTTCTTTAGAACCTACAAACCAAAATGGCTCTTAACCCCTCCATCAGGACAGACTATCTATTTTGAGATATAAAACGTCAGCTGTGGTCACCATCACATCGCTGGGTTTTTTCAAGATTTTATGAACCCAATTTAACCAATGGAGGAGAAATCCATCTTTGGGTGGCAAGACGGCTGCAGCACTTTAGAGCCATGATCCATTTTACGCCTGAGCTCATCCATTCAAATTTAATTGAAGGAACCCTCCTCTTCTCCTCTCCTCCTCCCTCCCTTTCCTCCTCTTCTCCTCCCTTCCTTTCCTCCTTTTCTCCATCGAGCAGAGAGTTCGTTTGAGCAGGAACACGGTATTCTATTCACACAGCATCCTTGAGTCCTGATATCCCAATCTCACAGCACCAGTTGTTCTGTAAACACCAGAGAGAATCTCACAACATCAGGAACCATCTGTGTCCTTGGTTTATTCCGTTTGACATCAGTACTATGCATGATCATGTGATTAATATATGCTGCGGAATGCAAGTGCTACACATGAAAACGGAAATGTAATAATCATGTGGATTTTTCCCGAAGTCGTTAACTCCTGCTCAGTTCTCCTGGCGTGAACAGAGCCGCATATATGGTATCGAGTTGCACCTAAGTTTCACCCCTGCTATGTTCCCCTGATGTGAATGCAGCAACTTTGAATCATATGGAGTTGCATTGCAGGTCTACAAGTTTTGCCATAACACCCAATATTTTGTGAGAAATTGTCTATTGAGAGAAACTCAAATGCGTGTGTGATTGGATGGATTCACTATACACTGTCCAACAGGCAATGAAAACATAGGGTACATTCCAAATACCACCCTATTCCGTACATAGTGCACTACTTTTGTGACATACCCGTAGTGGATGGATGATAACAGCAGAGCCACAGCCATACGTATCTACATGATCATTTGAAGCAATGTGATGATGAGGATCAGACGAATCGATACAGGCAACCAACTGGATCTAGTGACTCCCTAGGCTCTACAGATAACATTCCCATGCAGTCCCACAGAGCTCAGATACATGCTTTCCCAGCAATGATTTCATCTCCCGGGTTTGAGGAGTTGAAATAAAGCCGTGGAAATTAGGTAGTGGATCAGATAACAGTAGCACACCAGACGTATGTTGTTGATAAACTCTGTCTTTCGGTCTGCCTCCCAAATGACACCCTATACCCTAGCCATATGGGTCCTGGTCAAAAGTAGTGCACTAAATAGGGAATAGGGTGCCATTTGGTTTGCATATTCTGTTTCTGTAGGGCACGAAGACAGCCAGCCAGGCTGGCTAGTACAAGTGACTGTGGTACATTAGGCCTTGGTGGCCCTGTCACAATCATTGTAGCGTAATGTGTTTGTTCCGTATTTGCCAATTCCATCCAAAAACCTTTGCATGTCACCTCAACTCCCTAAACCAACCCTCTGACTAGCTTTATCTTCTTCCCTTGGTTCCTCATCTCTTTCACTTTCTTTCTTTCTTTCTCTTTCCCTTTCTCTTCCTTTCACTTTCTTTCTTTCTTTCTCTCTCTTTCACTTTCTTTCTTTCTCTCTTTCACTTTCTTTCTTACTCTCCCCCTCACTTTCTTTCTTTCGCCCTCTCAGATACTCTCATTCTTTCTGACTCTCCCTTTCTGTCTCTCTCTCTCAATCTTAATTCCCTTTATTTCTTAATTACTCTCACTCTTTCTCTCTACCACACCCCCCCCCCCCTCCCGCTCTCCCTATAGCCAAAGGCAATCTAGTGAGTGAGGAGTCCACGTATATTGAATACCAAACTACCTCATAACTTCCACCCAGCAGCCTCCCAGAACCAAAGCACATCGCTGTCCCCACCTCTACAAACACATAAACAATATGAGCGGTCTGTACGCCTGCTGAATGCCAAGTACCTAGGGCTAAATGGAAGCATTTATTGCCCCTTTTAATTATCAAATACCAAGATGTCACTGACTCTGAAAAACATTTCCCAGTCAACAACCCTCTCCCTGGAACTATGTTGTAATTAAGTGGGAAGCGAAGTGATAGTGTAATCCTGCTCCACATTGGGGTTGTGTCCCAATTAAATGGCACTGTATGTGCATTACTTTTGACCAGAACCTATGTGCCCTGGTCAGTAATAGTGGTCTATATAGGGAATAGGGTGCCATTTTGGATGCAGTATTGGTACTCCTTTCATGTTATGTGTATTTGGCAAAGAGTGTCACAGAAAAATGTGAGTAGGAGGAAGTTTATAATTCTCTTGCTTGTTTGTTTAGTTGTTTGTTTCAAGGAGGCTGTTGTCCTGGTTGCTAAGCCTAATTTGCAGCAGTATGATTATGCTGTTTAATTATGTAGAAAACCGTGTAGAGTTTATTTCTACATTAGCCTAGAATTAAATGAGAACATATACCACCATGGTGACCCCAGAATAACAGAACAAAGTCATCCCTGGAGAACCAACGTCTACTGAATACCCTGTGCAAGTGACATTCTCCCACGCCATAGTTTCGGGTCCTGTCCCCTAATCTTTTGAATGGGCTTGGCAATTATATCATCAAATTTGTGAAAACGTGGTCATTTAAGATATATCTGAAATTATATTAGTGTTCGTGGATCTGCTAGATATCTTTTACGAAGTTCTTGCACTGAAGACCACTAAGGCCCATTGTCAAGCCTGCCCTGTAATACTCAGCTAAATCCGCTATGGGCCGCGTGCAAAAGTAGTGCACCAAATAGAGAATACAGTGTCATTTAGAATGCAATCTAACTATTGTTATTCATATGGAACTTAATGGAGTATTCTGTGTGTACTCACACTTAACCTCCTTCTTCTTCTTCTCCTTCTCCTCCTCTTCTCCTTCTCCTCTCCTCCTTGCCTCTCCTCCTCTCCCTCTCTCCTCATCTCCTCTAGGTGACTAACACCATGGGTAGCATGGAGAGTGGTCTGAAGCAGCACCTGGCGAGGCTGGATGAGATCTTCGCTACGCGGGGAGACTACGTACAGACCCTACGCTTCATGCAGCAGATGGCTGACAACGTCATCAAACAGCTGTTGGGCCTGCCTGACTGGGACATGGCTAAAGTAGACCTGGCCGCTATCGCAGACCAAACTGCATACGTAGAGTACTACAGGTATAGACCAGACAAAACCACATATAGACCGTGTGTGTGTGCGTGCATGTTTGTGTGCGTGCGTTCGTGCTTGTGGGCGTGTGTAAGTGTTTGTGTCCGTGTGTGTGAGTTAATGAATGGCTACCTCTTATCGGTAACCCATCTCACCCTGTGCTCTGCATGTTCAGATAGTTTTTACAACGTTTGCACAACAATAATACGACCTTATTGAGTATTGAGTTCAGATGAAAACATAGACCAGCTGAGAGCCTTCACATTCAGTGAGTTATTACTCATGTATCCAATTCCCTGTGATGGTGTTCAGCTTGACTCTAAATTTGGCTGAGATGCACACAGTAAGAGTGATCACTGAGGAGACAACAGGCACCAGGCACATGGTCCTACATCCTGCTTATACTGTACCCTCTTGAATGCCAAGAGAAGAGAGGGGGGAAGAGATTGAGGAGAGAGGGAGACTGATATGAGAGACAGACAGAGAGCGAAAGAGGAGTGATGGGGAGGGAGGGAGGGAGGGAGGGAGGGAGGGAGGGAGGGAGAGAGAGAGAGAGAGAGAGAGAGAGAGAGAGAGAGAGAGAGAGAGAGAGAGAGAGAGAGAGAGAGAGAGAGAGAGAGAGAGAGAGAGAGAGAGAGAGAGAGAGAGAGAGAGAGAGAGAGAGAGAGAGAGAGAGAGAGAGAGAGAGAGAGAGTGAGTAATGGACATAAGATGGGGTAGGGTTTGGGGGGACATAGCCATAGCTTTCAGAGGATGAAATATTAATGCGAATAGATTTGAGCTCATCCATTATTAAATCATCTGGACTGGATCTGTTCCTACATGGGCTAAAGCCAGAGACCACTGACCACAGTTACAGCACTGCTTCTATTCTGTTCTGACTGGAGCAGATGCCTTCAGATGAGGGCACAGAACACACATCGTCAGAAAAAAGTAAAGACATCAAGCACACAAATAGCCTACTCCATGTCTATTCATACACTGACACACACACACACACACACAGTCACACACATACAGCCTACACCATGTCCATTCCTAAACTGACCAGACCTCAGCAGAAAATAGTTGTATTTTGTAGTTTATTTGAAAATACCAACTTTTCGACTGCTCAAGGTAGTAGAATAAAGAGAATAAACTAAAGGCAACTATTTCCTTTGATATTCAAATACAGGTCTCAGAAAAACTATAATATTTGAAGGTATTTGAATATACCGTGCATTGGAAAGTATTCAGACCCCTTGACTTTTTCTACATTTTGTTACGTTACAGCCTTATTCTGAAATGGATTCAATTGTTTTTTTCTCTCATCAATTTACACACAAGACCCTATAATGAAAAGCCAAAAACGGGTTCATATAACTTTTTAGACATTTATTAAAAACAGAAAACAGAAATACCTTATGTAAATAAGTATTCAGACCCTTTACTCAGTACTTTGTTGAAGCACCTTTGGCAACAATTACAGCATCGAGTCTTCTTGGCTATGACGCAACAAGCTTGACACACCTGTATTTGGGGAATTTCTCCCATTCTTCTCTGCAGATCCTCTCAAGCTCTGTCAGGTTGGATGGGGAGTGTCGCTGCACATCTATTTTCATGTCTCTCCAGAAATCGGGTTCATGTCCCGTCTCTGGCTGGGCCACTCAAGGGCATTCAGAGACTTGTCCCAAAGCCACTCCTTCGTTATCTTGGCTGTGTGCTTAGGGTTGTTGTTCTGTTGGAAGGTGAACCTTCGCCCCAGTCGGAGGTCTTGAGCGTTCTGGAGCAGGTTTCAATCAAGGATCTCTCTGTACTTTGCTCCATTAATCTTTCCTTCGATCCTGACTAGTCTCCCAGTTCCTACTGCTGAAAAACATCCCCACAGCATGATGCTGCCACCACCATTCTTCACCGTAGGGATGGTGCCAGGTTTCCTCCAGACTTGACGCTTGGCATTCAGGCCAAATAGCTCAATTTTGGTTTAATCTGACCAGATAATCTTGTTTCTCATGGTCTGAGAGTCTTTAGGTGTCTTTTGGCAAACTCAAAGCAGGCTGTCATGTGCCTTTTCCGGAGGAGCGGCTTCCATCTGGCCACTACCATAAAGGGGTGATTGGTGGAGTGCTGCAGAGATGGTTGTCCTTCTGGAAGGTTTTCCCATCTCCACAGAGGAACTCTGGAGCTCTGTCAGAATGACCATCGACCAAGGCCCCGATTGCTCAGGCAGTCAGCTCTAGGACGAGTCTTGGTCGTTCCAAACTTCTTCCGTTTAAGAATGATGGAGGCTACTGTGTTCTTGGGGACCTTCAATGCTGCAGAGATGTTTTGGTACCCTTTCCCAGATCTGTACCTTGACACAATTATGTCTCTGCATTCTACAGACAAGTCCTTTGATCTCATGGCTTGGTGTTTGCTCTAACATGCACTGTCAACTGTGGGACCTTATATAGACAGATGTGTGCTTTTCCAAACCATGTCCAATCAATTTTATTTACCACCGAACGTAAGTTATTTGAAAACAAAAAATCTAACTAACTGATTGGATTAGTTTAGAAAATGTATTTTATTGTATGTTATTTATCTTTGTGTTGCATAAGATTAATTAATTCATAAATCTATCAATATACATGCACAAACATAGCTATAGAAACAAACGATTCTAAAAAAATCAACCTGCCATAGAGCATGCTGGGAAATATGATAATGATGGATGTGGTTTTGGTTCAAATTGATGTGTATGAGTTTCAGGCCTGTGTATTAGGGTAATAATACGAGGCCCTCAAAATGAAGTCTTATGAAATACATATGGTATTGTGTTAAATATATATATTTTTATTATTCACTTAGGATCTCACTTGGTGAAGTCTATAGGACACAAAAAGGGATGAATGCAACAACCATGTCTCTGTCCTTAACAAATACAGTCATGGGTGGTACCTCTACAATTTACTCAAATAATGAATAATGCTTTACACTAAGCAGTGTTAATTTAACACTATTCTGGTGTCTATATGGGTCCACAGACTCAACACTTTCGGTGTTGATTTCACACTGTCAGTGTTCATTTGTTTGTGTTTTAACACTGGAAAACTGGGCGCCTGTTCAGGAGAATAGAAATGTATTGTGTAGATCAAATATGATCTACTGTCAGACAGATTGAAATATTATATGACGTTGTGTGTGCGCTATTCATTATATTCCTATCTGCAACATGCAGTTCCAGATGCATCCCCACCATTAGTTGAAGGTAGCAAATCCAATAGTTTCTGAAAAGTAGTCGCTTTCTCAGATCTGTATTCAAATATTTTAAAAAGTAGTTGCTTTCTCAGATCTGTAGTCAAATAGTTATCTCCAACGGAACTGTTTGTTCCACCAAAAATAGTGACTTTCTATGAAGCATATTTATATCCGAGGTCTGACACTGACATACACTCACACAAATATGTCCACATGTCCAACCAATCCTCCACTGACATACACAGAGACATCCAGTGTGATGTCTGACGGTATGCGTCCTATTGGGTTAACCAAAGGGTCCTAAGTGTCAGCCAGTCGTGTGTAAGCTAGGGACATGAGCCAGCCAGCTGACTCTCATTTGGGTTGCAACTTGGTTGGCTGCTTCCTCAGCTGAATCTGCACATTACTGTAACCATAGAAATAGAAGTACTAGCTCTGCACATTGCTGTAACCATAGAAATAGAATTACTATAACAGTATTTTCATTCAAGTCAATGTTATCTGGTGGGTGGAACGGCGGCCATATTGAATGTACCCATAGGAATAGGCAATGAAGATAAGATAAGGAAGTTATATTTCTGTGACTGTGACTGACATTCTCTCTGTCGTCTAGGACCTAGGTGCCTCACCTACAGTGCCTTGCGAAAGTATTCGCCCCCCTTGAACTTTGCGACCTTTTGCCACATTTCAGGCTTCAAACATAAAGATATAAAACTGTATTTTTTTGTGAACGAATCAACAACAAGTGGGACACAATCATGAAGTGGAACAACATTTATTGGATATTTCAAACTTTTTTAACAAATCAAAAACTGAAACATTGTGTGTGCAAAATTATTCAGCCCCCTTAAGTTAATACTTTGTAGTGCCACCTTTTGCTGCGATTACAGCTGTAAGTCGCTTGGGTATGTCTCTATCAGTTTTGCACATCGAGAGACTGAAATTTTTTCCCATTCCTCCTTGCAAAACAGTTCGGGCTCAGTGAGGTTGGATGGAGAGCATTTGTGAACAGCAGTTTTCAGTTCTTTCCACAGATTCTCGATTGGATTCAGGTCTGGACTTTGACTTGGCCATTCTAACACCTGGCTATGTTTATTTTTGAACCATTCCATTGCAGATTTTGCTTTATGTTTTGGATCATTGTCTTGTTGGAAGACAAATCTCCGTCCCAGTCTCAGGTCTTTTGCAGACTCCATCAGGTTTTCTTCCAGAATGGTCCTGTATTTGGCTCCATCCATCTTCCCATCAATTTTAACCATCTTCCCTGTCCCTGCTGAAGAAAAGCAGGCCCAAACCATGATGCTGCCACCACCATGTTTGACAGTGGGGATGGTGTGTTCTGGGTGATGAGCTGTGTTGCTTTTACGCCAAACATAACGTTTTGCATTGTTGCCAAAAAGTTCAATTTTGGTTTCATCTGACCAGAGCACCTTCTTCCACATGTTTGGTGTGTCTCCCAGGTGGCTTGTGGCAAACTTTAAACGACACTTTTTATGGATATCTTTAAGAAATGGCTTTCTTCTTGCCACTCTTCCATAAAGGCCAGATTTGTGCAATATACGACTGATTGTTGTCCTATGGACAGAGTCTCCCACCTCAGCTGTAGATCTCTGCAGTTCATCCAGAGTGATCATGGGCCTCTTGGCTGCATCCCTGATCAGTCTTCTCCTTGTATGAGCTGAAAGTTTAGAGGGACGGCCAGGTCTTGGTAGATTTGCAGTGGTCTGATACTCCTTCCATTTCAATATTATCGCTTGCACAGTGCACATTGGGATGTTTAAATCTTGGGAAATATTTTTGTATCCAAATCCGGCTTTAAACTTCTTCACAACAGTATCTCGGACCTGCCTGGTGTGTTCCTTGTTCTTCATGATGCTCTCTGTGCTTTTAACGGACCTCTGAGACTATCACAGTGCAGGTGCATTTATACGGAGACTTGATTACACAAAGGTGGATTGTATTTATCATCATTAGTCATTTAGGTCAACATTGGATCATTCAGAGTTTGCTGCACTGAAAGTAAAGGTGGCTGAATAATTTTGCACGCCCAATTTTTCAGTTTTTGATTTGTTAAAAAAGTTTGAAATATCCAATAAATGTCGTTCCACTTCATGATTGTGTCCCACTTGTTGTTGATTCTTCACAAAAAAATACAGTTTTATATCTTTATGTTTGAAGCCTGAAATGTGGCAAAAGGTCGCAAAGTTCAAGGGAGCCGAATACTTTCGCAAGGCACTGTACCTGCTGCTACTGATCCTAGATCTGTTACGCTGTTTCTCTGACTCTCTGTCATTCTCCCTCTGTCCTCTAGGTGGCTCACCTACCTGCTGCTACTGATCCTAGATCTGGTCATCTGTCTGGCAGCTTGCCTGGGCCTGGCCAAGCAGTCTCGCTGGCTGCTGACCACGTGAGTAGCCTACTGCTGCTATTTCTGTTCGGTTCAATTCTTTACTATATTGTTTGGTCTGTCGATGCACTTGATTGAATTGGCTGCTTGGAGATTTGCCATGCCCATTTCCAAGAAATATACGTTTGTGGTTGATTGAATTGACTTGGAGACGTGCCATAACTGCCATTTCAAGAACCCCCCCACAGAATTTCAAGAGTGTTACTTGACCTGTTTTATGTGTCTTACATAACTTACATGAATTACAAATGCACTTGACTAAAATGGAAAAGGGAAGCCTTTTTTCTTCCTCACAGCCCGGTCTGGAATAGCTTGAATTATTTAGTTCTTCGTTTGTTGTGTGAAGCTGTTTCAAGCAGGGTTAGGGAAGCAGGAGAGCAACCAACTTTTTGAAGGGATATGTTGAAGCGAGAGAATTTCTATGAAATATAAAATAATTACTAAATGTACATCTTCACACACATACAACCTCCCATCTCATCTCAGTATCTATAGTCATCAATAATGATTTCCACTATAAGTACTCCAGCTCCTGCTGTACTGTGAGAGGGATTCCACAGGGCATGTAATGCATCACTCTGTGCACACACAAACAAACACACACACACACACACACACACACACACACACACACACACACACACACAGCATATAGTAAGCATGTACTCATCCAGTCCCTCTGTGCTCCGTGCTCACCCAGGCGCATAGCTTCCTGTCTCTTTCCATCAGTCATTTGGGCTGAGAACCAGGCTTGTATTATATCCTCAACCAACACCCCCTTAACACACACACTTCAATGAGTCAGTGAGTCAGGCCTCCCAGGGGAGTTTCGATCCATTCCATTCCACTAGGCATTTTACACATTTGAGATTAATTACAGTTGTGAAGGCCTGCTTGTGGGGTTTATGATGTGTGAACGGAGGTTCTTGTGGGCGTCAACCCCATTCTTGGTACCCGGGGATAGAGAGAGGAGAACTTTAGGTAGCACACAGCACCTACGTTTGTGGGGCCTAGCTGTGCAGAATATCCCAAATGGCACCCTATTTCCTATATACGTAGTGCAATAATGGGAACAGACGATACACAAACAGAACAGACGGTACACAATGCTGCAGGGCTGGTGGTTTTTCATTTTTACATTTCACCTTTATTTAACCAGGTAGGCCAGTTGAGAACAAGTTGTCATTTACAACTGCTACCTGGCCAAGATAAAGCAAAGCAGTGTGACAAAAACAACAACACAGAGTTACACATGGGATAAACAAACGTACAGTCAATAACACAATAGAAAAATCTGTATACAGCGTGTGCAAATTAATAAGTAAGGAGGTAAGGCAATAAATAGGCCATAGTGGCAAAGTAATTACAATTTAGCAATTAACACTGGAGTGATATATGTGCAGATGAGGATGTGCAAGTAGAAATACTGGTGTGCAAAAGGGTAGAAAAACAAAAACAATTATAGGGTGAGGTAGTTGGTTGGATGGGCTATTTACAGATGGGCTGTGTACAGCTGCAGCAGTCGGTAAGCTGCTCTGACAGCTGATGCTTAAAGTTAGTGAGGGAGATATAAGTCTCCAACTTCAGTGATTTTTGCAATTCGTTCCAGTCATTGGCAGCAGAGAACTGGAAGGAAAGGCGGCCGAAGTGGGTGTTGGCTTTGGGGATGACCAGTGAAATATACCTGCTGGAGCTCGTGCTACGGGTGGGTTTTGCTATGGTGACCAGTGAGCTGAGATAAGGCGGAGCTTTACCTAGTAAAGTCTTGTAGATGACCTGGAGCCAGTGGGTTTGGCGACAAATATGTAGCGAGGACCAGACAACGAGAGCATACAGATCGCAGTGGTGGGGAGTATATGGGGCTTTGGTGACAAAACGGATGGCACTGTGATAGACTGCATCTAATTTGCTGAGTAGAGTGTTGGAGGCTATTGGAGATGCTTAATATGAGTCTGAAAGGAGAGTTTACAGTCTAGCCAGATACCTAGGTATTTATAGTTGTCGACATATTCTAAGTCAGAACCGTCCAGAGTAGTGATGCCAGTCGGGCGGGCGGGTGCAGGCAGCGATTGGTTTAAGAGCATGCATTTTGTTTTATTAGCATTTATGAGCAGTTGGAGGCCAATGAAGGAGTGTTGTATGGCATTGAAGCTTGTTTGGAGGTTTGTTAACACAGTGTCCAAAGAAGGGCCAGATGTATACAGAGTGGTCGGCTGCGTAGAGGTGGATCAAGGAATCACCCGCAGCAAGCGCGACATCATTGATATAAACAGAAAAAAGAGTCGGCCCGAGAAGTGAACCCTTTGGCACCCCCATAGAGACTGTCAGGTCCGGACAACAGGCCCTCCAATTTGACACACTGAACTCTCACTGAGAAGTAGTTAGTGAACCAGGCGAGGCAGTCATTAGAGAAACCAAGGCTGTTGAGTCTGCCGATAAGAATATAGTGATTGACAGAGTCGAAAGCCTTGGCCAGGTTGATGAAGACGGCTGCACAGTACTGTCTTTTATCGATGGCAGTTATGATATCGTTTAGGACCTTGAGACCAGCTCGGAAACCGGATTGCATAGTGGAGAAGGTACGGTGGGACTCTAAATTGTCGATGATCTGTTTGTTCACTTGGCTTTCGAAGACTTTAGAAAGGCATAACAGGAAGGATTTAGGTCTGTAACAGTTTGGGTCTAGAGTGCCTCCCCTTTGAAGAGGGGATGACCGTGGAATGAGTGCTGCAGGATGCAAATTTCAGTTTGAATCTGACTGTGTATATTGGTTCCTAACTTCCCTGAAAAGTTGCATATCGCAGGGACTATTCGATGCTAGTGCAGTACACCACAGGATGTTTTTGTGCTGGTCAAGGGCAGTCAAGTCTGGAGTGAACCAAGGGCTATATCTGTTCTTAGTTCAACATTTTTTGAATGGGGCATGCTTATTTAAGATGGTGAGGAAAGCACTTTTAAAGAACAACCAGGCATCCTCTACTGACGGGATGAGGTCAATATCCTTCCAGGATACCCGGGCTTTGAACCGCATCACAAGAGACATGCCAAACAGGAGATGTATAAAAATATATATATCATTAATGCAATTTCAATGTTTGAGTTGCTTTGTGTATCACCAATTTTGTAGTGATGGGAAAATTAAGCTTCCTGAAGCATTGAGCATTCCCAGACAAATTTGTCAATAATAGGTTATTTACATGAGGCTTTGATCAACACATTGTACACCAGTGGCACCTGCTGGTCAAAATAATTTAGGGTTAGGGTTATTATAGATAACGTCGCACACACCGTAGCGCGTGCCTTTTTGTCTTCTACTGAAACCAATAGCAAACCAATCAGGTGGTTGTTCAACAAAGCAAAACTTTGGATGTTATTGATCACTTGCGTCTGATAAAGTGATACAAGCATCTGCACATTGCTTCGAAAGTAAACTGCTTAGCGGTTTTGATGCATGCTCCGGTATAAACCGTATCACGACACATTTTCTTGAGATGATTTTACTGCAACACTGCTCATTACATCCAAGTTTCTTAACATAGGAGTTTCAAAGAGTTGTCTGTCAAGGCGAGCTCATGAATATAGGCTCCCCTCCCACTCAGCCTGTTTGTACCTTTTCATAGTTTTTGATCATATCAATCCCCAGAAATATTATTGTGATGTTTCTGGCAATTTTACATGGGAATCAGAATGACTGTTCAAGCCCTTTAAATATTCAAATTTTAATGATAACATATTCACTTGAAGTCTTTGGACTGAAACTGGATGTATGCAACGAGCATGTCTCAGTCACTAACAAATTCATTCATGGTAACTCTACAAATCACTCGAAAGAAAAGGCATTCTGGGAAATATTCAAATTGCAACTAAAGCTTTACACTTAGCAGTGTGTTAATTTAACAATATTCAGTATCTATACAGGTCCACACTTTCAGTGTTAATTTAACACGGGGGAATTTGCTGTGTAGAACCAGCTCACCTGCTTTTCTCAATGATTTGACTATTAGATGTTTTTAAAATAGTTTAACCATGTTAAAATGAGAGTTCAGTTCACGTAACGGGGTTTACCTTAAAATGAGGGACAGATGTAAATTAATCACATGACATAAATAATAATCTTCAGAAATGACTGTGTCAAAGCAGCAAAATAACTTGGGGGATTAAGGAGATTAAGAATTTTGGGGATTAAGTGGGGCACACGTCATAAAAACTAGATTCAAAAGTTTGTTGTTGTAGTACATTAAGAATTTCAAATGTCATGGTATATCCTTGTGTGTAGCAATGTCACATATGTAATTTGATTTAATTGAGACAAATCCATTTGATTGTTAAAATGGGCCTATGATTTCCTTTAAAAAAAATGTGTACTCTTGCAAGTATTCTAATACTGACGTCCGTTCAGATATTTGAATATTCAAATAACCGTGCCTGCCCATCCCTATGCACTATATAGAGAATAGGGTACCATTAGGACACAACCCAGAGCTGCCCTCTCTCTGTGTTGGTGTGTGTGTGCATCAGGCTTTATGTTTATGTCTTGTTGTTTATGTATCTGTCTATGCATGTAATGAACCACCCAGGCTTCATCTGCCACTGCCCCAGTCCCTGCTCCTTCTCATAGATCAGTGATCTGCCTGCCTGAGCACAAAAGCCAATGGTAGCTTGCTTGATTTGAAGCTGACTTTGGCGGCCCGGGGTTGTGTGGCCTGGCCTTACGTGGTGTAGTGTTGTGTGTTCAATAAAGGCACGCTGGGTTATTATTCCTGCCGACTGGGTCACCCAGAGCACACACACACACACTCTGTCTCTTGCTCACTTTAATTGAGGCCTCCATGGCCCAGTGGACCCACATAACCACTCATTAAGCACTTACAGTACAGTAGGGCAGAGCGGGCACCTATCCTTCCACACCACTGACTTCAACCACCCACCGTAGTTCCCAGAGGTCATACGCACACACAGCCTGTGTAGCCCCCCAGAGCCCACACGTGT
The DNA here is from genome assembly GCF_057628025.1 of Oncorhynchus mykiss. Taxonomy (NCBI): domain Eukaryota; kingdom Metazoa; phylum Chordata; class Actinopteri; order Salmoniformes; family Salmonidae; genus Oncorhynchus; species Oncorhynchus mykiss. Next base: position 8,029,454 of record NC_143041.1, read on the forward strand.
GCAAACACACACACACACACAAATCAGAGAACACACACCGCTGTTATGCTCTTGAGGAAGACCCTTGATTATGGATTTTATTGCACATATGTTCAACTTTTCTCATGGGCTATACAGTAAATGGCTGTCAAAGCTGCATATTCTCAACTCACAAATAAGACTACTACTGTTAATAATGAACTTCTTTATCATTCTGACTGTGCTCACAAACTGTCCTGATAGACAACGACCCTGGCTTCTCTTCTCACACGTCAATGCAAACACAGGAAGCGAGAGGACGGGTGTGTGAGAGAGAGAAGGGTCGTACAGCTGTGGGAACTCACAATGCCAATAATGCTGCCAGTTGTGGATTGGATTAGTAGGAGAGCTGTGATGTGTTATGACCTGAATGATGCACACCACACACACACACACACACACACACACAGACACACACAGACACACACAGACACACACGTACACAGACACATACATACACACATACACAGACACACACTCACACACACGGCTCAGAGAGACAAATAGGCTCATTGTATTCCTAACCACTTACTGCACACATTCATATTGCATGTGATGAGAGAGGTGGCTGGACAACTCAACACTAGTCCATTTCATTTTCTTGGAAATATTGTGGTAATTTATGATTGGACCCAATGAGTATTGATCCCCTTGCATGCATATGTAGATGATGTGAAATAGCTAGCTAGCTAGCTAGCGGTGCATGCTAGCAGTGTTCAATTGGTGATGTTACTCGCTCGAAAGCAATGCATGTCTGTCCATGGGGGGGATGGTTAGAAGAGAGCAGGGAGGATGAATGTTCCATTGCCTGCATCGTGTACTCGTAAAGAGGCTGTTATCGACTGGAGGACAACAGAGATGACGCACGCTGACATCTCTCCTCCTGTTCATACACTGTTCACTACAGAGCATTCTCAGTCTCCAGAGAGAGGCCTTTGACCTTTGACCTTTTTGTTGTATGACTGACTAGGCAGAGTGACAGCCCAATCAGATAATGACATCATCTTTTATTATCACATCCTTGATGACCACAGATTTCTAATGTTTTGTGGCCAGTGTTATAGTTATTCTAGTGTGTTATTAACAGTGTTATAATACCCACAATTCTGTCTCTCTGTGTGTCCCTGCAGGATGATGGTGTTTGGGGTGCTGACGTTGATCCTGAGCTGGGCGTCTCTGGGAGTTGACCTTGCCACAGCTGTGGTGAGTGACTGTGACTCCAAGGCCTGTGTACCAAATGGAACCGTATACAGTGCATTCGGAAAGTATTCAGACCCCTTCACTTTTTCCACATTTTGTCATCAAATGTATTTATGAAGCCCTTTTTACATTAGCTGATGTCACAAAGTGCTGTACAGAAACCCAGCCTAAAACCCCAAACAATGCAGATGTAGAAGAAAGTTGACTAGGAACACCTCCCTAGAAATGCAGGAACCAAGGAAGAAACCTAGAGAGGAACCAGGCTCTGAGGGGTGGCCAGTCCTCTTCTGGCTGTGCCGGGTTGAGATAATAACAGTACATGGCCAAAATGTTCAAACGTTCATAGATGACCAGCAGGGTCAAATAATAATAATAATCACAGTGGTTGTAGACTGTGCAACAGGTCAGCACCTCATGAGTAAATGTTGGTTGGCTTTTCATAGCCGAGCATTCAGAGTTAGAAACAGCAGGTGCTGTAGAGAGAGAGAGAGAGTGGAAAACAGCAGGTCCGGGACAAGGTCAGGATTTCATAGCCGGAGGCAGAACAGTTGAAACTGGAGCAGCAGCACGACCAGGTGGACTGGGGACAGCAAGTAGTCATCAGGCCAGGTAGTACTGAGGCATGGTCCCAGGGCTCAGGTCCTCCGGGAGGGGAGGGAGAGAGAGAGAGAGAATTAGAGGGAGCATACTTAAATTCACACAGGACACCGGATAAGACAGGAGAAATACTCCAGATATAATAGACTGTACCCTAGCCCCTCAACACAAACTATTGCAGCATAAATACTGGAGGCTGAGACAGGAGGGGTCGGGAGACACTGTGGCCCTGTCCGACGGTACCCCCGGACAGGGCCAACCAGGAAGAACATAACTTTGCCAAAGCACAGCCCCACACCACAAGAGGGATATCTTCAACCACCAACGTACTACCCTGAGACAAGGCTGAGTATAGCCCAAGAAGATCTACCCCATGGTTGAGTGGCCTGCTCTAGGAATAAACTTGGTGGTTCCAAACTTCTTCCATTTAAGAATGATGGAGGCCGCTGTGTTCTTGGGGACCTTCAATGCTGCAGACATTTTTTGGTACCCTTCCCCCAGATCTGTGCCTCGACACAATCCTGTCTCGGAACTCTACGGACAGTTCCTTCAACCTCATGACATGGTTTTTCCTCTGACATACATGTACACTGTCAAATATGGGACAGGTTTCCAATTAATTGAATTTAACACAGGTGGACTCCAATCAAGTTGTAGAAACATCTCAAGGAAGATCAATGGAAACAGGATGCACTTGAGCTCAATTTCGAGTCTCATAGCAAAGGGTCTGAATACTTATGTAAATAAGGTATTTCTGTTTTCAAAAATGTCTAAAAACCTATTGTTGCTTTGTCATTATGGGGTATTGTGTGTAGATTGATTAGGACATTTTTCTATTTAATCCATTTTAGAATAAGGCTGTAACGAAACAAAAAGTGGATAAGGTCAAGGGGACTAAATACTTTACTTTGTTTTACTGTGTGTGTGTATATATATATATATATATATATATATATATATATATATATATGTATATACAGTACCAGTCAAAAGTTTGGATACAACTACTCATTCAAGAGTTTCTTTATTTTTACTGTAACACATATGGAATCATGTAGTAACCAAAATAGTGTTAAACAAATCAAAATATATTTTAGATTTTAGATTCTTCAAAGTAGCCACCCTTTGCCTTGATGACAGCTTTGCACACTCTAGGCATTCTCTCAACCAGCTTCATGAGGAATTGCTTTTACAACTGTCTTGAAGGAGTTCCCATATATGCTGAGCACTTGTTGGCTACTTTTCCTTCACTCTGTGGTCCAACTCATCCCAAACCATCTCAGTTGGGTTGAGGTCAGGTGATTGTGCAGGCCAGGTCATCTGATGCAGCACTCCATTACACTGCTTGGTCAAATTGCCCTTACACGGACAGATTTCCACCGGTCTAATGTCTATTGCTTGTGTTTCTTGGCCCTAGCAAGTCTCTTCTTATTATTGGTGTCCTTTAGTAGTGGTTTCTTTGCAGGAATTTGACCATGAAGGCCTGATTCACTCAGTCTCCTCTGAACAGTTGATGTTGAGATGTGTCTGTTACTTGAACTCTGTGAAGTATGTATTTGGGCTACAATCTGAGGGGCAGTTAACTCTAATGAACTTATCCTCTGCAGCAAAGGTAACTCTGGTTCTTCCTTTCCTGGGGTGGTTTTTGTTTTTTGTGACTGCACTTGAAGGAACTTTTAACCTCTCTGGGATATGTGGGATGGTAGTGTCCCACCTCGCCAACAGCCAGTGAAAGTGCAGGGGGCCAAATTCAAAACATCAAAAATCTCATAATTAAAATTCCTCAAGCATTCAAGTATTTACACCATTTTAAAGATAAAACTCTTGTTAATCCAGCCACAGTGTCTGATTTCAAAAAGGCTTTACACCACAAAAGATTATGTTAGATCACCACCAAGTCACAGAAAAACACAGCCATTTTTCCAGCCAAAGAGAGGAGTCACAAAAAGCACAAATGGAGATAAAATTAATCACTAACCTTTGATGATCTTCATCAGATGACACTCATAGAACTTCATGTTACACAATACATGTATGTTTTGTTCGATAAAGTAAATATTTATATTAAAAATCTAATTTTACATTGGCGCGTTACGTTCAGTAGTTCTAAAACATGCAGTGATTTTGCAGAGAGCCACATCAATTTACAGAAATACTCATAAATGTTGATGAAAAAACAAGTGTTATACATGGAATTAGAGATATACTTCTCCTTAATGCAACCGCTGTGTCAGATTTCAAAAACACTTTAAAAAAAAAGCAAACCATGCAATAATCTGAGTACAGCGTTCAGACAACAAAGCATATTTGCAATGTTTTTTTTTCAAGACCTCTGCTATCTGCCCTGTCATGCTGTCAATTAACTTCTGGGCCACATTCTGAATGATGGCAGCCCGTTCTTGCATAATCAATGCTTGGAGTTTGTCAGAATCTGTGGGTTTTTGTTTGTCCACCCACCTCTTGAGGATTGCCCACTGTTCTCAATGGGATTAAGGTCTGGGGAGTTTCCTGGCCATGGACTCAAAATATCAATGTTTTGTTCCCCGAGCCACTTAGTTATCACTTTTGCCTTATGACAAGGTGCTCCATCATGCTGGAAAAGGCATTGTTCATCACCAAACTGTTCCTGGATGGTTGGGAGAAGCATGGCATATGGTTCACATCGTTTTCATGCTCATCAAACCATTCAGAGAGCATTCATGCCTTGTGGATGAGGTCATTTTCATCCTATGGGGGCATAGCCATGGTAGCCAAAATAATGGCCTGCACAGCATTTTTAAACATGACTCTAAGCAGGAACCACACCTGTATGGAAGCACCTGCTTTCAATATACTTTGTCTCCCTCATTTACTCAAGTGGTTTCATTATTTTGGCAGTTATGATATGATAATGGGCCTACATATACAATAGTCTTCACTCTGTCCAGCTTGTTAACAGTCATTGAAAAACATCTATGTATAGAGGACCATTTTTTGCCCCTATGGGCCCTGATCAAAAGTTGTGCACTATGTAGGGAATAGCGTGCAATTTCTGAAACAACTCAGGACCATGTCTATGTCCATATCCAACTGTTACTGCTACTGTGCTAATCAATTCTTACCATGGCTGACAGCTAAGACGAATTGCTTTGGGGCCATGATTGTTCACACTCACTTTGAAAGTGTGTCTGTCTTTGTGTGCCTGTGCGAGTCTGAGAGAAATCACATTAAATAGCTTTCCGTCAGAAATCCTTAGGGATATGCCTTCATATATGCTCTGAATACATAACCACAACGTGTTCACATGAAGCCATAATGCATTTACATAGACAAGTACTACTGCTGTCTAAAAAAGTGTCATTGGAATCCTGTGTCTTGGATCAGATTAAACCAGGTATGAAAAGATATTGAGGAGAAAGAGTTAGAGAGAGAAAAGGGCAGCAGGAAAAGGAGGAGAAACCAGGTTACATTTAGTTACCAGAGGTTTGAAATCTGAAGGTTATTGGTGCCTACCCTTGTTTCATCCTTCATTCTCCTGGGAACTAGTCCCTCTCTCTCCTGAAGGTTTTGATCATCACTACCTATCAGCTGTGAATTAACTTAATATAACTCAACCCCATAACTACTACTAAACAGCTGTTACAGTAACCAGTAAACCAGATCATGAGTCATCATTTATAAAACCAACTGGTCAATGATGTTATGTCAGGGATTATGTGATGAATGATGGTCCTATTCAAGTCTTGAAATTCCATCACATTTCAAATGAGAGCGATTACTCATATGACTGTATCTCTGTTTATATCCTGGAGAATCTGAATGCATGTGAATTTCTGGTTTGAATACAGGAAGATGAATAGATGCTGCTGTGTTTGAGTCACCACATGCCTAAGGCTCGTCGTGTTCCCTTTCTCTTTAGTTTGTTTGTTGTTGTTCCCCCCCACATTTGACTTGGGGCTGTGGATCATGGAAAATGCATAGTGCATAAGGCAAAGGGCTAGTTGCTGAACGCAGGCTACAATCGAACTGAAAGATTCCAAGTCAATATTGCATGTTTTATTTTAGGCTGTAGTTTAGGTTGAGACTTCAAGGCTGGGTTTGATCATACATGCACGTACGCACACATACGCACACGCACACACACATCTCATTTAACTGGGCCACACCATGCAGCCAGGCCTGGATACAGCAGCTCATAGCTTTCTATGAGATCTACAGTGCCTACTCTGCTTCCTCTCAATGAGGTGTTAATATAATACATTTTTAAAAATCACAAATAATATTTTATATTATTAATTTCAAACAACGGCATTAGCATGAGAAGAACTTACCTGTCCAAAACGATGTCCTCTCCGTTCAAAAAATATTCCTCCATTTGGGAATCGCTAAATGAATCGTCCTCCAACAATCTCTGTCTCACTTTCCTGATCAATTTCTTCTAAAATTGTGTGTACATCTGTATATCTAGACTTAGATTTAGCTTTCCCTGACTTAGTCGCCATAATGATTGATATACAGTGCCTTGCGAAAGTATTCGGCCCCCTTGAACTTTGCGACCTTTTGCCACATTTCAGGCTTCAAACATAAAGATATAAAACTGTATTTTTTTGTGAAGAATCAACAACAAGTGGGACACAATCATGAAGTGGAACGACATTTATTGGATATTTCAAACTTTTTTAACAAATCAAAAACTGAAAAATTGGGCGTGCAAAATTATTCAGCCCCTTTACTTTCAGTGCAGAAAACTCTCTCCAGAAGTTCAGTGAGGATCTCTGAATGATCCAATGTTGACCTAAATGACTAATGATGATAAATACAATCCACCTGTGTGTAATCAAGTCTCCGTATAAATGCACCTGCACTATGATAGTCTCAGAGGTCCGTTAAAAGTGCAGAGAGCATCATGAAGAACAAGGATCACACCAGGCAGGTCCGAGATACTGTTGTGAAGAAGTTTAAAGCCGGATTTGGATACAAAAAGATTTCCCAAGCTTTAAACATCCCAAGGAGCACTGTGCAAGCGATAATATTGAAATGGAAGGAGTATCAGACCACTGCAAATCTACCAAGACCTGGCCGTCCCTCTAAACTTTCAGCTCATACAAGGAGAAGACTGATCAGAGATGCAGCCAAGAGGCCCATGATCACTCTGGATGAACTGCAGAGATCTACAGCTGAGGTGGAAGACTCTGTCCATAGGACAACAATCAGTCGTATATTGCACAAATCTGGCCTTTATGGAAGAGTGGCAAGAAGAAAGCCATTTATTAAAGATATCCATAAAAAGTGTTGTTTAAAGTTTGCCACATGTTTGGTGTGTCTCCCAGACACACCACACATGTGGAAGAAGGTGCTCTGGTCAGATGAAACCAAAATTGAACTTTTTGGCAACAATGCAAGACGTTATGTTTGGCGTAAAAGCAACACAGCTGAACACACCATCCCCACTGTCAAACATGGTGGTGGCAGCATCATGGTTTGGGCCTGCTTTTCTTCAGCAGGGACAGGGAAGATGGTTAAAATTGATGGGAAGATGGATGGAGCCAAATACAGGACCATTCTGGAAGAAAACCTGATGGAGTCTGCAAAAGACCTGAGACTGGGATGGAGATTTGTCTTCCAACAAGACAATGATCCAAAACATAAAGCAAAATCTACAATGGAATGGTTCAAAAATAAACATATCCAGGTGTTAGAATGGCCAAGTCAAAGTCCAGACCTGAATCCAATCGAGAATCTGTGGAAAAAACTGAAAACTGCTGTTCACAAATGCTCTCCATCCAACCTCACTGAGCTCGAGCTGTTTTGCAAGGAGGAATGGGAAAAAATGTCAGTCTCTCGATGTGCAAAACTGATAGAGACATACCCCAAGCGACTTACAGCTGTAATCGCAGCAAAAGGTGGCGCTACAAAGTATTAACTTAAGGGGGCTGAATAATTTTGCACGCCCAATTTTTCAGTTTTTGATTTGTTAAAAAAGTTTGAAATATCCAATAAATGTCGTTCCACTTCATGATTGTGTCCCACTTGTTGTTGATTCTTCACAAAAAAATACAGTTTTATATCTTTATGTTTGAAGCCTGAAATGTGGCAAAAGGTCGCAAAGTTCAAGGGGGCCGAATACTTTCGCAAGGCACTGTATATATATATATATATATATATATATATATGTAACATGCGTTGCTCCTTCCGGTATGAAACTTCAATGGCAAATGACCCTCTTTACACCGGAGTTTACTACATGGGTTGGTCTTCCAACACATACACATTACATATTGCCGTTTACCTCAGCTCATTGGCTATCTACCCAGCTAGATTTCTAGATGATCAGTGGTCATTGGGTTAAAATAGTCAATCAACGAAACAGCGGTCATATCATTGGTGCACAATGATGTCATTACTTGTTGTCTTCAAATTGGTTTCTTTCAGTCAAATGACCCATCAGGTTTGGTTGTGTTACAAACAAACCAGTTGATTGCAATGAAACCAAACATGACTGGAAAAGTCACGTTTAGTGTGTGTATTTACATTGAATGCGTCGTCGAAAATGGAATGAGACGGAATTCACGACACAAGCGGTTCACAAAATGTTTCGTGTTTGGCTATAAAAATTGATTTTATCAAACAAAAGACCATTCATTGTGTAACAATGAGCATTGGGATTGCAAACAGAGGAAGATCGTCAAAGGTAAACTATTTATTTTATTGTAGTTTGTGATTTTGTTGAACCTGTGCTGGTTGAAATAGTTGTTTTTTATGGGTCTCTATCCTCAGATAATCGCATCGTATTCTTTCGCAGTAAATCCTTTTTTCAATCTGACAACGCAGTTGGATTAGCAAAATTCTAGGCTTTCGAAACATGTGACACTTGTATTTTCATGAATGTTTAATATGACTATTTATGTAGCGATCACCGTATGTTGTCGAATTTCATCCCGGGTTCGGTGCAGAGAGGTTAAGGGCTTGTAAGTAAGTATTTCACGGTAAAGTCTACACTTGTTGTATTCGGCACATGTGACAAATAAAGTTTGATTTGATTACGGCCGGTTGTGATACACACGCATGCGCACACGCTCCCAGGCACAGAGAAGGATTATATAGTAGATACTATATCATTCACAAATCTAGGATCAGGCCCCCCTTGACCATGTAATCATTGATACCCCCTCCCTTGGAATGGAAGAATGGAATGAATCTATCTGATCATCTTGGAACAAACAATGTGAAGAGAATGGTGTAGAATCAGGAAGTGGCACACCATAGAGCACCCCTGTGATTTGTTCCAAACATAAGCATCCTGACCTCAGTTTGCCTCTAAGCAACCCAGGCTTGTGTTTATAGGCCCAAAAAAAGTGTGTGTGTGTGTGTGTGTGTGTGTGTGTGTGTGTGTGTGTGTGTGTGTGTGTGTGTGTGTGTGTGTGTGTGTGTGTGTGTGTGTGTGTGTGTGTGTGTGTGTGTGTGTGTGTGTGTGTGTGTGTGTGTGTGTGTGTGTGTGTGTGTGTGTGTGTGTGTGTGTGTGTGGATGTGTGTGTGTGTGTGTGTGGATGTGTTTAACTATTCTTGTGGGGACCAGAAGTCCCCACAAGAATAGTAAACAAACAAAAAGTCACCACAAGGTCAAATGCTATTTCTAGGTGGTTTAGGATTAAGGTTAGAATTAGTGTTAGGGTTAGAATGACGTTAAGGGTCACTGTTAGGAGCTAGGGTTAGTTTAAGGGTTAGGAGCTAGGGTTAGGGTTAGGTTTTTGGTTTAGGTTAGGGTAGGAGTACAGGTTAGGGGTTAGAGAAAATAGGATTTTGAATGGGACTGAATTGTGTGTCCCCACAAGGTTAGCTGTACACGACTGTGTGTGTATGTGTTGTTGCTGATGCTGCAGTTGTTGTGATGTTGTGACACTAATGAAGGGAGGGAAACTCCTGTCATCTGGAGTAAAAGAACACCGGGGCACATAATACATTAATGCATAATGAATTCCTTCACAAGAATAATTATAGACGGAGCAGAGCGGCCGGTATGAAGCACACACACACACACACTCTCTCTCTATAGGCTTTATGGAACAATATACTCACAAACAGTTGGATTTGGAGAAGAGGCAAAATAGGCAGCTTTTCATCTGTGGTATATAGAGGCTCATTAGTTGAACCCTGAGAGACCTGTACGTATTCCTATTAGTTTTGTGGTTTTTAAAAATGTCCTTTCTTCTTGTGTTCAGGGCACCAGTGACTTCTGTGTGATCCCAGACAAGTTCATCATGAACCAGACCAAGGACCTGATCAGTTCTGGTGAGTTACAGACAAGCTATGCTTTTGATGTCACTTTAATGAACCTTACAAGGTGTTTATACCCACCCCGGGCTGTAATCACATTATACTTAAAGAGATCAATGTAATTGCTAAGTCTTTCTGACTTGTTGGTGTCTCCCTGTTCTCTACAGATATAGTGCATTACTACCTGTACTGCAGCCAGACCCTCCCCAACCCATTCCAGCAGGTAATACTCATCACCAGCAGCACCAGGTCAATGATACCTGCTTTGACCTTTCTGTCTCCCTGTTTCTATCTGACCTCTTTCTGTCTCTTTCTCTCTACCTTTATCCCCTTCTGTCTTGTACTCACACTCTCTCTGTCGCTCCCCCCTCCTCCTCCTCCATCCCTCCATCCCTCCCTTATGGTGTTCAGTAAGGTCTCCAAGAAGGCAAGGTGGTTTTTAGGTCAGGGCAGTGAGAAGTAGTCATTCTCTCTCCAGCCTCAACTAGCTCCATAACCCAGTAGAGTTCAGATCCTATTATGCTGGGCTTGTAGACATGCCCCGAAGGTTCAAGAGAATGCAGCAACAGAGTGCAGGGAAGCGTTACCCAGCCTGCTCAGTCAGCACACATTCACCTGAGTATGGAAGCAGAGATCGCTCACTGAGACACACATACACTCACAGTTATTGGATCGTAGACATGCCACTGAGACAAATTCTGAAAATGTTTAGATCAAAGGAGATCAATTATGGCTGCTGCTATGGTTGCTAGTTTGGGGTAATTGACTGTCTCGCTTCCATTAAGGACTGTCTGTGCCATTGGGCACTCATTGTCCCAGTCTATTTTGTAATGGTTGGGGACACTCAAACTGTTGTTTTGATTTACTGTGATATGACAGGTTAACCCATTAATGATGTTAGATGTTGTTTGATGGTTTAAATCTACACCACAAATTCTCCAGTGTTAAAAATCATAGCAAAATGAACACAGTGTTAAAACGACACTGAAAGTGTTGCGACTGTGGCAGGGTCTCTTCTGGAAAATGTGTTAGCATGGCGCAGTGGTCTAGGGCACTGCATCGCAGCTGTGCCACCAGAGACTCTGGGTTCGAGCCCGGTCTCTGTCGCAGCCGGCCGCGACCGGGAGGTCCATGGGGCGACGCACAATTGGCCTAGCGTAGTCCGGGTTAGGGAGTGTTTGCGACTCCTGTGGCGGGCCGGGTGCAGTGCACGCTAACCAGGTCGCCAGGTGCATGGTGTTTCCTCCGACACATTGGTGCCGCTGGCTTCCGGGTTGGATGCGCGCTGTGTTAAGAAGCCGTGCGGCTTGGTTGGGTTGTGTTTCGTTGATGGAGCATGCATCTAGCCGCCTGCACGCATGCAGGCGGCTAGATGCTCTCCCTGCAGTCTGTTCCTCAAGTCTGTTTTGACCTGCAATAACAGAAAGAACAATAAGAGAAGGGAGAGGGACAAAGAGGATCTACTTTCACATTTAAATGTTCTTACTCGTTTCATTGCAGAGAAGTCCCTCTTACAATTAACGGAAGACACTGTTATAGTCAGTGGAATTTCTGCCAACTGGCTAAGGCAGGGGTAGAGCTGCCCCCACTCAAATTGCGAGGCCAGCTTTGTCATTGCCGTCAGCTGATTCAACCCCTGAAATACATGAAAAACTAAAAGATGTACAGCATTAAAGAAGAGCAAACAGAGTGGTAGTTCAACAGGAAAAAGGGTTGGTCAAAACTGGCCTAAAATGTTCTCTTCAAAAGATTGTCACACTCATTCGATACTGTGAATGCTCCAACTAGCACATGTTGCTTGTAAGAGGGCCACTCTTGGAGCACAGCATCCTCTGGCGCTTGCACAAACTGCCTGGTGAGGAGGATCAGGTTAACGGTGTTTATCCTCTCACTGGAGAACGCAGACTGAGTTCCCAACACACTGGAGGCCCCCAGAATCTCCAGGTGTTGGAACCTCTGTTCTAGGCTGTCCTGGAGGCCCCCAGAATCTCCCGGTGTTGGAACCTCTGTTCTAGGCTGTCCTGGAGGCCCCCTGAATCTCCCGGTGTTGGAACCTCTGGTCTAGGCTGTCCTGGAGGCCCCCAGAATCTCCAGGTGTTGGAACCTCTGGTCTAGGCTGTCCTGGAGGCCCCCAGAATCTCCAGGTGTTGGAACCTCTGGTCTCGGCTGTCCTGGAGGCCCCCAGAATCTCCAGGTGTTGGAACCTCTGGATTCGGCTGTCCTGGAGGCCCCCAGAATCTCCCGGTGTTGGAACCACTGGTCTAGGCTGTCCTGGAGGCCAACAATATATGGATCCATGACCTAATTACAGCACAAAGCAGAAAATAAGTGATTAAGAGCTGTTTGTTTTAGTTTATCAAACACAATGTAACATTGGTTTCATCACAACATTTGAAAATAAATGTTTTTACCTCCTCTCTAAACCCAGCTCAGAACTGCTTCCTGGTCTTGGTCTCCACCTGGCCTCTCCCTCGCCTCCTCCTTGATGTTGAATGCGCCCAGACCCATTGGGACATGGATGTCCTGGTGGAGTTAGCTCAGAAATGACCCCTGGGAATCACCAGAATGTTTTATGACGAGGAGTGATGCCATTGTCACAGGGACCTACAGCAAAAGAGTTGTTTTGCTTGAAGTAATTATAATGAAGTGTCAGAAGTTCTTAAATATTTCAGTGAGTAGTGCTGTCCTTTGACTCTGTTAAACTGAGACATTTGCCCTTGTTTGAACATGAAGATAGAAAAGAATGTACCTGCTCTTTTATGGGCAGGAAGTTTACATCCTCTAATTGGAATATAATTTGAAAGCCACGTCAGGTGAGGCAGCACATCCGCCAGCAGGTAAAGTGCTGCCACAAATCTGTAGAGTTAGAAAAGTTTGTCACTCAACAATGATACATCAATTGACAATACAAAACAGGTTTTAAAAGCCATATCGTGGACCACTCAAATAGAGTTTTGAGACACGGAAGGCAGTAATAGCAACATAGTACATTATTTAATTTGGAGTCCACTATAATCTACAATACATCTAGGCCTACCTGTACGTGGCACAGAAAGCGTAGAGCAGGGATGCAAACTGGTGAGGGCCCTAAAGGTGACACATTTTTGGGACACTGAAACACGCAAAGAGTTAAATATATATATATGTGTGTGTCACGATCGTCTGTAGAATTAACAGACCAAGGCGCAGCTAACGTAGAGTTCCACATGTTTAATAAGTGAAACTGAGCAAAACAATACAGAACAAACGAAAAGTGCCGTCAATGCAGTGTTCAAAGGCACTACACAAAAACAAGGTCCCACAACAAACAGGTGGGAAAAGGCTGCCTAAATAGGATCCCCAATCAGAGACAACGATAGACAGCTGCCTCTGATTGGGAACCATACCAGGCCAACGTAGATATAACAAAACTAGAATGCCCACCCTAGTCACACCCCGACCTAACCCCAAAATAGAGAATAAATTATCTCTAAGGTCAGAGCGTGACAATATGCTTTAAAACGCTAATTTCTAGTGACTTTTAGGCTGGATCCCATCTTGAAATTCAGGTTTTAACTGTACTAATTAAACAACAAAGAATATGATCTACATGATCAGTGTCTGTATATAAAATAAAAAGTGGATAATGTGAACCAAACTCATAGCAAAAAAATAAGGAAAGCAATCCAATGTTATTTCTTGCCTAGACTTTACTGTGAAAGACACGCAAGTCCAGAGAAAAAACAATACACTAATATTGCAGTTAGCCATGACAGCCTTTATAATAGAACGCTTGTGACCACATACATGTTAATATAGCACTTGGGGAAAAAACATCTTAAAGTAGAAATAGAAGTAAATAAAAAGGCATTCTATTTTTGCTCTATTATTGTGGCCACTATAGTAGACATTGATTTAAGGGCACAAGGCTCCATGTGTGCAAAAATAACGTTCACTGAGTAAAAGATAAAGTAATCCCCCCTCACTCACACAAAAGTGTTACAGTATGATGTCAAGTTCAACATAAAAGCAATATCTTTGGGCTACACTGCGTGTTATTACATTGTACACTTTCTGCCTGTACTACAATGTGCTAGCAGCAGAGCATGAGACTCTTTGTTGGCATAATTGATCTTTCAGGCAGAGAGTGCATCTGGCATACCCCTTTTTATCCACCTTATTGAAAAAGAAGGAAAGTGTGTGGTGTTCCTTTTCACCTCCATTGGCATCCAGCTTAAGCTAGGCCCAGCTCCAGCTACACTTGATCCCTGAATCCCCTTAGCAATGCCTAATGTTCACCTAATTCTCTCATTCTGAAAATTAACCACATAGAGGGAATACATTTCTTCATAGATAGTAGTTAGTTCATTAGCTAGCTAACTATTTAACATTTCACACAGATTGCCAGGGTCCAGTGAGAAACTAATGTTATAGCTTGAGGAACGGCAAGGAGACGTATACCAGTTAATACTATAGCTAATTGGTTCCTCGAGCTCTGCTAACGTTACCTCATCTAATGTTAAAATGTTAATTCAGCAAATTTTCACACCGTAAACTCAATTATTTGATCAGCTAATGTTGCTCAACATTTCTCTGGCTAGCTAACGGAGAATTCGATCCAGCTACTGTAGAAAGATACTTAACAATTCTAACAATTCTTGTTCCACCACACTTGCTTCCTCACCTCAAACTTTCCAAATGCCAGTTATTTTTCGGTTACAGCTCATGAAGTATGCTTCATCACCTTCTCATCTCCGTCTCCAGGCTTGTCACCTACCTCTTCGTTTCGCTGAGATCAGCCACGGCCAGGTTCTGGGACAGCCAGCGAACATCCTTTACTTCCTGCAAAATAGAGTTATTTTGAGTGTAGATGCAGTAGGTAAACAAGATGAGACCAGAGTAGCCAAGCGAAGGAGTGTGATACATAATCTCATGTAGGGGACATCAGCAAATCAGGCCAGAGCAAGATGGTGGGCAGGACAAGCCACAGACACCATCCACGGGAAGGCATCCTTTAGCTGTTTTGACACACCACTATGTTGTCCTGTTTGAAGATGAGAAAAATGATTTGTATCACAAGACATAGTGTAAATGGTAGCTTCAGTCTTTACTAAGTCTTTCTTAACAAAACGATAACTCTCTTATAAAATAAAATCGGTATTTCCCTTCTAAACTGGGTAGGTATGGGTTTTGTTCTATTTTTATTGTCATCTTTTGTCATTTTTCTTCGCCAACGGTCATAATGTAATGTCCATCCTTTTTCTCAACGTCTTTCTCTTTTTTCCCAGGCCTTCCGTTAACCAGGGCAACTCTCCCATTGGCCACAGCCTAACAAGCAACCTTATTGGTCAAAACTTAAAACTAAACAAACCTATTCACTTGTAAATGACCAATTAATTATAACAAATCAACTCAATACTTGGTTCTACCACGGGTATTACATAAGACTTAGTGTTGTGTCC
This sequence comes from Oncorhynchus mykiss, assembly GCF_057628025.1. NCBI lineage: Eukaryota > Metazoa > Chordata > Actinopteri > Salmoniformes > Salmonidae > Oncorhynchus > Oncorhynchus mykiss. Next base: position 8,044,963 of record NC_143041.1, read on the forward strand.
ATACCAGTCATCACCACAGCCCCATCAGTGCCCAGGTCGTACAATCTCTCTGTTGGTATCTTTTTGATGTGCAGCACCTCCTTGATGGTGGCAACGATGGTGTCTGCCTGGCCATCAGGGACTGACACCAGGTCCAGGAACTAGTTTTAAAGGTATCCCTCTTTGTCCATGTATCTAGAAAACATACACAAATCCATAAACCATTTCATTATTACTCATGGATGCAGTGCGACTGTAGAATATCACTATTCAAAATAATGTTGTAACTCTTATTGAAATATAAACCTGACATGTAAATCCAGATGCTTATTAGTTGCCACATCTGTAGTTTCATCAGCCTCCAGGCCAATGGCTACAGATGTCTGAATGGCATGTAGGATAGGCTCCTCCACAACTTGAGCCAGAATCTTCAACATTTCTTTCACTATTATGTGTGACCTGTAGTTTGTGTTCTTGCCAATCTTCATGTAAATGAGAACAATGTGAAGTAAGTCTGGTGACATTTAAATATCAAGTGAAAAAAATATGAACAAAAACACAGAATTGTGGAGCACTCATTCACCTTGAGCTTTGTGAAATAGTACCAAACCCAGCAATTCAGCAAGGTCCAGCAGTTCTGGGAAGTTTGTGTGATGGGCCTGCTCCCGCTTTGTTAGATGGTACAGATATTTAAAACCCCCAATGATGGCCTCATGCTCAAGCACTGTGGTTGGCTCGAATGCAACCATGACTGAGGAGCCTGTGAACAGCAGCAGACATAATGCGTTATTATTGAGCCATGGTTAGTGCACAATCTGAGATATTTTACATTAAAAGGCATTTTGAGAAATGGAACTATCCAATATAACAATCTTTACCTTTTGCCATCATTGCATGAGCCCTGACACTTTCCATTCAATGCTCTGTCCCTGGTTGCCGGTTAATATAGTCCAGGCTGGACTGTCCAGCCGATGAATCTAGCTAGCTAGCTAACTTGCTAAACTAGTAACGTTAGTTAACCATGTTTCTATCATCAACATCCTTGTGAATATTGGATAGCTAATTGCCGTTACATTTGTGGCAGCAATATTATAGATCTAAATTAAGTTTAGTAGAGTGTTTAGGCTATAGCTAGCTTATGTAGTTAACTAGTTGGCTAGCTAATGTACCTTTCTTTCAGTTTCTCACACAGGTGCACTCTGAGGTGATTCAAGTTAATTGTGTTTCGCGCCACAGAGCTTCTGTATTGCGCGCAGGTGCATTCTGAAGTGATTCAAGTGAATTGTGTTTCTTGCGCAGAGCGTCTGTATTGCACACTGGTAACTGGTGCGCCGTGTTTCTTGAGTTGCTTGCTGCCTGTCACAGCTCACAGAACTAAATAGCCTTCAGAACTGTATTGAACCCAGACAGATATTTATTTACCAAGAAATGCGAATATGCTTTACAGAACTTTATTGAACATATGTTTGGTAGAAATCTAATGTTTATTTTGGTGTGGCAGCAATGATTCTACCAAATGAACGCAGAGGGAACACTGGTCTGTGGACACATATAGACACCAGAACAGTGTTAAATTAGCACACTGGTTGGTGTAAGGCCTTATTAAAATATTTACAGAGTGCCTTGTCTTTCGAGAAAATTGTAGAGTTACCACTCATGACTATTTGTTAGTGACAGAGACATGGTTGCATTCATCCATTTCGGTCCTATGGACATTACCAAGTGAGATCCTATATGTTATCATCCTTTTTTGTTATTATTTGACAAACTACCTTACATACAGTATTTCATGAGGCCTTATTTTGAGGGCCTAGTTTTACTCTAACACAGGGGCCTCGAACCCGTACACAAGGGTGTACCCTGTAGGATGTTAGCAATTATAATGAAAGGTTTACACTATTCATCTATGGCAAAGATACTTATATGTTTCCCCTTTCATCTGTGTCTGGTGTTAGCTAGCAGCCAGCATGGAACAAAAGAGGAGAAGGGTCGTTCAAAACTTTGACATTGTTGTCATGTCAACACATCCATCAGTGCTGCTGTGAACTGCATCACAAGAGACATGCCAAATTGGGAGATGCATAAAAAAATGTTTTGTTGAAATTGATGCAATTTCAATATTGTTTGAGTTTCTTTGTATATCACCAAATTAGCTTGAGATGATTGTACTGCAACACTGCATCCAAGTTCCTGGTAGTTAGCCATGAGAGAAAAGGTATGTTTTCTAAAATTTTTAGCATTTCCATCCCAAAAAATATTCTGGGTAAAATCTTAGTCTCTCAAAAGACTATTTTGCATTGGAATCAGAATGACTGTTCGGGATCTTTAAAGAGGTGATGGGTTGGAGAGGCTTATGCTGCCACCCACTGTAGTAACAGCAGAGGTGTAGGCATACTGGTAAACAAGAATACACCCATTTCCCTTATATCCCAGCACACAGGCCAAAAAGGCTGTTTTCTAATTTTGAATTATACCTTACATGGTGAAAATACACATTGATTTTGTTGTATATCCTCCCAGGGGCAAATCTGATGTTTTCAGATATAGTTCAAGCAATATTAGATCAAATCCAGATGGGAACTATTATTTTAGCAAGTGACCAAAATCACACATTCAGCAAGTTAGACCGACACAGCAATAAAAAAGGCAAATTCAAGGAGCCTCCAAAGAGGCTGCACATTTTCATCTCTACAAATAATTTACAGGACAGCTGGAGATTACTATTCCCAATGACAAAAGAGTACTCCTTTTTTTCTTTTTTCTTTCCAAAAATGCACTCAAAAATATAGTAGGTTCAAAAATCCATGACAGTGATATTGGATAATTTCCTGTATCATGCTTAATTACAACAACAGAAAATACATTTAGCGGAAGAATATGGAGAACGAACAGAGCACTTCTTCAAGACCCGGAAAAAAACGTTTTTAACCTTTACAAATGTAAAAAATACCATTACAAATGTAAACATAGAGGACAGAGAAAAGTCAACACTACACAATTCTGTATGCTTTTCTCATACTCAGCAAAAGTTAAATCTGAATTAGAAATTAAAATGAAAGAAAAATAAATCACTATTTTAGGAAAAGCCCATAAGAAATCTTTACAAGGTAAAGAAGAAAATACAATTTCTTAACTTAAGCAGGAATATGATCTTTTACTTTTGAAGAGAGACAACAACCAACAACTACAGTTTAAACTCAAATAAAGCATACTCTTTAATGGCAAATAAAGATGTTGATTTATCAATTATAGCTGTTGATTCCAAAAAGGCATTTGACCATCTTGAATGCCCTTTTCAAATTAAATAATTCATTTTATGAAAATATTTTATAAATATCCTGAAGCAAAAATATACTCAAATCATATATTTTCTGCTACATTTTCTTTAGAAGGGGGCACAAGACAGGGATGTCCTCTCTCCCTGCTCCTGTTTGCACTGGCAATTGAACCGCTTGCAGAAAGAATTAGACAGGACCCAAACGTATACGGTATCAGTATTGGTAAACTTGAATATAAACAAAACTTATTTGCTAACAATCTCCTGATATACCTGAGTAATATTGAAAACTAAATTCTCTCTTTGTTAAAAATATTTTCTGAATATTCTAAAATCTCAGGATATAAAGCTAACATGAAGAAAAAAAATGCCAATAGAAAAAAATAAAAAATAATAACTCATGATCTACAGCAATCCTTTAAGTGGACCACAAAAAATATGAAATAATTATTATGCTTAATAAGTGACAACAAACAACAAATATATAAAAATATATTTTCACGTGTCTATTTTGAAAGGATTAAGCTAAGAACATTAACAACTTCATAATTAAGAACATAAACAATATAGAATCAAATTAAATGGATTCTACAACAACCAATATCACTCCCTAAAAACACACCCCTATGAAACAATCCTTTTCAGAATCCACCAATAAATTGGCCCACATGGAAAACTAAAGGCATAGAAACTGTAAATGACTTGTTAATAGGAAATACAATTATTTCCTTGACGGAATTAAAAAGCAATTGTGGGCTGACCAATGTTTAATTTATTTTATAAATGCAACTTAAAAGTTTTATATCATGAAATTTCATTCTGAAATCTTTTTGACATCAGAGCAATGTTGAGGGAGTTCTATTTGAGTCAGAAAAGGATAGTCATATGAACGGTAAGATGTACAAAACCATGCAGAGAGCTGACAATCTCGCAGAAAATATATATAAACTAACTGACATTGGCACAAGATGGAGTGTTGAAACATAACTAACAAAATTACAGTTAATGAAAATGTACGCTTAATCCAGTATAAAGTCATGTTTAATACAAGAGACAAAATTCACAAATTCTACAGCACAACAGCACAACAGCAGAGACATGTCTTAAGTGTAAAACTAACAATGACTAAATAATTCATGCCTTCTGGGAGTGCTATAAAGTCCAAAAGTTATGGGCAGAGTTAGTAAATTGGATGTCAGAAGTTTTATGATTAATCCGTCCATCTGTACATTTCAAGACGCTGCATATGAGGGTATGGTTAGATACCCAATGGGTTAGACTATACTTTTCTTGTCAATCATTTTGAGAAAAAAAGTTGACTTAAAAACTGGAAATCATATGATCCTCCATTGTTAATAAGGATCCGCCCCTTTTTTCCTTTTCTTTTTTCGCCTAAAGTGACATACCCAAATCTAACTGCCTGTAGCTCAGGATGTGAAGCGAGATTATGCATATTCTTGATACCATTTGAAAGGAAACACTTTGAAGTTTGTGGAAATGTGAAAACCTATATATTTAAACAAGCAATTCTCAAAATCAACCTGCATTAGAGCATGCTGGGAAATATGATAATGATGGTTGTGGTTTTGGTTCAATGTGATTGTGTATGAGTTTCAGGCCCCTGTTTCCAGGTAAAACTAGGCCCTCTAAATAAGGCTTTATGAAATACATATGGTATTGTGTTAAAGAATTGAGTGTTTTTATGACATATTCGCTTAGGATCTCGCTTGGGGATAGTCAATAGGACGAAAATGGATGAATGCAACAACCATGTCTCTGTCACTAACCAATAAAGTCATGGGTGGTAACTCTACAATTTACTCGGTAGACAAGGCACTCACAGTGTGTTAATTTAACACTGTTCTGGTGTCTATATGAGACCACAGACTCATGACTTTCGGTGTTGATTTAACGCTCTGTGTTCATTTTTTTGTTTGTTTTTGAACACTGGAGAATTTGCTGTGTAGGGTTGGAGTCATAGGGTTCATACTACGCTCCCAGATCAGTTTCTAAGGGGTAAATTACAGTCTACTTGCTGTTCTTTGGTGGAGTGCACAGGTCAGAGCATGCAGATTCTGTTGGATGAGACTAACTTGCTGTTAATGATTGGCTTTTGTCTCCCTATGCTGGACAAAAGCTGAACTGACAAGCCCACTAGTGTATTAAAGTTATAATCCATCCCAAACCACGAATTCCTATGATTAACAGTGTTAAATAACACTAATATGTGAAAACAATATTTTTTGTTAACACATTTTTAATTTTGTTTTTATAGTAAGGTTGGTGGCAACATGTGAAAAATAGTTGTGGAAATCTGTTGCAAATGGCTACGTAGCTAGCTAGCCAACGTAAATACACACATTAAGTTAATATCCCCAAGCGAAATATAAACTTTGTCATGACGATATAAACAGATGGATGTGCTCTATACAATTATGCCCATACCATCTATTGGCTGATTTGGTGACTTGGAGTGCAGGTAATTGTCTTAAAAGCGTTATGAAATGTGATAGTGTGTCATCCCCTATCTCTAGTGAGGAGAACCATGTAGCTATGACGCGTTCTACACGATTTCCCGATTTCACAGATGGGCCACTGAGAAGTTAAATCATTTTTACCCATTGACAAAACATTGGCTTTTACCAACCTGACAGGAGTTTCATGATTGTTTTTTCTGTGGGTGGATTATCCCTTTAAATGTACACTACCCAGAATTTGGAATGTTGTTTTGTGTGCGTGTGTGCGTGTGTGCGTGTGTGTGTGTGTGTGTGTGTGTGTGTTTGCAGTCTCTGACCATCTTCCAAAGATCTCTGACCACCATGCAGATCCAAATACAGGGCCTGCTGCAGTTCGCTGTGCCTCTCTTCCCCACCGCTGAGGTCAGTGATGAATTTACCTGTGGCATAATGCGTCCCGTCTGTGTAAGCATTGCATTTTTTGAGTACTGAATCCTACACTTGTCTTCTCCACAGAGAGACCTATTAGGCATCCAGCACCTGCTCAACTCCTCAGAGGCTAGCCTCCACCAGTTGACTGCCCTGCTGGACTGTAGAGGACTCAACAAGGTACAGGACACCACCACTGAATCCCACGGCATGGATCTAGTTCCTTGTGACAGTGGCTCTGCTGTGTACATCTATTCACTTCACAACATGTCTCAGAGAGATATTTTCTGCTATCTGCAAATGTGTTTGTTTGTTTCCTCCCTCCACACTGTAGGACTACCTGGATGCGCTGATCGGTGTGTGTTATGACGGGGTGGAGGGCCTGCTATACCTATGCCTCTTCTCTATCCTGGCAATTTGTGCCTTCTGTGCCATGCTGTGTGCCATCCCCCGGGCATGGACACATATCGCCAGCAGGTCAGGAGGTGCCCTCCCACTGAGTCTCTTTCATTACATTTACATTACATTTTAGTCTTTTAGCAGACACTCTTATCCAGAGCATTTTGCAATCAATGCATTCAACTAAAGTAGATAAGACAACCACATATCATGATCACGAGAATAGCAAAACCAGAGCTAGTAAGAATCACAGTCACTATCTTTCTCTCTCTCTCTATCGCCCTTTTATAGAACAAGAGTATAAACATCCATTGTGTTTATACTGTACATACACCTTACCAAGTCATTAAATCATCCTGAAAATCTATGCCCCTGACCTCCAGCCTTCCTCTTCTCTCAGGGAGCGTGATTATGACGATATAGACGAGGAGGACCCATTTAACCCTCAGGCCAGACGCATGACGACCCACAACCCCAACCATGCCACCAACGTGCACAGCTTCTGCAGCTACAGCAGCAGTATGGGTAGCCAGAGCAGCCTCCACCCGCCTGCCGCACAGGCTGGGTCCAATGCACCCGTTTCAGAGTACATGTGAGTCAGAGTCCAGCCCTGGCCTGGTGTGGAGTGTATGGTAATGCAGTCTAGTGTGCTATACGTACTGAAGCTAAAGTAAAGCTAACTGTGACATGTAGTCATCATGATTGCTAAGATGACACTTTTTTGGTGATAGGGAATGTTTGTTTAACTCACTCCTTCGCTCTCCCTTCTCAGGAACCAGTCGGCGCTGTTCGGGGGGAACCAGCGGTACGAGAACGTTCCTCTGATCGGGAGAGGCTCACCGCCCCCCTCGGTGCGTTGGGTCCCAGAGGCCATGTCTTTCTTGCGATGTCACTCAGGGTTGGGGTCAATTCCAATGAGGAAAATTGGAATTTCAATTTGAAATTTCAGTTTGCTTTCTGAATTGACTGAATTGAAATTGATCCCAACCATGATGCCACTGTCCCACATACTCTCAAGTCAATCAGCATTGTAATACTGATCTCTCTCTCATCACCAGGATTTCTGTTCTGTTATTTCATTTATTCAGTGACCTGGTAGGACTTGTTCCTGTGTTTACTTTCTGTTTGCAATGTCAACTCTGGTAAAGACCTGACAGCTGGGGCTCAGACTGCTCTTTAACTCTAGCTTGAGGCTTTTCCCCTAATGATGCTCTCTCTGCTTGATGCATTCTTTAAATTGCTCAAGTCAGTGTTACTTAGACTTGAAGTTGGTCTTGTAGTTTGTTTCTCACGAGTTGTGACGAGAGTGTTTTTCTCATGACATGACATCCATATGATAATACATTTCCAATACTGAAATCCATCAGTAAGTCTTTTGATCATGGTCATAATTTTGATGACATATCAGAGAGCACACTGCTGACTTTGTGCCTTTAACCTGTCTATCTACCATAACTGTAGATTGCTGACTCATTACCCAAGTAGTAGGACAGTGAAAGAGAAGTTTAACATGGACATAGCATGCTACTTAGACCAATGCCCAGGGGAGGATGTCACAGGTGTTAGTCCTTATTTGGTCACTTTCCTTCTCTCTTAAAGTGTCTCTCTCCCCTTCTCTCTTTCACCTCCCTCTTTGGCCTCGTAGTGGCAGCTCTTTAGATCTATTCTCATTTCCTGTCGAGGAGACAGGCCACATTTTTAGGATGAATACATCAAGCTTAACCATTCAAAATGCTTGCTGTGCCTAATTACATTTGATAAAGAGACAGATATCATGCATCTCATATATTATGGGTATCTACTGTAGCTGCCTGCCATCCTTCCCACGGGATGACGTTTTTATATTTGACTGAAAATAAGGTTTATTACCTGAGACTAATGCTGAGTCCCAAATGGCACCTACACAACATCTTATTTATTTTATTTTAAAAGCAGTGGATTGTATAGGGAATAGGGTGCCATCTGGGACGAACTCTAAAGTGTTAAACCGTATCAACCTCTGTGCTTTCCCCTACCCTCTCACTCTACTACCATTTGGCTGTGAGGATTATGTCATGTGGTGTCTTTCTGGACCCATATCTACCTTTCTGCAAAGCGTGCACTCTACCTTTTCAGCTAACAGCTTCTTTGATATTTTTTGTTTGTTTGTTGTTTATATGTTTGTTTGTATTTCGTTTCTTACTTCCTTATTTTTTTTATCAACTTTTGGAGGTATACACTCAGCAATTTAGAAACAGAGTAAGTTGTTTTCTGCTCCTCTTTGGACCTCTCTACTGTCTGAAGGACAAGATAGACTCCCAATTGCTTTTCCCCCTGCCTTCGTTTAAAATCATCTCTTTCTTATTTACCTCCATTTTCATTTTGGAACTGCATTTTCTATTTCACCTCTGGCATGGCTTTGAACTGCAAACCTTACTGTTCATGACATCATCATCGTCATCATTCCAGTTGTATGTTTGACCCAGTCAGGTCTGTTTCCCCGTGCTGTTGGGAGTGTGGTGGTGTACCCTATCCTCACATCTCCTCCCTGGGTTGGGACATGTTTTCAGAGACACATCGGCAGCCCTATGTGTGCATGCCGCAAACCTTCCCTCTGTGTAATTCTATAGCTGTTACCGCCATAAGGTGCCGAGCGTCAGGCTTGTCGTTATGCTTGGTCTGGTGCTATAGAATTCTAGAGTATTGGTATGCCCCTTGTCTCACCTACTGCCTGAGAAGGCTTGATCCATAAGAAGGGACCTACAGTGTTGTCTGACTGATAGTCCAATTAATGTTTGGCATAGACACAGTATTGTCTCCCCTAGCTACCTACCCTTCCTTCCTGTCTCGCTGGTTAGATACTGTTCTGAAAGAGTACTATGTTATTCTATACTGTTGTGCATTTCATTCACTATAAGTCACCTGGTGTTGTCTCTAATTGTGTGTCCTGTGATATTATGTTTTCCCCTACAGTACTCCCCCAGCATGAGGGCTACTTACCTGTCCATGACTGAGGACCAGATCAGACACTTTGGGAATGATTTCCAGGCATAGAGCTGCTCCTCCCTCGATCTTTCTTCTCTTTCACTTCTGCCATCTCCGAGAGGGGTCATCAAACAGGCGAACACGCGCACACACACAAAAACAACTACTCCAGCAGTGTGTGACTCTGTGGCTGCTGCACGGACCCTATCCTCGTCCAACTCACTGGAATGGACCAAGGCCTGATATGAGGAAAGGTGTCACACACACAGTTGTCCCATCCCAAACCCCAGAGCATAATGTGTATGTCTCAGTCACCGTGACTCCAGCCCTTATTCTATTATATGATTCTATTCATTCTATTTGTAACAATGATATATTTTAAAAACACTAGCTTGATTCATTCACTCCGATGAGACAAAAGCAACTTTTACAATAAATTACTTTAATAATGATCTAAATTGTTCAGGAACGAATGATTTGTATACATCTATTTTGAAGTGAAACGTCTTATAAAACATATTTTAAGAATTGAAGCATGTTTTTGGGCCTTTAACCACTCCCTATTCTCCAAAACAGATTTTCTGTAATTACAGTATATATACTGTAAGTCTATGACTGCTTGTGACTATTCCTCTCTTGCTAAAAGACATTCTCTACCTGACCTCTTCAAAGACTTGATGTGGACTGCTGAACTATCTGGAGGAACCAGCCACAATATATTAATTATTCAAATCAAAAGATGGAACCATACCATTCTGTTGATATCTGAAATTGGCCAAGCACAAGGACATCAGAAATGACATTTTCACATTCTTAGAACTGAATACTGTAATTTCGACTGTCGGAGGGTCCTCCTTTTCCCTCCAAGGCAACAGACAACATATGCCATAATATTAGTTATATGTTTCCACATACAGTTGAGACCTAAACCTTGTGAAGCTCAAACTCAACCCTGATTGTATGGTAGGGCCTGGGATAGTGACCCTACACAATGCCCAACACTGATTCTTCGCAGATACCCCTCTGTGTTGCTTGCTCTTCTCCATTCAAAAGGTCTCGCACGGTGTCTGACACAGGATTTTATGTTTTGAGCCATCATTTCAACGACTAAGACATGTTACAAATGTAATTTGTCCACATACGGTAACTGATGCGCATTTAAACTATACTGTATGTTGACTTCTGTAAATACCTTGTACGTTTACAGATTGTTGTGTCTTATTTTGTAGTATTTTTTATTCATTTTAGGGTTGTCCTAATGTGCCACTGGTTGTGCGATATATGTAGCTTGTTTTAAACCAATAAAGCCCTTAGGAGAGCCTTGCTCTGCCATAATATCAGATATTCTTTTCAGAGGCCGTTGTTAAATGATGGCATTCGGTTGGATGTGTATTGTAATAGTACCATATCAACATTGAGTTTTGGTCATGACTTGCAAGCGGCTGCAAACTATCATGGTGAGAGAAATAGTGTTCAGACAGCAGTTTTAACCTTACTAGTGATCCTTTTCTTCCATTTTGAGAAAACATATCATCATACTCTTAATGAACAGGCTGGTTTGAGCTATCATCAGATAATGTTTAATTCTGTAGGATTTTATAATATTATTTTGTTTGTTTTGTTAATTTTTTCAGTTTGAATGCATGTGAAGTAGCACTGTCTAGAACCATTGAGAGTGGTGCTTGATGTGTATCTATCCTCAGAGAAGGGATATAATTGTGAATTAATAATAAAATACTTTTGAGTATTCTCATGTTGTGTTTGGTGTATCTTCATTCTATGAATGCCTTATGCACATTTTTTTTTAAGTCCCAAAATGAAAGTGTGGCTAAAGTGACCGACACTTTGCATAATTAAGTGGATGTGAAAGACCATCAGCCTAAATGTAATGACGACTTGGTTAGCCACACAGGTGTACAGGGCAAATATAATTTGACATAGTCATTGAGTTACACCGAGCTCCTGTGCAAACCATCCTTTTTCAAAACTCTGTCCTGTGGCTTCTTCTTCAATGAGGTTTAACTGTGGTTGGAATCCAATAAATGTTGCATTACCTACTAAACTGGAATATACTTCCCTTATGCTTTGTTTGAAAAAAGTATATATATAAACATACAGTATATACAGTTGAATTCAGAAGTTTACATATACCTTAGCCAAATACATTTAAACTCAGTTTCACAATTCTTAACATTTAATCAGAGTAAAAACCAGTTAGGATCACCACTTTATTTTAAGAATGAAATGTCAGAATAATAGTAGAGAGAATGATTTATTTCAGCTTTTATTTCCTTCATCACATTCCCAGTGGATCAGAAGTTTAAATACACTCAATTAGTTTTTGGTAGCATTGCCTCCAAATTGTTTAACTTGGGTCAAACGCTTCAGGTAGCCTTCCACAAGCTTCCCACAAAGAAGTTGGGTGAATTTTGGCCCATTCCTCCTGACAAAGCTGGTGTCAGGTTTTTCCAGCCTCATGATGCCATCAATTTTGTGAAGTGCACCAGTCCCTCCTGCAGCAAAGCACCCCCACAACATGATGCTGCCACCCCCGTGCTTCACGGTTGGGATGGTGTTCTTTGGTTTGCAAGCCTCCTCCTTTTCCCTCCAAACATAACAATGCTCATTATGGTCAAACAGTTCTATTTTTGTTTCATCAGACCAGAGGACATTTCTCCAAAAAGCACAATCTTTGTCCCCATGTGCAGTTGCAAACCGTAGTCTGGCTTTTATATGGTGGTTTTGGAGCAGTGGCTTCTTCCTTGCTGAGCGGCCATTCAGGTTACGTTGATATAGGATTTGTTTTACTGTGGTACTTTTGTACCTGTTTCCTCCAGCATCTTCACAAGGTATTTTGCTGTTGTTCTGGGATTGATTTACACTTTTCGCACCAAAGTACATTAATCTCTAGGAAACAGAACGTGTCTCCTTCCTGAGCGGTATGACGGCTGCGTGGTCCCATGGTGTTTATACTTGCGTACTATTGTTTGTACAGATGAACGTGGTAACTTCAGGCGTTTGGAAATTCCTCCCAAGGATGAACCAGATTTGGGGAGGTCTACAATTGTTTTTTTGAGGTCTTGGCTGATTTCTTTTGGTTTTCACATGATGTCAAGCAAAGAGGCACTGAAGTTAGGCCTTGAAATACATCCACAGGTACACCTCCAATTGACTCAAATGGTGTCATTTAGCCTATCAGAAGCTTCTAAAACAATGACATGATTTTCAGAATTTTCCAAGCTGTATAAAGGCACAGTCAACTTAGTTTATGTAAACTTCTGACCCACTGGAATTGTGATACAGTGAATTATAAGTGAAATAATCGGTCTGTAAACAATTGTTGGAAAAATTCCTTGTGTCATGCACAAAGTAACCGACTTGCCAAAACAAACAATAGTTTGCCCGGTGGATCGGTGCATCACCTGTTGTACATTTTCAACAGAGCGTTATTAGCTATTATCAGTAGCTAGCAGACTTTACTGACTACTGCCAGCAGGTTAGTCAGTGCAACATGTGTTTTACTCTGAAAAGCGAGCTGTTAGCAGACCATTAGCGGCAGTTGGTCTGTGCTACATGTGTGTTTCACTCAAGTTTAGAGCTATTAGACCGTTTTTAGCTGCTGTTTGGTCGGTAAGACAGGTGCGTTTTACTGTGAAAAGAGAACTGTTGGTAGACAGGACTTAGCGGCAGGCAGGTCGATGCAACACATGTGTTTTACTCTAAATAGAGCGCTGCTCTCTTGTCATTTGTGCATAACGTTATTTGTGTTAATGCAATTTAAATGAACTTTTTCTTGTCATCAAGGATGCAGGCCGTACGCAACTGACCTTCAAATCCTTTTTGGATTGTGGTGAGTGAAAAGTTTCACATTTCACACAATATCCTATGGAACAACACACTTATACTGACACACTTTAAATATACTTACTTTATATTTACTGTCAAATTGATCAAACTGTCAAATTTCCTTGCTGGTAATGAGTACAAAGCGAACTTGTGCCTCCCCAGATCACAGATCAGTCAAAGATTGGTTTATGTTTTGGGAGTTGTCTGATTATGCTCATCTGTAGCTGTGCTCATTGTCTTTGCCAGTCATTAATGGTTTTAAAGAATAAGTGATACTAACATTTGTATGCCGATACAATCTCAGTGTTGATAGCTATCTATGGTGTATTGCTATAATACTCAGACTGCTGTTATAATAATTCAGTGCGTGGCTGTAGTAGACAGGCTGTAGACTGCACATAATTGGAATTGATGTGGAAAGAAGCACTAAGTCAGTTTTGGGGATACGATGTTCACGTAAAGATGACCTCTTCGATTAGTGTCTTCTATTCTGTTTTTTCTCAACAAAAAATATACACAGCATATTTAATCAATAAGGATGTGCAATCTTATTTTGTCTTCACATTTGCCAATACATTTGACATTCCAACAAGACCTTGGTGTGCTGGAGATTTGTTTACCCCAAGACCCAAATCCTGATGGTGAGTTGCTTATTAGCTTAGAGCTTCACATTCATCCATACAGTCCTGGCTAGCCTAACACATGTTCTGAAATGTAAGACAAGCAGATATATCTGCTGATTTCTTTTCTCATTTTGACATTTTTAAAATGGTCTTTGTTTCTGTGCTGACCTCTCACCCCCCTTTTAGAACAGTAGTGGGTCTAATCAATTCCAAATGGTACATTTTTGCATTCCGCCTGTCATTAGCAAAAGTCCTCTAATCATAATAATGGATGTTTCCACCTAAATTGTGTTATAATTACAATGTTATTCACACCAGTTAAATATAAACATGATTGCTAGATTCGTTGAGTTCCTCTGCAAGCAGCTCCTTATCAAAATACAGTGGAGACAATGAGGGGGACTCCGAGGACACCATTAAATTGCAGCAGATTCCTGCTACAAGAAAGACAGCTGGGGATAATCGTCCATCTCATGTAAGTACTGAACATTTCCAGCTTAAACAAACATTACACTTGCTATTTCATTGCTGTTTTAAAAGTGTTAGTGTGTTCCTTTTTTAAATTACTCCGACTTAGATGATTGAAGACATTCTGAAGAACAAACCTTGAGGAGAGAGGATCATGAATGAGTATGCTTGGCCAAAAAGCCTAACAGATAGCAGAAGATGCGATATGGTCAAGATATTGGTTGCACAAATGACAAGTGAACATGGGATTATGTCATATCCTCATTACATACAGTGGGGCAAAAAAAGTATTTAGTCAGCCACCAATTGTGCAAGTTCTCCCACTTAAAAAGATAAGAGGCCTGTAATTTTCATCATAGGTACACTTCAACTATGACAGACAAAATGAGGGAAAAAAATCCAGAAAATCACATTGTAGGATTTTTAATGAATTTATTTGCAAATTATGGTGGAAAATAAGTATATATTTTTTTGCCCCACTGTAAATTTACTGTGTACCGAGTTCCAAACTGCCTAATAACACACAAGTTATTGTATTTTTCTTGTCTATATTGAATACATCATTTAAACATTCACAGTGTAGGTTGGGAAAAGTATGTGAACCCCTAGGCTAATGATTTCTCCAAAAGCTAATTGGAGTCAGGAGATTGCTAACCTGGAGTCCAATCAATGAGACGAGATTTGAGATGTTCATTAGAGCTGCCCTGCCCTATAAAAAACACTCACAAAAAGTGAGTTTGCTATTCACAAAAATCATTGCCTGATGTGAACCATGCATCGAACAAAAAGAGATCTCAGAAGAATTGTTGACTTGTGCAAAGCTGGAAAGGGTTACAAAAGTATCTCTAAAAGCCTTGATGTTCATCAGTCCATGGTAAGACAAATTGTCTGTAAATGAAGAAATTTCAGCACGGTTGCTACTCTCCCTAGAAGTGGCCGTCCTGCAAAGATGACTGCAAGAGCACAGCGCAGAATGCTCAATGAGGTTAAGAAGAATCCTAGATTGTCAACTAAAGACTTCCAGAAATCTCTGGAACATGCTAACATCTCTGTTGGTGAGTCTATGATAGGTAAAACACTAAACAAGAATGGTGTTCATGGGAGGACACCACGGAAGAAGCCACTGCTGTCCAAAAAAAAACATTGCTGCCAGTCTGAGATTCGCAAAAGAGCACCTGGATGTTTCACAGCGCTACAGGCAAAATATTCTGTCGGCAGATTAAACTAAAGTTGAGTTGTTTGGAAGGAACACACAACACTATATGTGGAGAAAGAAAGGCACATCACACCAACATCAAAACCTCATCCCAGCTGTAAAGTATGGTGGAGGGAGCATCATGGTTTGGGGCTGCTTTGCTAACTCAGGGCCTGGACAGCTTGCTATGAACAGCTTGCTAAAAATGAATTCCCAAGTTTATCAAGGCATTTTGCAGGAGAATGTAAGGCTCTCTGTCCGCCAATTTAAGCTCAACAGAAGTTGGGTGATGCAACAGGACAACGACCCAAATCACAGAAGTAAATCAACAAAATAATGGTTTCAACAGAAGAAAATACGCCTTCTGGAGTGACCCAGGTAGTGTCCTGACCTAAACCTGATTTGAGATGCTGTGGCATGACCTTGAGAGCGGTTCACATCAGACATCCCAAGAATAGTGCTGAACTGAAACAGTTTTGTAGAGAGGAATTGTCCAAAATTCCACCTGACCGTTGTGCAGCTCTGATCCGCAACTACAGAAAATGTTTGGTTGAGGTTATTGCTGCCAAAAGGAGGGTCAACCAGTTATAAATCCAAGGGTTCACATACTTTTCCCAGCCTGCACTGTGAATGTTTACACAGTGAGTTCATTAAAGACATGAAAACGTGTTAATTGTTGGTGCGTTTATTAGTTTAAGCACACTGTGTTTATCTATTGTTGTGACTTAGATGAAGATCAGATGAAATGTTATGACCAATTTATGCAGAAATCCAGGTAATTGCAAAAGGTTCACATACTTTTTCTTGCCACTGTATGTAGCCAAACGTAGCTGCTGCTCGTTCCGTTTGCTCGAAAATTGATAAATGGTCAAAAAAATTAAGGCCTGCGTCCTGAGAGACACATACCATCTTTAATGGACAACAGGAGAGGATATTTTTTAAGTACTGGACAGCTTTGTGACATCAAATGGACTTTGGTGGTCAAGATGTGTTGTTATCTCTACTGATGGCACAAAAGCCATGACGGAGACATAGAGGAGTGGTAACGCGCTTGCAAGCAGTTGCTCCCTATGCCACTTGGGTACACTGCAGCATCCACTGAGAGGCTCTTGCGGCCAAGGGAATGCCTGACAGCTTGAAAAACCTTTTAGAAACTACAGTGAAAATTGTTAACTTTGTTAAAGCAAGGCCCATGAACTCTCGTGTATTTTCTTCATTGTGTAATGATTTGCGCAGTGACCATGTAACGCTTTTACAACATACAGAAGTGCGCTAGTTATCAAGGGGCAAAGTATTGACACGTTTTTTTTAAATTGAGAGACAAGCTTAAAGTTTTCTTTACTGACTAGAATTTTCACTTGTCTTCCATGATGATGAGTTTCTCACACGACTGGCCTATCTGGGTGATGTTTTTTCTCGCCTGAATGATCTGAATCTAAGATTACAGGGACTCTCCGCAACTATATTCAATGTGCGGGACATAATTGAGGCTTTGATTAAGAAGTCGGTGCTCTTCTCTGTCTGCTTTAACAAGGACAACACACAGGTCTTTCCATCATTGTATGGACAATGTCAAATGTGATATAGCGAAGCACCTTAGTGAGCTGGGTGTGGAATTACACAGGCACTTTCCCGAAACGGACGACGCAAAAGAGATTCGTTATCCCTTTCATGCCCAGCCTCCAGTCCACTTACCGATAACTGAACAAGAGAGCCTCATCGAAATTGCAACAAGCAGTTCTGTGAAAATGTAATTTAATCAGAAGCCACTGCCAGATTTCTAGATAGGGCTGCGCTCAGAATATCCTGCCTTGGCAAATCGTGCTGTTAAGACACTGATGCCCTTTGCAACCACTTACCTATGTGAGAGTGGATTCTCGGCCCTCAATAGCATGAAAACTAAATACAGGCACAGACTGTGTGTGGAAAATGATTTAAGACTGAGACTCTCCAATACAACCCAACATTGCAGAGTTGTGTGCATCCTTTCAAGCACAACCTTCTCATTAACCTGTGGTGAGTTATTCAACATGTTTTATGAAGAAATAAGGTTTTGTTTGTAAGATGGCTAAATAAAGAGCATATTTATTATTATATTATTATTTGTGCCCTGGTCCTATACGAGCTCTTTGTCACTTCCCAAGAGCCGGGTTGTGACAAAAACTCACACTCATTCTTATGTTTAATAAATTTATTGGATAGTGTGTGTGTGACAGGCTTACAATGATGGCAAAAAAATTACATTAGAGAGTGCGCTGAACCTGGTGCTAGCTGTAGAGTACGCAGCTGAAGGTTGAATGTTTGAAGGGGTACGGGACTATAAAAAGCTTGGGAACCACTGTGTTAGATAAAAACAGCTGCTGCTTCATTATGAGATAATAAGACGCATCTGGCAGCCTATGTACATTTCAATCCAACACTGTTTATTCAGACTGTCTGTCTGTAACTAGGCCACTACAGCTTTGAGTGTACGGTGTGTGCTGAATCCTGCCTGTCCTGCCTGGCCCTTTCTTTTGTAGGTGAACACAGAGCGCTTTGAATCGGAGACCAGGGTGATAAACCATGTGGAGGGAGGCTGGCCCAAGGACGTCAACCCCCAGGAGATGGAGCAGACTGTCCGCTTCAGGAAGAAAGTGGAGAAAGACAAGCATTATTTCAGCACCATCATGCAGCTGGGCAGTGCGTGACAGACATCAGCCAATCAAGTAGCCACGATATGACCCGGGTCATAGAGATTTTTCAATTCAATAATATTTTATTGAATTAATCACTAGTGTATGACATTATGCCATATCTAAATAATATGTCCTATAGCAGCATACCACCCTGCATCCCACTGATGTCTTTCCTCTGAAGCTACAGTAAGCAGGGTTGGTCCTGGTCGGTCCCTAGATGGGAGACCAGATGCTGCCGGATGTGGTGTTGAAGGGCCAGTAGGAGGCACTCTTTTCTCTGACAATTTTTTTGGGGGGGGACATTGCCCTGTGTAAGTTGTTGTCGTTTGGATGGAACATTAAATGGGTGTCCTGACTCTCTGGTCAGTAAGAATCCCATGGCACTTATCGTAAGAGTATGGGTGTTAACTGGCCCTGAATCTAGGTCGTCGCTGTAAATAAGAATTTGGTTTTAACTGACTTGCCTAGTTAAATAAAAGTTAAATAAAAAATGTAAAAATGTAATCTACATTGCCCCAAAGCCATTTCTTAGCTGCTGCAGTAGTGTGATAGATAGAGAAAATAACCAGTTCTGAAAGGGAGAGAGCAAGAAGAGTGTTCCTCTCTATCTCTGATCACAGCCCTCCTCTGTTCCTCCCGTGTGAACACAGAACATGGAGCACAGCATCAAGCAGAACAATGCCATCAACATCTACCAGGAGTACTTTGAAGGGGAGGAGGAGGAGGTGGTGGAGGAGTCAAAACCATCAATGTTTTTAAGTGCTTCCATGACCTCTATTAACCTATCGTTCAACATAGAATCCACAAATGATGTATATTACCAGTGTATTGTGTCCGTCTGAGTGGTTTTTGATCTTACAGAAACCCGAACAAGATAAAACACACTGCCACCAGTCTGTCCTGGCATCTCGATGGCAGCCGCAAGCTGGCTGTGGCCTACTCCTCATTGGAGTTCCTGAAAGTCTCTAAAGACATTAGCTACAACTCTGATATATGGAACATTGGTAGGTGTATGACTCAAACATCTCTTTCATTTATATTTTCCTTTCTAACAGGGATTATCATTGCAATAGCTGTGGCAGTGAGATTTACTAATTTGTCATCTTAATTGATAGTTCAGAAAGTCAAAGTGGACTACAAAGTATTAATTCATTGAATCCCCTGTGTTGCCTCTTCAGAGAATCGCAATAAGCCAGAAATGAACCTAAAACTTGTCTCTCTACTGGTCTGTCTGGAATACAAACCCCCAAAGACTCTCACATCCTGGTCGGAGGTAGCTACAATGGCCAGATCAGTGGGTCCTTCAACAGCTGTATCATGCTTCCTGCCAGCTCAGGAACAATGTCCTTAGGAGATTACTGTGCAGTGTAAAAAACTGTGGAGGTATAGTCAAGTCATCCAACTCCAGACTGCAGCTATTTGTAAATGTCATAAAGGTTCCAGTTATGTAATGTCTGGATTTGTCCGGATGCTTTTTTGAGCATTTAAGTACATTGCCTCTAGATATTTGTTTAGGCTCTGACAGTTAATAGTTGTGTTGTGTGTTCTTGTCATTTGTGTGTTTTGTGCATGCATGTGTGTTTGTGAAAGTACACAAAGTAAAATGTCTGAGCAGCTTATTGGGACACTCGCAAGGGCAGCTAGCCAGTGGAAATGTCCACGCTAGAGCACAGCCACAGAGACCCTGTCTACAAAGTCATCTGGTTGCAGTCAAAGACTGGAACCGATACCATCTCTGCGTCTAAGGACGGCCAGGTGAACCAAGCCTCCAATAGAAGCAATAAAAGCCTTTGTCACCTTATCCCTTTCTCAAGCCAAGCAGGCACAATAGGCCAGGGTGGCACTAAACGCTCAGGACTCATGGGCAGTGAAGTCTGATACTCTTGGTCCGGGACAGGTGCACTTTCTCTGACCTTCAATTGCCATTTGGCCATAGCCAGAAGTTATGTAATAATGCATCTATTGAAGGCAAGGAGACTGTGACTGATCGGCCCTGAGTTGACCACTGGTCTCTGTCTGTAAGGTGCTGGGGTGGGACATTCGTAAGATGAGCGAGCCCACAGAGAGGCTGGTACTGGACCCTAACAAGAAGTGTAATCTGGACAATGCCCTGGGGGTGATCTCACTGGAGTTTGAGACCACTATGGTGCTGAGGCTCTCTAGACTGGACTATCCTCCTGTTGTTTCGCTGTTGATTAATTAAGAGTGTGGATTTGCCTAACGTCTTTTTGTATGAACTGGTCCAAGTGGGAGATCTAGTATGTCATCTATTTGTGTTTGTACATAAGGAAGACCTCAAATTTAAACTGATGTTTTTTATTTTTCTTATCCAGACCACAACGTTTATGGTGGGAACAGAGCATGTAACCAAAAGGCCAAGAGCCCACCTGAGAAGATAGTGTGCACGTACAACGGTCCTCACGGCCCAATCTACGCCCTGCAAAAGAACCCGTTCTTCCTCAAGAACTTCCTGACCGTAGCCGATTGGAAAGCCCATATCTGGTCCGAAGACATCATGTGGACAAAGTAAAGAAACAACATAATACATAATACAGACCAATGATATAGCTACTTCACAGATGGATAAATTACACTCTTTCTTTAGGTTCTAATACATGTAACCAGTGATTTGGCCCCTCCTGTAATATTGACCTAATGTAAAATGACCTCTTGGTTGCCGTAGATCGCATACAGTCTATCTGTCAGAAGGCTGATGGAGTCCACTACGGCCCTCTGTGTTCTTCGCCATCAAAATGGACTGAATACTCGACATTTGGGACTTCCTCTTCAAACAGAACGACCCCACACTCAGTCTGCAAGTATTATCATGCACCTCATCCAGCCTCTACTCAGCCCCCGCCAGGCCTAAGTGACCATGTGAAACCCCTTACTGTTGTGTTGTTATCATTGGTAGAATTCTTGCATGATGCTGCCAAAGAAAAATCCTCAGATAGACATCAGTTATATTCTATTGTTTTCTAGGTGTGTGATGAGGCTCTGTACAGCCAGAAGGTGCAGGATAATGGGTGCTTCCTGGCCTGTGGACACCAAGGACGAGGACACCAAGGAGGGCGCCGAGGAGCTAGTAATGCACACTTGAAAAAGAGAAGTGGAAGAAAAAAAGGTTTGAAGGGATTGAGTGAACAAAACAAACGTTTTCAAAATTCCTTGACATTAATAAAAAAAAATACAAATCAAGTGAGTTTTTCACACTGATCCAATGTCATCATAATGATTTCTGTTGTTGAACTGATGTGTAAACATGTGTCAAATGTTGATTCAACCAGTTTGTGCCCAGTGGGTTATTATTAATCATTTATACTCTGTGGTATGACTGAATTAGTTGGCTGTTTCATTAGGACAACAAGCAACACCACCCTTCAATAGCATTCATCTGGCAATACATTCACATCAGGTGGCCTATATACAGTAACAGCATGAACTCCAAAACGGTGTTCTGTGCACCACAGTTGCACTGATTTTATTTGATTTAGGATCCCCATTAGTCTTACTGGGTGTCCGACACAACAAAAAATACATTGCAGACAAAAGACTTCAAAGTACATAGTCAATTTATGATCTCATAGTTGATAATGTCTGGATGAGGTATCATATTGTCCATTCATGCTGTGATTAGTAAGTATACTGTATCTAAAGAGCAGGTTTTCTTTTTCTGCAGAAGCACCTTTGGACAATAGATGGAGAGACACTCACAATGCCATTACAGGAGTTAAAGTTACTGTGTAAATATAGGTTGTCAAGGGTTCATAAAATGAGAGGGGGCTGGTGAGGGGTGTGAATTTGGTTTAAACTAACCCTGTGACACACTGACCACTTAAGTAAAATCAAAATGAATTGTTTTGGTTTTGACTGAAGTTGTTGTTGTACTCCGCCAGCCTGTATGACACCACCATAGTTACCTGTCAAACATAGCTGCACCTCTTTGTCCAATGGTAACAAATGTACCCTTGTTTTGGTCCACTGGCCCATTAAGATTGGGGCCTGGGGTCTATATATAAACTCAGCAAAAAAAGAAACGTCCTCTCACTGTCAACTGCATTTATTTTCAGCAAACTTAACATATGCAAATATTTGTATGAACATAACAAAATTCAACAACTGAGACATAAACTGAACAAGTTCCACAGACATGTGACTAACAGAAATGGAATAATGTGTCCCTGAACAAAGAGGGGGTCAAAATCTAAAGTAACAGTCAGTATTTTTTTTATACATTTTTTTATTTCACCTTTATTTAACCAGGTAGGCCAGTTGAGAACAAGTTCTCATTTACAACTGCGACCTGGCCAAGATAAAGGAAAGCAGTGCGACACAAACAACAACACAGAGTTACACATGGGATAAACAAACGTAGAGTCAATAACAATAGAAAAATCTGTATACGGTGTGTGCAAATGAAGTAAGGAGGTAAGGCACTAAATAGGCCAATAGTGGCAAAGTAATTACAATTTAGCAATTTACACTGGAGTGATATATGTGCAGATGAGGTGCAAGTAGAAATACTGGTGTGCAAAAGAGCAGAAAAACAAAATCAAATATGGGAATGAGGTAGGTAGTTGGTTGGATGGGCTATTTACAGATGGGCTGTGTACAGCTGCAGCGATCGGTAAGCTGTTCTGACAGCTGACGCTTAAAGTTAGTGAGGGAGATATAAGTCTCAAACTTCAGTGATGTTTGCAATTCGATCCAGTCACTTACAGCAGAGAACTGGAAGGAAAGGCGGCCAAAGGAGGTGTTGGCTTTGGGGATGACCAGTGAAATATACCTACTGGAGCGGGTGCTATGGGTGGATGTTACTATGGTGACCAAAGAGCTGAGATAAGGTGGAGCTTTACCTAGCAAAGACTTATAGATGACCTGGAGCCAGTGGGTTTGGTGACGAATATGTAGCGAGGTCCAGGCAACGAGAGAATACAGGTCACAGTGGAGGGCAGTATATGGGACTTTGGTGACAAAACGGATGGCACTGTGATAGACTGCATCCAATTTGCTGAGTAGAGTGTTGGAGGCTATTTTGTAAATGACATCGCCGAAGTCGAGGATTTTAGGAAGAGAGGTTCCACCTTGTCTAGCCCAGTTGATTTGTAGGGATCCAGATTTTGCAGCTCTTTCAGAACATCAGCTGTCTGGATTTGGGTGAAGAAGAAGCGGGAGGGGGGGGGGGGGGGGCTCGGTCTAGTTGCTGCGGGGGGTGCAGAGCTGTTGGCTGAGGTTGGGGTATCAGGGTGGAAAGCATGGCCAGCCGTAGAGAAATGCTCATTGAAATTTCCGATTATCGTGGATTTATCGGTGGTGACAGTGTTTCCTAGCCTCAGTGCAGTGGGCAGCTGGGAGGAGGTGCTCTTATTCTCCATGGACTTTACAGTGTCCCAAAACTTTTTGGAATTAGTGCTGCAGGATGCAAATTTCTGTTTGAAAAAGCTAGCCTTTGCTTTTATTTAATTTATTGCCCTGGCCACTTCTGCAGTCCTCATTCCTCCTTGCAGCGTGCCTAAGGCACGTTCACGCAGATGAGCAGGGACCCTGGGCATCTTTCTTTTGGTGTTTTTCAGAGTCAGTAGAAAGGCCTCTTTAGTGTCCTCTAAGTTTTTATAACTGGGACCATAATTGCCTACCGTCTGTAAGCTGTTAGTGTCTTAACGAACGTTCTACTTGTGCATGTTCATTAATTGTTTATGGTTCATTCAACAAGCATGGGAAACAGTGTTTAAACCCTTTACAATGAAGATCTGTGAAGTTATTTGGATTTTTATGAATTATCTTTGAAAGACAGGGTCCTGAAAAAGGGACGTTTCTTTTTTTTGCTGAGTTTAGCTACTGTATGTAAGCTCGTCTAGAGAATACCAAATGTGTAACCTGTAAATCTGACTAAATAGAATTTTCCCCAAATATTAATCTGTGCTGTGGTGGCGCTTTTGATATGTGTTTATCCCCATAATAACAGAAAATCTAAACGAAAATATTTTATAATTCGAAAATAGGAGTGAATGGAATGAATTGTTTGTCATTTGGACTTTTCAGTGATGTCGAAAAGCAATGTTTACTTCTTATTTAATAATTGTCAATTACTTACAGGTATATACAGTACATTCTGTACTCACAAACCAATGATGTAATATCATTATGAGAAAGGTGTCTGTGAAGAGAAAGAAGTCAGAGACGGAACACCGTAACAACATGATGTTCCACATGTCATCTGTATTGTCATCTTGAATCAATCAAATAAAGACAGCAAGGCATTTTCTATAATATAGAGACATTCTTAATGAGTCATGTGGAACTCAATAATTCTATTGAGTTGTTATTCATGTTTAATTAGTTGATATACAGTGTATATACTGTATATACAGTTCCAGTCAAAAGTTTGGACACAGCTACTCATTCCAGGTGTTTTCTTTATTTTTACTATTTTCTACATTGTAGAACATCAAAACATCAAAACTATGAAATAACACATATGAAATCATGTAGTAACCAAAAAAATGTTTAACAAATTTAAACATCTGGCCCATGTGAATACTGTACATGTGGATTTAAAAAAGATGATACATTAACAATGTTGGCAAACAAAATAAGCACTTTTCGGTGTTAAGAAATCATTTGGCACAGATGCCTTTCTTAAACGTGTTTTATAATTGATTATGTTATTCTAGAAACCGCAGTCAAATATTTAAATCTGGCGGGAAAGCAAGGGCATCAACGTAATTTGGAGAGTCATTTGCGCAATTTTGTGCGCCAAGGATTTGTCCACCAGATGTCGTCATTGGTCTGCGGCAAATCGAAGAAGCAACCGTGTTTTACGCGCCTCTGTGCTACTGTGCTGCTGATCTCGGGTATCCAGGAAGACAACTCACGAGTCGTCAGAGGAGAAAAGAGAAGGCGAGAGTGAAGGAGAATAAAAGGGCAGTTCTAGTAGACAGGTCGACACCTGCCTTTCTCCGTCCGCATTCTCGTCGGTATCCTTGTCTGTTTTCAAAGACATGGGTGAATAAACAACCTAATTATTTCTTTAAACAATATATTAAACAGAATGTACTCGTTTTACGCGGTTATATCAGGCTTGAAAGAGCGCACATTTGGCGAGTGGAGTGGCGTTTATTTAACCGTAAAAGAATGATCCCAACTATTTTGACGCGGAAAGGTAAGAGGTTTGTTTGTAGGCTACATTGACAAGTAGTACAGGTGGTTTTGAGAGGGGTCGTGCAGATATTGTGCAGGATGTCTGACCGATGTCCTGTTTAGTAGCCTGTATAGACGGCCACTATTTTCTAACAAGTCGAGGACACTCCAACTACAAGTGGCCATGAAGGACACTGGCGAATCAAAGGACCACCAACTAACAGTAAGTACAATACCGTAGCCTACCTATACATCATCATATCTGTTTACTGTTACTGCAAGAACAGCAGTAATGTTGTATAGCCTACCGGTATGGGATCATTTACGTGTAATATACCACATGGAAGTCGTGACTTTAGATAATTGTGTAGACTAGATTGTAGTCTATATGCCCGTTGGTTCTGGGTTGCTGAGATGAATGCCACTCAATCTGGTATTTTATTCAGATAGCCCACATTAAAAATGAGAATAAAATACAATACAAGTTTATTATAGCCTAAATTACATTACTAAGTAAATGATGCCTTTTATTACTGCCTCAGTCACCTCTTGCCTCAGTCACATATGGAGACATTTGTTTACCTTTAACATTGAATTCCCATGTCATAAGTTAATAGTTGGCCATCTCCACACAGACTGTATTCTTTCCCAGTGGTTCCAGCCTTTGTAATATACCATATCTGAATTATTAAAATGGCTCATTTCAGTTCCCCAGTCTCTCATCTTCTCCACTATGTCATACACTGACTAGCTCCACAGCACTGGTGATGGAAAATATCAATATCAATCCCCATTGTCTGTGGAATGACTGAATTGTCCTTTAAAGGTTGAATTCATATGGGTCAATGTCAAGAGCTGGATGTATGGCCTGTATCATTCCATATCTACCCACTAAACATTGTTGTCTTGACTCTGCCACATCTGCCTCATCCCTCTATCTAATAACATAACATTAGTTACCTATTTCACTAACAAACAACATTACCGCCCTACTATTTCATTCTGCAATACATTCACACCAGGTGGCCGATTCAGTCCGACGATATCAACTCAGACTGTTTTCTATGCACCGCTGCAGCCCTGGTTATCTAATAGTTTTATAACGTGTGGATGGGTTATCAGTCTATACATTGGTCTGTCTTGGTCTAAGTATCATAATGTCCACCCCCCACCCCCCCCACACACACCCCCTGAATAGTGTTTTGACAGAGAGAGAGAGAGAGAGAGAGAGCTTCAGGACAATAGATGGAGAGAGGCTCATGTCAAAGTGACATTACACAAGTTAAATTACTCTGTTAAAAACAGAGGGTAACCTTGATCATTTACTTTATCCTTTGCTCTTGTTGACTTGTGAATGACATCAAGATTCAAGACTTTTGCTGTGGTGTGAATGAAGAATCTCCTTGATGCTGTTCTGTTATTTACTGTGAAAGCTCTAACCTTTTCAAAGCACTGTGCAAGTTCTAACTGTGAAAGCTCTAACCTTGCACTGTTCTCTCTGTGAAATATCTAACCCTGTGTTGTCGTCACTGTATCTCTCTCTGAAAGCTCTAACTGTCTTCTACCTGTGTGTCTCTGTGAAATCTTTAACCCTGTGTTGTTTTTGTGTGTTTCTCTGTGAAAGGTCTAAACCTGTGTTAGTGTAGTTGTGTGTTGCTCTAATTGTGAAAGCTCTAAGCCTGTGTTTTTCAACCTGTGTGTCTCCCAGGTGGCCCTGAGGATCAGACCCCTCAGCGATTCTGAGCGGGAAGAGGCAGCCACCATAGTGGCCCACAGAGTGGACAACCAGGTTAGATGACCCACCGTATGTGTGTGTTTGCGTGTGTGTTCATGCGTTTTCATTCTTGCGTTTGTGTGTGTGTGTGTCTGTGCAAGCTCGCAAGTTGTTCCAGGCCTCTCTCGCATCCAGTCACAAGGCCTGCTTCACATATATAATGTATCTGTAGGTGCATGCACTTTTCACAGCAGCGCAGCACAGTATAGCTGGTCTAAACCAAGTGAGGTCGATCACTGTGTGTGTGTGTGTGTGTGTGTGTGTGTGTGCATCAACGCTCAGATGTCACACTGCGCAGTGAGTCAGTCGGGGGATCAAGTAAGGTCCATTTCATGAATGTTGAAGATGTGTGTGTGTGTGTGTGCGTGTGTGCGTGTGTGTGTGTGTGAGAGAGAGAGAGACGCGCGTGTGTGTGTGTGTGTGTGTGTGTGTGTGAGAGACGCGTGCGGATGGCTCCTTATTGTGAGTCAGTGGATTGTTATAGTTTAGAGGGTGACCTCTCTCATACAGGATGGAAATTGGATTAATTCTGATGAAAGAAGACATCTCTGGACTGTAGCAAAGGAGGACATGATGTGTGTGAAACAGCTTTGTGCCGTTATTGAATGCTCCTATCCTTGATGGAACTGCTATTTGAGACCCACCATTTATCATTCTGCCACTATTATGAACATAGAGAATATTATTATGAGCTTATTTGGCGGTCGTTCTATTTACATTCAGTCCATGTATTTAACTGAAATACCAATTCCAATTTTACTCATTGCAAAGCATGACCCCAACCAAAGGAAGTTAATCCACGATATACAGCACAGGGAAAGGCAGGGCTCCTATAGGGTCCTTGGGGAGCATATTTACCTGGAGCCAATTAGAAGCCTCCAGGTGTGTCCCTCATGGAGACAACTTGGATACCACGTAGTAATTCTTCTGATGTGATGATGATAAGAAGGAGGGTGAGAATGATGATGATGATAATCAGCAGTATTATGACTGCGATATGGATGAGGTGTTAATACCACTGAGAATAAACTGGTTTAGGTCTTACTGGGTGATCTGCTGTAGGGACTAGATGTTGTTGGACTTATGTTTGGAATGACAATTCCATGAGGAGTTAGAAGGAGAGCAGAAACACTCCAGGGAAAGATAACATTGGTTTTGCTGGTGAAAGATTTGACACGGTTCACATAATAATAAGTCTGTCATCACACATTTGTTGTTCATTTCAGTCAAAGTCTTTTGACTGCATGGAAGGTGGTGCCACAGTTAAACTGGAAATAATCAGCATTAATTGTGAGTGAGGGACTGGAGGGACTGAGACCTGGCGTACTCTCTGTCTGTGGCTCTCAAAAGCAATTCAATTAACCTACAACCAGACGTATTAACCCAGCAACTCTCCCTCTGCTCTGCCTTGATGACACCATCAGGAGTAAGCTAAGTGTGATAG
Source organism: Oncorhynchus mykiss (assembly GCF_057628025.1). NCBI lineage: Eukaryota > Metazoa > Chordata > Actinopteri > Salmoniformes > Salmonidae > Oncorhynchus > Oncorhynchus mykiss. The sequence goes on from NC_143041.1 coordinate 8,073,632, forward strand.
GCCCATTGTGATGGTGTATTGTTGCTGACACAGCCCTGCTTTTTACAGTGAACAACAGTTCTTCTGTTAGCTCCTCAATCCATGCACATTGGTTGGAGAGCAAGGTAGCAGCAATGTTATTTTCCCTTTACAACATCATTGTCAACATTATTGGTGAAACATTTTCACAGTAGAATTAAACCAAATGTAACCTCTACGTACACTGTTGATGTTATGCTATTGAAAAACAAAGGCAAGGTGATAGAATGGAAACATTTTGTGAGTGGTTCATCTGTGTAGAGTAACAGCCTAGCAGGTTATCTTAGGTCTCTGTGTGTTTGCAGCCAAGGGCTTATAGTCACTACAATACAAACAGGTTGTGGAGACAGTGTGCGGGGTATTGTGTGTGTGTACTGCGTAGTGTTTACCTCTTACCTGATAAAGGGCTTATAAGACTATGTGTTCCCGTGGAGGGAGAGAGGGAGGGAGTTGTGTTACTAGCTCCTAACAGTGAAGTAACAAAAAAGTCAAACAAATTTATAATAAAAACTTGAAGCAACAAATCATGAATGTCAGGAGGATTCCAGTTAACATCCTAAATAGCACTGTATCAGTAATCCAAATCACAATCTCTACGTATACAGTGCATTCTGAAAGTATTCTGATCCCTTGACTTTTTTCCATTTGTTATGTTACAGTCTTATTCTAAAATTGATGAAATAGTTTTTTTCCTCATCTATCTTCACACAATGCCCCATATTGACCAAAGCAAAAACAGGGTTTTATTTCATTTTGCTAATTTATTTAAAAGAAAAAAAAATTATATTACATTTACATAACTATTCATACCCTTTACTCAGTACTTTGTTGAAGTAACTTGTCCCGAAGCCACTCCTGCATTGTCTTGGCTGTGTGCTTAAGGTCGTTGTCCTGTTGGAAGGTGAACCTTTGCCGCAGTCTGAGGTCCTGAGCGCTCTGGAGCAGGTTTTCATCAACGATCTCTCCGTAAATTGCTCCATTCATCTTTACCTCGATCCTGACTAGTCTCCCAGTCCCTGCCACTGAAAAACATCCCCACCACTGTGCTTCACCGTAAGGACGGTGCCAGCTTTCCTCCAGATGTGACGCTTGGCATTCAGGCCAGAGTATAAGGGCACAAGGCGAGACTCAGATGCAGACACAGGAGGCAGATGGTTAGAGTCCAAGATGTTTATTAACAATGCAAAAGGGGTAGGCAAGAGAATGGTCGTGGACAGGCAAAAGTTCAAAACCAGTTCAGAGTTCCAGAGGTACAGAATGGCAGGCAGACTCGAGGTCAGGGCAGGTCAGGTAGGCGGGAATGGTCAGGTAGGCGGGAATGGAGCCCAGAAAACAGGCAAAGGTCAAAACCGGGAGGACGAGTAGAAGAGAATAGAAAAGCAGGCGCATGGGAAAAAACACGCTGGCTGATTTGAACATACAAGACAAACTGGCACAGAGAGACAGGAAACACAGGTATAAATCCTCCAGGGAAAATAAGCAACACCTGGAGGGGGTGGAGACAATCACAAGGACAGGTGAAACCGATCAGGATGTGACAGTACCCACCCCCCTCTCTAGGGGCGCCACCTGGCGTCCTACCTGGGTGCATATCTGGTTGACCGGGGTGTCGGTGGTGGAAGTCGGCGATGAGGGCTGGATCCAGGATGTCTCTAGCGGGAACCCAGCACCTCTCTTCCAGGCCGTAACCCTCCCAGTCAACCAGGTATTGGAAACCCCTGCCCCATGGTCGAACACTCAGGAGGCGTTTTACCGTGTATGCCGGATGGCCTTCAATGACACGGGAAGGGGGGTGGGTCTGGGAACAGAAGACAAAGAACAGTGAGACACGGGCTTAATCTTAGACACATGTAAAGTAGGGTGAATCTGGAGGGTACGGGGTAACAAGAGACGTACAGCAGTGGAACTAAGGACTAGAGATGGGAAACAGACCAATGAAACGGGCGGACAGTTTGCGAGACTCCCTGAAGGGGCAGGTCCCGTGTAGACAGCCATACCCTCTGCCCAATGCGGTAGCGGACAGCTGGAGTCTGGCAGCGGACCGCTTGTTGATGATACCTGGAGTTGGTCTTGAGAAGTGCTACCCAAGCTCTTCTCCAGGTACGTCCTGGTTAGCTCTCTCTGACTGGCCGTTCGATTGGGGATGGAATCCGGAGGATAGACTGATCGATGCCCCAATAAGGGTGCAGAACTCCTTCCAAAACTGAGATGAGAATTGAGGACCCCGGTCAGAAACCATATCCACTGGGAGTCCATGGATCCGGAAGACGTGCTGCACCATGAGCTGGGCCATTTCCTTGGCAGAGGGAAGTTTGGGGAGAGGGATGAAATGAGCGGCCATAGAGAACCGATCCACTACGATCAGAATGACGGTGTTGCCATCAGACGGGGCAAGCCCAGTGACAAAGTTCAGATAGATATGGGACCAGGGGCGATGAGGGACCGGTAGTGGCTGAAGAAGGACAGAGGGAGCTTGCCGTGGAGTTTTGTTCTGGGTGCACACCGTGCATACGGCGACAAAGGCTGAGACCTTACTAACCGTTGGGGCCACCAGAAACGTTGTCGGAGGAATGCTAGGGTACGGCGGGAACCTGGATGATAGGTTAGCTTGGAGGAATGAGCCCATTCCAGGACCTGGGACCGGACTGAGTTAAGGACAAACAGCCAGTTAGCCAGGCCCCTTCAGGTCCAGGCTGGGAGCATTGTACCTTGCGAACCATGGTCTCAATACCCCAACCCACTGTGGCTGCAAGGCTTGAAGTAGGGAGAATGGTTTCGGAGACCGAGGATGTGGCAGAGGAACTGTATAGGCGGGAGAGAACGTCAGGTTTCACATTTGTGGACCCTGGGCGGTAGGAAATGGTGAAGTTGAATCTAGTAAACAAGTGCGCCCACCGGGCCTGCCTGGAGTTAAGATGCTTGGCTGTAGGGAGATATTGCACATTTTTATGGTCGGTCCAGACCAATAATGGCTGTTCTGCTCCTTCCAGCCAGTGCCTCCACTCTTCCAACACCATCTTGACCGCCAGGAGTTCTCGGTTGCCTACATCATAGTTCCTCTCTGCAGGATTGAGACGATGGGACAGGAAGACACAGGGATGAAGCTTTTGGTCCGGGGCAGATCACTGGGAAAGGATAGCCCCCACTCCAACATCAGAAGCTTCAATAACCACAAATTGACGAGACGGGTCAGGATGGATGAGGATGGATGCTGTTGTGAACCGATGCTTCTGGTCCACAAAGGCTTTGTCGACAGCTGGAGACCATGTGAACGGTACTTTGGGGGAGGTGAGTGCCGAGAGGGGGGCCACCAGGATGCTGTAACCCAGAATGAAACGGCGGTAGAAGTTTGCAAAACCTAGGAAACGTTGCAACTGCACCCTGGACATAGGTTGAGGCCAATCCACCACTGCTTTCAGCTTTCCAGGATCCATCTGGACATTACCCTCAGCAATGACATATCCCAGAAAGGTGATTGTAGAGCGGTGGAAGCCACACTTCTCGGCTTTCATGAACAATTGGTTCTCCAGGAGGCGCTGAAGGACCTGCCTGACATGAAGAACATGTTCTTTGGCAGACCAGGAAAAAAACAGGATGTCGTAAATACGAACACAAAATGGTTTAGCATGTCCCAGAGAACATCGTTTACCAAAGCCTGGAAGACAGCGGGTGCATCGGTGAGTCCAAACGGCATGGCCTGGTACTCATATTGTCTGCTAGCTGTGTGGAAGGCTATCTTCCACTCATCCCCTTTGCGTATCCGAACCAGGTGGTAGGCATTCCGAAGGTCCAGCTGGAAAAAATGGTGGCCCCCTGGAGAGGTTCAAAAGCCGAGGAGAGGAGTGGTAGGGCGTAACTATTTTTAACAGTAATATCATTCAGTCCCCGGTAGTCAATGCACGAACGCAGGGTCTTGTCCTTCAATGGCACAATCATAAGGATGGTGCGGGGGAAGGGAAGTAGCATGTGCCTTACTGAAAACTTCAAGGAGTTCATGGTATTCAGTGGAAATGGCAGAAACATCCAAAGCCTTGCTAACGTCCTGAGGAAGACGTCTCAAGGAAGGATGTGCTGCTTGAAGACAGTGGGAACGGCAAAATGGGATACAACCCAGGATGGAACTCGTGGTCCAGTCAATAACAGGGTTGTGTTTTTGGAGCGAGGAAAATCCCAAGACAACGGGAAAATGGGGAGATGCAATGAGGAGGAACTGTATGGTCTCACTGTGGTTACCCGAAACCCTTATATGAACGGGCACAGTACTATAGGTGACTCCACCTATTGAGCAGCAGTCGGAATACCAAGCTCAGAAGCAATAGTAGCATCCATAAACTTTCATCAGCCGCAGAGTCAATAAGCACTCGGAGAGACTTAGATTGGTCTCCCCACAGCAAAAGCACAAAAAAAGGTGTGCGGGTGATGGGAAAAAAGGGAACTCCCAGTCTGGCTCACCAGAGTACTTGTACCTACCAGAGAAAATGGTTTCCTAACAGAGAAGGCTATATAATGTCCTGCCCCTCCACAGTACAGGCAACAGTTAGAACTCAGCCTACGTGAGTGTTCCCCAACCGATAACCTAGCTCTTCCCAATTGCATAGGCTCAGGAGTATCAACTCACCTGTCGTTGATGATTCACGGGGGAACTCGAGTGGCTTCGGATCCTTTCGGAAAAACTGCCTTCGGGAAAATCCGGATTCCTTTGAAGGTGAGCGAGCCATAGCAGATGAATGAGTGTGCCCAAGGTCAGACCTCCTGTCACTCCTGTGTTCCCTTAAGCGGCCATCAATTCTAATGGGTAGGGTGATGAGGGAGTCGAGGCCCACCGGCAATTCCCAAGCAGCTAGCTCATATTTTACCACCTCAGATAATCCGTGAAGAAAGGTATCGAAAAGAGACTCCGGATTCCAGGCACTCTCGGCAGCCAACATGTTAAAAATCAACCGCGTAGTCTGCCACACTACGGGAGTTTTGACGTAATTCAAGAAGTTTACTGGCCGCCTCTCTCCCAGATACCGGAGACTCGAATACCTTCCTCACCTCTGCCATGAAATCCTCCAGATGACAACAAATGGCGGATTGTTGCTCCCAAACTGCCGGAGCCCAGGAGAGCGCCCTTCCCGACATTAGCGTAATAATATACGTTATCTTAGATTGGTCTGAAGGAAACGAAGATGGCTGTAGCTCAAGGCGAGACCCAGATGCAGACACAGGAGGCAGATGGTTAGAGTCCAAGATGTTTATTAACAATCCAAAAGGGTTAGGCAAGAGAATGGACAGGCAAAAGGTCAAATCCAGGTCAGAGTTCCAGAGGTTCAGAATGGCAGGCAGTCTCGAGGTCAGGGCAGGCCAGAAAGGTCAGAAAACAGGCAAAGGTCAAAACCGGGAGGATTAGTAGAAGAGAATAGAAAAGCAGGCGCGCGGGAAAAACCGCGCTGGTTGACTTGAACATACAAGACGAACTGGCACAGAGCGACAGGAAACACAGGGGTAAATCCTCCAGGGAAAATAAGCGACACCTGGAGGGGGTGGAGACAATCACAAGGGCAGGTGAAACAGATCAGGGTGTGACACAAAGAGTTCAATCTTGTTTTCATCAGACCAGAGAATCTTGTTTCTCAAGATCTGAGAGTCCTTTAGGTGCCTTTTGGCAAATTCCAAGCGGGTGGTCGTGTGCCTTTTACTGAGGAGTGGCTTCCGTCTGGCAACTCTACCATAAAGGCCTGATTGGTGGAGTGCTGCAGAGATGGTTGTCCTTCTAGATGTTCTCACATCTCCACAGAGGAACTCTGGAGCTCTGTCAAAGTGACCATCGGGTTCTTGGTCACCAAAGCCCTTCTCCCCGATTGCTGAGTTTGAACGGGCGGCCAGCTCTAGGAAGAGTCTTGGTGGTTCCAAACTTATTCCATTTAGGAATGATGGAAGCCACTGTGTTCTTGGGGACCTTCAATGCTGCAGAAATATTTTAGTACCCGTGTCCACATCTGTGCCTCGACACAATCCTGTCTCGGAGCTCTATGGACAATTCCTTCAACCTCATGGCTTGGTTTTTGTTCTGACATGCACTGTCAACTGTGGGACCTTATAGACAGGTGTGTGTGCGACTTTCCAAGTCATGTCCAATCAATTGAATTTACCAGAGGTTGTCATGACTTTACTTTCATTAATCTTTCATTGAATGTTTTTTATCTAATCAACTATGTTTAATTGTTACCTGATGAAATTAATCATGTAAAAATTAAATCATTAGGAATTGGGGCACCATGAGAGCGGTTGTTTAAAGAGTTACCATCTCCCAAATTAAACTCTAAAGGTCTTTACCTATCACATCCATAAAGCATAACATATTAATCATAACCTCTTATCATATGATTCTGAACAGTTGTAACCTCCTTGCATCTGCAAAAACCTCAGCCTTACTTATGAGTCAGTACTACACATACTGGTTTAATTTATTTATTTACTAGCTAACTAAATGATAACACAGGATAACATCCCTAGCGGACTGTCACAATATGGTGTCTTTTTACAAAAGGAGATGGAGAAGAGATGGAGAAGAAGGGAGAGAGCGAGAAAAGTAAACACTTATCGTTTATACATTTTAGAAACTATTCTCACGGTAATCATATACCTTGCACACGAACCGCCATCTATTTGGAGTAAGAAATCATGAATGTATTTATGTGTCATTGCCTTGGTTCGCTGTGGGGCCTTTTCGCATCACGCTTGTAAGACTCTGATTGTCCAAAAGCGGTCGTTCACCCGTCCTGTTGCTCTCCTCAGCCCGTTGACTTGTCATGAACAGAACTACAGAGTTTATTCTACCTTCCATTCCCTCCTTAAGCTTATTTGCTGATAGGCTAGCCAGCCATGTAGATGGTTCTCAGTGGTGATGAGAGTAGTAGAATGGTCCCACTTAAGTTCACTTTTCTAGATACTTTTGTTAGGACAGCTAATCAACCGTACCAGTGATGGTCCGAGAGGGTAGTTTTCTTCTCCAACTCGTGTTGGTATTCAGGGTTCAAACTATGAATGCACAATATATCGGTGAACAATTCAAAATCGGATGATTATTAGCTAAAAATGCCAACATCGACATCGGCCCGATGTCTAGTTTAACATCTGTGTAAAAACAAGATAATGGAATTCATTGCCCTTGACAATCAACCATTCTCTGTCGTGGGTGATGTAGGCTTTCGCCGACTGGTCGAGCACCGGTACACACTACCAAGTGCACAATTTTTTAAATGTTGCCCTACCTGAGTTACACAGTAATAGCGTCACTGCTATTAGCTTCACGACTGACATTTTGACCACCTATATCAGCCCCATGAGCATGCTGAGTCTGACAGCACAGTGGGTCGTTGAGGATTTTGTACTGGGTAAAGTCGTATTTTATGCTCATGAATGTGTCTTATCGCTGCTGTCATTTCAATGGCATTTGAGAACATGTTTGAAACTTGGAAACATGAATTCACTAGCTAGCTCCATTCGATCAACTGACTCGAGAAATAAGCTCATCAACATCAAGCTGCAGCAGACGTGATACCCTCTGTCATGGCATTGAAATGCCTGCTCAACAAAACTACCAAGGCTGTGAACAAGCGATTCGGTGTCATTCTCCATTTACGGTTTCTCCACCATGCTCAATGCTATGTACAAGGACCGCTACTTCGACACAGATAAGAAACAGGGTTTACGTGAAATGTTACATACATAGCTGAACAAGATGGAAACGGACACAAGCACAGTGCGCACCGAGAAAGAGTGGCCACAGACAGACAGAGCTGAAACTTCACTGCTTGACATGTATGATGAAATCCTGGTTGAGAATGAAACGACTGAACAAATTAACAATAAAACAGCACAGCAATTAAGTGAAAGAAATAGGTTTTGATTATGTTTTACTGGTAATGGGGACATATGTACTGTAAATGCCAGCAAAATAACTGTCACGATCATTGTAGTGAGGAGACCAAAGTGCAGCGTGATGTGAATATATCTTTTTAATGAAAGATGAAAAAACATGAAGTGCACTAAACAAACAAACAAAATAACAAGATGACCGTGACCGCTATCAAAACTGAGTGCTAACATGCAGCATCACATAGACAATAACCCACGAAATACCCAAAGAAGATGGCTGCCTAAATATGGTTCCCAATCAGAGACAACGATAAACAGCTGCCTCTAATTGAGAACCAATCTAGGCAACCATAGACATACATAAACACCTAGATGGTAAACAACACCATAAACCTACAAAAAACCCTAGACAGTAGAAAAACACATACATCACCCATGTCACACCCTGACCTAACCAAAATATATAAAGAAAACAAAGAATACTCAGGTCAGGGCGTGACAATAACTTTTTGGTCAGTGTGGTGTGTGTGTAACCTTTATTTAACCTGGCAAGTCAGTTAAGAACAAATTATTATTTACAATGACGGTCTATCCTGGCCAAACCCGGACGACGCTGGGCCAATTGTGCGCCGCCCTATGGGACTCTCAATCGCGGCTGTGTTCTCTCACTTAAAAAGATGAGAGAGGCCTGTAATTTTCATCATAGGTACACTTCAACTATGACAGACAAAATGAGGGGGAAAAATCCAGAAAATCACATTGTAGGATTTTAAATTAATTTATTTGCAAATTATGGTGGAAAATAAGTATTTGGTCAATAACAAAAGTGTATCTCAATACTTTGTTATATACCATTTGTTGGCAATGACAGAGGTCAAACGTTTTCTGTAATCTTCACAAGGTTTTCACACACTGTTGCTGGTATTTTGGCCCATTCCTCCATGCAGATCTCCTCTAGAGCAGTGATGTTTTGGGGCTGTTGCTGGGCAACACGGACTCAACTCCCTCCAAAGATCTATGGGGTTGAGATCTGGAGACTGGCTAGGCCACTCCAAGACCTTGAAATGCTTCTTACGAAGCCACTCCTTCGTTGCCCGGGTGGTGTGTTTGCGATCATTGTCATGCTAAAAGACCCAGCCACGTTTCATCTTCAATGCACTTGCATCTCACGATACACGATACGATACATGGCCCCATTCATTCTTCCCTTTACACGGATCAGTCGTCCTGGTCCCTTTGCAGAAAAACAGCCCCAAAGCATGATGTTTCCACCCCCATGCTTCACAGTAGGTATGGTGTTCTTTGGATGCAACTTAGCATTCTTTGTCCTCCAAACACGACGAGTTGAGTTTTTACCAAAAAGTTATATTTTGGTTTCATCTGACCATATGACAGTCTCCCAATCTTCTTCTGGATCATCCAAATGCTCTCTAGCAAACTTCAGACGGGCCTGGACATGTACTGGCTTAAGCAGGGGGACACGTCTGGCACTGCAGGATTTGAGTCCCTGGCGGCGTAGTGTGTTACTGATGGTAGGCTTTGTTACTTTGGTCCCAGCTCTCTGCAGGTCATTCACTAGGCTCCCCCGTGTGTTTCTTGTGATCATTTTGACCCCACGGGGTGAGATCTTGCGTGGAGCCCCAGATCGATGATGGAATGAGATATTTGACAAGAAAGCGTCCACATAGATTTGGTCATGTAGTGAATGCTAAGAATAATATGTAGCAAACATTAGGAACACCCCCCCCCTTGCCCTCAGAACACCCTGAATTTGTCGGAGCATGGACAGATGTGTCGAAAGCGCTCCACGGGGATGCTGGTCCATGTTGACTCCAACGCTTCCCACAGTTGTCAAGTTGGCTGGATGTCCTTTGGCTGGTGGACCATTCTTTATACACATGGGAAACTGTTGAGCGTGAAAAACACAAGCAGTGTTGCAGTTCTTGACACGAACCGGTGTGCCTGTCACCTACTACCATACCCCATTTAAAGGCACTTAAATCTTTTGTCTTGCCCATTCACCCTCTGAATGGCACACATACACACACAATCCATGTCTCAATTGTCAAGGCTTAAAAATCCTTCTTTACCCTTTCTAGCGCGGAACCCCTCGACAACATTCCGCTGAAAAGGCAGCGCGCGAAATTCAAAAATATTTTTGGGAAATATGTAACTTTCACACATTAACAAGTCCAATACAGCAAATGAAAGATAAACATCTTGTTAATCTACGCATCGTATCCGATTTCAAAAATGCTTTACAGCGATAGCACAACATAAGTCTATGTTAGGTCAAAGCCAAGTCGAAAAAACACACAGCCATTTTTCCAGCCAAAGATAGGAGTCACAAAAAACAGAAATATAGATGAAATTAATCACTAACCTTTGATGATCTTTATCAGATGACACTCATAGGACATCATGTTACACATTACATGTATGTTTTGTTCGATAATGTGCATATTTATATCCAAAAATCTCAGTTTACATTGGCGCCTTACGTGCAGTAATTCCCAAAATTCTGGTGATTTTTCAGAAATACTCATAGTAAGTTGACATATAGTGAAAGCCGTAGGAAGTGCAACTTTATCCATATCTCAATGTGTATTCAGTAGGCTTTGAAAAACTACAAACCTCAGATTTTTCTCAGGTTTTCACCTGCCATATGAGTTCTGTTATATTCACAGACATCATTCAAACAGTTTTAGAAACTTCAGAGTGTTTTCTATCCATTGCTAATAATAATATGCATATATTAGCATCTGGGACAGAGTAGGAGGCAGTTCACGCTATTCATCCAAAGTGAAAATGCTGCCCCCAATCCCAAAAAGGTTAACCTGTCTCCCTTTCATCTACAGTGATTGAAATGGATTTAACAAGTGACATCAATAAGGGATCATAGCATTCACCTGATCAGTCTATGTCATAGAAAGAGCAGGAGTTCTTAATGTTTTGGACACTCAAGAATCCAGTATATAAATATGCTGTGTGTATCAACAGTGTAACACACATGCAATGTAGCCTACAGTGCCTTGCGAAAGTATTCGGCCCCCTTGAACTTTGCGACCTTTTCCCACATTTCAGGCTTCAACCATAAAGATATAAAACTGTATTTTATACAAATCAAAAACTGAAAAATTGGGCGTGCAAAATTATTCAGCCCCCTTAAGTTAATACTTTGTAGCGCCACCTTTTACTGCGATTACAGCTGTAAGTCGCTTGGGTATGTCTCTATCAGTTTTGCACATCGAGAGACTGACATTTTTTCCCATTCCTCCTTGCAAAACAGCTTGAGCTCAGTGAGGTTGGATGGAGAGCATTTGTGAACAGCAGTTTTCAGTTCTTTCCACAGATTCTCGATTGGATTCAGGTCTGGACTTTGACTTGGCCATTCTAACACCTGGATATGTTTATTTTTGAACCATTCCATTGTAGATTTTGCTTTATGTTTTGGATCATTGTCTTGTTGGAAGACAAATCTCCGTCCCAGTCTCAGGTCTTTTACAGACTCCATCAGGTTTTCTTCCAGAATGGTCCTGTATTTGGCTCCATCCATCTTCCCATCAATTTTAACCATCTTCCCTGTCCCTGCTGAAGAAAAGCAGGCCCAAACCATGATGCTGCCACCACCATGTTTGACAGTGGGGATGGTGTGTTCAGCTGTGTTGCTTTTACGCCAAACATAACGTTTTGCATTGTTGCCAAAAAGTTCAATTTTGATTTCATCTGACCAGAGCACCTTCTTCCACATGTTTGGTGTGTCTCCCAGGTGGCTTGTGGCAAACTTTAAACAACACTTTTTATGGATATCTTTAAGAAATGGCTTTCTTCTTGCCACTCTTCCATAAAGGCCAGATTTGTGCAATATACGACTGATTGTTGTCCTATGGACAGAGTCTCCCACCTCAGCTGTAGATCTCTGCAGTTCATCCAGAGTGATCATGGGCCTCTTGGCTGCATCTCTGATCAGTCTTCTCCTTGTATGAACTGAAAGTTTAGAGGGACGGCCAGGTCTTGGTAGATTTGCAGTGGTCTGATACTCCTTCCATTTCAATATTATCGCTTGCACAGTGCTCCTTGGGATGTTTAAAGCTTGGGAAATCTTTTTGTATCCAAATCCGGCTTTAAACTTCTTCACAACAGTATCTCGGACCTGCCTGGTGTGTTCCTTGTTCTTCATGATGCTCTCTGCGCTTTTAACGGACCTCTGAGACTATCACAGTGCAGGTGCATTTATACGGAGACTTGATTACACACAGGTGGATTGTATTTATCATCATTAGTAATTTAGGTCAACATTGGATCATTCAGAGATCCTCACTGAACTTCTGGAGAGAGTTTGCTGCACTGAAAGTAAAGGGGCTGAATAATTTTGCACGCCCAATTTTTCAGTTTTTGATTTGTTCAAAAAGTTTGAAATGTCCAATAAATGTCGTTCCACTTCATGATTGTGTCCCACTTGTTGTTGATTCTTCACAAAAAAATACAGTTTTATATCTTTATGTTTGAAGCCTGAAATGTGGCAAAAGGTCGCAAAGTTCAAGGGGGCCGAATACTTTCGCAAGGCACTGTACATCACCAGGTGGTTATGAGATTACCATGCACAGGAGTTTACACACACACACACACACACACACACACTGAATCGCTGACGAACTAAGAATAAAGCACCCTCCTCCTGAATGTGTTTGTGCAGCAGGCACCTTATGGCACCCTCTGCTATCTCCCTCCAGGTAAGTAAGGCTGAGACAGATTAGCTGGTGGCTGGCTAGTGGAGGCTACGCTCTGTCTCTCTCTGTCCCACCCACCCTCTCTCTCTCTCTCTCTCTCTCTCTCTCTCTTTCTCTCTCTCTCTCTCTCTCCGTGTCCCTCTCTCTCTCTCTCTCTCTCTCTCTCAGACGATTCAGTGGCGAGCGTCTAAGCCTGAGGTGGATGAGATGAGCTCACTTAGGGGCATTAGAGGGAAGCTCAGCTAAGCTTGCTGTCTGCCACCTGCTCTTTGGAGCTACCCAGCCACAACCCTACTCTACCCAGTCCACCTCCAGCCACCTGTTGCGAGGATAACCAGCAGAGCCATGTCTGGAGGGGAATCAGGTTCCTCCACTCCTTGAAAGACAAGGGAAAGTCAGAGGTAGCTCAGAATTGGAGTGTATTATGAAAGACATCATTGAGAATAGTGGTTAACTTGACATTTGGGCGTTTTAAATGAGTGCTGGTGATATGTGAGCTTCTACAGTTGCTATACTGTATGTGTGTATCCTCCAGCTTGTGTGACCCTCCTTGGCTAGCAGGCTTGTTTTTGGCACGTTGGCTAGTTTTGGTTGGGACGTTATCCAGATAGGGCGGCAGGTAGTCCCGGGGTTAGAGCGTTTGGCCAGTAACCAAAAGCTAGCGCTGATTTTAATACTTGAGCCGAGCCGACAAGGGGAAAAATCGGTTGTTGTGCATGGCACTTAGCCCCAATTTCTCCAGGGACACCAGCAAAATCGTGTAACCCTTGCTGTGACTCCACTCCTCGCGGGTGTCTGAGGGGGAGTTGGGATATGCAAAAAAAAAAAAAACTGTTTTCAATTCACTCAAGTACACACTTGTACAAAGTGTGAAATAGGATAAATTGAAGCACCTACTAAATGATATTATTATGATGTGAGAGGATAGCTAAGTGCTAGTGGTTATTATGTTAATTAAAACAGAACCCTACAGTGTGGAGGGAGGGACCATCTGGACATGGGAGACAAAGACTTACATAACCATGTTATGATCTACTGCTATGGCTCCACTATACCAAGAGACAGCAGTTAAAATGTGGAGAGGACTTCAAAATACAATTCTTACTGTTCAGTCACTACTCACTGGTATAGCAGATTTGTTTTAGTTTTTAGTTTATTAATTCAACCATTAGAAAAAAAAAAAAAAAAGCACACTTAACTTGAAAACGCCATACATGCACATGAATAAAATCAATGACACACTGGGACTTTATTTCCATTGTGGTCCTCTTGAGACAAGATGGATAGACAAGATCCAACACAGTATGGCAGTGAAATAATAAAACAAAAGCAGAGAAGAAGAACATCTATCTCATCATTCCAGTTACTTCATTGGGGTTTGACACACGTAGCCTATGTAACATATGGGTTATGACTTCCAGACGCGTTTCCCCCACTTCAATACAGTTGATCTTCTCTTCCTATCTTCTCTTCCTCTGGCCACTGAGGGTGTATTCAGCCTACATGGTAGCAATGAGTAAATGGAGAGACAAACAGGCAATACTGTCGACCCTAGCCATTGATTAACGCTGTCTATATTTACACCATAGGATAAACGCATCCCCCATGATTTAGTCACCTGTAGGGACAGAACAGGAAGTCCCATATAGATGAGGTCAGTCTCACTGGATTCACTGAGATTATATTTGTGCTCGCTTCAACGTGGGCTATAAGCAGAGCCAGTAAGTCATTTATCTACTGTAACTGAATGGCTCAGGCTATATAGGCACACACCAGCAGCCCTTTTAAACAAGACTTGAGAAAGGGTAGCTGACTTATAGAGGAGGGAACATACTAATCTGTTCCCAGCCGTTTTCAAACTTGAAATGTAGGCCACTAATCTTTAAAGAATATAACTTGACACAGTATTGACAAAAGGCAATAATATGCCGTACATTTCCAGACATTTTTATGATATAAGCTTCCCATGCTAAATTTCTTAATTCACAATTATGGAAATGTATGGAGTGCCAAAAGAGTGAAGTGTTAGCCTGGCACAGTGATAATAGGACTATCTGGTGCGGGGTGGGGTGGTATTGTGTGCCATGCAGGATGTCTCCTGTAGCTTTAGGGCCAGTTAACAGGCAGGGCAGGGCTGTCACCCACACACACAGGAGAATGGTTTATAGGGAGGTCTTGTCCGTCACCATGGAGACCCCCAGACAAGGTCAGGGCTATTGTTTGTATTTTTCACTGCCATAAGAGGGAGGATCTATCCGCTCTGCGTTAGAGGAGAGAGGGAGAGAGGAAGCAGGGTCGGACGGCTCCTATTGGCTACACTAACCATGAAAAAGATTTTCTTCACATGCAGTGTAAAGATTTTCTTCACATGCAATGGAGACTAAGTGAAGTGACTGTCTATTATGCTGTTGCTTTGGAAGCTTTGAAGGCTTGGAGTCTGTGTGTGGGATTGTGTGACAGGGAGTGGTACACCACTCAGAGTAATGACGTTAGAAAGGAAGAAAAGTTTCTCAGCGCTGTCTGCCGCTGCCTCAGAGTTCTTTCCTAAAGTACAACAAAGAGCGGTATTCACCCTATCCCCAGAAGAATTCTAGTCATCTACCTGTTAACACATGGCCATGAATCGACAAATTCCCTTCTTTGTGGACTACAAAGCATCCTGCCTGGGCATTCTGTATTCTGTTTCTTCTGCTTTTATGCCCAGAAGTCTCACTGAAAGGCGATTCAAATTGCTCTCACCTCAGAGGCTGTAGAATAACCAAGCTGATTCAGCTAGAATAGCACATAGCACCCCCTGGGTAAGGTAGAAAGCATGCTATGAGGAAGATTGAGGAAGTAGTTGGTGGGGTGATCCTGCTCATTTAAAATGGATGAAAGAAAGAAAGAGACGCTCATTTCCAGGATCATTTTCATCAATAATTTTCACCATTTAAATTTCATTTGTATCATTTTTATCATGATAAAACTCCTGTTTTACTTTCTTACTGTTCATCTCAGTAGCCCAAGATGATCTTGACAAAGTTACAGTTTGTTGGATTTTCTAAAATAGAACAGCCACAAAATAGCCTTGTTATTGTGTCCGAGGGATAGACTCTGAGGACTTTGTCCAAACAGTATCAGAGTCTTTTACGAGGCGTCGTGTTTGAATAAGTTCCTGGACAGGAGAGCAGGGAAAGGAAATACAAACAAACCCCAGCAGCGTCTTTCTTTAGCCGCAGCCGAAGATTTAACCTCAGTCAGTTCCTCCACAGAGGTAGAGCCAGGAATGAGAATAAAGTGGCTGTAAATGGCGACGCCACTCCTGGCTGGCACTGACTGCGGAGGGAAGTGGTGATAAACAAGTTCTAATGGGGGGGAGGGAAGGAGGGAGCCACAGCAGGTTGGAGTTGCATCACAACAAAGGGGCCTATTTTCTGTGCAGCCAGGTTAACATGACAACACTAATAGACAGTCTGACCCTGAACACGGTGTTGCAGTGTGGGTGGTGACACAGGACTGCTTTAAGTGCTTTATGCAACCCTAAATGACTTTCAGGGTTTTTAATCACCTACTGTCATTTCTTTCACAGTACAGATTCATAAAACGCCCTACATCTCTATACCGTATAGGCCTATTTTCAATTAAAATGAATTTTATGAATAATACATTAGAGGCTGTTGAGCAAGACATACAAAAAATATGTATTACTGATCAAAAATATAAACGCAACATGCAAAGTTTTAGACCCCTGTTTCATGAGCTGAAATAAAAAATCCCAGACATTTTCCATACACACAAAAAGCTTATTTCTCTCAAATTTTGTGTGCAAATTTATTTACATCCCTGTTAGTGAGCATTTCTCCTTTGCCAAGATAATCAATCCACCTGACAGGTGTGGCATATCAAGAAGCTGATTAAACAGCATAATCATTACACAGGTACACCTTGTGCTGGGGACAATTAAAGGCCTCCCTAAAATATGCAGTTTTGTCACACAGCACAATGCAACAGCGTGCAATTGGCATGCTGACTGCAGGAATGTCCACCAGAGCTGTTGCCAGAGAATTGAATGTTCATTTCTCCACCATAAACTGCCTTGCACTTCGTTTTAGAGAATTCGGCAGTATGTCCAACCGGCCTCACAACCGCAGACCACGTGTAACCACGCCAGCCCAGGACCTCCACATCCGGCTTCACTTGTAGGATTGTCTGAGACCAGCCACCCAGACAGCTGATGAAACTGTCTGTAATAAATCCCTTTTGTGGGGAAAAACTCATTCTGATTGGCTGGGCCTGGCTCCAAAATGGGTGGGCCTATGTCCTCTCAGGCCCACCCATGGCTGCGTCCCTGCCCAGTCATGTGAAATTTATAGATTAGGGCCTAATTTATTTATTTTAATTGACTGATTTCCTTATATGAACCATAACTTGTAAAATTTTTGAAATTGTTGCATGTTTCATTTATATTTTTGTTCAGTATATATGAGTTTATTACAGTCACTTATGACTCTACAGAAAGTGCCATATTGTGGATGTAAGTGTAACGTTGATTGTGTCTGTGTGTGTGTTTTTTTGTAGTGTGTGTGTGGTCTTTTGGCCACCCGGCCCTCTGGCCAGTGCTGTTACTGTTAAACATCATCAGCGCGGAGCAGTGTGTTCCTTTGAGCTCACCTCCTGGCCACTTAATACCTGTTACACAACCAGGAGGCAGGTCAGCCACAGGGTCAGCACTGCACTCTCATCATTGGCCCACGGGTCAGCCCTGCACTCTTCTTATTTTCCGACCCTCTGCTCTGTGCTTTCAATCCATCCCACACACACACACACACACCCACAGGGCCGTGCACAAAACAATATATTTTTTAACTTTCATAATTCATAACATACTAAATGCCTCTGTCGCATAGTGCGATTTATTTCTGCAACAACGCACTCACTCATCATCACAAATTGTAAGCAAGCTAGTTACAAGGCCTCCTAAAGACATGACTGACATCAGGAAGAGAGGGTGGGCTATCAGCTGATCATTAATGTTGATGATTGATGTGAATCTGCTAGTTAGCGCAACCAGTGGACAGGGTGGCGAACTTGATCATGGTTTATGGGCAGTGGGTTCTGAACAACAATGACATAAACCTGCAACCAGTGGACAGGGTGGCGAACTTGATCACGACTTATGGGCAGTGGGTTCTGAACAACAATGACATAAACCTGCAACCAGTGGACAGGGTGGCGAACTTGATCACGACTTATGGGCAGGGGGTTCTGAACAACAATGACATAAACCTTCAACCAGTGGACAGGGTGGCTGAATGTCATTGTTGTAGAGCCCTATCTGTGTACGTGCTTGCACTCACACCCACACACGCTATGATTTTGTTGTTGTTCATCATTTGACACACAGTAGCCACCGTGACGGTGACCTTAGGGCCTCTTTGAAGAACTTAAAAACATTTTGTTTGCGTGTTCTGTACTTTTCCTGTGTTTTCCCCCTCTCACCTCTGATGGGTTTGTACTCGACAGAACATGGACATGGCCTCATAGTGATGCCATCCCTGTTAAAGGGTGTGCGTGCGTGTGCGTGCGTGTGTGCATCATTTGTTTAAGGTAAGTGTTGACCTGAAGCCGTGCTAAATTAGTTCCTCTCTACTACAGTATAGTATTTTTGGACGATATTATAGCGATATTTGACTCCAAGTATAGATTTGTAAAAAAAAATCTATCATTTGTAGGTAGCTTTAGTTGGCTGTACCTGCGCCAAAACTCTGGTATTGTTTTTACTATAGCTTGTTCTCCATCTTCCTTTTAAATAGTGAGCCAACATGTTTTCGTCACTTTTATTTCCATGACTCATCAAAAACTTGTTTACTCTATAGTGAGCAATATGTTTGGAACATCATCATAAAATCACAGTATCGAATTGCAATACAAATAGAATCGTAAGAATCACAATGCATTATTATCATATTGCCACCTACGTATCGTAATAATATCGTATCGTGAGGTCCCTGGCAATTCCCAACCCTACTACAGTACATGCAGTGATTACGGTGCATTTGGAAATTATTTAGACACCTTGACTTTTTTCACATTTTGTTACCTTACAGCTTTATTCTAAAATGGACTAAATTGTTTTTCTCCCTCATCAATCTCCACACACTACCCCATAATGATGACGCAAACACAGGTTTTAAGAAATATTAGCAAATCTATTAAAAAAAATGTTTTTAAATTACAAAGCTATTCAGACCCTTTACTCAGTACTTTGTTGAAGCACCTTTGGCAGCGATTACAGCCTTCAGTCTTCTTGGGTATGACGCTACAAGCGTGGCACCCCTTTATTTGGGGAGTTTCTCCCATTCTTCTCTGCAGATCCTCTCAAGCTCTGTCAGGTTGGATGGGGAGCGTCGCTGCATAGCTATTTTCAGGTCTCTCCAGATATGTTCGATCGGGTTCAAGTCCGGGCTCTGTTTGGGCCTCTCAAGGACATTCAGAAGCTTGTCCTGAAGCCACTCCTGCGTTGTCTTGGATGTGTGCTTAGGGTCATTGTCCTATTGGAAGGTGAACCTTTGCCCCAGTCTGAGGTCCTGAGTGCTCTGGAGCAGGTTTTCATCAAGGATCTCTCTGTACTTTGCTCCGTTCATCTTTTGCTTGATCCTGACTAGTCTCGCAGTCCCTGCCACGGGAAAACATCCCCACAGCATGATGTTGCCACCACCATCCTTCACTGTAGGGATGATGGCAGGTTTCCTCCAGACGTGATGCTTGTCATTCCTGCAAAATAGTTAAATCATGGTTTCATCAGACCAGAAAATCTTGTTTCTCATGGTCTAAGAGTCTTTTAGGTGCCTTTTGGCTAACTCCAAGCGGGCTGTCATGTGCCTTTTACTGAGGAGTGGCTTCCGTCTGGCCACTCTACCATAAAGGCCTGATTGGTGGAGTGCTGCAGAGATGGTTGTCCTTAAAGGTTCTGCCATCTCCACAGAAGAACTCTGCAGCTCGGTCAGAGTGATGATGGGTTCTTGGTTACCTCCCTGACCAAGGCCCTGCTTCCCCAATTGCTCAGTTTGGCCGGGCGGCCAGCTCTAGGAAGAGTCTTGATGGTTCCAAACTACTTCCGTTTAAGAATGATAGAGGCCACTGTGTTCTTGGGGATCTTCAATGCTGTAGAAATGTGTGGTACCCTTCCCCAGATCTGTGCCTCGACACAATCCTGTCTCGGAGCTCTACGGACAATTCCTTCGACCTCATGGCTTGGTTTTTCCTCTGACATACACTGTCACCTATGGGACCTTATATAGACAGGTGTGTGCCTTTCCAAACCATGTCCAATCAATTGATTTTACCACAGGTAGACTCCAAGTTATAGAAACATGTCAAGGATGATCAATGGAAACAGGATGCACCTGAGCTCAATTTCAAGTCTCATAGCAAAGGGTCTGAATACTTATATAAGGCATTTCATTTAAAAAAAAAATGGTAATACATTTCAACAACACAAAAATGTTTTCACGTTGTCATTATGGGGTGATGTGTGTAGATTGGTGAGGAAACAATGTATTGATTCCATTTTAGAATGAGGTTGTAACCAAGGGGTCTGATTACTTTCCGAATGCACTGTATGGGGACCTTTTCAAAGAGGACCATTACAGTGAATATCCAGTTCAGCTTTCACTGCAGGTGAGGGGTGATCTAGTTGTGCTATATTATAATAGTCTGGTAAATTATGGTC
This sequence comes from Oncorhynchus mykiss, assembly GCF_057628025.1. Classification (NCBI taxonomy): domain Eukaryota; kingdom Metazoa; phylum Chordata; class Actinopteri; order Salmoniformes; family Salmonidae; genus Oncorhynchus; species Oncorhynchus mykiss. The sequence continues at coordinate 8,093,954 of NC_143041.1, forward strand.
ACATAGGTGTGCCAGGTTAGGGTGACATGGAGCTAGGGAGTGGGGTAATTTGATTGGCTCCCACTGAGTTCTGGTAATAGCATGGGAACAGCTAGTCGACTAACTGAATCAGAGGCCATCTAAAGCAGCAGAGACTGGCTAAAGATAAGGTCTTGAAACAAATTCCTTATTTTCTTATTCTAAGGCTTCTTTTGTGAGACAAATTAAACATACAACAGTGACATTTACTCTTGAGGATTTTGCACTGTACATTTTCACTGTGTTCATTTTTTCTAGTGGTCACATCATGTCTGCTTTGCAGACCTATATTTTGGTAGCTAGAGAGTATTTTCCCTGGCCTGACCAGAGCTCTGACTGCCTGACCTGACCAGAGCTCTGACTGCCTGACCAGCCCTGCTGACTGCCTGACCTGACCAGACCTGCTGCTGACCAGAGCTCTGACTGTCTGACCAGACCTGCTGCTGACCAGAACTCTGACTGTCTGACCAGACCTGCTGCTGACTAGAGCTCTGACTGTCTGACCAGACCTGCTGCTGACCAGAGCTCTGACTGTCTGACCTGACCAGAGCTCTGACTGCCTGACCTGACCAGAGCTCTGACTGCCTGACCTGCCCTGCTGCTGGCCAGAGCTCTGACTGCCTGACCTGACCAGACCTGCTGCTGACCAGAGCTCTGACTGTCTGACCAGACCTGCTGCTGACCAGAACTCTGACTGTCTGACCAGACCTGCTGCTGACTAGAGCTCTGACTGTCTGACCAGACCTGCTGCTGACCAGAGCTCTGACTTTCTGACCAGCCCTGCTGCTGACCAGAGCTCTGACTGCCTGACCAGACCAGAACTGCTGCTGACCAGAGCTCTGACTGTCTGACCAGCCCTGCTGCTGACCAGAGCTCTGACTGCCTGACCAGCCCTGCTGCTGACCAGAGCTCTGACTGTCTGACCAGACCTGCTGCTGACCAGAGCTCTGACTGTCTGACCAGCCCTGCTGCTGACCAGAGCTCTGACTGCCTGACCAGCCCTGCTGCTGACCAGAGCTCTGACTGTCTGACCAGCCCTGCTGCTGACCAGAGCTCTGACTGTCTGACCAGCCCTGCTGCTGACCAGAGCTCTGACTGCCTGACCAGCCCTGCTGCTGACCAGAGCTCTGACTGTCTGACCAGACCAGACCTGCTGCTGACCAGAGCTCTGACTGTCTGACCAGACCTGCTGCTGACCAGAACTCTGACTGTCTGACCAGACCTGCTGCTGACCAGAGCTCTGACTGCCTGACCAGCCCTGCTGCTGACCAGAGCTCTGACTGTCTGACCAGCCCCGCTGCTGACCAGAGCTCTGACTGCCTGACCAGCCCTGCTGCTGACCAGAGCTCTGACTGTCTTACCAGCCCTGTTGCTGACCAGAGCTCTGTCTGACCAGCCCTGCTGCTGACCAGAGCTCTGACTGTCTGACCAGACCTGCTGCTGACCAGAACTCTGACTGTCTGACCAGCAGTAGTAGCTTGGTGATGAGGGTGGTGGTGTGTTTAGGTTACAACTGTTTACCCTGCTTCCAGTGGCTGAGCCCAACCTCTCTGTTGTCCTGTTTGTTTGTTGCTGTCCCTGTCCCTGTCCCTGAAATCAGCAGCTGTCCTAATTTGTTGCGCCATGCCCTGCGCTTCTGACCTCTTGGTCATGACCTCCGGTTTACCTCTGACCTCTGACACTTGGCCAATAGGCTTCTGGCCTGTCAACTGCCACAAATGTTATATCTGCTTGCCTCTATGGCCTGTCTTGAGGAGAGATATTTGTGTATGTTTGGTGGTAGCCAGGTGCTTGGTAGTTACTACTACAATCAAGTATTCTGGTATTCATCAAACACAAAGTAGATTTATTGTTTACCGACAGGCTTTACAGTTGATTAAGTTGGTTAGATAAAGCTGATTGGCGTGGGTTGATACATCATCTCTGTCTTTCATGTTGATGTTTTTAATACCCCAGCCAACCTTGGGGCATGTTAGGGCCTGTTAGGGTCACCTCCTCCAGACAACATACTGATACAGAACAGCAATACAGTACACTAGCATGAAGGTGGCATAAAGAGATTGTGACTTTCATTATCACTCAATATCACTGTTCTGTTCTAAACGTTTCTCTGTAGAATAACAACTTTTCTTTTATTCCACATTATCAACCGTAAAGCGAGAACCCTTTTACTTTGTTGCAAAGTAACTTTGGAGGACTCCTTTGTTCAGCTTATTGGACCTCTTTTACTATCCAATAATGTATAGCTGATTGTAGTATGCAGGAGCCTATAGCAAGGGATCAATGCACAGGTAAAGAGAGCACACTGACCCACACTTCACCAGCAGCTCTTGATCTCTGTCCTGCTGTTGTGTAAGTGGTCAGTCAGTGATCCTATTGTCAGTGATCCTATTGTCAGTGATCCTATTGCAGATCTGTGATGGCTACACACACACACTGATCCTGTTGCAGGTCTGTGATCCAGCACGACCCTCAGCCCTGAGCTATGCTATGTTGATCTCCCAGACGGCCACACACACACACACACACACACACACACAGACACACAGACACACAGACACACACGCATAGAGCAGACAGGTTACATAAACACAGAGGGCAGGGGGCAACAGACTGAGCTACAGTACAGTTGAAGAGCTGCAACTAAGCACCCTGTATCAGGTGCAGACTGGTACACGCCAGCTGCCACTGATGTAGAGCCCCTGAAATGGGATACACCATTGTTGGAGGGCAGGGGGAGACGAGATGAGGACAATTGAAGGAGGGGGTTCTTGCTTGGTGATTGTCCCCAAAGTCTTGATTGAGTTCTGAAAGGGCAACCTGGTAAAGGTCCTGGCTGGTCAGACTTGATTGTTTGTTTTTTTGCTTCGTCTTTTGTTCTTGATGGTCTTTAGATTGGTGAAGACATTGTTCAGGGGGCCTATTGTTATGTCATCGTTTCACGGGGGGCATAGTGGTTTGGTGGTGATTCATCAAGACTGCACGTGATCCCAAATAACACCCTATTCCATATAAAGGGCACTACTTTTGACCAGACCACTATGACATTTGGGAAGCTGATCTAACTTCTTGAAGGAAGGAAAGGTGAAATGGACAGACAGACAGACAGACACACTTCTTTCATTTCACTATGAGAGCTGTGCAATGAGACGGGTCATAATGCTGCACAGGGAACATAGATATCAACATCTTCAACAGCAGATTGTTCCAGACTCTATGTGGGGCATAGTGATGGACTCTTTGTGCCCTGCTCCCACAGGCTCTGCTGTACCAGTAAATGGTATGAGTACCGATTTTGATTGATTGATTAGATTTTTTTATGTATTTTATTATTATAGTATCGTGCATCTTCAGGATGCCTAGTCCACATTAGCTTATAAGACACTGTATTTGCTGTAGCAAAATACAAGAATTATGTTGATATGCACACACACACACATACACCACATTACCAAAATATCTCATTCCAAAATCATGGAGTTGGTCCCCCCTTTGCTGCTATAACAGCCTCCACTCTTCTGAGAAGGCTTTCCACTAGATGTTGGAACATTGCTGCGGGGACTTGCTTCAGCCACGAGCATTAGTGAGGTCGGGCACTGATGTTGGGTGATTAGGCCTGGCTCGCAATCGCCGTTCTAACTCGTCCTAAAGGTGTTCGATGGGATTGAGGTCAGGGCTCTGTGCAGGCCAGTCAAGTTCTTCCACACCAATCTCGACAAACCATTTCTGTATTGACCTCGATTTGTGCATGAGGGCATTGTTTTGCTGAAACAGGAAAGGGCCTTCCCCAAGCTGTTGGCTCAAAGTTGGAATCACAGAATTGTCTAGAATATCATTGTATGCTGAAGTGTTAAGATTGCCCTTCACTGGAACTAAGGGGCCTGGCCCGAACCATGAAAAACAGCCCCAGCCAATTATTCCTCCTCCACTAAACTTTACAGTTGACACGATGCATTGAGGCAGGTAATGTTCTCCTGGCCTCCACCAAACCCAGATCAAATCAAATTTATTTTATAAAGCCCTTCTTACATCAGTTAATATCTCAAAGTGCTGTACAGAAACCCAGCCTAAAACCCCAAACAGAAAGCAATGCAGGTGTAGAAGCATGGTGGCTAGGAAAAACTCCCTAGAAAGGGTAAAACCTAGGAAGAAACCTAGAGAGGAACCAGGCTATGAGAGGTGGCCAATCCTCTTCTTGCTTTGCCGGGTGGAGATTATAACAGAACATGGCCAAGATGTTCAAATGTTCATAGATAACCAGCAGAGTGAAATAATAATAATCACAGTGGTTGTCGAGGGTGCAACAAGTCAGCACCTCAGGAGTAAATGTCAGTTGGCTTTTCAAAGCCGATCATTCAGAGTATCTCTACCGCTCCTGCTGTCTCCAGAGAGTTGAAAACAGCAGGTCTGGGACAGGTAGCACGTCCGGTGAACAGGTCAGGGATCCATAGCCGCAGGCAGAACAGTTGAAACTGGAGCAGCAGCATGGCCAGGTGGACTGGGCACAGAAGAAAGAAAGAAAGAAAGAAAGAAAGAAAGAAAGAAAGAAAGAAAGAAAGAAAGAAAGAAAGAAAGAAAGAAAGAAAGAAAGAAAGAAAGAAAGAAAGAAAGAAAGAAAGAAAATGAGAGAGAGAATTAGAGAGAGCATACTTAAATTCACACCGGACACAGGATAAGACTTGAGAAATACTCCAGACATAACATACCTACCCTAACCCCTCGACACATAAACTACTGTAGCATATATACTGGAGGCTGAGACAGGAGGGGTCGGGAGACACTGTGACCCCATCCGACAATACCCCCGGACAGGGCCAAACAGGCAGGATATAACCCCACCCACTTTGCCAAAGCACAGCCCCCAAACCACTAGAGGGATATCTTCAACCACCAACTTACCATCCTGAGACAAGGCCGAGTGTAGCCCACAAAGATCTCCGTCAAGGCACAACCCAAAGGGGGGGGGGGGGGGGACGCCAACCCAGACAGGAAGATCACGTCAGTGACTCAACCCACTCAAGTGATGCAGATTAGTCCGTCGGACTTCCAGATGGTGAAGCGTGTGCTGAAGTTACGCGAGTGCTGAAGCTACGCGCTTCAGAACTCGGCGGTCCCGTTCTGTGAGCTTGTGTGGCCTACCACTTTGCGGCTGATCCGTTGTTGCTCCTAGACTTTTCCACTTCACAATAACAGCACTTACATTTGACCGGGGCAGCTCTAGCAGGGCAGAAATTTGACGAACTGACTTGTTGGAAAGATGGCATCCTATGTCAGTGCCAAGTTGAAAGTCACTGAGCTCTTCAGTAAGGCCGTTCTACTGCCAATGTTTGTCTACGGAGATTGCATGGCTGTGTGCTCGATTTTATACACCTGTCAGCAATGGGTGTGGCTGAAATACCCGAATCCACTAATTTGAAGGGGTGTCCACATACTTTTGTATATATAGTGTATATATAAACATGCGTTTATATGGCAGGTAAAACAATTGAGAAAACTAAATAAAAAACTTTCAAGTATACAACTTATCTTGTCGCATCTTCCAAGCTTAGGAGAGACCATTTGCAACCAGGAATACTTCTTTCCTAAATAGCCATTCAAGTTTCTCTTCATCTATAATCCAAAGTGATTCCTATTTTCTTTGCAACATTTTACAGTATAGCTCTCAAATCATCATATGAAGTACAATCAAATAAAATGTGCAGTTCATTCTCTACCTCCCCTAAATCCCAGACTGTAGATTGTCGCTCTTATTCATCTATGGCATTGAACTATCTACTTCAATTGCCAGAGGCAGTATCCCGGTTCTCAACAGGGCACACACGGTTAGGTGAGAGGTGACATAAGGTTCTGGATCGTAGCTGTTTTTGATCTGGTTGTAAGTTCAGAGTTTTGGTTTTAGCCATCTGTCAGTTGCTCATTTTTCTTTGTAGCTTAGGGTTAACTTGTGTTTGATCATATTGACATTGCATCATAACTTGTGTCTAAATATATGTTGTAGGTCAGCTTCTTTAAATATGGTGTTAGGTTCAAAGGTTCTGGTATAAATTCCAGTCGGACTCTGAAGAATGCTCTAGCTAGAGTTATTCAACCGCACTGGGTCATACAGCTGCAAAGACGAAGTATGGTTATACACGCACATATATTTAGAACCTCCGTTTGTAACCTCTTCCCTGACAAGTCCTCCTCCTCCTGAGTCTAGGATGTACAGTGAATCTCTGTGGTTTGTCAGGTGGGGTTATTGTCCCAGCCCGAGTCTGAAACCTTCAGGACTCCTCCACGCAAGTCCCCGTCTTCTTATCAGTCAGGAGAAGCTTTGAGACTAGGGAGTATACATTCTTGCAGCCTGCCTCACTCCATCGTTAATTATCCGGAATCATACACAAAGAGCTATTTGAGAATAAGCGACCCATTCGTACTCAGATGAATATAATGATGCAAAACATATTGAGAGAATATGGTGAGATATAACAGTGAAGCTATAACATATTGAGAGAATATAATTATATACAAATGTTGAAACTATAAGATAGGGCAGTAGCTTACAATCTAGCTCTAACACATGCCTCCCATCTCACCGTTATGGAAACAGAGACCGGCCCCGTTTGTTATGTGATTAGAAACATACAAAAACATGCTCAAGTCAATTAGTCAGTTTACAACAATGACATTGTGTTCCTTTGTCCGGGTGTAATTGTGTGTTTTATCCCAGTTGAAAACCTTTTGTTATTCAGTCCTCAGGCATATTGATAAGACGGTTCCATAACCTACCGGTGATTTAGCTCTGAAGAGGGTGTGTTGGGGCTTTGTGTTTCTCACAGCTTTGCACACTGCTTCAGACATCTGCTGTGCATGAGATCTTCTGTGTGGTGTGAGTTACATCTCCCAGTCTCAGACCCCTCTTTCCAGGGGACCCCCAGGCTTGCAAGTAGTACAGATGGCCCCTAGGAGCAGGCCATCCCGCCCCACTCCAGCACAGCCCACCCCACCGGCCCCTATTAGCCTAATAGCAACAGGTGTGTGTAGGGCGTGCCTATGAGGGGTAGACAGGCTCGTCGCCCTGCTGCTATGGCAACCGCACTGTCGCCAAAGGACATGGATTAAAAGGGACGGTGTATCTAGGGAAAACATAAGCACAGGCAGGTACAGACACACTCAGACACACACGCTTAGACACACACACACTTACACACTCAGACACACGCGCGCACACACACGCTTAGACACACACACACTTACACGCTCAGACACACACACTAAAGCAAGTAAACAACCTTTATCTCTGTCCTGCATTCACAGCACACAAACAAGCACTAAACCATACATACGTACATCAGAAAACCTTAAACTCACACAATTCCAGACCACATATAACATATATACAACACATGAACTGGGACAATCACTTGTGATACATGTATAGACATGGTGTTGTTACGGAAGTGTATCTCTGGCTCAATCTCTATGACCAGTGACCCTTTGTCTTCTATAAATCATTTCTACCAGAATTCTATCCCTTGCCATGTAGATGGCTTCTACCACAGATGATGCATCTGAATACATATTATCATCAATATAATATGAAGCTCTGTCTTGGCAGGTGGTAAATATATTGTCCTCTACTTTTAAATATTTAACTTCTACATATCTCTCTCGTTCTCTTTCCCGCTCGCTCTCTGTCTCTCTTATGTGCCTCTCTTTCGCTCTGTCGCTCTCTCTCTCTCCCTCACTCTCTTTCCCTTTCTGTCTCTCTCTTTCTCTTTCTCTATGTCTATCTTTCTCTCTCACTCTCTCTCTCTCTCTGTTAATGATGGTTGTGTTTCCTGTCTAGTGGTGTTGGGCTCAGAGGACCGTACAAATAAGACTGATTGTGTCCTTTGCTCCCTGCCTCTGTGCCTGGGAGATAATCCTCTTGTTAGTGTGGAACTGGTCCGGAGGTGAGTCCTATCATGGTATACTGGTAATCGTGGCCCGTGCCTGGCTGCCTGCACAACTCCTGCACCACGCACCTCTCCATCAGGCTTCTTACTACTAACTCATCTGTCCCAGGACACAATGGGTTCAGGAACATCCCCAAACTCATCTTTTAAAGCACGCTCCTCTGTCAGTTCAAGAATAGACCTAGAGGGAAGGGATGAGATCCTAACTAATCTGTCCCAGTCACAATGTTGTCAGGAACTATTTTTGGTCAATGTCACGCTATTCTAATTTTCTGGCGCCTGTAATGTTAGAGTTTTATTGACAAATCACCTTTTAATTCTATTCTATTGTAGTTGGATTAGGGCATAAAATAGTCAGCAGCTGTCTCAGTGACTCGTTGACTTTTGGTGCTGGTTACGCACACCTCTCCACTGTCGCCCATCTTGGCACGGTGTGTGCCTGGAACCCGATAGTGGAGCGAGGGAGACAGAGAGAGAGAGCAATATAGAGAGTGTAGGAGAGAGAGAGAGAAAGGGGAGAGGGAGAAATACCCACATGAAAAAATACTAAGTATACTATGGTATAAATACTACAGCATTTACTGTAGTGTTTTTGCGGACTTTACTGTAGTATTTACTGTAGTGTTTACTGTAGTATACTGTAGTATTTACAGTTAATTATAGTATAAATACTGTAGTAAAATAACTAGTATATACTATAGTAATTAATATAGTGTTTTTGCAGATTGTATTATACTGTAGTATTTACTGTAGCATTCCAGGCACTACTGTAGTATTTACTGTAGTGTTTTTGTGGACTGTAGTATAATGTAGTATTTACTGTAGCATTCCAGGCACTACTGTAGTATTTACTGTAGTGTTTTTGTGGACTGTAGTATAATGTAGTATTTACTGTAGCATTCCAGGCACTACTGTAGTATTTACTGTAGTGTTTTTGTGGACTGTAGTATAATGTAGTATTTACTGTAGCATTCCAGGCACTACTGTAGTATTTACTGTAGTGTTTTTGTGGACTGTAGTATAATGTAGTATTTACTGTAGCATTCCAGGCACTACTGTAGTATTTACTGTAGTGTTTTTGTGGACTGTAGTATAATGTAGTATTTACTGTAGCATTCCAGGCACTACTGTAGTATTTACTGTAGTGTTTTTGTGGACTGTAGTATAATGTAGTATAGCATTCCAGGCACTACTGTAGTATTTACTTTAGTGTTTATGTTTTAATATCTTTGACATAGAGGTGGAGGTGTTCTCCTTATGGAAACCTACTGGATAGATACTAAAATAGGAAATGTTCCATAACCTGTAGGACTGGGTTCTGAATGGATAGTTCAGCGCTTTTGTTATTTTCTATAACCATTAGGGAACATAATATGGTCTATACTTGGCATGTAGGTTTCTCACTTGTGGGTGGCACAAATTGCGATATGGGAGAACGTAATGGCAAGGTATATGCAATTGAAATACTGTAGTATTTGTGTTTTTGCAGACTGTAGTGTTTTTGCGGACATTACTGTTGTATTTACTAGTGATTTTTTTTGAGGATAGTAATGTAGTAAGTACCACACCTGATCGAGGGATAATACTGTAAAAGCTAGAAGTTAAGTATAACTATAAGAAATCTAAGATGTGTCATATATGACATATATGATATGTATTTGGTTTGCTAACTTGCTAAGTGGCTCGATGTCAAGATCAGGCTTCTTGGTTACAGCAGAGACATTCAAACCTCTCCTGGATCCAGATCCCTGATGCCAAATGTTTTCATTTTTTATTTTTATAGTGCCCCTTGTGTGCACTTCTGGTAATACCGTATAAACCCAACACTATATTCTATAGTAAACTATATTAATGTTTCATGTGGGTAAGGAGAAAGAGAGAGAGAGTCGGTGGGAGAGAGAGAGAAGTAGAGAGGCAGGTGAAACCTCACCACACCCAGGCGTTAAATTATGAATCTGCATCACGGTGGCGGTGGTAGCAGAGCAGTGTGGGCCACACGGCAAGCAGCGCGCCAATCAGCTAGATGGCCAACCAAACAGAAGTCTGCTGCTGCTCCCCTTAAAGACTTTAGACCAGTGAGCCCTGTTGATTAGAAACCCTATCAGGCTTAGAGGACTTGGATGAGACGCTCAAGCCAACATGGCTTTTTATAGCATTTAAATAACACCATCCAACTAATTGGTTTCATGTCGCCGCATAAGCAGGCTGTCGTTTTGACTTTGGAACGGGTGATAGTTGAGGACAGGGGCATGAATATTTAAAAGATTTAGTGTAGCCGCTGGCTCTATATTTGTAGATCCCCAGTGTCTGAATTCACTCTCTGGACGTTTGTTTTGTCATCATTCGTGTTGACTCTCTAGGCTGCACCCAGTGTGAAGTGGTTTTACCATGTGATGTCCATTGAGGTGCTGGAAAAACACCATGATTAAAACAGATGATGAAGAAAATTCCGTCCGCGTCCCAAATGACACCCTATTTCCCATATAGGGCCCATAGTACTCTGGTCAAAAATAGTTCACTGCATAGGGAAATGGGTGCCATTTGGGATGCAGTCGCCATGTTTACCAGAACCATCAAGCAGGAAATTGCTTTTGGTTTCCCAGGCCTCTGCGGTCGGCCAGTGTTTCGATCCATCAGTCTCAGGTCTCGTGCCCAGCATGTGTCCAGGCTCAGTTCACTCATTTGGACCCATGAATTAGTCAGAAGAAGGGAAAACAACTGCCCCAAGCCACAATGTCAAATGGACGTTCTTGGTTCCATGGAAAATCAGACCCTGCCATCTTCTCTCTTTTCCCTCAACCCATACTGGACTGGACTGCAAGCATGGATTGGCAAAAAGGACAAAATACCATAAACATCAATGTATCAAAATAAACTACAAAATTATTGTATTTGAAAATGTATTTAATTAAAACACATATTTTGTATTTTAAAATACAGAAATGCATTTGCAAGTAGCCAGCCCGAACAGCAACAACGTTGTCAGTAACCGTTACAGGAACTTTTTACTTGCTATGACTGTGATATGTTGTTGTTTAACTACCTTAGTTCTGGATGAACAGGTCTGCTAATTGACCAAAATGTATATGTGAAAATGAACATGCATATTGTGTTTAGATAGGTGAGAAAAATCATCTATTTAATCCATTTTGAATTCAGGCTGTAACGCAACAAAATAAGTGGAATAAGTCAAGGGGTTTGAATACTTTCCGAATGCACTGTACTGTCTATCCCCTGTCTCTTTATTTTTACACGGCTTCTGCTCGCTGTTTATTATCTGTGCATAGTCACTGTACACTTTATGTACAAATTACCTTGACTAACTGGTACCCTCGCACATTGACTCGGTACCGGTACCCCCTTTATATAGCCTCGGTATTGTTATTTATTGTGTTACTTTAAAAGAATGTATCTTTTTTTACTTTAGTTTATTTAGTAAATATTTTCTTAACTGCATTGCTGGTTAAGGGCTTGTAAGTAAGCATTTCACGGTAAGGTCTACCTGTTGTATTCGGCGCATGTGACTAATAAATGGTTAGTTTTTACATAAACATTTATATTTAGTTAATTTAGCAGACGCTTTTATCACATCATAGTTGTTGGACCTGGACTATCATTAAATGTGATGACTGTTATTTTATCACATCATAGTTGTTGGACCTGGACTATCATTAAATGTGATGACTGTTATTTTATCACATCATAGTTGTTGGACCTGGACTATCATTAAATGTGATGACTGTTATTTTATCACATCATAGTTGTTGGACCTGGACTATCATTAAATGTGATGACTGTTATTTTATCACATCATAGTTGTCGGGACTATCATTAAATGTGATGACTGTTATTTTATCACATCATAGTTGTCGGGACTATCATTAAATGTGATGACTGTTATTTTATCACATCATAGTTGTTGGACCTGGACTATCATTAAATGTGATGACTGTTATTTTATCACATCATAGTTGTTGGACTATCATTAAATGTGATGACTGTTATTTTATCACATCATAGTTGTCGGGACTATCATTAAATGTGATGACTGTTATTTTATCACATCATAGTTGTTGGACCTGGACTATCATTAAATGTGATGACTGTTATTTTATCACATCATAGTTGTTGGACCTGGACTATCATTAAATGTGATGACTGTTATTTTATCACATCATAGTTGTCGGGACTATCATTAAATGTGATGACTGTTATTTTATCACATCATAGTTGTTGGACCTGGACTATCATTAAATGTGATGACTGTTATTTTATCACATCATAGTTGTCGGGACTATCATTAAATGTGATGACTGTTATTTTATCACATCATAGTTGTTGGACCTGGACTATCATTAAATGTGATGACTGTTATTTTATCACATCATAGTTGTCGGGACTATCATTAAATGTGATGACTGTTATTTTATCACATCATAGTTGTCGGGACTATCATTAAATGTGATGACTGTTATTTTATCACATCATAGTTGTTGGACCTGGACTATCATTAAATGTGATGACTGTTATTTTATCACATCATAGTTGTCGGGACTATCATTAAATGTGATGACTGTTATTTTATCACATCATAGTTGTTGGACCTGGACTATCATTAAATGTGATGACTGTTATTTTATCACATCATAGTTGTCGGGACTATCATTAAATGTGATGACTGTTATTTTATCACATCATAGTTGTCGGGACTATCATTAAATGTGATGACTGTTATTTTATCACATCATAGTTGTTGGACCTGGACTATCATTAAATGTGATGACTGTTATTTTATCACATCATAGTTGTCGGGACTATCATTAAATGTGATGACTGTTATTTTATCACATCATAGTTGTTGGACCTGGACTATCATTAAATGTGATGACTGTTATTTTATCACATCATAGTTGTCGGGACTATCATTAAATGTGATGACTGTTATTTTATCACATCATAGTTGTTGGACTATCATTAAATGTGATGACTGTTATTTTATCACATCATAGTTGTTGGACTATCATTAAATGTGATGACTGTTATTTTATCACATCATAGTTGTCGGGACTATCATTAAATGTGATGACTGTTATTTTATCACATCATAGTTGTTGGACCTGGACTATCATTAAATGTGATGACTGTTATTTTATCACATCATAGTTGTCGGGACTATCATTAAATGTGATGACTGTTATTTTATCACATCATAGTTGTTGGACCTGGACTATCATTAAATGTGATGACTGTTATTTTATCACATCATAGTTGTCGGGACTATCATTAAATGTGATGACTGTTATTTTATCACATCATAGTTGTCGGGACTATCATTAAATGTGATGACTGTTATTTTATCACATCATAGTTGTTGGACCTGGACTATCATTAAATGTGATGACTGTTATTTTATCACATCATAGTTGTCGGGACTATCATTAAATGTGATGACTGTTATTTTATCACATCATAGTTGTTGGACCTGGACTATCATTAAATGTGATGACTGTTATTTTATCACATCATAGTTGTCGGGACTATCATTAAATGTGATGACTGTTATTTTATCACATCATAGTTGTCGGGACTATCATTAAATGTGATGACTGTTATTTTATCACATCATAGTTGTTGGACCTGGACTATCATTAAATGTGATGACTGTTATTTTATCACATCATAGTTGTCGGGACTATCATTAAATGTGATGACTGTTATTTTATCACATCATAGTTGTTGGACCTGGACTATCATTAAATGTGATGACTGTTATTTTATCACATCATAGTTGTTGGACCTGGACTATCATTAAATGTGATGACTGTTATTTTATCACATCATAGTTGTCGGGACTATCATTAAATGTGATGACTGTTATTTTATCACATCATAGTTGTTGGACTATCATTAAATGTGATGACTGTTATTTTATCACATCATAGTTGTTGGACTATCATTAAATGTGATGACTGTTATTTTATCACATCATAGTTGTCGGGACTATCATTAAATGTGATGACTGTTATTTTATCACATCATAGTTGTCGGGACTATCATTAAATGTGATGACTGTTATTTTATCACATCATAGTTGTTGGACCTGGACTATCATTAAATGTGATGACTGTTATTTTATCACATCATAGTTGTCGGGACTATCATTAAATGTGATGACTGTTATTTTATCACATCATAGTTGTCGGGACTATCATTAAATGTGATGACTGTTATTTTATCACATCATAGTTGTTGGACCTGGACTATCATTAAATGTGATGACTGTTATTTTATCACATCATAGTTGTTGGACCTGGACTATCATTAAATGTGATGACTGTTATTTTATCACATCATAGTTGTCGGGACTATCATTAAATGTGATGACTGTTATTTTATCACATCATAGTTGTTGGACCTGGACTATCATTAAATGTGATGACTGTTATTTTATCACATCATAGTTGTCGGGACTATCATTAAATGTGATGACTGTTATTTTAGCACATCATAGTTGTCGGGACTATCATTAAATGTGATGACTGTTATTTTATCACATCATAGTTGTCGGGACTATCATTAAATGTGATGACTGTTATTTTAGCACATCATAGTTGTCGGGACTATCATTAAATGTGATGACTGTTATTTTATCACATCATAGTTGTCGGGACTATCATTAAATGTGATGACTGTTATTTTATCACATCATAGTTGTCGGGACTATCATTAAATGTGATGACTGTTATTTTATCACATCATAGTTGTCGGGACTATCATTAAATGTGATGACTGTTATTTTATCACATCATAGTTGTTGGACTATCATTAAATGTGATGACTGTTATTTTAGCACATCATAGTTGTTGGACCTGGACTATCATTAAATGTGATGACTGTTATTTTATCACATCATAGTTGTTGGACTATCATTAAATGTGATGACTGTTATTTTAGCACATCATAGTTGTTGGACCTGGACTATCATTAAATGTGATGACTGTTATTTTATCACATCATAGTTGTTGGACCTGGACTATCATTAAATGTGATGACTGACTGTTATTTTAGCACATCATAGTTGTTGGACCTGGACTATCATTAAATGTGATGACTGTTATTTTAGCACATCATAGTTGTCGGGACTATCATTAAATGTGATGACTGTTATTTTAGCACATCATAGTTGTTGGACCTGGACTATCATTAAATGTGATGACTGTTATTTTAGCACATCATAGTTGTCGGGACTATCATTAAATGTGATGACTGTTATTTTATCACATCATAGTTGTCGGGACTATCATTAAATGTGATGACTGTTATTTTATCACATCATAGTTGTTGGACTATCATTAAATGTGATGACTGTTATTTTAGCACATCATAGTTGTTGGACCTGGACTATCATTAAATGTGATGACTGTTATTTTATCTCATCATAGTTGTTGGACTATCATTAAATGTGATGACTGTTATTTTATCACATCATAGTTGTCGGGACTATCATTAAATGTGATGACTGTTATTTTATCACATCATAGTTGTCGGGACTATCATTAAATGTGATGACTGTTATTTTATCACATCATAGTTGTCGGGACTATCATTAAATGTGATGACTGTTATTTTATCACATCATAGTTGTTGGACTATCATTAAATGTGATGACTGTTATTTTAGCACATCATAGTTGTTGGACCTGGACTATCATTAAATGTGATGACTGTTATTTTATCACATCATAGTTGTTGGACTATCATTAAATGTGATGACTGTTATTTTAGCACATCATAGTTGTTGGACCTGGACTATCATTAAATGTGATGACTGTTATTTTATCACATCATAGTTGTTGGACCTGGACTATCATTAAATGTGATGACTGACTGTTATTTTAGCACATCATAGTTGTTGGACCTGGACTATCATTAAATGTGATGACTGTTATTTTAGCACATCATAGTTGTCGGGACTATCATTAAATGTGATGACTGTTATTTTAGCACATCATAGTTGTTGGACCTGGACTATCATTAAATGTGATGACTGTTATTTTAGCACATCATAGTTGTCGGGACTATCATTAAATGTGATGACTGTTATTTTATCACATCATAGTTGTCGGGACTATCATTAAATGTGATGACTGTTATTTTATCACATCATAGTTGTTGGACTATCATTAAATGTGATGACTGTTATTTTAGCACATCATAGTTGTTGGACCTGGACTATCATTAAATGTGATGACTGTTATTTTATCTCATCATAGTTGTTGGACTATCATTAAATGTGATGACTGTTATTTTATCACATCATAGTTGTTGGACTATCATTAAATGTGATGACTGTTATTTTAGCACATCATAGTTGTTGGACCTGGACTATCATTAAATGTGATGACTGTTATTTTATCACATCATAGTTGTTGGACTATCATTAAATGTGATGACTGTTATTTTAGCACATCATAGTTGTTGGACCTGGACTATCATTAAATGTGATGACTGTTATTTTATCACATCATAGTTGTTGGACCTGGACTATCATTAAATGTGATGACTGTTATTTTATCACATCATAGTTGTTGGACTATCATTAAATGTGATGACTGTTATTTTAGCACATCATAGTTGTTGGACCTGGACTATCATTAAATGTGATGACTGTTATTTTAGCACATCATAGTTGTTGGACTATCATTAAATGTGATGACTGTTATTTTATCACATCATAGTTGTCGGGACTATCATTAAATGTGATGACTGTTATTTTATCACATCATAGTTGTTGGACCTGGACTATCATTAAATGTGATGACTGTTATTTTATCACATCATAGTTGTCGGGACTATCATTAAATGTGATGACTGTTATTTTAGCACATCATAGTTGTCGGGACTATCATTAAATGTGATGACTGTTATTTTAGCACATCATAGTTGTCGGGACTATCATTAAATGTGATGACTGTTATTTTATCACATCATAGTTGTATTCACTACACACAGTTGATAGTTATATCCATTGACATGCTAATCCTTTGCACATGAACGGCCGCTCATTCGAAAATAATTGCAATGTATATATTTAGGCCCGTATGTCGTTGTCTTCTCTGTTGGAATCGCCGGTCCGTCTGCTGGAGAGTCAGTTCATCAGAGAGTCTGGTTAACTTCCCCAGAAGTCACAATGTCTTCTCTGTTGGAATCGCCGGTCCATCTGCTGGAGAGTCAGTTCATCAGAGAGTCTTTGGTTAACTTCCCCAGAAGTCACAATGTCTTTCGTAGTTGTCGCTTTCTCAGTGGCTCTGGATAGTGTCTGTTGTAATGGATAGGTCAGGTGTACAGATGGTCGTTGCATAGATAGATGCTTCCGTGGTTGTTGTAATTCTACGTCTAGGATTTGCTCTTATTCTGTAGTGATCGATAGTCTCAGAGTTGAACCATTTCCAGCCGTGTAGCCAACACTACACGCTGTCTGGTCTCCTGGGCCTATAGAGTTGTAGTTCTTAACCATTTCAACATGTAGCATCAGCTCCATATTTTCTGGTCTAATGTAAATTTAGTCAGGAGTGGGTTTTATACACTTCTGAGAAAAGGGCGGTCCATGATGTCGACGTAACATCTATGCTCACATGGCCACTGATTTGGTTAACTTTATATGAAAACCCATATTTTCTCATTTAGAAGGTTAACATCACATTACGTCTTTTCACAAATAGCGTCATGTTAAATCACATACGTTTCACAATATTGTGATGTAAACCCCATAATTAAGAAGTGTACACAACCAAAGACACAGTCATGAGTGTTTCCTGTCCCTCATCAGATCACCAAATGAAACACACTCTGTTCTTTAAGTGTCCACGGACCACTCCCACATTCTCAAAAATATAAATATTGTTTAATTATTCAAACTTTTGATGTCCAACTGTGTTCCACAGTTTACATTCCACGCTCAAACACTACAGAGCATAGAGACAGCATATTTTATGACTGCTATAAGCAAGCCGACTTCCCGCTCTGCCCCTCTATGAGAGAGAGCACGCTGTAGAGCGGACCCACTGTAACCTGATCCTTCAAATCGTCACAGGAGAGTTATGACATAGTGCTATCAGACTTCTGATTCCAACGCAGGCTTGAAAAGGGGGCCACAAACTGAACTCAGACCTGTGTTCTTTATAAGAGCCTGTTATTGTTAATAAGACAGTAATGGAACATGGATCGTGAGCAGAGCAACAACACCCTCATTGTTCTTATAAAAAATAACACTGCTGGTCGTTCCCAGGTAATGCAGTGAGTCACCTTGTGAACCTTGTTGGAGGTGGACTGAGGTCCATGACTCCATTTGAGGAGTTAGAGCTGCTTTTGTCTTATATTCTGGCATCCAGTTATGTGTGTCAGATTGCATTCAACGTACTACTTAGAATGCACACTACTTAGAAAGCATGCCCAATGTATTGCTTAATTCTAAGTAGTGTGCAAGTACTGACGTTGGAACAAGTGCATGCCTAGTTTCACAGCCATCTGGGCCCACTGGCACCATACTGCAGGGCTCCTTATCAGCTGCCTTAACAACAGTCACCCTACAGAAGATGCCATGCCCTGCCAGCAGCTGTCATGCATTACCGGGTGAGGTGGGGTAACAGGGTACCCAGGTAACCTAAGGAACAAAGGCAACAGATGCGAGAGGTGTGCAATCATCCTGATTGGCCTTAAAGGGTGTTCCTTAGCATAGACACACACACGTGCTACTGTACTAAACACACTCTGCATAGACACACACACGTGCCACTGTACTAAACACTCTCTGCATAGACACACACACGTGCTACTGTACTAAACACACTCTGGTCTAAGAACATCCTTGAATGCACACCAGAACCTCTTTTGAACAAAAGACATGATACTTTATATGCTCGCTGATGCCTACTGAAACACTAACATGGACACGCACACAGCCTTGGCTGCCAGGTACAGTAGGGGGTGCTGCCAGCCTGTCTGACCAAAGTAGAGCAGAGCAGAGCTCTCAGACAGGTAGGTTGAAGTACGTCAAGGCCAGAGCCATCTCTCTTCTGTCCTATGTCATCTCCACGCCACGCACGCACGCGTGCACACACACAACGCATCAGTTCTGTCACGTTGTTGGTGAAGACACCAGACCGGTGCGGTTCTTTAGGTTACTGAGTGTCTCTGACCCTGGCTAGAGAGAAGAGAAGAAGAGCTCCTGGTTTACAATACAATACTATGTTTCCTGAGAAACGTGATTCTCCCTCCCCTCCTCTAATTCTCCCTCCCCTCCTCTCTTCCCTCCCCATCTCTTACCTCTCTCCTCTCTTCTGTTTGCTGATTACGTCTCTGTGCGTGTGTTTTGTTCCCTCTTTCTCTGTGTAATTGTACGCTTTTAAAAGTCAGATTTCTCCTCTTGAATTTCAATCAAGAGGCTTCAAAGTGAGCGGCTCCATGACTGAGGGGTCATTAAACAGGGCTATGCTGTGCTGGGGATACTAGACCAGACCCAGGCCATTCAGACAACACACACACGCACAGGGAGACAGACACACAAACACGGTCCTGAAACTAAAGGCCCTCTCTCCAGCCATTCAGAGCTGGACATGAACAGAACAGACTATTTAAACCCTGTATGCACCACAACATCCAGTAGTCCTGAAGTCTACTCAAAAACATCAGTGATATCTAGACAATGTTTTAATATTCACCACAGTGTCCAACTGACTCCTCAGCTTTGACCCGACTCCTCTGCTGACGAACAGAGCTCTGGGGAGCTAGCTAAGTCTCCCAGACCACCACTTAGTGAAGTGATTAATGTTTGCAGTAGTATATAGGTATTTCCCCTGAGTTGTCATTATTATTACAGTTATTACATTCTGACACTGTGCCACTGTGCGATGCCCCTGTGGATGGACTCTGAATAGAGCCGGCAGGTAGAGCCAGGCGAACTCTGAATAGAGCCGGCAGGTAGAGCCAGGCGAACTCTGAATAGAACCGGTAGGTAGAGCCAGGCGAACTCTGAATAGAACCGGCAGGTAGAGCCAGGCGACCTCTGAATAGAGCCGGCAGGTAGAGCCAGGCGAACTCTGAATAGAACCGGCAGGTAGAGCCAGGCAAACTCTGAATAGAACCGGCAGGTAGAGCCAGGCGAACTGAATAGAACCGGCAGGTAGAGCCAGGCGAACTCTGAATAGAGCCGGCAGGTAGAGCCAGGCGAACTCTGAATAGAGCCGGCAGGTAGAGCCAGGCGAACTCTGAATAGAACCGGCAGGTAGAGCCAGGCGAACTCTGAATAGAGCCGGCAGGTAGAGCCAGGCGAACTCTGAATAGAGCCGGCAGGTAGAGCCAGGCGAACTCTGAATAGAACCGGCAGGTAGAGCCAGGCGAACTCTGAATAGAACCGGCAGGTAGAGCCAGGCGAACTCTGAATAGAACCGGCAGGTAGAGCCAGGCGAACTCTGAATAGAACCGGCAGGTAGAGCCAGGCGAACTCTGAATAGACCTGAGTATGGCTTGCTGGTGGGTAAAGATAGTGTAGTGCCTGATGTTGATCACCTTTCAGAAATGACATGGATGGCACAATGGCTCACATCAATCACCAGACAATCTGGTCGAGTCCCAAATGCCATCCTGTACCATATACAGTGCATTCGGAAAGTATTCAGAACCCTTGACTTTTTCCACATTTTATGACGTTACAGTCTTATTCTAAAATTGATTAAATTGTTTTTTTCCCCTCATCAATCTACACACAATACCCCATAATGACAAAGCAAAAACAGTTTGTTTAAAAAAAAAACATTTTTGCAAATGTATTAAAACAAAAAAACAGTAATATCATGTTTACGTAAGTACTCAGTACTTTGTTGAAACACCGTTGGCAGAGATTACAGCCTCAAGTATTTTTGGGTATGACGCTACAAGCTTGGCACCTGTATTTGGGGAGTTTCTCCAATTCTTCTCTGCAGATCCTCTGAGGCTCTGTCAAGTTGGATGGGGAGTGTCGCTGCACAGCTATTTTCAGGTCTCTCTAGAGATGTTCAATTGGGTTCAAGTCCGGGCTCTGGCTCGGCCACTCAAGGGCATTCAGAGACTTGTCCCGAAGCCACTCCTGCGTTGTCTTGGCTGTGTGCTCTGGAGCAGGTTTTCATCAAGGATCTCTCTGTACTTTGCTCCGTTCATCTTGCCGTCGATCCTGACTGGTCTCCCAGTCCCAGCCGCTGAAAAACATCCCCACAGTATGATGCTGCCACCACCATGCTTCACCGTAGGGATGGTGCCAGGTTTCCTCCAGATGTGACGCTTGGCATTCAGGCCAAATAGTTCAATCTTGGTTTCATCAGACCAGAAAATCTTGTTTCTCATGGTCTGAGAGTCCTTTAGGTGCATTTTGGCAAAATCTCCAAGCGGGCTGTCATGTGCCTTTTACTGAGGAGTGGCTTCCATCAGGCTACGCTACCATAAAGGCCTGCTTGGTGTAGTGCTGCAGAGATGTTTGTCCTTCTGGAAGGTTGTCCCATCTTCAGAGAGGAACTCTGGAGCTCTGTGAGTGTGACTATCAGGTTCTTCGTCTCCTCCCTGACCAAGGCCCTTCTCCCTCGGTTGATTAGTTTGTCCGGTTGGCCAGCTCTAGAAAGAGTCTTCATGGTTCCAAACTTCTTCCATTTAAGAATGATGGAGGCCACTGTGTTCTTGGGGATCTTCAATGCTGCAGAAATGTTTTGGTACCCTTCCCCATATCTGTGCCTCGACACAATGCTGTCTCGGAGCTCTACAGACAATTCCTTCAACCTCATGGCATGGTTTTTCCTCTGACATGCACTGTCAACTGTGGGACCTTATATAGACATGTGTGTGTGCGTTTCCAAATCATGTCCAATAAATGTAATTTACCACAGGTAGAATCCAATCAAGTTGTAGAAACATCTCAAGGATGATCAATGGAAACAGGATGTACCTATGCTCAATTTTGTGTCTCATAGCAAAGGGTCTGAATACTTATGTAAGTAAGGTATTTCGCTTTGTTGTTATAGGATATTCAGTGTAGATTGATGAGGATTTTTTTTACATTTAATACATTTGACAATAAGGCTGAAACGTGTCAAGGGGTACTTTTGACCAGGGTCCTATGTGTGCACTAGGGAATAGGGGGAATTGGGACGTAGACTGCGTGGGTGTGGAGGGGCACGGTGGCACTCAGGGCTCTATCTACCCCACAGTAGGCCCTTTGTATCTCCAGCTGCAGATGGATAAAAGGCCCTGTTTAAACCATCAGACCCCCGGATCTCGCTGCTGCTGCGCCCGTCAGTTCCTCTTAACCACTTTAATTACCTGCACAGTAGAGGCGGCCGGTGGCACCTTAATTGGGGAGAACGGGCTCATAGTAAAAGCTGAAACTGAATAAATGGAATGGTATGGAACACATCAAACACATGGTTTCCATTCCATTTACTCCATTCCAGCCATTATTATGAGCCGCCCTTACGGTGCTCACAGTCATACTGTGGCAGATGGCAGCAGAAGTGAGAGAGGAGTAAGCAACCCAGCGCTGTGTAAATAGTGGGCTGAACTACACTCCAATGTATTTTGTAACAAGATACATTCGAAAGATGTCATTTGTATTGGGCGGAAATACATTCCAATACGTATTTGAATGACTTCTGAGTATTTTGTATGTTGTATTACACTGGGCTGAACTACACTCCAATGTATTTTGTTACAAGATACTTTCGAAATACTTTATTTGTATTTTCAAAATACAACATATTTTTCTATACCATTACTTTAAAGTAGTTTGCCATTTTGTGCCGTCTAAAGTATGACGGCACTATGGTGTGATAAGAGCGTCTGCTAAATGAACTCAAGATCAATGACAATTCCCAGTGTGCTTTGCAGTTGTTCATTTTTACATCTACATTTACATTTTGGTTTATTTAGCAGACACTCTTATCACAACATAGTGCCATGAGATTTGTGATACCATTGTAGGGTGAAAGAGGGCCACAAAATTGTGAACCGCTATAAAGAAATGGTATAGAAAAGTATTTTGTATTTATAATATATAAATCACAGCTGTCGAAAGTATCTTGTTACAAAATACTTTGGAGTGTCGTTCAGCCCGTGAGAAAATATTCATATACGTATTTCAAATACATGTCACAGAAATACTGCTCTCCTCTGAACGTAGCAATAATCCAGCTTCAACAACCCAACTTGGCTTCGGCAACGGCTTGTCATGTGGCCCAACTGCAGGGTCAAAAGAACCAAACGTGTTCTGTCCAATATTTACCCAAATTGAGTTTTGAGTGCATTTGCATCTATTGGTGTGTTGTCACAAGCCCTGCCTCAGGGATAATTGCAGTCATTCTCTACTTACAGATTCGTACAACAAAAAGTATTATTATATGTTATGTAATGATGTTTCTGTGGTATGATGACTAATCATTCAAATATCCCTTTTCATCCCTCTCTCCTCCCTTCCTCTCTGCTGTAGATGGTGGTACTGATGGACCCCATGGAGGATCCAGATGATATCCTGCGTGCCAACCGTTCCCGGGAAAAGACCTATATGTTCGACGTTGCGTTTGACTACTCAGCCAACCAGGAGGAGGTGTACAGAGCCACGACCAAGGGCCTAATCGAAGGTCTCATATCTGGCTACAACGCCACCGTTTTCGCCTACGGACCCACAGGTTTGTCATAGCTGCCATATCCTCTATTCCAGTGGTTCCCAAACTTTTTATAGTCCTGTACCCCTTCAAACATTCAACCTTCAGCAGCGTACCCCCTCTAGCACCAGGTTCAGCGCACTCTCAAATGTGTTTTTTTTTTACCATCATTGTACGATACATTTATTAAACAGAAGACTGAGTGTGAGGTTTTGTCACAACCCGGCTCGTGGGAAGTGACTAAGAGCTCTTATAGGACCAGGGCATAAATAATAATATAATAATAATCAATCATTTTGCTCTTTATTTAAACATCTTACATATAAAACCTTATTTGTTCATCGAAAATTGGGAATAACTCACCACAGGTTAATGAGAAGGGTGTGCTTGAAAGGATTCACAAAGCTCTGCAATGTTGGGTTGTATTGGAGTCTCAGTCTTAAATCATTCTCCACACACAGTCTGTGCCTGTATTTAGTTGTCATGCTAGTGAGGGCTGAGAATCCACTCTCACATAGTTACGTGATTTCAAAGGGCATCAGTGTCTTAACAACACGATTTTCCAAGGCAGGATACTCTGAGCGCAGCCCAATCCAGAAATCTGTCAGTGGCTTCTGATTAAATTACATTTTCACAGAACTGCTTGTTGCAATTTCGATGAGGCTCTCTTGTTCAGATATCGGTAAATGGACTGGAGGCAGGGAATGAAAGGGATAACGAATCCAGTTGTTTGTGCCATCTGTTTCGGGAAAGTACCTGTGTAATTCCGCACCCAACTCACTCAGGTGCTTCGCTATATCACATTTGACATTGTCCGTAATCTTGAGTTCATTTGCACACACAAAAATCCTACAATGATGGAAAGACCTGTGTGTCGTCCTTGTTAATGCAGACAGAGAAGAGCTCCAACTTCTTAATCATAGCCTAAATTTTCTCCCGCACATTGAATATAGTTGCGTAGAGTCCCTGTAATACTAGATTCAGATCAAGCAAGGAAAAACATCACCCAGTTGTGTGAGAAACTCGTCAACATGCAAACGGTCAGACATGTGAAAATTATGGTCAGTAAAGAAAACTTCAAGCTCGTCTCTCAATTTCAAAAAACGTGTCAATACTTTGCCCCTTGATAACCGGTGGACTTCTGTATGTTGTAAAAGCGTTACATGGTCACTGCTGTTGTGTCTTTGGCTATGCCGGATTAAGTGATATGACATGCTATTCTATAAAATCATTTCTCCATAATTAATATCACCTGATTGAGCTAATCATGTAAATGTAATTAACTAGAGAGTCGGGCACCACAAAATAATATTTATAAAGCTGTTATCTTCCGAATAAACTCTTAAAGACCTAGTAATATTTTACATCAATAGCAGTCAATATCAATCGTCGTCTTAATTCAGTCTCATCTGAAAGTTGTACATTCTTGGTTATCTACATGAACCCTGGCTAACAATTTGAATCAGCAATACAAAATTGGGTTTAATTATTTATTTACTAAATACCTAACTAATCACACAGAATTACACGTACACATAATTAAATCATAACTTGATTACAAATGACTTCATAAAGGAAAACGTCCCTAGCGGGCAGAACAGATATGACAGCTTGTTACACAAAAGAAAAGGGGCTGGGTTTGAGTGAAAGAGCGGAAAGACTGAGGGACACAGGGAGAAGCTGTACCATCGTAAATACAGTATCTTATGCATTCTAAATTACCGCCCATTTGGAAAAGGA
Organism: Oncorhynchus mykiss; assembly: GCF_057628025.1. Classification (NCBI taxonomy): domain Eukaryota; kingdom Metazoa; phylum Chordata; class Actinopteri; order Salmoniformes; family Salmonidae; genus Oncorhynchus; species Oncorhynchus mykiss. Next base: position 8,119,328 of record NC_143041.1, read on the forward strand.
AAATGCAATAAATATTTACTCTGAGCTGCGCTTCGGTAGGTTGGTGGTAGATGGAAGGCCGTGTTGCCCAACCGAGTCCTTTGAAGAATGTCTCTGGTTGTCAATTGGATACGTTGTAGTTACGTTGTTGGGTGATAGACGGGATACTCTGTCTGTTCCTTCCTAACCCTCGTTGCATCTGCTGTTGCTAACTCAACGGCTAGGAGGTATCACTTCTGTAGTGAATAAGAGTTCAAAGTTTATACCAATCGCAACCAAAGCTCAGGCTGGTGTTGGCTTCGTTATGAGTTAATCAGAGTTATCGGATTCACATGGAATTGTTGTTCAATTTAAATGTTTGAATATGAAATTATTCGTGATGGGATGAAATGTGATTTTAGCTTCTAAAATGTGAGATTTGGGTCTTCATAAGATATGGCTCTGCTCAATCAGTGGCCCGCCCCTGTTAAAGGACATGGGCTATAAAACTTTTCAAACACGCCCTCCTCAACCTTCTTATATAAGCCCTTGACGACAATATATCTTCCTGTTCAGAGGATGTAGGACGACGGAGTAATGAACACGGGGGGGGAGAGAGAGAGAGAGAGCTGGTTTAAAGCGCAGGGCGCAGCAGGTGTTTATTGCAAAGGACCACAGGAAGAGGCAGGTAGCTGGGTCCAGGGACAGGCAGAAGGTCATACACAGGGGGTCCAAAAGGCTAAAGTACAGGCAGGAAATAGGCAAAAATGCATCATTAGTGAGGCAGGCCAAAACAATAATACATGGGAGGCTTAAATCACGGGAAAACCAGAGCGCTGAAAGATGTGTGTCACAAAACAAACAATACCGCAGTGATGGGGTGCAAAGAACTGAACTAAATAGTGTGTGATAATGACATACAGGTGTGTGAACAGGTGATTAGAATTCAAGTGATTGGGATCTGGAGAGTGAGTGTCACACCCTGACCATAGTTTGCTTTGTATGTTCTATGTTTTGTTTGGTCAGGGTGTGATCTGAGTGGGCATTCTATGTTGGATGTCTTGTTTGTCTGTTTCTGTGTTTGGGCCTGATATGGTTCTCAATCAGAGGCAGGTGTTAGTCATCGTCTCTGATTGGGGGCCATATTTAGGTAGCCTGTTTTGTGTTGGGTTTTGTGGGTGATTGTTCCTGTCTTTGTGTTTGTTACACCAGATAGGGCTGTTTTTGGTTTTTCACGGTTCTTGTTTTTGTTCTATTTTCGGCTTTATTAAAGATGTATCAAAATAACCACGCTGCGTTTTGGTCCGCCTCTCCTTCCCAGGAAGAATCCCGTTACAGTGAGCTGCGTTCGGGGATCTACGTGTTTGAGGGTGTGAGCTGGAAGTAGACGTTACAAAGACATTGTCTGTATAGTTTTTTGGGGCAGCATTGTCCCAAACATATCCGCGGCAGCAGGAAGAATGAAGTCCTCCACAATAGTATGGGGCTTGCCTATCTTAGCCACTCGGTAGCTCACCATATAAGACGCTTCTAGCCCCTTCTTATTAATGGAATCTGTTGCTTTTATACATGTCTTACTACTCAAAAGTCGTCTTAATTCTCGCTCAACAAACTCCCGGGGGTTATTTTTCAAATTGACATGTTTTGTTTCTAAATGTCTGCGCAAGAGTTGCAAGATAGTACTTTTGCACATCTAACACACTGTGGCTGAGGAAAGGCACTACTCCCAATATAAGTGAACCCCCAATCAACGTAGTTCTCATCATATTTGCGCCTCTTCGATGGTCCAACATCCCTGACTTTCCCTGGTAAGGGGGCAGCAGCTCTTTGGCTGCATCAGACGTTGGATGTGCTCGTGGAAGCAGAGCAACTTGTGTCGTTGACAGGTGTAGTACTGCTGGTAGTAGCAGTACTGCCAGTAGAGCTGCTATGTGTATCTTTAACCATTTATCCATTTTCGAGCAAACGGAATGAGCAGCAGCTACATTTGGCTACCTATAGACCATTAGTGGAATTCGCGCGAGAGAGTAACGGTTAATGTGATTGGGTGTTAATTATTTGATTAGGCTATCTGTATTTGACATTGTGTTGTTATTTCGCTGAACACTAGATGGTTTAATTAGATTTTTGGCAGTGACACGAGGCTACTCAGGTGAGAAAAAAATCCTGTGTAGCCCCATTTGAAAATATAAATATAAATTTGAAAATGTGAAGTGTTTTTTTTTTCTTCCATTTTTTAAATATATTTTTAAAATGTGAATCACATTTATATTTGGTGTACCCCCACGGCATTGCACATACTTGGGGATACCTGCTCTATTTTAATTGCATGTGTGTGAATGCATGTGTGCATGTGTCCTCTGTTCCTGTGTGTGTTGTCCTCACCTACCACCCACTGGGCACCAGGGGAGAACATTACATAGGAAATAATCAGCCTGGGGGTTGATGATTCTGACTGCATGTATTTTTATCCAAGTTATTTCTTATTATTTTGCTCATTGCAGCCGTATAATCAAACTCATATATTGCTATCTTTCTTTTCCACTTGGTTCTAGATTTTAATTAGTATGATTTGTTTCCATAGGGACTGGGGAGGGGTGTTGTGTGTCATCTCTGATTCTGCTTTTAATAGGAACAGGAAATTGTGTCATCACCTGACTGCCAAGAAGCAGGGTTCAGACAGACAGTCATTACCTAGAAAGACAAATACAACTGACCCAAAAGTAACTTCCTCTCTATCCCTTCCTCCATCCCTTCCTTCCTCCCTCCCTCCTGCTGTCTGTCTCTCCCTGTAGACTCACCACTCTTAATCTCTGCTCATCTCAAATTAAACTAATTAAACTCCATGTGTCACAGTCTTGTTGTCCAAAACAGAATGAAGATCTGGTGACTAGCCTGTCCTTCTCGACCTAAACAGGCATGGTTTCTTGAAATAGAGCTTGACTGGGGTTAAGCTTTCAACAAGAAGGCTTTTTAATATTGAATTTAAACATAGTGTACAGCTAGCTACTGAATGTGAGGCAAATTCCTGTAAAAGGCCAAATAAATGAACTGACTTTAAAGGAGAAGTTTTCTTTTTTACAACCATATCTCTCTTTTTGATGTACTGTAAATGGAATGTTATTTGAAGGGTCCAGATAATTTTTTTGTGATTTCACTTGTTTTTCAGAAACTTATCCCAAACAACAAAACATTTCCTCATCATTAGGAAGTGATTTGCTGTTTAGGGTAAGGTTGTCAAAAACAAGTGAAATCACAAATAAAATGTGTCTGGACCCTTCCATAACATCTCAGCTAGTACATAACATTCTGAGAACCAAATGTTTCTTACAGCTAGATGAGAGCCCAGGTTGTCTTATGGTTATTTTGCATACAACTTTCTGGTAATGGTGCAGGATACCGAGCTAGCACATAACGTTCTGAGAACCATATGTTTCTTAGGTGGGAATTTCTCATGGTTCTGTTTAAAGTCATGTTCTCAAATTGTTCAGAGAACGTTATGAAACAACGTTGTTCTGTGGGAATTTCGGTACTTCAGCATAACGTTTTCTGAAGGTTTCCTCATAGTTCTATTTAAAGTCATGTTCTCAGAACATTAAGAAAACTTTCCATAAAAAACACAAGAATACATTAGTAACGTTCAAAGAATGTTCTAAGAATGTTATTTAAAAACACATACGTCAACAAAACTCTCTATCAAGTGTGTGTTCAAGTGTGCCTTCTAATTGGTCACACCTGATCTTAATTAGTGCTTGTTTCCTTTGAAATAGGGTCTGTTTGAATAGACTAAAATGAACATCTTGGTATGAGTTTTTTTTTAAATGGCACGCTAGCTCCATCCTGGTGGTGCAGTGGACAAATTCCATGGGTAGAGAAATGAAGATCATAGGTTTGAATCTCACTGACGCCATGCCACAATAAAAAAAGACATGTGTTTGCATGATTAATGCCAAAGCAAATTAATTTCCAAGTGTCATGCCTGTGTTCAAAACAGGTAACCTAAACTAGCAGAAAATTATTTAATTAACTTCAAAATACCTATAATTTCTGTTCTCAGAACATTTAATAAAACTTCCCAGGAAAACCATAGTAAAATGTTCTCAGATCCTCCATGCAACCAAGACATATACATTCCCAGATCAGGTGTGATATTCACTTCCGTTCTCAGAAAGTTTAAAAACGTTCAGTTTTACCAGGATACTTATGGCTTAGTTAACAGAACCAATGGGAAACCAAAAACATACGTTCCTACAACTTCCAAAGAACCAAATGTGCTTGCTGGGATAATTTTTTGTATTTGGTTGTAAAAAAACAACAACTTATCCTTTAAGTGAACTAAAAGGGGTACAAAAAATATAGTAATGACCCTGAAATAGACACTATTCAATGATCAAGTTGTTTGGTATTAACAATTTTCTTCCCTTCAATTCAAACTGCAAACTGTGATAGTGAATATTTTCCTTCTTTGTGTGTGCGTGTGTGTCTGTGCTCAGGTTGTGGGAAGACGTACACTATGTTGGGTACGGACAGGGAACCGGGGATCTACGTACGGACTCTAAATGACCTGTTCAAAGCCATCGAGGAGACCAGCGATGACATGCAGTACAACATCTCCATGTCATACCTGGAGGTGAGAATGCATACTATGTCTATGTCTGCTTCCCAAATGGCATCCAATTCCCTATATAGTGCACTACATTTCAAAGGTAGTACACTATATGGGGAATAGGGTGCTATTTTGGGACCCATCCTGTGGGACGCAACATATTTTGGGACGCAACATTGTTTCTCTTAGGAATACCCTAACAACATGTCTAATAACATACATCCAACACAGCCGTCAGCAGCCTACTTGTGCTATAACAAACTGCCCTATCACCTGAACCACAGGGATTTCAGTTCAGGTAAGGTCATCAACAGTGATGTAGTCAACATTTTCTTTATTTTTTTATTTTTTAACTAGACAAGTCAGTTAAGAACAAATTCTTATTTACAATGATGGCCTACCAGAAGGCAAAAGGCCTCCTGTGGGGAAAGAGGCTGGGATTAAAAATATATACAAATATAGGATAAAACACACATCACAACAAGAGAGACAACATAACACTACATAAAGAGAAGACAACAACATGGCATGGCAGCAACACATGAAAAACAGCATGGTAGCAACACAAAATAACAACAACATGGTAGCAACACAACATGGCAGCAGCACAACATGGTAGCATCACAAAACATAGTACAAACATTATTGGGCACAGACAACAGCACAAAGGGCAAGAAGGTAGAGACAACAATACATCACGTGAAGCAGCCACAACTGTCATTAAGAGTGTCCATGATTGAGTCTTTGAAAGAAGAGATGAAGATAAAACTGTCCAGTCTGAGTGTTTGTTGCAGCTCTTTCCAGTCGCTAGCTGAAGCAAAATGAAAAGAGGAGCAACCCAGGGATGTGTGTGCTTTGGGGACCTTTAGCAGAATGTCAAATCAAATCATATTTCATTAGTCACATGCGCCGAATACAACAGGTATAGATAGACCTAACAGTGAAATGCTTACTTACAATCACCTAACCAACAATGCACTTTCAAAAAATATGGATAAGAATAAGAAATAAAACGAACAAGTAATTAAAAAGCAGCAGTAAAATAACAATAGCGAGACTATATACAGGGGGGGGGGGGGGGGGTACCGGTACAGAGTCAATGTGTGGGGGCACTGGTTAGTTGAGGTAATATGTACATGTAGGTAGTTATTAAAATGACTATGCATAGATGATAACAACAGGGAGTAGCATCAATGTAAAAGAGGGGGAGGGGCAATGCAAATAGTCTGGGTAGCCATTTGATTAGGTGTTCAGGAGTCTTATGGTTTGGGGTTAGAAGCTGTTTAGAAGCCTCTTGGACCTAGACTTCGCACTCCGGTACCGCTTGCCGTGCGGTAGCAGAGAGAACAATCTATGACTAGGGTGGATGGAGTCTTTGACAATTTTTAGGGCCTTCCTCTGACACAGCCTGGTATAGAGGTCCTGGATGGCAGGAAGCTTGGCCCCAGTGATGTACTGGGCCGTTTGCACTACCCTCTGTAGTGCCTTGCGATCGGGAAGCCGAGCAGTTGCCATACCAGGCAGTGATGCAACCAGTAAGGATGCTCTTGATGGTGAAGCTGTAGAACTTTTTGAGGATCTGAGGACCCATGCCAAATCTTTTCAGTCTCCTGAGGGGGAATAGGTTTTGTCATGCCCTCTTCACGACTATCTTGGTGTGCTTGGATCATGTTAGTTTGTTGGTGATGTGGACACCAAGGAACTTGAAGCTCTCAACCTACTCCACTGAAGCCCCATCGATGAGAATGGGGTCGTGCTGGGGGGACTGAGCACGCACCCCTGAGGGGCCCCTGTTTTGAGGATCAGCGGGGCGGATGTGTTGTTACCTACCCTTACCACCTGGGGGAGGCCCGTCAGGAAGTCCAGGATCCAGTTGCAGAGGGAGGTGTTTAGTCCCAGGGTCCGTAGCTTATTGATGAGCTTTGAGGACACTATGGTGTTGAACGCTGAGCTGTAGTCAATGAATAGCATTCTCACATAGGTGTTCCTTTTGTCCAGGTGGGAAAGGGCAGTGAGGAGTGCAATAGAGATTGCATCATCTGTGGATCTGTTGGGGTGGTATGCAAATTGGAGTGGGTCTAGGGTTTCTGGGATAATGGTGTTGATGTGAGTCATGACCAGCCTTTCGAAGCACTTCATAGCTACAGACATGAGTGCTACTGGTCGGTAGTCGTTTAGGCAGGTTACCTTAGCGTTCTCGGGCACAGGCACTATAGTGGTCTGCTTAAAACATGTAGGTATTACAGACTGGGACAGGGAGAGGTTAAAAATGTCAGTGAAGGCACTTGCCAGTTGATCAGCGCATGCTCACAGTACACGTCCTGGTATTTTGTCTGGCCCTGCGGCCTTGTGAATGTTGACCTGTTTAAAGGTCTTACTCACATCGGCTGCAGAGAGGGTGGTCATACAATCTTCCAGAACAGCTGGTGCTCTCATGCATGTTTCAGTGTTATTTGCCTTGAAGCGAGCATAGAAGTAGTTCAGCTCGTCTGGTAGGCTTGTGTCACTGAGCAGCACTCGGCTGTGCTTCCCTTTGTAGTCTGTAACGCTTTGCAAACCCTGCCACATCCTACGATCGTCGGAGCCAGTGTATTACGATTCGATCTTAGTCCTGTGTTGACACTTTTCATATTTGATGGTTCGTCGGAGGGCATAGCGGGATTTCTTGTAAACTTCCAGGTTAGAGTCCCATCCATGAACCTGCATTCAAGGATGGGACTCTAACCCTGAAGCTTACAAGAAATCCCGCTATGCCCTCAGACGAACCATCAAATATGAAAAGCTCTAGCCTTTAGCCTTTAGCTCAGTGCGGATGTTGCCTGTAATCCATGGCTTCTGGTTGGGGTATGTACGTACGGTCACTGTGGGGATGACGTCATCAATGCACTTATTGATGAAGCCAATGACTGATGTGGTGTACTCCTCAATGCCATCGGAGGAATCCCGGAACATATTCCAGTCTGTGCTAGCAAAACAGTCCTGTAGTTTAGCATCCACTTTGCTCTACCTTTTTATTGATCTAGTCATTGCTGCTTCCTGCTTTAATTTTTGCTTGTAAGCAGGAGTCAGGGGGATAGAATTATGGTCAGAGTTGCCAAATGGAGGTCGAGGGAGAGCTTTGTATGCATCTCTGTGTGTGGAGTAAAGGTGGTCCAGAGATTTCTTCCCTCTGGTTGCACATTTAACATGCTGATAGAAATTTTGTAAATCGGATATAAGTTTCACTGCATTAAAGTTCCCGGCTACTAGGAGCACCGTCTCTGGGTGAGCGTTTTCTTGTTTGCTTATGGCGGAACACAGCTCATTCAATTCTGTCTTAGTTGCAGCCTCTGACTGTGGTGGTATGTAAACAGCTACGAAAAATACAGATGCAGACTCTCTAGGTAGGTAGTGTGGTCTACAGTTTATCATGAGATACTCTACCTCAGGCAAGCAATAGCTCGAGACATCCTTAGATATTGTACACCAGCTGTTATTTACAAAAATACATAGTCCACCGCCCCTTGTCTTACCAGACTCTGCTGTTCTATCCTGCCGGTGCAGTGTTTAACCAGCCAGCTGTATGTTGATAGTGTCATCGTTCAGCCACGTCTCCGCAAAGCATAAGATATTACAGTTTTAAATGTCCCGTTGGTAGTCAGGGTCTGTAGTGACCCCTCTACCACTGAGATGCAGTGCCTTAGACCACTGCACCATTTGGGAGCCCCATACCCGAGAGAATACTATAGACATCAAGAAAGCCAATCAGTTGATTATTGACACGTTTTTCCAACACTTGATAAACAGGGCAAAATAGAAATTGGCCTACAACAGTTAGGGTCAGCTTGATCTCCCCTTTAAATAAAGGAAGCACCGTGGTTACCTTCCAAGTAATGGGAACCTCCCCAGAGAGGAGAGACAGGTTAAAAAGGTCAGAGATAGGCTTGGCGATTATAGGGGCAGCAACCTTAAAGAAGAAAGGGTCTAAACCATCTGAAGCAGATGTTTTTTTGCAGTCAAGTTTAAGGAGCTGCTTTAGCATCTCAGACCTGCAGGGAGAAACTTTGTAGCGTGGCAGTGTGAGGGAGGGAGGAGCATTTGGGATAGTCACATTATTAGAAGGGGTGGGAGATGAGGAAACGCTGAACGGGCAAGGAGGCATGGCAGAGTCAAATAGGAATCCTGACTTAATGAGGTGGTGACTAAAGAGCTCAGCCATGTGCTCCTTGTCAGTAACAACCACATCATCAACATTAAGAGACATGGGCAGCTGTGAGGAGGAAGATCTATCTCCAGGTCTGTTTTCCAGAACTTCTTGCAGTTATACCCACAGAAAGAGAACTGCTCCTTAAAGTAGCTAACTTTGGCCTTCCGGATACCCTGAGTGCACGTATTTCTAATTTGCCTGAACGAGATCCAGTCAGCCTGAGTATGCATGTGCTCAGCGATTTGCCAAATGGAATTCTTGACGTGAAGTAACTCTGCCAGATCACAGTCGAACCAGGGGCTGAACCTGTTTTTAATTCTCATTTTCTTTACAGGCGCGTATTTGTTAACGATAACACTGAAAATATCAAAAAAGAAGGTCCAAGCGTCTTCGACAGAGGGGACCGAGCTGATTATATACCAATTTACAGAGGCCAGATCATGAAGGAAGGCTTGCTCATTAAAGTTTTTTAGCAGGCGTCTATGACAAGTCAGGATCAACACACAGGTTGTTTGACTGAGCAGCCATTACGAACACAGGCTGTAAAACAGGGATCAGTAAGGTCATTACAGAAAACATCAGACTGATAAGTTATACAAGTAGATCTTATAGTATACTAACTTACAACCACAACGGCATTTCTGTTTATTCAACAGTTCAGGTTGATACTCGTGTAGATACATTGCCTTCAGAAAGTATTCACACCCCTTGACTTTTTCCACATTTTGTTGTGTTTCAAGGTGGGATTAAAAGAGATGTAAATTGTCATTTTTTTGTCAGCAATCTACACAAAATACTTTTTAATGTCATTTGACATTTGTAAGACAAAATATGAAAAATAAACCACTAATGTATCCTGATTACATACAGTGCCTTCAGAAAGTATTCATACCCCTCGACTTATTCCACATTTTGTTGTGTTACAGCCTGAATATAAAACATGTATACATTTTCTTTTTATCTCACCCAGCTACACACAATACCCCATAATGACAAAGAGAAAACGTGTTCTTAGACATTTTTGCAACTCTATTGAAAATGAAATACAGAAATATCTCATTTACATACGTATTCACACCCCTGAGTCAATACTTCAATACAGCGATTACAGCTGTGAGTCTTTCTGGGTAAGTCTCTAAGAGCTTTCCACACCTGGATTGTGCAAAATTTGCCCATTATTCTTTTCAAAATTCTTCAAGCTCTGTTGATCCTTGCTAGACAACCATTTTCTGGTCCTACTCCTACACTCAGGAACATTCAACGTCTTCTTGGTAAGCAACTCTAGTGTATATTTGACCTTGTATTTTAGGTAATTGTCCTTCTAAAAGGTGAATTAATCTCCCAGTGTCTGGTGGTAAGCAGACTAAACCTGTGCTTAGCTTCATTCCCTTTTTTTATCCTGAAAAACTCCCCAGTCCTTAACGATATGGAGAGTGGTACTCAGTAATGTGTTGTATTGGATTTGCCCCAACATAACACTTTGTATTCAGGATGTTTTGTTGTTGTTGCTGTATTACATTAGTGCCTTGTTGCAAACAGGATGCATGTTTGGGAATATTTTTTATTCTGTATAGGCTTCCTTCTTTTCACTCTGTCAATTAGGTTAATATTGTGGAGTAAATACAATATTGTTGATCCATCCTCAGTTGTCTCATATCACAGTTATTAAACCATGCAACTGTTTTAAAGTCACCATTGGCCTCATGGTGAAATCCCTGCACGATTTCCTTCCTCTCCGGCAACTGAGTTAGGAAGGATGCCTGTATCTTTGTTGTGACTGAGTATATTGATACACCATCCAAAGTGTAATTAATTTGTAATTCATTAAGTTCATCGTGCTCAATGGGATATTCAATGTTTACATTTTTTACCCATCTACCAATAGGTGCCCTTCTTTGCGAGGTAATGGAAACCTCCCTGGTCTTTGTGGTTGAATCTGTGTTTGAATTTCACTGCTCGTCTGAGGGACCTAACAGATAATTGTACATGTGGGGTACAAAGATGAGGTACAGAGGTAGGTTCTTAATTTGAGCCAGTTTCCTACAGCAGGAAAGTAATCCTGCAACAAACAGAAATGTGTTATTATGTGGATTATATCTTTTGTTAGGGCACCGAGTGAGTCCATGCAACTTATTATGTGACTTGTTAGGCACATTTTACTCCTGAACTTATTTAGGTTTGCCATAACAAAGGGGTTGAATACTTATTGACTACTTTGTCAGTATTTGAAAGAGGTTCATTTTGTCTGCAAGCATAGTTTACCATTGTGCTTTTTTTATACAATTAATTCCCAATTTCTTTCCAGGATCAATCACCATAATGAAAAGAAGCCTTGACAAGGAGTGATGTAACAACCTTCTCATGAATATGTCTTCCTTCTAGGCAAACAGTGACGCACGCAGAGATTCAGTTGTTCATCATGTCTTTGTCTAGGCAGAAAGAGGAAGAAAGTGACAGATGATAGGCAGCTTTTTATTAAAATAACAACAATGGAAAGAATGCTTAAACAGCCAAAGACGTACACCAGAAAAATATTTATAGAGTTGAATCCGCGACAGTCAGTGTCCTTGTGTTTGGAAGAAATGAGCCTTGGAGACACACAAAAGGGCACGATGCCATTGGTTTGAAGTTTGACACTCGCTAATTTGTACTTCTACTACAAGCTATTCTACAAGCTATTATTTTACAAAATATTCTGCAATAAATGGGTGGGTGCAGTAGTAGAGAGTAGCAACACATGATTAAGAAAGTTGAAGGTAACACTGGATGCCTATAGCATACGTTTCATACTGTAGTCCTGTCCAGCTCTGTGATGGCTGTACTGTGACATAGTGCGTGTTGGTCTTGTTGGCCTCTAGGCAGCAACCTGCTGATCTGCTGCTGCCCTCTCTCAGCCCTCCTATCACTACACAGAAAGGTTCAATGTTGTTTTATGGCCCTGCTAAAACCATACTCACATCTGCTTCCTCTGCTCCCTTGCTCTTTCAAATCAGCCTCCTGTTTCACCTGTTACTACACAGACATAAACTAAATGCAAGTATGCACACAACTACACATGCATACGCATACATAGTCTTTTAACACCCATGCACTTAGTTCAGCTTCTATTCTATGAGAAGTTCCTATGTTTTTACCCTCTGTTCATGCGGTATGTTACTACCCTAATGAGAGGAGGTGTGTTTTTTTCCCCTTCACCTGAAATGAAAGTGTTTAGATGGTAAGAATAACTGGATAAACACTCTCCTGTCTGTCTCAATCATTATTTCTCCCTTGAGTGAGTTTAGAGTGGTCCTGTGGTTCTGGGGTTGGTTATGAACAGGGATAGCCTACTCTGCAGGACAGTCGTTTTTTGTTTTCTTTACTGGCACACTAGGTTCTACCCTCCCCAGCCGCCACACATCCCAGCCTATCCCCATCTGTCTGTCTCCCAGTGGTCTCTCTCTCTCTCTGTGTCTCTCTCTTTCTCTCTCTCTCTGTCTCTCTCCCTATTCCTGGTTGTCACTTTGTTGATATGGGGATAAGAGCTCTCCACGTGAACTCACAGTCAACACACAATGATCAGCCTGTATGAAAGCAACTTGAGCTGCTGACGACAGACTGTCACAGAACAAGTTGGGCTAGCTAAATTAGGAGTTAGTAAAACAACAAAAGAGTTTATGTACAGTACTAGTTTTAGACCTTTCAAGTGTGTCCACTTTGCAAGAGGTATTTTCCATGTACATGTCCCAAAACCATTGTGTCAACAACTCCAAAAGAAAAACTCTCCAATGGAAAGTTAACTAATGTTTCTCCAGACTCTCACTATAACAATTCCTCAGATATAAGAATGCCTTGGCTCTAACAATTCCTTCAATTTGGAGCTTTTGAGATGTGATTTGGAAGCTGAGGAGAAACCTCCTGATTCTCCTGACCATTCCCTGTGTTATGTTCCCAGATCTACAACGAGATGATCCGGGACCTTCTCAACCCGTCCTCTGGATTCCTGGACCTGAGAGAGGACTCTAAAGGAGAGATCCAGGTGGCTGGCATCACAGAGGTCTCCACTATCAACGCCCGAGAGGTGAGAGGTCACACCTAGGAACACTTACTCCATGCTTTACAAGATCACACACTATACAGTTCATCAAATCCATACATAATCCATACATTATTCTGGGTTAAAAAACAACTCAATTTGGATAAATATTGGACAGAACACACTTTGGGTCATTTTGACCCAGCAAGTTGGGTCACTTAGTTGGGTTGTTGGGTTATTGAGCTATGACCCACCAGGTCAGATCAGAAGACTAGGGGCATGGCTTAGTAGGGGTGTGGCTTTCAAATAGTTATTTTTGTCCACCTGTGAGAGTACACTACATGACCAAAAGTATGCGAACACCTACTCGTCGAACATCTCATTCATTAACATGGAGTTGGTCCCCTTTTGCTGCTATAACAGCCTCCATGGTTCTGGTAAGTCTTTCCGCAAGATGTTGGAAGATTGCTGTGTAGGACTTGCTTCCATTCAGCCACAAGAACATTAGTGAAGTCGGGTGCTGCTTAGGTCTGGCTCGCAGTTGGCTTTCCAATTCCTCCCAAAGGTGTTCGATGGGGTTGAGGTCAGGGCTGTGCAGGCCAGTCAAGTTCTTTCACACTGATCTCGACAAACCATTTCTGTATGGACCTCACTTTGTGCATGGGTGCATTATCATACTGATACAGGAAAGGGCCTTCCCCAAACTGTTGCCACAAGGTTGGAAGCACAGAATCATCTAGATGTCATTGTATGCTGTAGTGTTAAGATTTCCTTTCACTGGAAACCATGAAACCCCCTGTCTGTCGGACTGCCAGATGGTGAAGCATGATTCATCACTCCAGAGAATGCTTTTTGTCCAATGGCAGTGAGCTTTACACCACTCCAGTCGATGCTTGGCATTGCGCATGGTGATCTTAGGCTTGTTTGCGGCTGCTCAGCCATGGAAACCCATTTCATGAAGCTCCAGACGAACAGTTCTTGTGCTGATGTTTTTTCCAGAAGCAGTTTGGAACTTGGTGGCGAGTGTTGCAACCGAGGACAGACAATATTTACGCGTTACAAGCTTCAGCACTTGGCAATACCGTTCTGTGAGCTTGTGTGTCCTACCACTTCGCAGCTGAGATGTTGTTGCTCCTAGACGTTTCCATTTCACAATAACAGCACTTACAGTTGACCGGGGCAGCTCTAGCAGGGCAGAAATTTTATGAACTGACTTGTTGGAAGGTGGCATCCTGTGACGGTGCTACAGTGAAAGTTATTGAGCTCTTCAGTAATGCCATTCTACTGCCAATGTTTGTCTATGGAGATTGCATGGCTGTGTGCTCGATGTTATGCACCTGTCAGCAACAAGTGTGGCTGAAATAGCCGAATCCACTAATTTGGAGGGCTGTCTACATACTTTTGTGTGTATATATAGTGTAGCTGTCATTCCGGTTCATGTTCTGTTCTATTATCATCACATGTTAAGGTTGAGCATGGACACTTTTGTAGCTTTGAGTATGAGTTCCTGTCGACTAGAGCCTATGTCTCTTTATTATAATATTTAAATAATACTGTTATTAAATGTTTGTTAAAATATGTCATGTGCAACAGTATTGAAGGAAAATAAAAATTTGCAGTGAACAAACTTACAAACAGGAATGACATTTACTCTCACGGGTGGCCAAATATAACCATCTGAGGCCTCCCGAATGGCACAGCGGTCTAAGGCACTGCATCACTGTGTCACAGCCGGCCGTGATCTGGAGACCCAGCTTCGTCCAGGTTAGGGGAGTGTTTGGCCGAACGGGATTTCCTTGTCCCATTGAGCTCTAGCGACTCCTGGTGGCGGCCCGGGCGCCGGCAAGCTGACATCGGTCGCCAGCTGACAGTGTTTTCTCCAACCCATTGGTGCTGCTTGCTTCCAGATTAAGCGGGCAGTGTGTCAAGAAGCAGTGCAGCTTGGCAGGGTCGTGTTTTGGAGGATGCATGGCTCTCGACCTTCGCCTTTTCTGAGTCCGTAGGGACATTGCAGCGATGGGACAAGACTGTAACTACCAGTTGGATATCACGAAATTGTGGAGAAAAACGGGTAAAAGTACCAAAAAATATATATATAAAAAATACTATCTGAAAGCCTGAATAGGCCACGCCTCCTAAAAATGACCAGATTAACCAAACATTGGTTTATTTACCCATCATTTGGGTTTTTATTCACTTTTATGCTGGGTCGACCCAGCAGCTGGATCTTTTTTAATGTAATCCATAGGTTATTTTCAGAAGGTGTGGTCTAGTTGGGGCATGGCTTTCCAATAGTTATTTTTGGGCATCCGTGAGAGTAAATGTCAATCCTGTTCGTCATGTTAAGTTTGAACAATGCAAATAAATGTTTTTGCACATTACATATTTTTGTATACATTTTGTAATTTATATAAATATTATACCAAAGTGGAAACTATCCCAACATTGGGAGTTGAGGAACTACTCATGTAAGCCTCAATAACACTACAAAAGTGACAAAAGCGACACAATATACAGTGTTCAACCTTAACATGTGATGACAATACAACAGAACAGATTAAGGGGAATGACATTTACTCTTAAGGGTGGCAAACAATAACTATCTGAAAGCCACGCCACTACTAAGCCACGCCTCCAGGCATCAAAGAAAACAACCATATAGTTGACTCTACTGGCTCTCAAAATAGCCCAACGTGTGTTCTGTCCATTATTTACCCAGCGCTGAGTTGTTTTTAACCCAGCCTTTTTTTCAGTGTACATAACACATCTATGAGCACGTTATAAAAATGACATTAGATCTACATAGAGCTACATAAAGTTTAATGACTGTGTTCCTGCCAGATCATGGAGCTGCTGATGAAGGGTAACAAGCAGCGTACCCAGGAGCCCACGGCAGCCAATCAGACATCGTCCCGGTCCCACGCCGTGTTGCAGGTGGCTGTCCGGCAGACGAGCCGCTGTCGAGACCTTCTACAGGAGGTCCGCTTCGCACGCCTCTTCATGATCGACCTTGCTGGCTCCGAACGAGCCTCACAGGTACAAAAGTATGTGTGCTTGTGTGTGTGTGTGTGCTTGTGTGTGTGCGTGTGTGTGTGCGTGCGTGCGTGCGTGCGTGCGTGCATTTGTCTGCTAACATGCCTGTTTCTGTGTCCTTTTTTCACCTCTTGTTATGGTCTGTTACTTGTGGGAGGGAGGGGGTCGGTTGAGTTGGTCTTCTCTTTCTGTTTGTCTCCTCTGGTCGTTTGACAGCCATGTTTTACAACAGTACATAGGAACACTGTTTTTTGTCACTTTATCAACCCCCTCCCCGCTATTAATCTCTCCTGGAGCGAACTGGAGAACCTATAAACCTTCAAGTCTGCGTTCCAAATGGCTCTCTGATCCCTATATTTGTTCTAACACCCATAGGGCCATAATCAAAAAGTAGTGCACTATGTTGGGAATAGGGGGCCATTTGTATGCAGCCCTGAAGTTTATAGGACACTTTAATAAAGGCCCTTCACAGTGTAAAGCACCATACATTTACATTCTAGACCATGATTTGCCCACCAATGAGGGAAAGAAGGGGTTAATGTCCCTATAGTTGGCACCGCTTATGTAATTCTTACCGTCTATCAACGTCTCCCTTATGTCAGGGTTAGAAATGATTACAAAATGGCTGATATAGTTGATATGGTGCTGTGACTTTACCATGACTTTTATAGCACAGTTTTATGGTGCTAGTTACTTTTGTTGAACAGATTGCAATTGGAGTAAAACCAATACTGCTAACAGAATGTCTGCATCCCAAATGGCACCCTAACCCTATTCCCTATAGTGCACTACTTTTGACCTATAGGCCCTGGTCAAAGAGTAGTGCACTATATAGGAAATAGGATGCCATTTGGGACGTAGTCAGTGTCTTCTGTGAACTAGTTGGGAACGTTTGACACAGTATATGACACAGAAGTATTAACTATTAACCTTTTTCACATTTACTTACTTTCATAATCCTCTTCATTCCTGGGGGAACATAGGGCATGTGCTAAAGTTTTCAAATGATAGCCGGCCTTTTCACATTTGTTATGCTTTTCATTTTTCCCATGAACACTGAATGCTTCCTATTAGCCGTTTGCTTCTCCAATTATTTGCTGCAGCTTCCTGTAGACCACATATGTCAGAGTCAAGGCCCGCGGGCCACATCCGGCCCGCAAGAAGGTTTTTTACGGCCCCTGGGATGATCTTGATTTATTATTAGAACCGGCCCGCAGCAAGCCGGCAGCCCGCAGATCTTTTATACGCACCAATACTACATTTCCCACAATGCAAAGGTGACGCACCGAGCAGTAGGCTGCTTCATTTCAATATTTATTGGCACAGCAGTCGTCAGCATCACAGTAAAATTAACTTTCAGATACCCATCAAAAATGGCAAAACGGAAGGTGGATACTGAGAACCGGGGGTTTCAAACAAGGTGGGAGTCGGAGTATATGTTCACGAAGGTAGCTGGAAAACCTGTGTGTCTTCTGTGTGGAGAAAGTGTGGCGGTACTGAAAGAGTATAATCTGAGACGACATTATGAAACGAAACACGCGGACAAAAACAAGAATATGGACATGGAACAAAGGCTACAAAAGGCAGAGGAATTAAAACGAGGCCTCAAATCTCGACAGGCTCTGTTCAAAAAAGCCAAATCACAAGGCCAGGCTGCTGTCAAGGCCAGTTTTATTTTGGCAGAAGAGATCGCTAAATCAGCCCGGCCATTTACGGAGGGGGATTTCATCAAAAACTGCATGATTAAAGTTTGTGACGAAGTTTGCCCAGAAAAAAGGCAACTCTTTTTAAATGTGAGTCTGAGCAGAAACACCATTGCCGAGAGAGTAGACCAGTTGTCCATCAATCTAAAAGAGCAGCTTGTGAAAAAGGGAAAAGATTTTATTGCATATTCCTTGGCTGTGGATGAGAGCACCGACATTTCTGACATTGCCCAGTTGTCAATTTTCATCCGCGGAGTGGACTCCAGCCTAAGCGTGACAGAGGAGTTTTTGGCTTTACGTCCTATGCATGGCACAACTACGGGGCATGATTTGTATGAAGAGGTGTCAAGATGTGTAAATGAGATGGAGCTGCCTTGGGAAAAACTCGTGGGTTTGACAACCGACGGAGCACCTGCGATGTGTGGACACAGGAGCGGACTGGTGGCGAAGATACGGGAAAAGATGCAAGAGGAAAACGCGACAGGTGAGCTGACAGCTTATCATTGTATCATACACCAGGAAGCGTTGTGCGGTAAAGCCTTGAAAATGGAGCATGTAATGAGCATCATCACGCGCACAGTTAACTTTATCAGAGCCAAAGGTTTGAATCACCGCCAGTTCAAGGCATTTCTGACGGAGTTAGAAACGGAGCATGGTGATTTGCCTTATCACACAGAGGTGCGATGGCTAAGCCAGGGAAAGGTGCTTCAAAGATGTTTCGAGCTTCGTGAGGAGATTTGTCTATTCTTGGACAGCAAAGGGAAAGACACAACACAACTCCGAGACTAAATGTTTCTGTGTGAAATGGCTTTTCTGTGTGACATTACGAGTCATCTGAATGCAATAAACTTGCAGCTGCAGGGTCGGGATCGTGTCATCTCTGATATGTACAGTACAGTGAAGGCATTTAAAACCAAACTGACTCTGTGGGAGACGCAGATGCGGAAAGAAAATTTGAGCCACTTTCCCAGCTGCCAGACCATGAAAGAGAAGCTCTCTACCAGTGCGTTCCCGAGCACACAGTTGGCTGATAAAATAGGTATGCTTACCACTGACTTTCGACGCCGATTTGCTGACTTTGAAGCACAAAAAAGCAGGTTGGAACTGCTCGGTAACCCATTTGCTGTTGACGTGGAAAGCTCACCACCAAACCTCCAAATGGAGTTGATTGACCTCCAATGCAATGATGCACTGAGGGAAAAATATGCGGCAGTGGGTGCTGCGGAGTTTGCCCGTTTCCTCCCCGGCACAATGCCCCAGCTGCGCATCCAGGCTGCTCAAACGTTGTCTATGTTTGGCAGCACATACCTGTGTGAACAACTGTTTTCTTTGATGAACCTGAACAAAACATCACACAGAAGTCGACTTACTGCTGAACACCTCCACTCAATTCTGAGGATTTCTTCAGCTCAGAGCCTTACCCCGAACATTGATGAACTTGTGGAAAAGATGGGACACCACCAAGTATCACCCTCAACCTCAAACAAGTGAACATTACTGTGCAATCACATATTTAGAGTTTTTACTCAGTTCAAGTTTAAAAGTTAAAATTTAATATTTGTTTTCACTGCATGTTACTTCTCCTTAAACAAAGTGTTGTTTTTGATTAATAGATTTTTGCACTTTATTTTTTTGTATTTCAATCCAATTATATTTTAAAAATATTTCAGTTGAGTGGATGATAGAAAATTGCTATTATTGTTTTTTCTTTGAAGTAAATTTAGCCCACTTTTGCTAAAATAGAAAATATAGTCTACTGATGGTGCCTTGAATACCGGTTTCTTTCATTTAATGTTCATGTTATGGGGATATTTATATAAAGGAAATTTGTCTTTTGTGTCTGTTGAAAATAAAAGATTACTGACAGAGCCATAAGAAAATATTGCTTTATTTATCTGATCATATTGTAATATATTTGTTAGGTTTTCAGTAGGTTCAATTAGGTTCACTAGACTATATGCGTCATTTAAAAATTTTTCAATGAACATTCGAACAGTCCGGCCCTCGTCTTGTAGCTGATTTTTTTATCTGGCCCTCCGTCCATTTGACTTTGACACCCCTGCTGTAGACATCCTGATTAAGGCGAAGCGATTAACCAACACAGACATTGACATGTCATTCATGATGAATGTTGTTTGATTAGCATCCATATTAGACCAGCTCCTATACACCATGCGTCCCAAATGGCACCCTATTCCCTGTATTGTGTGCATTACTTTTGACCAGGGCCCATAGGGCTCTGATCAAAAGTAGTGTACTATACCCATGAGAAAAACATGCAATCATGCCTGAACGGAGAGAACACTTATTTACCATGGAAACCTTTAGAAAGGTTAACCAGCTAGGCTCTTCTATGGATGTATAACATAGCCTAAAGGCCACCAGTCTTTTTAGATATACTGTAGGAGAATAGAGGGGGGAGCTACCTACCTCTTTTGAAGGGATGTTTTCTCTTGAGTTAGAGAGTAAAAATGTACTGATAATGACAAAAAAATAAAGGAAACACCAACATAAAGTGTTTTAATAGGGCGTTAGGCAACCACGAGTCACCAGATTAGATTCAATGAGATTTGGCATAATTGTTAGGTTAGATTACTCGTTGGTTATAACTGCATTGTCGGAACTAGAAGCACAAGCAATTCGCTACACTCGCATTAACATCTGCTAACCATGTGTATGTGACAAATCAAATTTGATTTGATTAGATTATACAAGTGTCTGGAACTCTATTGGAGGGATGCGACACCATTCTACCAACAAGAAATTACATAGTTTGGTGTTTTATTGATGGTGGTGAAAAACACGGTCTCAGGCACCACTCAAGAATCTCCCATAAGTGTTTAATTGGGTTGTGATCAGGTGACACACACACACTTTAAACCCCTGTGCTCTTTTGAGACACCTCTTTCAAAGTCACTGAGATCTCGTCTTCTAGCCATGGTAGCCAAAATAATGGGCAACAGGGCATTTGTATACATTTTATTTTATTTTATTTTACCTTTATTTAACCAGGTAGGCAAGTTGAGAACAAGTTCTCATTTACAATTGCGACCTGGCCAAGATAAAGCAAAGCAGTTCGACAGATACAACAACACAGAGTTACACATGGAGTAAAACAAACATACAGTCAATAATAAAGTATAAACAAGTCTATATACAATGTGAGCAAATGAGGTGAGAAGGGAGGTAAAGGCAAAAAAAAAAAAAAGGCCTTGGTGGCAAGGTAAATACAATATAGAAAGTAAAACACTGGAATGGTAGTTTTGCAATGGAAGAATGTGCAAAGTAGAAATAAAAATAATGGGGTGCAAAGGAGCAAAATACATAAATTAATTAAATACAGTTGGGAAAGAGGTAGTTGATAGGGCTAAATTATATGTGGGCTATGTACAGGTGCAGTAATCTGTGAGCTGCTCTGACAGTTGGTGCTTAAAGCTAGTGAGGGAGATAAGTGTTTCCAGTTTCAGAGATTTTTGTAGTTCGTTCCAGTCATTGGCAGCAGAGAACTGGAAAGAGAGGCGGCCAAAGAAAGAATTGGTTTTGGGGGTGACTAGAGAGATATACCTGCTGGAGCGTGTGCTACAGGTGGGAGATGCTATGGTGACCAGCGAGCTGAGATAAGGGGGGACTTTACCTAGCAGGGTCTTGTAGATGACATGGAGCCAGTGGGTTTGGCGACGAGTATGAAGCGAGGGCCAGCCAACGAGAGCGTACAGGTCGCAATGGTGGGTAGTGTATGGGGCTTTGGTGACAAAACGGATTGCACTGTGATAGACTGCATCCAGTTTGTTGACCTTAAGCATAATGGGATGTTAATTGCTTTATTAACTCAGGAAAAACAACTGTCTGGAAACACCTGCTTTCAATATACTTTGTATCCCTAGTTTACTTAAGTGTTTTCTTTATTTTGGCAGTTGCCTATAAGTAGAAAGACTGGTACCACTTTCTATAAAGCACATACACTACCGTTCAAAAGTTTGGGGTCACTTAGAAATGTCCTTGTTTTTGAAAGAAAAGCTTTTTTTTAGTCCATTAAAATAACATTAAATTGATCAGAAATACAGTGTAGACATTGTTAATGTTGTAAATGATTATTGTAGCTGGAAACGCCAGATTTTTTATGGAATATCTGCATAGGCGTACAGAGGCCCATTATCAGCAACCATCACTCTTGTGTTCCAATGGCACGTTGTGTTAGCTAATCCAAGTTTATCATTATAAAAGGCTAATTGATCTTTAGAAAACCTTTTGTAATTATGTAATTTACAACATTAACCATCTCTACACTGTATTTGTGATCAATTTTATGTTATTTTTAATGCACAAAAAATTTTGCTTTTCTTTCAAAAACAATGACATTTCCTAAGTGACCCCAAACTTTTGAACGGTAGTGTATATAATAACATCCTTTATAATGCATTATAATACACTTATATTGTGTTATGACACTGACAGTGTCCATCGTAACTCATAAGCGGTTATAAAACATAGATTTTTTTATACTGGAGACTTCCAATGTCACAGCAGGCAGAGAGAAAAATAAGGTTAGACCGCCCTCTGCTGGTTAACTGTGACAGTATCCGTCTTGGCCTGCAACTCAGAGACAATGGCCGCATGCTCAAGATCAACTACATTGCTGTCAATGACTGCAGTGCAGACAGACTGACTGATTTACGTACAAATCACCTTGCACCTGAAATAACCACTCTTTTTATTATTTGTAGATCAGTCAATTTGATCAGCAAAATTTATCCTCTGGAACATGAGGCCAGATATTAAACCTGCTCCCTCTCTCCCAGACGCAGAACAGAGGTCAGGGGTTAAACCTGCTCCCTCTCTGCCAGACACAGAACAGAGGTCAGAGGTTAAACCTGCTCCCTCTCTCTCTCCCAGACACAGAACAGAGGTCAGTGATTAAACCTGCTCCATCTCTCTCCCAGACACAAAACAGAGGTCAGAGGTTAAAAGAAGGGGCCCACATCAACCGCTCCCTCCTGGCTCTGGGTAACTGCATCAACGCCCTGAGTGAGAAACACGGCAACAAATACATTAACTACAGGGACAGCAAGCTGACGCGCCTGCTCAAGGTACAGTACGGCAAGCTGTCTAAGACAAACTGACCTGACTTGCCACGTGCTTTATGAATACAATACAATACATTTTTTTCATCATTCAGATTATTCCACTTGCACTCATTCACTTCCTGTTCTTATGTGTTTGATTTACAGGATTCGTTGGGCGGCAACAGTCGCACGGTGATGATAGCCCACATTAGCCCCGCCTCCCTGGCCTTCGAGGAGTCTCGCAACACACTTAGCTATGCCGACCGTGCCAAAAGTATCCGCACACGGGTGACTTAATACACAACACAATGCACGTCAAACATTTTCTGCCTTCCCTCCATCACTGAGGTGTGGGACAACTGAAGTTTTTCTCCTATCTTTCAATTTTCAAATCAATCAACCAATCAAAAAGCCATTTTTAATTAAACACAGTTATCACAAAGTGATTTAGAGTAAACCAGCGTATACCCCCACACCCCCCCCCTATTGTTAATCAAAACAAAATCATCAGTACACCATGTTATTACACAGTTAGAACACAGTTATTACACAGTTATAACACAGTTATTACACTGTTATAACACAGTTCTCTCTCCAGGTAAAGAGGAACCTGCTGAATGTGTCCTACCACATTGCTCAGTACACCAACATCATCTCTGACCTGCGCAGCGAGATCCAGCGGCTCAAAAAGAAGATCGCTGATCAGGCTGGACGTCAGCTCAACCTTGACCGAGCTGACATCCGCCATGTCCAGGGTAATGACCTTACCTTGACCTCTAATTGTTCCCTCGCCTCCTCACTGTGTGTGTGTGTGTGTGTGTGTGTGTTGGTTGGTTCTTCTATCTTTGTGGGGACCTAAAATCCCCAAAGTCCCCACAAGGATAATAAGACAAGGAAAAGGGTTAGGTTTAGGGTTAGAGCTAGTGTAAGGGGTTAGGGTTAGGATTTAGGGTTTGGGTTAAGGTTAGGTATGGGGAAAATAGGATTTTGAATGGAAATACATTTTAAGTCCCCACTATGGAGATTCATTTTAGGTCCCCACTAAGGAGATTCATTTTAGATCGCCACTATGGAGATTCATTTTAGATCGCCACTATGGAGATTAATTTTAGGTCCCCACTATGGAGATTAATTTTAGGTCCCCACTATGGAGATTAATTTTAGGTCCCCACTATGGAGATTAATTTTAGGTCCCCACTATGGAAATTAGTTTTAGGTCCCCACTATGGAGATTAATTTTAGGTCCCCACTATGGAGATTAATTTTAGGTCCCCACTATGGAAATTAGTTTTAGGTCCCCACTAAGGAGATTAATTTTAGGTCCCCACTATGGAAATTAGTTTTAGGTCCCCACTATGGAAATTAGTTTTAGGTCCCCACTAAGGAGATTAATTTTAGGTCCCCACTATGGAAATTAGTTTTAGGTCCCCACTATGGAGATTAATTTTAGGTCCCCACTATGGAAATTAGTTTTAGGTCCCCACTATGGAAATTAGTTTTAGGTCCCCACTAAGGAGATTAATTTTAGGTCCCCACTATGGAAATTAGTTTTAGGTCCCCACTATGGAAATTAGTTTTAGGTCCCCACTAAGGAGATTAATTTTAGGTCCCCACTATGGAAATTAGTTTTAGGTCCCCACTATGGAGATTAGTTTTAGGTCCCCACTATGGAGATTAATTTTAGGTCCCCACTAAGGAGATTAATTTTAGGTCCCCACTGAGGAGATTCATTTTAGGTCCCCACTAAGGAGATTAATTTTGGGTCCCCACTAAGGAGATTCATTTTAGGTCCCCACTATGGAAATTTATTTTAGGTCCCCACTATGGAGATTAATTTTAGGTCCCCACTATGGAAATTTGTTTTAGGTCCCCACTATGGAAATTAGTTTTAGGTCCCCACTATGGAGATTAATTGTAGGTCCCCACGAGGATAGAAGAACAAAACGTGTGTGTGTGTGCCTCCAACAGACAATAACACTTCTCTCCTCCACTGCCACCAACACAGCGGAGGTGCAGGCCCACAGCACGCAGGCGAGCCGGGCAGAGATGGACCAGCTGAGGGAACAGCTCCTAGAGGCCTTCAGGAGCCAGATGGAGATCAGGAGGAGCCTGATGGAGCTGGACAACAGCAACATGGAGATCCAGATGGACACCTCCAAACACCTGCTCACCATCGCAGAGTATGTGTCTTAGGATGCGTCTCAAATGGCACTCTATTCCCTATATAGTGCACTACTTATGTCCAGCGCCCATATGGCTCTATATAGGGAATAGGGTACCATTTGTGACCTACAATAATCTCATACCACTGCCTCTATACCTGTAGCCTTTACCTGTAGCAGTTAAATGGCTGTGATAGATAACATAAGTGTGTCTCAACCCCTGTTGTTTGTGCCCTCCTGTAGTTGGGAGCAGGAGCGGAGTCGTCGTCGCAGGAAGTGGCGCGCGGAGAGGAGGAAGGAGAGCTTCAGTAAGGAGGAGAGTGAGAAGGACTCTGACTGCCCTGAGTCTCCCCCAGACAGCACTGAGACCCAGGAAGTAGCCATGGCCAGAGAGAATCTGGTCACTCTCATGGCTGAACAAAAGAAGATACGCAAACAGAAGGTAGGTTACTGTAGTCCCCCGTTCTCACCTCTAGAGGGAACTACAAAATCACACACACAGCTTAGGCCAGAGTTTTCCAAACTTGGTCCAGGGGTTCCCTGTCGGTGCAGGTTTTGGGGTTTTGCCCTAGCATTACACAGCTGGTTCAAATAATCATAGTTTGATGATGAGTTGGTTATTTTAATCAGCTGTGTAGTGCTGGGGCAAAAAAAACTCAAAGTGAACCCACGGGGGCCACAGGATGGAGTTTGGGAAACCCTGTCTTAGGCTACCCAGCTTCAAATCAAATCTGGTAGCGTACACATATTTTGCAGATGTTATCGCAGGTACAGCGAAATGCTTATGTTTCTAGCCCCAACAGTGCAGTAATACCTAACAATACAAAACATTACACTCAAATCCTAAAAATAAAGGAATATAGAAATATAGAGCAAAGTTAGTCTAGAATATAAATCTATATATCATGGTGTGTATAAACATTATATGAATAGAAAATGTGTGTTCAGCAGTATTTATATAGTATGATCCATGACTACAATACAGGGTATACATATAAAGTGGGTAAAACAGTATGTAAACATGATTAAAATGACCCGTGTTCAATGATTATGTACATAGGGCAGCTGTCTCTAAGGTGCAGGGTTGAGTACCGGGTGGTAGCAGGCTAATAAGTGACTAAAGTTCAGGACAGGATACTGGGAGGAGTCAAGCTAGTGGTGACTATTAAAAAGTCTGATGGCCTGGAGATAGAAACTGTTTTAATGTAGACTCAGCTTAAAGGTAGACTCTGTGAAATGACGTTGCCACGAGCAGCACCCGCAGATATTGAGATGAGTGAGATGCAAGACTTCTCTCTCACAAAGTCAAACACAGTTTCTGCGCATGTGCATGGGTTCGCTTCACGCTGTTAAGAGTGTGGTGTAGCCCCTGGACTAAAACAGCGGAGAAGTAGAGCTTCAACGCTCTTAGTTGTTACAAAAACGTAGCCACTATGCTGTTTACTTTCTGCATCTATGTCATATTGCTGAGTCTACCTTGTGAACTAGACAACAGAGCTCGTAGTCCTAAAAAAAGGAAATGAGTTAGCCATGCATGGCTCATTGGTCCATGTATAAAACCTGAAAATTAGGTCTGAGGTTAACACAGGCTTAGGAGATCGCATGCATTTAGTTCTATTTTTTATTTATTTTTACCTTTATTTAACTAGGCAAGTGTCAGAATCTCCCTAGGAGAGGTGGGTGTGGAGTCAGGCGCAGGAGAGCAAGAATATCCCAGAAGGGCGTTTATTTACTGTCCACCAACACAACAGGTACAGGCCCACAAACGTAGCCACAAGAACACAGGAACGCAGTCTAGTAACCCAAACGGAGGAAACAATCCTCTGGGCGTAACAGTCCCGTGAAAATACACCTGCTTAACAGTAAAAAAAAAAAACGCAGCCCAAACCAACGACAGTAATACAAACAAAAATGTATTTCTCTAAGATTAATGAAAAATAATATTATAACACTAAGCTCTACCAAGGTTTTGGAAATCATGGCTAGACAGGAATTTTCAAGTCTCTCCACAGATTCTCAATCAGATTTAAGTCAAAACTCAGGAACAGTCACTGTCTTCTTGGTAAACAACTCCAGTGCAGATTTGGCTTTGAGTTATAGCTTATTGTCCTGCTGAAAGGTGAATTCCCCTCCTAGTGTCTGGTGTAAAGCAGACTGAAGGTCCCCACAAAAAAAAAACTCTAGACCACCTTTACTCCACACACAGACTCATTCAAAGCTCTCCCTCGCCCTCCATTTGCCAAATCTGACCATAAACCATAAGCAGGTTTTCCTCTAGGATTTTGCCTGTGCTTTGCTCCATCCCATTTCTTTTCATCCTGAAAAACTCCCCAGGCTTTGCTGATGTCAAGCATACCCATAACATGATGCAGCCACCAACATACCATACTTGAAAATTAGGAGGCAGTTACTCAGTGATGTGTGCTGTTGGATTTGCCCCAAACATAAGGCTTTGCATTTAGGCCAAAAGGTGTATTCCTTTGGTACATTTTTATTCTTCTTTTCACTTTCATTTAGGTCATTATTTTGGAGTCACTACAATGTTGTTGATCCGTCCTCAGTTTTCTCCCATCACAGCCATTGAACTCTGTAGCTGTTTTAAAATCCCCATTGGCCTCATGGTGACATCCCTGAGCCGTTTCCTTCCTGTCCTGCAGCTCCGTTCAGAAGGACGTCTGCATCTTTGATGTGTCTGGCTAGTTTAATACATCGTCCAGAACATAATTATTGACTTGACCATGCTTAAAGATACAGAATATTCAATGTCTGATTTGTTATTGTTACTCATCTATCAATCACTGCCCTTTTTTATGAGGCTTTCGAAAAGCTCTGTGGTCTTTGTAGTTGAATCTGTTCTTGAAATTCAATACTTGACTGAGGGACCTTATAGATGTTGTATGTATGGGGGACAGAGGAAGTTGTAGTCATTAAAAAGTCATGCCAATCCCTACTATTTCACAAAGAGTGAGTCCATATATCTTATGTGATTTGTTGGGCAATATTTGACTTCTGAACTCATTTGGGTTTGCCTAAACAAAGGGGGTGAATACTTATGCAATGACAATATTTTTATTTTAAAATGTTTATTAATTTGTAAAAGATTTGTTGAATTATCTTTTCAATTCAATATATTTCAATCCCACTTTGTAACACAACAAAATGTGAAAAAGGTTCAAGAGGGTGTAGACTTTCAATAGGGAAAGGAGAAACCTAGGCAGCTGCACAGCTCTGAATGCATTCAACCAAAATGTGTCTACCGCATTTAACCCAATCCCTCTGAATCAGAGAGGCTGCCTTAATTGAAATCATTGGCACCCGGGAGCAATTGTTGGGGGTTAACTTGGGCAGAATGACCGATTTTTCCACCTTGCGGGCTCAGGGAATCAAACTAGTGACCTTTCGGTTACTGGCCCAATGCTCTGAACCGCTATGCTACCTGCCACCCACAGGCACTGTAGGATCAGTCAGTTAACGTGACCTTCATGAATTATGAAGCCTTTATTCACTTTATGTGCTTGTTTTCATTACATAAATGCTTCAAAATAGTTGAACAATACAGATAAGATCTCCTAAACCTGTGTTTATCATTTACTTTATTTTTGGTGTTTATCCAAAAAATGCATACATTTCCCCATAGGCTTTGACCAACGATCCATGGCGGAGTTAGCATCCGTTAGTGCTTACTAAAAGCAGCCATTACTATTGCTCTCTATTGTACAGTACAGAGGTGGCCGGTGGTAGGAGATATTGGAGGACGGACTCATTGTCATGGCTGGATTGTAATGAATAGAACGGTATTAAGCACATGGTTTACAATGGTTTATTCCATGTAATCTACTTCCACCAGCCTCCCCTTGTACAGTAGACCCACGTGTACCATGATGAGAACCTACTATGGTGAGGATTCCATTAAGCCCTGCCTGCTGTTTGTCCTCATGTCCTGTAGGCATCGCTAGAGAGCCACTTTGTGGAGCTGCGCGAGCGGGCCAGGCGCCTGGAAGAGCTGCTCCCTCGCAGGGTGAGCTGCGAGGAGCAGAGGGAGGTGCTGGGCCTCCTCTGTAAGGTCCACGAGCTGGAGATCGAGAACGCTAAGATGCAGTCCCACGCCCTGCTCAAAGACAACGTGATCCGACAGAAGAACTTTGTGGTGCAGCGTTTCGAGCAGCACCGCCACCTCTGTGACGAGATCATCCAGCAGCAGAGACAGTTCATTAACGGTGTGTCCAAACAACACCGTAAACCAACACTACTTCATTTGTTTTACTACAGTGGCTATAGACTTCAGACTTCTGTATTTTTGAAGAGGAGATCTAGAAGTCACTATCCAGGGTCTACATTTTAGTGATCTTGCAAACGCAGTGAGATTGATTGAATGTGTAACATTTAAATGTTGTGTATGTAAGTGTTGTGTAGGGAAGAGTATTAGTACTAAGTAAAGAGAAAAAATAAATTAACAGCTACGGGGATGGTACTTCAAAAAATATTTTGAGAATAAAGTCTAAATACAATTTTGTGAATAAAGTGGCAATATTTATACAATAAAGGAGCAATATTTTGACAATAAACTTGAAATTAAATTTAGAGAATAAAGTCGAAGTTATATTTCCAGATTAAAGTAGGGGTTTGATTAACTGCTTGTTTCCTTTGGCTCACTGTTGCTGTGCACATCACCGTGGAATGCCTGCAGTTAGATGACCTGATAAAACTATACTTTAGAATTGGCTTTGGTAAAAAGGAAATCCTTTCTCTTTTAGGACATAACCATATTATTATAAGTAGGCCTATTAGGACCTGGAAGAGGTGGTGCCACAGATTCTTTTCAGAAGGATGAACCACACGGGCTCTGATGATGTATTTTATCTTTCTGTGTGATTACATACATAGGTAGAGACAGGTGTGTGTGGCAGGAGCATCTAAAACACTCGTTCAAACAGGCGTCACACACACACACACGGTATCCCCAAAGCAATACCATTCTAACGGCCATGGTGCGTGGTCAGACTGCAAAGAGACATCAGTCCCTGATGCACGCAACGCTACAATGTTATCCTCAAACCCCTGCGTCTGCCAACATCGTGCATAGTGTATTTTAGGGAGTAACAGCTAGGCCAGCAGCCTATATGTCGAAAGGTTAACTTACAAATTTGTGCGTAATCGATGGTGTTTTATGGATGCTACACTTCCAATGAAGTATCCTCATAGGCCTATGCCAGGCAGTTTATTATCTTGTGAAAGTAGGTCACGGATTGCATGAACTAGGATTGCGCGTCCCTGTCGGGCTCAAGGGCTGCCCCCAAACCCCAGTTCTCTTCGCATTCAGTGACAGTGGCAAGAACTTCTTTTGTTCGTTAGTGCTCACCATTGCCGTTATAAGAGTGTATGCCTTTAGTCTGAAATTGTGTGTGTGTGTGTGTGTGTGTGTGTGTGTGTGTGTGTGTGTGTGTGTGTGTGTGTGTGTGTGTGTGTGTGCGCAAGTTATTAGATCATTAGATTGATGGCCATTTGTTTGTTTTGCTGCTACTTTTTACCGCCCAAACACACACACACCTGCATACACACACAACCCGCCCCTCTCTACCTATGTCTGTAACCACAGTTCATCCTTCTGAAAATAATCTGTGGCACAACCTTATCCAGGTCCTAATACTTATAATAATATGGTTACTACATTGTATGTATTAAAAGTGCAAGGATTTCCTTCTTACTAAAGCCAATTCTAAAGTATAGTTTCCCCATGTCATCTAACTCAGACATTTCAACAGTGTAGTGCACATCAACAGGGAGGGAGACATGTACTTAACCAAATCTCCTACGTTAATCTTGAAATATACAGTGCCTTGCGAAAGTATTCGGCCCCCTTGAACTTTGCGACCTTTTGCCACATTTCAGGCTTCAAACATTAAGATATAAAACTGTATTTTTTTGTGAAGAATCAACAACAAGTGGGACACAATCATGAAGTGGAACGACATTTATTGGATATTTAAAACTTTTTTAACAAATCAAAAACTGAAAAATTGGGCGTGCAAAATTATTCAGCCCCTTTACTTTCAGTGCAGCAAACTCTCTCCAGAAGTTCAGTGAGGATCTCTGAATGATCCAATGTTGACCTAAATGTCTAATGATGATAAATACAATCCACCTGTGTGTAATCAAGTCTCAGTATAAATGCACCTGCACTGTGATAGTCTCAGAGGTCCGTTAAAAGCGCAGAGAGCATCATGAAGAACAAGGAACACACCAGGCAGGTCCGAGATACTGTTGTGAAGAAGTTTAAAGCCGGATTTGGATACAAAAAGATTTCCCAAGCATTAAACATCCCAAGGAGCACTGTGCAAGCGATAATATTGAAATGGAAGGAGTATCAGACCACTGCAAATCTACCAAGATCTGGCCGTCCCTCTAAACTTTTAGCTCATACAAGGAGAAGACTGATCAGAGATGCAACCAAGAGGCCCATGATCACTCTGGATGAACTGCAGAGATCTACAGCTGAGGTGGGAGACTCTGTCCATAGGACAACAATCAGTCGTATATTGCACAAATCTGGCCTTTATGGAAGAGTGGCAAGAAAGCCATTTCTTAAAGATATCCATAAAAAGTGTTGTTTAAAGTTTGCCACAAGCCACCTGGGAGACACACCAAACATGTGGAAGAAGGTGCTCTGGTCAGATGAAACCAAAATTGAACTTTTTGGCAACAATGCAAAACGTTATGTCTGGCGTAAAAGCAACACAGCTGAACCATCCCCACTGTCAAACATGGTGGTGGCAGCATCATGGTTTGGGCCTGCTTGTCTTCAGCAGGGACAGGGAAGATGGTTAAAATTGATGGGAAGATGGATGGAGCCAAATACAGGACCATTCTGGAAGAATGAGAAAAAAAAGACCTGAGACTGGGACGGAGATTTGTCTTCCAACAAGACAATGATCCAAAACATAAAGCAAAATCTACAATGGAATGGTTCAAAAATAAACATATCCAGGTGTTAGAATGGCCAAGTCAAAGTCCAGACCTGAATCCAATCGAGAATCTGTGGAAAGAACTGAAAACTGCTGTTCACAAATGCTCTCCATCCAACCTCACTGAGCTCGAGCTGTTTTGCAAGGAGTAATGGGAAAACATTTCAGTCTCTCGATGTGCAAAACTGATAGAGACATACCCCAAGCGACTTACAGCTGTAATCGCAGCAAAAGGTGGCGCTACAAAGTATTAACTTAAGGGGGCTGAATAATTTTGCACGCCCAATTTTTCAGTTTTTGATTTGTTAAAAAAGTTTGAAATATCCAATAAATGTCGTTCCACTTCATGATTGTGTCCCACTTGTTGTTGATTCTTCACAAACATACAGTTTTATATTGTGGCGAAATCTGCACAGAGCCTTCACCGTGCACTGCCACTTTAAGAGCGCATGAGCAGTAAGGAAGAAGAATATAAAGAGAGCTCGTTCAGCTCTTTGGGGAGGGGCTCTTTGGTGGCGCGACAGTTTGATTGTGTGTGCTGTGCTGCAAAAGTTTTGTTTGTTTTCAGCGTGTGTAGTTTATAGAGTATTTAACTCAATCATCGGTGTAATCGCTCTAGGTCGTGGTTGTTTTTGTTTGGGACCACGGCCGTTATGGATCGCATGGATTAGTAGCAACATTGTTGCGAAGCTTTAACATACAAACCATCGGACAGTCAGACAGTACACCTGCACGCCTGAAGACCACAGCTAAGACCTCTCTTGTTCTCTTTCTCTTTTTCTCTTCCCTCTATCGTTCCAGTGCTTTACCCTGAAACAGACTCTCTATTTTTCCAATGCACTTCCCATTGAAGTGCATTAGAGCTGGACTATTATTGCCCTGCCTGAAGTATTTGGACATTTTAGTTAAAAGGGAGGTTGCTTGCCAATTGTGTATTGTTATGTGAACTGTATTGAGATGTACTAATGACATGTGGCCGAGAAGACTGGACATTTTTAAGGCCTTTGTTGTGTCGATGAACACCCCCCACATTCATACCCTCTGCACTCATCTACTAGAAAATAATACAGATTATTGCAAATCCTATGTTGATGACTGGGTTCGTTCTTGTATGAAGTTGCTGTTGAATTGCTCTGCCATTATTAGTATTAGTATTATTGTATGAGGTATTCTTGTTTGGGTTACCCCTGTGCTGTGATGTGGGTTTTATATGGTGTGTATTCTCTTTTCTCTCCACTGGCTATCTGGTAAACAGGCTACACTCTAGGCAGTCTCTTCTGCTGATGTGTGTGGGTCTGGTAGTGGTTCTCTCTATTCTACTCTTTTCCTTTCGGCATGGTTAATACCTGCCTGGCGCCCGAACAAAAGCTTTCTTTACCCCTCTCTAATAAATACCGCTACAGAATTGGCGCCCAAACAGGGACTTGAAGAGAAACACCCATGACACCATCCACACAAGGTTGAATCATGTCTTTTGTTGGAACCCCATACTGTGTCAATGTGGACACACCTGATGGTAATCATGTTCGGGATTCTTTCATTGTGGAAGGACTTAATGAACTAATGGAGTTGGATAGCACTGACCCTAATCCCCAGGTTTCTGGCTCACCTATAACATCTCCACCATTACCCTCCCCTCAAACTCTTCCGGTTACCCTGTCCAGAGAGACTGGGAGAGGTGTCTCTGTGATCCCTGGACAACTGGAACATCAATGGACACACACCAATCATAGTTTGACAATGCAGGAGAATGCCATTCGCAAACTCAGTGAATGTGTGGAGGCTCATCAGACAGATGTGCAGCGGAGGTTGGATTACCTTCCCTGTCAAATGGAGGAAAACCAACAACAAATTGTTCAGAGACAGAAATATTTACAAGATTCTCTGAAGCAGGATATTCAAGGAAAACTGCACCAGTTCAAAACACAAATGGAAACTAACCATCATCAAGTCATACTCTTTCTTGAGGACGAACAAAAACGGAGAGCAGAGGAGTCAGCCTCTGTTGTGAAGGGAGTGTGTTCTTATCTGAAGGAAGTTATGGAGGACATGAAGAACTCTCTCACAGGGGAACTACGATTTTTGATTGAACAGACTCAAAAGGACACCGTTAATGAGATGGAAAAAGCACAGAAGGCCACAGACCTTCAACTGGAAGGGCTGCACCAGGAGGTAATGCAGTGCTTTTCCCTTCTGGACAAATCTTCTGCACCGCCCTCAGGTTTTACCTCTGCTACTGGCTTGGCCAGTAAGGTAATAGGAACAGGTAGTACTACAAAAACCCCTCTGAAGATACTGTTAAACAACAGAACTCCCGCTGCCACTGTCATGCCTCCTCTAGAGCGCTCCCTCCCTATCAAACTACTTTTCCCCACTTTTGGCAGCCCAGAAGATGATGTTGATCCACTGTTTTTCTTATCTAAGTGTAATGATTTTCTTTCTATCCGGCCCCTTACTGACTTGGAGGTTCTGGCCACCCTCCGCAGTGTTCTCCATGGTACAGCAAGAGACTGGTGGGAGATAGCCCGTGAACATGTGTCAACCTGGGAGGAGTTTCAAAAAATATTCCTCTTAGCCTTCCTCTCAGAGGACTATGGGGATGAACTGGCGGAACGTGTTCGTAACAGAGTCCAGGGTGAAGCAGAGCCAATACGGGACTTTGCCTTCTCCTATCGAGTTCTATGTAGAAGATGGAAGGCTGACATTACTGAGCAGGAGATGGTCAAACTCCTTCTTAAGAACATGGTTCCCCGCCTTGCTAGTCAACTTCGAGAACGTGTGCAAAATGTGGATGATCTGGTGCGGCTTGGGACTCAGTTTGAGAAGGACTGGAAGCGCCACCTCCAAACTAAAAACCCGGTTCCCTCATCCCAGTATACCAATAACTCTCCTGGGGCTAAACCGTCTCAGATATTTGTACCCAAGATCCAGGACAAAAGTCCAGTTATGTGTTGGAGGTGTAAAGTCCAACATCCTCCAGATTCTTGCCCGCTCTATGTCCAGCGTCAGGATTCAGGAAAAGGTCGGAAAGGACCGAAGACTGAAAGTCTAGACAGGCGTGGTGGCTTGCATACAATTGGGTCAGCCTTAATGCCCACCGTGAAGCCTTTAGACAGCACAGCTAGCGGTCTTATTCCTATTCCGCAACAACTATTGGTTCCTCTGACTGTTAGGAACTGGAGAGGGAAGGCCATAATCGACACAGGGGCATCTTACACCCTGATGCAAGAGGCCCTGTGGCAGAACATGGCATTACCTCATGAGGAGCTACGAACATGGGAGGAGGGACCATTGTACTTGGCCAATGGAGAACCTACCACTCCCTTGGGCTGGATTAGTATAATAATACAACTGCATGGTGAGACTATTAACCTTCCTGTGGCAATTCTTGCAGATTCAAGCCTTGCATTTGCTGTAGTCCTTGGCCTAGACTTCCTGTTCTTCAGTGGACTGACCATCTCGATGTCCGAACCCTCCTATCGGCTGCACTCTGACTATTCTCAGCCTCATCCATTTCAACCTGGTAATGCACTGATTTCAGGTTGGAGCCTGCT
Source organism: Oncorhynchus mykiss (assembly GCF_057628025.1). NCBI lineage: Eukaryota > Metazoa > Chordata > Actinopteri > Salmoniformes > Salmonidae > Oncorhynchus > Oncorhynchus mykiss. Next base: position 8,154,570 of record NC_143041.1, read on the forward strand.
ACATTATGCAGAGTCCGGACAAGGTCAAGTCAGAGACAGAGAAAATATAAAGAGACAAAGACAAAAACATGTTCCACCAGTGAAGTCTGAGAACCCAACTATCACCCTGATTACCGCCGTACCCCCCCTTCTATCCGAGAGCAAAAGCAAACCTGATGCTGATTTCTACATCAAACAAGCGGTGGAACAGGCATGTGTGTCGGATGATGAAAGGTGGCAGCTATCCCAGATGTTGGACGTGAACAGTGAGGTCTGTACTCTTACACTCGGCCGTACAACCGTCTTCAAACATAAAATCTATACCCGGCATGAGGTCCCTATTAAGCAGCGTCCCTACAGGCTGTCCCCCGCCAAACTGGCCATTCTCAATGAACAGCTCAAAAGCATGTTGGAGAATGGAATTGTGGAACCTTCTTTTTCCGGATGGGCTTCTCCGGTTGTCCTGATTCCTAAGAAAGATGGTGGATATCGATTCTGTGTGGACTACAGGAAGCCGAATGCCATAACAGAAAGTGATGCCTACCCTCTACCAAACATAAATGACATACTGGAATCTCTGGCAGGAGCATCCATCTTTAGTAATCTGGATCTGAACAGTGGCTATTGGCAGGTGTCAATGGATCCCGCTAGTCAGGACAAGACTGCCTTTGTCACCCCTGCTGGTTTGTACTCCTTCAAAGTCATGCCTTTTGGTTTGAAGAATGCTCCAGCAACCTTCCAAAGATTGATGGAGACTGTCCTGGGAGATCTGAGGGGTAGAAATTGTCTTGTGTATCTGGATGACATCATAATCTACTCCTCCTCTGTTGCGGATCATCTGCAAGACATTCAGTCCGTCTTCGACAGACTAAAGGCTGCAGGTTTGACCTTGAACTTGAAGAAGTGTCGTTTCTGTCTGCCAGAACTCAAGTTCCTTGGTCATGTGGTTAATGCTGAAGGTATCCATGCAGATCCAGCCAAAGTTGCAGCCGTGCAGGAATTCCCAATTCCCACATCCCTCAAGGCTGTTCAGCGGTTTCTGGGTATGGCTGGATGGTACCACAGGTTTGTGCCTGACTTTTCAAAGGTAGCCGAACCCCTCAATCACCTTAAGAAGAAAGGTGTGAAATTCCAATGGACCCCTGCATGCCAAGGTGCATTTGAAGCACTCAAAAACAGTCTAATTACTCCTCCAGTGCTTGGACATCCTAACCTGAATGCTCATTTCATTGTGTACACGGATGCAAGTCAAACAGGACTTGGAGCAGTCTTGGCTCAACAAACAGGACTTGGAACAGAAGAAGTTCTTGCCTATGCAAGTCGCACCCTTAATTCAGCCGAGAGGAATTATTCAACGACTGAAAGGGAATGCCTCGCTGTGGTCTGGGCTTTGGAGAAATGGAGCTACTACTTGGAGGCAAAGAACTTCACCGTTGTCACAGACCACGCTGCTCTGCAGTGGGTTCTGGCATCAGGCAAGACCAACAGCCGTCTTATTCGCTGGTCTATCAGACTGCAGAAGTTTGACTTCATCATTGAGTATCGCAAAGGAAAACTGAACGTTGTACCAGATGCCCTTTCTCGGATTACAGAGACTGCCAATGTTTGTCCTCCCTTGTGCAGTACCTATACTACCGCTAAATGTCTGGATGATTCCTTTCCTCTGGATGATGAGAGTGTATGGAGAGCACAGCAGAAGGATGCTGCCATCATGGCGATCCACAAGAGTCTGTCTGAAGAAGACTCCAAGAGTCGCTTCAATGATAAATATAGCATAATTCAGGATAAAGTGTATCGAAAAACTCCAAGAGGAGATGGAATACACAGCACCCATTATCGCGTCTTCATTCCCTCTACATTGTGTGACCAGATAATCCAAGCTTATCATGCCAATCCCATGAGTGGCCATCTTGGAGTTTTTAAAACTTATCGAAGACTACAAGAGGTAGTTTACTGGCCAGGCATGTGGGTTGATACCCGGAAGTTTGTACAGCAGTGTGAAGTCTGCCAGAAATACAAACCAGACATTGGCAGACCTGCCGGGAAAATGCAGCAGACCGTGGTGAACCATCCAAATGAAATGTTGGGAATTGACCTCATGGGACCTTTTCCTCCCAGCCGGGGGACACGGAATGAATTTTTATTGGTGGTAGTGGACTACTACACACACTGGGTGGAGTTGTTTCCCCTCCGCAAAGCCACTGCATCAGCCATTGCTCTAATTCTGCGAAGGGAGGTTTTTACCAGATTCGGAATTCCGGACCAAATCCTCTCTGACCGAGGTCCGCAGTTCATATCAGGAATATACAAAGAGCTCTGTACCTACTGGGGTGTAATTGCCAAGCTGACCACAGCCTACCATCCTCAGACCAACCTGACCGAGAGGGTAAACCGAACCCTGAAGGGGATGATTGCTTCATTCGTGGGGGATCAGCACACAAGGTGGGATCAGCATCTTCCAGAATTTCGCTTTGCATTGAACTCTGCCGTGCAGGAGACTTCTGGGGTCACTCCCGCCGAACTCCACCTGGGAAGACCACTAAAAGGACCGATGGACAGGGTCTTGCAAAGTTCGAATGTTTCACCTGACTGCCCAGCGTTTGATGCCGTACAACACCACCACACCTTGCTAGCCAGAGTGGAGGCCAGCAAAACCAAAGCCAAACAACGACAGCTGAGAAACTATGACAAACATAGACGAGACGTGTGTTTTCCACCCCAGTCTCGTGTCTGGGTACGTTCACATCATCTGTCAAAGGCATCTAAGAAGTTCACTGCCAAGCTAGCTTCGAGATGGAAAGGTCCATACCGTGTAGTGCAGCAGTTGGGACCAGTGAACTACTTGGTCTGTTTGGAGGACACTGGGGAAGATGTCAGGACAGTGCATGTTGTTGACCTAAAGCCCTGCTACCCTACGGCAGAAGAGCTGGATCGCAGGCAAAAGCAACACCTGCAGGACCTCTTCGTGGAGGACTCTGATGAGGAGGACTTCCCTGGTTTTGTGTAGCAGGAACATGAACCTGTCAAAGCCTGCATCCTCTCTGTTTCTACAGGCATTGTTTTTTCATGGGGGGAGGAGTGTGGCGAAATCTGCACAGAGCCTTCACCGTGCACTGCCACTTTAAGAGCGCATGAGCAGTAAGGAAGAAGAATATAAAGAGAGCTCGTTCAGCTCTTTGGGGAGGGGCTCTTTGGTGGCGCGACAGTTTGATTGTGTGTGCTGTGCTGCAAAAGTTTTGTTTGTTTTCAGCGTGTGTAGTTTATAGAGTATTTAACTCAATCATCGGTGTAATCGCTCTAGGTCGTGGTTGTTTTTGTTTGGGACCACGCCCGTTATGGATCGCATGGATTAGTAGCAACATTGTTGCGAAGCTTTAACATACAAACCATCGGACAGTCAGACAGTACACCTGCACGCCTGAAGACCACAGCTAAGACCTCTCTTGTTCTCTTTCTCTTTTTCTCTTCCCTCTATCGTTCCAGTGCTTTACCCTGAAACAGACTCTCTATTTTTCCAATGCACTTCCCATTGAAGTGCATTAGAGCTGGACTATTATTGCCCTGCCTGAAGTATTTGGACATTTTAGTTAAAAGGGAGGTTGCTTGCCAATTGTGTATTGTTATGTGAACTGTATTGAGATGTACTAATGACATGTGGCCGAGAAGACTGGACATTTTTAAGGCCTTTGTTGTGTCGATGAACACCCCCCACATTCATACCCTCTGCACTCATCTACTAGAAAATAATACAGATTATTGCAAATCCTATGTTGATGACTGGGTTCGTTCTTGTATGAAGTTGCTGTTGAATTGCTCTGCCATTATTAGTATTAGTATTATTGTATGAGGTATTCTTGTTTGGGTTACCCCTGTGCTGTGATGTGGGTTTTATATGGTGTGTATTCTCTTTTCTCTCCACTGGCTATCTGGTAAACAGGCTACACTCTAGGCAGTCTCTTCTGCTGATGTGTGTGGGTCTGGTAGTGGTTCTCTCTATTCTACTCTTTTCCTTTCGGCATGGTTAATACCTGCCTGGCGCCCGAACAAAAGCTTTCTTTACCCCTCTCTAATAAATACCGCTACAATATCTTTATGTCTGAAGCCTGAAATGTGGCAAAAGGTCGCAAAGTTCAAGGGGGCCGAATACTTTCGCAAGGCACTGTGACTGTGACTTTATTCAAAAGATGTTGGCTTTATTCTCATGATTACATGTCAAATTTATTCTCAAAATATTGCCACTTTAAATACTATTGTGCAAAAAATTATAATCCAACTACCACCACCTGTCTCTGTTTATTTCTGTTTTCTCTTTACTTGGCCGAAATACTCTACCGTAGTTGTATGTTTAGTGTTGTAGTATGACTACTCTAACACGGTTGATGTTGTGTTGTAGTGTGACTAGTATTCTAACCTGTGGTGTGTTGCTGCAGACCACAGCCTTCTGGTGCCCCCCCACCTTCAGGAGCTGTATGGGATGTACATGAGAGAGCTGGACGAGAGGAACCTGGACAGAGCCATGGCCCTGGACAAGGTCACTGGATGCACACTCAAGGTAGGCAACAGATACACACACACACACACACCACACACATGCACACACACACATGAACAGCCCTGGACAAGATCACTGGACTCAGATAGAGAACGGGATTAAGATTGAAATCGAGATCACACACAATTATAATATACCTCTACCATTTGCTGTCTCCAGGAGGCCTCCCTGCCCAAGATCAGCCTACCCAGCCGAGGTCGTGGCCTGCTGCAGGACGTGGACTCAGACCAGGAGAGCGTTCGCACCATGGGCTCAGAGACCAGGCATGGCAGGGCCAAGGCCCGCAGACACACCCTGCCACCTATCCTACCTGAGGCTGAAGGGTAAGAGGACAGAGGGATTTGGAGGACGGGAGAGACGGTGGTGGTTGGTTTAGGAAGAAGAAACACTTTAGTCTATCTCCACCTTCTATAGAAGGACATTCGTCTAACTGACTTTTTCTCTCTCTGTCGTTCTTTCTCTCTCTCTCGCTCTCTATCTATATTTCTCCTTCCCCCTACCTCCTTCCTGCTCCCTCTCACAGAGACAACAACCGGGTGTTTAAGAGCATTCCCCATGCCAGACAGATGAAACATTCTGCTGTGATGACCCCTCCTCCCATCCACATCAACGGCCAGGGGAACAGAGAGGTGAGAACCCCGTACCATCCACACTGTGATATATACTAGGGCCGATACAGCTGTTGCCATTACACCTGAAGTGTGGAGACTCCATAGTAATGGAGGCTACAGCCATATCAGGGCAACATTTCTACCAGGTTTTCATATGTACATACTCCCCTATGAGAGTGTGAGTATAATGCCACATGTCCCCTCTCCTCTGTCCTCTACAGCTGCAGCCATTGGCTCCAGAGACTACTCTGAGCTACTGCCACCTCAGCCACAGTGTCAGCAGTCACCTGGACTCCTCCCCTGAGAGCAGTGAGACGGGCCAGGATGTCCCCCTCACACGCAAGGGTAAGCGACCCCCAATGGCTACAGCAGACAGTAGTGTTACGGAATAGGGAGTACTTTGGGTACAGATGTAGGATCTTAATTTGAGCCAGTTTGCTACAGCGGTCAGTTTGCTACAACAGGTCATATGAATTATTATGTGACTATAATTAATGGACATTTTTGTAGAGATTGATACATTTGTCGTAAAGGAAAATCAAGTCTGAAATTTCAAAGTGGAAATTACAAACTTTAGAAGCCTTTTTAAACCTTAAATACACTACAAGTTTTATATTTTCTGCATTGCAGGAAAGTACTCATGCAACAGTGTGATCAAATTAAGATCCTACATCTGTAGTTGTGGGCACAGACCACAAACTGATCGAATACAGAATATAGCCGTTATATAATCTAGGGACGATTGGGGAGAATAACGTTTAGATTTTAATATCTTCAGGATGCTGGTGTACTAGATGCGTTCGTAGTAGAACCTCTGTCTCGATTTCCTACTAATCAAATGTCTCCCTTGATTCAACAGAGAGGCAGCAGATCCTCAAAGGGATCCACAACATCGCAGTGAAGGCTGCTTGCCGCCGCTCCAAAGCCCTGGAAGTGGACGCCCTGAGGCTGCCCCCTCCTCCCTCCCCCCTGGACCCCAAGAAGCACAAGAGCAGCCTGTCTCTGAGTGAGGCGCCCCCTAGGGGCCTGGCCCTGCTTCGCGGCCGGCAGCCCAGCCCCGAGCTCCGCCACGCCACCTCAGATGAGAACCTATCCAGCAGCACAGGGGAGGGGCCTGGTTCCCAGGGCACCTGGACACGCACACGCAACCGCCAGCCCGCCCCCAAGAACCCAAACCCCACCCTGCGTGAGCAGGACTTCGAGGCTCGCCGCCGGAAGAGACGCTCCCGCTCATTCGAGGTCACAGGTCAAGCAGTAAGTAGCGTGTTCATTATCTAGCTCCCTGAGAAGGATTTTATTATTCAGTAATGTATGTTAGTAGAGTCATCAGCAGCTGTGATTGATTGATTGATTTATTGATTGATTGACATAAAAGTCTATATAGATATATAAAGAGAGGAAAGTATAAAGTCTAGACATATAAAGGGGCTCCAACCGCAGACAATGTTACAGTACATAACCTACATGATATCAGCCCTAACACACTTCTCAATCCCTCCCCCTGCTCAGCTGTCTCAGTCTAAGACCATGGCAGCCCAACGTGTCCGCCCACTGGACAGCACTTCAGACCCCCACCTCCACATCAACGGCCAGCCCCAGGCCCCCCTGCAACGCCCACAGCACAGGGGGGTCCCTCCTCTCACCAAGGTCCGGCTTCCCCACAACAACCACCAAACAGGTCCGCCTCCCTTTTCCTACACCTCTAGATTAAAAAATACTAAATATTGCTGCAAAAATCCATGGCGGGGTTCAAGGCCTATGGCACCCACAGCACCAGCATCAGGACAAATTGGATGAATTGCCCTTGGATATTGGCTTATCTCCTTACTGTGTAGCTAATGAAATATATCGACATACTGTACTGTTCGTAAACAGGGCTCTAATGCTTTTTACAGGCCCCATCACAGAGTCCTCCCCAGTCCATCTGAGCAACCTGAAGCGTGCGTCCCAGCTGCGCCAGCCCCAGCCCCTACTCTACGTCACCACCACGGGCACCGGAGGCCAGCGCACCCGCAGGCACTGAGGGCCTACTAGCCTGCCACTCTAGGGTCATGTTCATTAGGGCATGGAATGGAAAACATTTAGCAGTGTTTGTTGCCTAATGGACACGACCCAGGGTTTTCTTACACAGGACCCCCCAACACCAGCACTCCTTGTGCTGATTACATAGAGAGACACTAATGGATGGATTAGAGAGACACTAACTGATGGATGATGCCCCTAGACAAGAGGATTGAATACCTCACCATCACAGTCTCCAAAGATGACTCTTCTGTCTGTGAGTGAGTCCAAAATGGCACCCAAGTGGCCCTGGTCAAAAGTAGTGCACTATATTGGGGAATAGGTTGCCATTTCAGACACACTGCGACTGTTTTTCCTTGCTCCTCGTTTCCCTCGTTTCCACTGCTCAAGTGTTTCTGTGACCGTCCAGTGGCCCACCACTGACCGCTACTATGGCTCTGTACACACTCGGGTTGTACAAATGATTTGGCACAAGAATTTTACTCCGTAAAAATAATTACACAAGCGTTGTGGACTCACCGCACAATAGTTGTGTACACATTTTTTGTGCAGACAAACTATGTTGTATCACAAAAATATCAGTTGTATCACAACCAATGTGTCATATGCGTCAGTTGTAGAACCTGAGTGGTAAGGGCCTATGCTGTAAAGCAGACAGTACTAATTGTTGCGCAACAATAGACTAGTAGACTACATCATACTGCTTTGATGACACTAAATGCTTATTATCATGATAATGTGCTGATGAAGCCTCAATGTTACATCAAGCTAATGAATGAATTGATTTTTAAGAAATGTTAACTAATGTAATTTATAGACAGTCAGGCAGCTGTTTTTGGGTCAATCCAACCTTGTTGCTTTGAAGTTAAATTACAAATAAGTCCTGGACATTATTTAGAGGATGGAGAAAACAGCTAGCCTGGTCCCAGATCTGTGCTCTTGCCATTTTAATCACTGTCATTGTGGTGCCAAATGTTTGGCACCACAATGAGTGACAGAGAGTTGGCATGATAACACAAACAGACTGGCACTCAGGATAGAAAACTGGACCCAGTACATCAACATTCTCTGAGTGTAGATTTGACATATGAACAACAATAATATTATTATTATCATTCACTACTACATAGAGCTGTAATCCAGGTATAATCTCAATCTCAGTTATCAAAAGCACATAATGAGATCAGAGAAACGTGACCTTCTGGATGATTACTGTGCACTTTTGTATTCAGCTTGATGTACAGTCTATACATTCACATTGTGTGCTTCCCAAATGGCACCGTATTCCATATATGGTCTTTGGTCAAAAATAGTGCACTAAATAGGGAATAGGGTGCTATTTTGGACAGTCATTGAAACAGCCCACGGTCTATGCCTTTTTCTTATCACCTACCCAGACATGATTTGATCCTGTGTTAGATGTGCTTAATATCTCCCCCCCCCCCCCAATGTGGCACTTCAAAACGCATTCCCAACTGTGGATGGTTGTTGTTTTTTATTCCCATTTTACGGCTGCCTTTTCTTGTTATTATCCAAATTACAGTCTTTGTCATTGTTTTCATATTTTCATTTTTTTCTATTTGTTTTGTAAAAAAAAAAAAAAACATTTTATAACTAAATAAATTCCAGTAAAAACCTAAAGATGTTTGTGATGTGATTAATGTCACTGTATGTAAGCGTTCTGGGGAAGTCTACCCTAGGTACAGATCTAGGATCAGCTTCCCTTTCCCCAATCACAACCTTAATCATTAGTAGGGAACACTGATCCAATATCAGTGTCTAGGGCAACTTCACCCCACACCGTATGTAAGCGCTGCAGTTCACTTCCTCAACAGTAGATAGAGTAACAGGAATGAAACAGGGTGATCAAAAATGTCTGCAGTACTACCAAACGACCACTATATGCTCCTCCTGTCCGTTCATGTCCTATGACAACTTCAGTACACAATGTTCCAGCAAAGGTCTTTGTGCTGATGTGTGATCAAAACAACTCTTTCCCCAATTGTATACTGAACAAAAATATAAACGCAACGTCCCTTAATTTTATGATTATACTGAGTTACAGTTCATATAAAAATCAGTCAATTGGCCATAATCTATGGATTTCACATGACTGTGTATGGGCTCAGCCATGGGGGAGCCCACATGGGAGCCAGGCACAGCCAATCGGAATGAGTTTTTCCCCACAAAAGGGCTTCATTACTGACAGAAATACTCCTCAGTTTCATCAGCTGTCCGAGTGGATGGTCTCAGACAGTCCCGCAGGTGAAGAAGCCAGATGTGGAGGTCCTGGGCTGGCGTGGTTATACTTCATCTGCGGTTCTGAGGCCAATAAGACGAACTGACAAATTCTCTAAAACGACGGAGGTGGCTTATGGTAGAGAAATTAACATTCAATTATCTGGCAACAGCTCTGGTGGGCGTTCCTGCGGTCAGCATGCCAATTACACGCTCCCTCAAAACTTGAGACATCTGTGGCATTGTGTTGTGTGACAAAACTGCACATTGTAGAGTGGCCTTTAAATTGTACCCAGCACAGTTTCTTGATATGCCACACTTGACAGGTGGATGGATTATCTTGGCAAAAAAGAAATGTGCACTAAAAGGGATGTAAACAAATTTGTGCACAGAATTTGAGAGAAATACGTTTTTTGTGTGCCTATGGAACATTTCGGGATCATTTACTTCAGCTCATAAAACATGGGGCCAACACTTTACATGTTGTGTTTATATTTTTGTTCAGTATAAGTGATACCAAATCTAGACTTTGGTAATTACAGTGTCTTTGGAAAGTATTCAGACCCCTTGACTTTTTCCATGTTTTGTTAGGTTCCCATCGGGTTTTTGGTCACCTCCTTGGCCAAGGTCCTCCCCCGATTGCTCAGTTTGGCTGAGCAGCCAGCTCTAGGAAGAGTCTTGGTGTTTCCAAACTTCTTCCATTTAAGAATGAGCTAATACTCTATAGAGGAACAGGATCTCAAGCAGTAGAAAACGAGAGGTGCTGGAACTCATCTCCGGTGAGCTCCTGACCAATTCAAGCATTGGTAGACAGGAAACACTCCACAAAGTGTTTTTCTGAAGTAGTGTTTTGAAAGGTTAACACGTTATTCAACAGTACTGGTGTGATCCACAACAGGTGTCTAGACATGAGTGTGGGCCTATGTCCCAGAATCATTCAGTTGTCATAAATATAGATTACATGGCAGCCTATTGTTTTCATGAGGGGAAGTGCTGAAAGTACCTGCTATGATTGGATTAGTTTACCTCACATTGGCAGGCAAGCAGCAGGCTAAATACTTAGCCTGCTGCATTCCAACACGTGCAGCAGGGGTGTGTTTATTTGTGCATACACTAGCTAATTGTCAGGGGCTTATAGTATAGTCGTCCTGAGTCTTGGGTCAATGAGAAAACCTTTCCACATAAGACCACATCACAAACATGCATTACTCTAGGCTATTAGCTGTTTGTTTGATGAGGTTAATCAAAGAAAGAATGAAAAACAATTGGTTTGGCTGTATATGCAATGAAACTATTTAGGCTACAGAAAGAAATAATTTTATTAAACGTTACATCAGATTTGGCTAAATAACTAGAAACATCTTAATACTGATTAAATCTATCATGCAAGTTTTGGTTATGAAATTCTTTCTACAGCTACACACTGTCTTTTTTTTCTCTCTGTTCTTTCTCTTTCCCTCCTTCTGCTCTGCGCATTGTCAAACACGTGCAGCGCACGTTACACAATCCAAACAACAACAGTGCTGCCATGTGAGTGGCCCAAACTATAGAAATTGTGCCTGAACAGCTTCAGGGATTGGTCCATATGTGACCAATCACAAAAATCACAAGCGCTCTTCAGATTAGTGGGCGTTGCCTCCAGGACTTCGACAGCTGTCATGATTGAGAACTTGTCTGTCTGTTCCTGAGCAATACAAACATCATATTGACAATGAATCTTATTTCCATAATTTTCAATGTATGTTTTTGACATTCTTAGAAAGTTTTGAAATACAATTGACATTTACATTGAGAGAATTATATTTTTACTCAGTTGTTGTTCAGTATGCAATATACAGTTGGAAAGTATTCAAACCCCATGACTTTTCCCACATTTTTTTTACATTACAGCCTTATTCTAAAATTGATTAAATTGTTTTTTCCCCTCATCAATCTACACACAATACCCCATAATGACAAAGGAAAAACAGTTTTTTAGAAATGTTTGCAAATTTGTATAAAAAAAACTGAAATAACACATTTACGTAAGTATTCAGACCCTTTGCTCAGTACTTTGTGGAAGCACCTTTGGCAGCGATTACAGCATAGAGTATTCTTGCATATGCTATTAGCTTGGCACACCTGTATTTGGGAAGTTTCTCCCATTCTTCTTTGCAGATCCTCTCAAGCTCTGTCAGGTTGGATGGGGAGTGTTGCTGCACCACTATTTTCAGGTCTCTCCAGAGATCTTCGATCGGACTTTGGCTGGGCCACTCAAGTACATTCAGAGACTTGTACCGATGCCACTCCTGAGCTGTCTTGGAACCTCAAATCAAACACACATGGTTAGCAGATGTTATTGCGAGTGTAGCGAAATTCTTGTGCTTCTAGTTGTGCAGCAATATCTAACAAGTAATCTAACAATTCTACAACACCTAGCTAATACACACAAATCTAAGTAAAGGAATGGGATAAGAATATATACATATAAATATATTGATGAGCAATGACTGAGCGGCATAGGCAAGATGCAATATATGGTATACAATACAGTATATATATATATATATGTGAGATGAGTAATGAAAGACATGTAAACATTATTAAAGTGCCATTATTAAAGTGACTAGTGATCCATTTATAAAAGTGGCCAATGATTTCAAGTTTGTATGTACGCAGCAGCCTCTCTGTTAGTGATGGCTGTTCAACAGTCTGATGGCCTTGAGATGGAAGCTATTTTTCAGTCTCTTTCGGTCCCAGCTTTGATGCACCTGTACTGATGCTTCGCCCCAGTCTGAGGTCCTGAGTGCTCTGGAGCAGGTTTTCATCAAGGATCTCTCTATACTTTGCTCCGTTCATCTTTCCCTCAATCCTGACTACTCCCAGAGATTTTGTGGTACCCTTTCCCAGATCTGTGCTTTGACACAATCTTGTCTCAGACTTCTACGGACAATTCATTCGACCTCATGGCTTGGTTTTTGCTCTGACGTGCACTGTCAACTGTGGGATATATAGACCAGTGTGTGCCTTTCCAAATCACGTCCAACCAATTGAATTTACCACAGATGGACTCCAATCAAGTTGTAGAAACATCTCAAGGATGATCAGTGGAAACAGGATGCATCTGAGCTCAATTTCGAGTCTCATAGCGAAGGGTCTGAATACTTACGTAAATAAGGTATTTCTCTTTTCGCTTTGTCGTTATGTAGATTGCTGAGGATTTATTTTTATTTAATACATTTTAGAATAAGGCTGTAACGTAACAAAATGTGGAAAAAAGTCAAGGGACCTGAATCCTTTCTGAAGGCACTGTGTGTACTGTACAATGAGGCCTATTGAAGTTTTTAGGATGGTTTTCCTGTGCCTGAGACACAGGCAAATGTATACACACGCACACACACAAATGTATACACACGCACACACACAAATGTATTCACATGCACGACACAACCATATCTCAGCATCCCACTAATTTCATTGAAATAACGTGAAACAATGTTGATTCAACCAGTGTGTGCCCAGTGGGATGTCTTGATCTCAATGACCTGACTTGCCTAGGCATCTTGAACAAGAGTCCAGAAATCAAAATAAATACTATTGAAGTAGGAAAATGGGAAAACATGACTAATGTGAATAAATTAATAAGTAAATGTTTCTATTTTGAACAAAACACCATATGAGCCATCCCTATATGAGCAGAAGACAGAGTATGAATAGGAGCCTGTGGTCATTTGCTTCTCCTGACCCTGCACAGAGCTGTGGGCATGGGCCAGTGATTTGTGTCTATCCTACATGCATCCCTTCAGATAGTATGTCCCAAGGAAAAGTTTGCCGCTGACCCAGTTCCCTACTTAGCAGAAATAACTGCAGTCTTCAGAGATGTTGCCGCAAGAGAGAGAGTGAGCTTATCAAACTACTTCCACCTCTCTCATGCTCCATCCACGGCAGGAAGGATATGTTTTATTTTATGCATACAGGCTTCATCATCAGTTTTTTACTGCAGTTTGAATATTTAATTCTGAGTAGAACAAGAACTGATACTGTTCGAATTCTGAACGGCAAAGTAATGGATGTGTCTACCAACTATTACAACCTGCAAGCTCCCCCAGCACAATAGCCAACAAACAACTAGGTCATGCAAGGTTTATGGATTCATTTGGCCTTTTTCCTGCTCCCTTACTAAATAATCCTGTATATTTTGGGTATTTTGGTCTATTCAGCCCCAGACGAGTGGCTGTGTCACAGGATTACTGAGAGAGAGCAAGACAGGACTTATCCCTGATATAACTTGTCTATCTCTATCTGTTTGTTTGTGTGTGTGTGTGTGTGTGTGTGTGTGTGTGTGTGTGTGTGTGTGTGTGTGTGTGTGTGTGTGTGTGTGTGTGTGTGTGTGTTTTCATGCATACATACGTTGGTACGCATGTGCTTGTTTACCTGTGTTTGCTTTCTGCTGTTGTCCTCTCTGTTGATTTGGCCTCAAATTCAGGTCACAGTACATCCCTGCCTTAGCCACTGTGACATCACGCCAGTGGGACCCAAAAATCCTAACCTAATTAGGAGGAACCACATAACACCTTACATCAGTCTCTACATCCCAAATGGCACCCTACTCCCCAGTTGACTACTTTTGACCATGACCCATAGGTCTCTGGTCAAGAGTAGTAGACAAAATAAGGAATATTGTGCCATTTGGGACACTTAATGGCCTTAGTTGGGGCAACTTCAACATACTGTGTGACCAGACTCTCACGTTTATCAGTTTCATTGCCCCTATTGATTTTTATAATGAAAAGACTGTAGAAGTCCTGTTTATAAACATGTTAGTATGTCTTTAGTATTCTTGGGTTGATTGTTTTATTCAGTGTATCAATCTTGTCTTTCTTGATACAATGTAGGTTTAAACACTAGAATAATTTATAATTTACAAAGACCAATGTCCCTTTTTATGTGATCTGCGCAGGGTTGCTAGGACAAGTGATGTCACAGGCGAGTAACAGGCTGTCCACAACGGAGGACAATCCTACAGTGGGGAAGAAGCTTCCATCAAAATCCGTCTCCATCCTGCTTCATTTCGGGAAAGAGTACATTTTAAAAAGCAAGAACATAGTCTACACGTTCTGAGCTTTTGGCAATAGCAATATCGTTGTGTTCTGAAAAAGACATAGGTATAAAAGGGATGGTGAAAGTTGGATTGTTACAGAAGGAATTTAATAATCTTCTATTATTTAGGGGAGGGGGGCGTCTGAATAAAGGAGTTTGTATACCAGCAAAGTAAGGTGATATTTGGGGTGGTTAGGTAACCAAAGAGAGCAAAAACACCCGGGTGGATTTTTCAAAACAACACATTCTGAAGATTGCTTCGTAAGAATAACATTGAACCATGGAGTTAAGAGTGGGAAACCGATACAGGCTGGGAAGGAAAATTGGAAGTGGATCCTTTGGAGACATCTATTTAGGTGAGTAACGTTAGTTAGCTAAATTCTCAACAATATTAGCTACACAATAACGTTACCGTATGCTAGTTAGTTAGCTAGCTAGGTACTGTCAATTGAACATTTAATCTAGCTAACGTTAGCTACTGTACTAGCTACCAAACACCGTCACTAACCTGATAAACTAGCTTACCATCGCAACATTACGTTGTACTTTAACCATGTTGCTTGGATTGTGAATAACATAAAACAAGCTGTCAATTCTCAGCACCTCTTGTCCCTTTGGCAAACCAGTAACGTTAACTAGCTATATACAGTCAGTGTGAGGAAATAACGTTAGAATAGCCACTAACCAGCTAACGTTATCTAGCTAAGTTAGCTTGTCAAATTGAGATGCCTCTATCCAAGCAAAGCCCATGACAGTTTCACAAAACAGCAGGACAGCTACAGCCAAGCAGGTAGGCCTAATTGTCATTATTAACACAGAGATGACTACCTAGCTAGTCAATGTAATCTGGAAACTGCTTGATTGTTATTCATGTCTACTAAATGTTTGGTTTTCAAACAGCATAGGCATGACCCTGCTGGATCATGGATGGATAGAGGCTTTTTAAAAAAAAAATTAAGTAGAGTTCACTTGACAGACATACTGAAGAACAAGTCACCCACCCCAACTGAGTTTGCCAGTATACATCCCATCTGTCAAATGTCAAGGGATGAAGGGCAGTTCGCTAGCTGCAGTAGAGCTAGCCAAATACCCTGTTCTCTGCTCTGCCCTCCAGGCAGTGGCACTTGCCCACATTTTTAGGATGAAGCATAGTGAAGTTCTGAACTAGTTACCCATTTTATAGTCACAGTACAAGTGTACTTACTCTCCTGTAGCTTCCATTTGTTTGCTGCTGTGGCTGTCTTAGAATTTAGTCAAGCTACTATCAATGACAGTATTTCTGGCTGGTTTAAGGTAACATTGCTGAAATGCATTGTTGTGGCTAGTTTCAACCATTTGTCACTCAGTCTTGGCAGGGGTCAACTCCCCCTTAGCAGTTGTGTTGACTGTTGCTTGTGTGGTGCGTTTTAGTGTGTGTTTAGAGACTTGGCCCTCTGTTTTTTGCAGTGGTCCATAATCATCAGTCAGCGGTCAACTGAAATTACATTCTGATATGTTATCATCACCTCCAGGGTTTAGCTTACACATACTTTTGTCATAAAGGTCACTGAACACGTCTTGTTTTTGTATGAGTGAGTTTGAATCTTGTCATGCCGTAACTGTAACTGTTGTCATAATCCTGCTATGCTTCGTGGAGTCATGTTTTCCTATGCGTGATAGGGAGGAGTATTCCTATGTTAAATGCTAAATGGGTTTTTACAGGGCCTCAGAGTTTTTGAATTTGGTGTATGTCCTATCCTCATTGTATGCGTTTTCAGGTGACTGTAGGAATTCCTCTGGTTGAGTTGAAGCAGGAGCACATCTTGTCCAGCTACAGGGTTCAACACAATTGTCCAGCTTCTTGGCACTACTGTAGCACATGGCAGTTAGTGTATACAGCAGAAAGAGCTTATTGTTGATGGGGATGACATCTGCAAAGTTTCTAACAGCCATGTCGTTGTTCCACAAACCGTCTGTCAGATGTTTAACGCCTACTACTGCCCTACTATGTCCTGTCTGTCTGTACTAGCCTGTCACGAGTCACAGCTCCAAACCCCATCCCGCCACCTCTTCCCCTTTTCTAAACAAATAGTTCTAAACCCCATGTAAGGCCAAAAGGCTGCTTGACTTGCTTCTCAGTTGCTTGTTGTTGGATGTTTTGTTTTGAAAGGGTTGGGTCATTTGGATACTGACTGGAAACATTTTGTGGCAAATGTTATTCCCGTCTTTGAGTTGTTAAATGCACTGTTTGTGCATTTTCGGGTTCAGAGACACTGACTGGGAAAAGTCGATGATTTCTATGTTCTTACATGGCTGCAGTTATGGTCGATATATGAATTATGTTGCACATGTATAAGTCATTAAACTTCTATAGTGCTTTTCATAGAATCTCAAAGCTCTTTAAGAACAACAAACAACCAACATATGTTGACGGTTCAACCAATCGAGGCCAAGTTGAGTATGCAGATGAGAAACCGCATGTCCAACTCCATTGAAGTTCAATGTTCCAACTCAACAGACATGAATCGTGTAGGGCTGAGTAGATGTTTTTAGAAGAGTAAACCTGTAAAAAGGTAATCCAGCCCACCCCACACACCACTGCTCCAAACCACTAAGGATATGGCGTGGTTGTTTCCTTTTGACACCCTAGCTGGATTGTATAACCAGGCCTAGAACATCTTTATCTCTCCTAGGCTGCCTGCCTCTTCATTAAGCCTCTAGAAAATATTGAAACATTAAAACATTCTGACACCAATAGAACTATGTTGAGTTCATATAGTTTGAAGTACAATTGAAGTACAATTTGTTCAAATGTGTTTAATTGTTAGAGCATACAGACTTGACTGCCAATTCTGTAGATTTTCTCAATGCACATGAAGTAATCCATGTTTTGGAAGGCTAAACCGTTATGAATGATGTCAGTCCCAAGTGCCCATTGTAATAGGCTTTGTAATGGGACAGACAATATAATGTCAGCGAGGGGTGGATTTGCCCCCATCCTAGGTCACCTGTGTGTTCCTGCGTACTCCTCAGGTGTCAGTTTGGGGGGGGCACACGCAGGCGTGTGGTGAACCGTCCTACACACACAGAGGGGAAGCTCCAGTCAGCTGTATTTCCCTCTCTGCTCTGCTCTCCAGTGTGGACTAATGCATTCCCCTTTATGTAACCACATGTATGATTCATTCGACATGTTATTGTGTGTGCGTGCATGGAGGTGTTAAGTAAAGTGCTTTTCAGGAGATGGTCTGAGTCATACATGGACTGACTGTAAGCCTACTTTTGAAATGAAATGTCAGATATGAAAAGCTCCCCTGTTTCCCACTACTAACATACAGTGCAGCAAATGTGCACATCTTCAATGCATTTAAAAAAAAAAATCTCATATTGCCCTTTTTTCCCACTTTGTATGAAAAGGGCCATTTGCAAGCAGCGCAAAGAGAAGTAGGCCCAGTACTAAAGTAACAGGCTAGGTGTGTTTTACATTGTAACTCTTCAAGCTTATGAGTCTTCGAGTCTTATTCGAGTCTTATGTAACACCTTGGACCATTTTTCACATATTAAACATAATTTCATGTTCCTAGGTAATGCTCTGCTGGCCCTCTATAGTCACTCTGAATTTATGTTTTCACTGCTGCTGGGCAGGGTCAACACAAATGACCACAGCCACAAAGTCATAATAATGGCTATTTCTACAATTTATCTTCTTAAAATCTGATTTTAACCTTAACCACACTGTTGACCTCATGCCTAACTTTTTAAATTAAGACCAGAAAGCTAATTTCTGTTTATATTAATTTGTATAATATTGCCCATTTGTATTTTTTGTCTCTGGTAACTAGTGACAACCACTGTGCAGGGAGGGATGGGCCCCGACTCACTCTCTACTCCCCTTCCCTGTTCTGTTGTCCCTTGTCTGTGCTCTTGTAGAATACTGGTTGAGGGGTGGAGATGATGTAGTTAATTATTCCTTGCCCACAAACATTCAACCACCCATCAGAGATGATTGCAATACAGTCTGCTTTCTCTATGATTTGCTTGACCTTCACTTGAACTCGGTTGAACTTTGCATCCAGCAAGTTAGTAGATAAAGCCTGTCTGGTTGGAGGGGTGTATGCTGGGTGGAGAATATTCAGAAATCTCTTCCAATCTTGCCTGTGAGCATCAGAGCTGACCCAGTTGCATACACAGCTCGAGCAAGACATTCATCAGCATTTCTCTGACTATGTTCCTCCATTGAGTCAAAAAAAACTTCTGATTCCAGAAGGACCATGAGCTGTTGCTATCGATAAGGTGTCTGATTCATCATTTTCACCTCGAATAGAAGTAGAGGGACTTGTCAGAGGTTGTGAGTGCTGAGGGAACTTATGCACTTGGCCAGCTGATTCTGCATCTTTGTTGCATTCTTCACATAGGATTATGCACAGTATTTGCAAATGTACACAGCTTTTCCTTCTACATTAGCTGCAGTGAAATGTCTCCACACATTAGATAGTGCTCGTGGCATTTTCATGTAAAGATTGGGAAGAAAATAGCAAAAAAAATAATAATACAATTCCATGTACAGATCAATAGTTAAGCAGTTAGATTAAACAACTCCTTTGTAAGATTTTTTTTATTTTTAAATGAAATATGTATGGAAACAGGTGAATTAACACTTCTCAGTTAGCAGGCTCAAGCAAGCTAAAACCCACATGGTAGCAAGAACTAACTAGCAGAATTTAACAAGTTAGAAATGATTTAAACACACTTTGCTGTAGGCTACTATTTACTAGTTAACAAAAAATCATGTATGTCATATAAAATATGTTCACCCCACCCAGTATTGTAATCAAAACTTACCAGAAAGCATGTAGTCCTTGGCTCAGACAGTGTAGTAGTGTGGGCTCAATAGCATCTCATTAGTGTGCAAGATCTTAAGAATCAGCTGTACATGTGTTGGAAGAATGAACTGTGCATGCAGTGTTGGAATTCCATTGAATTTGGGATAGTTTAACCAAACTTCTTCAATGAATTTAAGCAAAATTCCCGGGCTTAACTTCCCATGGAAAATGTCTGGAAAATCTTTGGAAATTTACTGGAAAATTTCTGACCCTTTGCAACCCTAGTCTGAATACTTTTTGAATGCACTGTTTATCCCCCGTCTGTGCTGCAATGCTCAGTCAGCAGGGACATGCACATCACAAGGGACCAGAGTTTCCCCTCCCTTCGTGGGCAGGAAAAAAACATCCAGGCCATAAACATTTCTAAGCATAAACCATGCTCTGTGAACCAAAATCAGTAATTGACTGCTCTCTATTCATCTCCATACATTTTTATCGATAGTCCTTCTCTTTGTCCCCCAGGCACAGACATCTCAGTGGGAGAGGAGGTGGCCATCAAGCTGGAATGTGTGAAGACCAAGCACCCACAGCTCCACATCGAGAGCAAGATCTACAAGATGATGCAGGGAGGAGGTGAGACCTGGGTCTAAACCATTATACATGGGCCTTGCTGTGGGCTATCAGTCCTGGTCTATCTCTCCCCACTCCTCTCCTCTTTCTCTCCTATCTACCCCCTCCATTGCTCTCGTGCTCCCCCCACCCCACCTTCCCCCATGTTAATGTGGTTTTCACATCACTGGACAAGCAGGCAGTCATCCACATGAGTCAGTCAGTCCAGTCATGCCAGCCAGCAGCCTGAGAGAGTGGACTCAGTGGAACCTGTCATCCGATCACAGAGCCAGAGAAACACCACACAGGAAATCACATTAAACCCAATAGAGAATGTCATTTAAGTGAACTAGAGATGGGTTTAAAAACAGATTAACTAACCATGATTAAGTTGAAGTCATCAATTTGCTTTCCCACTTCTAACCTCCCATGTGTGTTTCTTCCATAACAGTGGGCATTCCTACAATAAAGTGGTGTGGAGCAGAGGGAGACTACAACGTGATGGTGATGGAGCTGCTAGGCCCCAGTCTGGAGGACCTGTTCAACTTCTGCTCCCGCAAGTTCAGCCTCAAGACTGTCCTGCTGCTGGCTGACCAGATGGTGAGACAACTGACAGAGCGGGTGTTCACCAACAGCATTAAATATTCCGCTCTTATGCTGACTATTAGGGCCACTTGTATCTTCTGAAGTTATGACCACTATATGCTATGAAATTTGCTTGCATGTTCGCTAGCTATTATTTGTTAGCAGATTAGAAGCGCAAAGTAAAGCTCTCCAAGAGGAGTAGTGTCCACTCCTGCTCTTATGTATGTGAAAAAAAAATATTTTTCAGATCAGCCGTATTGAGTACATCCACTCTAAGAACTTCATCCACAGAGATGTGAAGCCTGACAACTTCCTGATGGGCCTGGGCAAGAAGGGCAACCTGGTGTACATCATTGACTTTGGCCTGGCCAAGAAGTACCGCGACGCCCGCACACACCAGCACATCCCCTACCGCGAGAACAAGAACCTGACCGGCACGGCACGCTACGCATCCATCAACACACACCTGGGGATAGGTAGGTTGCATACACACACCTGGACATTGATCTCACACACACACTATTCAAACAGGGCCAGTGTGTGACTTTCTCCCTCCCTCTCTCTACAGAGCAGTCTCGTCGTGATGACCTGGAGTCTCTTGGTTACGTCCTGATGTACTTCAACCTGGGCTCTCTGCCCTGGCAGGGCCTCAAGGCCGCCACCAAGAGGCAGAAGTATGAACGCATCAGTGAGAAGAAGATGTCAACCCCTATCGAGGTGCTCTGCAAGGGATACCCCTGTACGTAGTCTGATTTATCATTCCTGGTTTAAGCATAGTTGATTTATACAAACACACTCCTACTCTGTGCTTAGGTATGGATATCTATGACAGTGTAGGATTGTCTTTGTCCATTTGATTGTCTGTAATGTTTCTGTACCTCTTCAGAGGCCATGCGGTGACCCTGTAAAATAAAAGATGAAGGAATTTCCCTACAGGATGATAATAAAGGATTCTAACACTTTTCTCCCTCCTCACAGCGGAGTTCTCCACCTACCTGAACTTCTGTCGCTCTCTGCGGTTCGATGACAAGCCGGACTACTCTTACCTGAGACAGCTGTTCAGAAACCTGTTCCACAGACAGGGCTTCTCCTACGACTACGTCTTTGACTGGAACATGCTCAAGTTTGTGAGTACTGCCTCTATTCATTGTTAATTAACAATCTATTAAACATATACTGTTTTTATTGCACATCTTAATAATCCTCTTAACAATTAGGCAATGGTACCTCAGTGGCAGTTTTCTGATCTAGTCTCCATTTCTACCCCTCTGACTGCCCCTAATTCCAAGGGGGCCAACCGTGCAGCGGAGGAGGCGGAGCGGGAGCGGAGGGACAGAGAGGATAGGCTGAGACACGGCAGAAACCCTGGGGCCAGGGGACTCCCGGCCGCCTCAGGACGACCCCGAGGAACACAGGATCCGGCGCCGCCTACACCCCTCACACCCACCTCACACACAGGTTAGTGTCTCTCTCTCACACTTTGATATATGGTTTACATAATAATGTTATTGTCTCTTGTCATGGTCAGGAAGTACAGTGGGGCAAAAAGGTATTTAAACCACAGCCATCATGTTTCCCAGCATGCTCAATGCAGGTGATTTAAAAAATATATTTTTTTGTGGGGGGAGGTTTTGTACATTGATTAATGTTGTGCTACTTTTCTAAACTAATCCAATGTGTTACTTGGATGTATTGCACACATTACTGAAATGGTTGTCCAGTTTAAATGCATTCGATACTCTCATATTTTAGTCTTCCCAACCCTGGCAGTCATTCTGAATAAAAGTTGAGTGAATACAAATTCCTAATGTTGATGTTCCCACTCTGGCTGAATTCCAATTGGAATTACACATTACTTTGCAAGCCATCATAAATGTGATTTTCAGGCCTGATGTGGCCTGTAAACCATGTGTTTCTGGCCACTGTATTGGGGTAAAACTAGTCCCTCAACATAAGGCCTTATGAAGTATGTACAGTGGGGCAAAAAAGTATTTAGTCAGCCACCAATTGTGCAAGTTCTCCCACTTAAAAAGATGAGAGAGGCCTGTAATTTTCATCATAGGTACACTTCAACTACGACAGACAAAATGAGGGAAAAAAATCCAGAAAATCACATTGTAGGATTTTTAATGAATTTATTTGCAAATTATGGTGGAAAATAAGTATTTGGTCAATAACAAAAGTTTATCTCAATACTTTGTTATATACCCTTTGTTGGCAATGACAGAGGTAAAATGTTTTCTGTAAGTCTTCACAAGGTTTTCACACACTGTTGCTGGTATTTTGGCCCATTCCTCCATGCAGATCTCCTCTAGGGCAGGGCTGTTGCTGGGCAACACGGACTTTCAACTCCCTCCAAAGATTTTCTATGGTGTTGAGATCTGGAGACTGGCTAGGCCACTCCAGGACTTTGAAATGCTTCTTACGAAGCCACTCCTCCTTTGCCCGGGCGGTGTGTTTGGGATCATTGTCATGCTGAAAGACCCAGCCACGTTTCATATTCAATGCCCTTGCTGATGGAAGGAGGTTTTCACTCAAAATCTCACGATACATGGCCCCATTCATTCTTTCCTTTACACGGATCAGTCGTCCTGGTCCCTTTGCAGAAAAACAGCCCCAAAGCATGATGTTTCCACCCCCATGCTTCACAGTAGGTATGGTGTTTTTTGGATGCAACTCAGCATTTTTGTCCTCCAAACACGACGAGTTGAGTTTTTACCAAAAGGTTATATTTTGGTTTCATCTGACCATATGACATTCTCCCAATCTTCTTCTGGATCATCCAAATGCTCTCTAGCAAACTTCAGACGGGCCTGGACATGTACTGGCTTAAGCAGGGGGACACATCTGGTACTGCAGGATTTGAGTCCCTGGCGGCGTAGTGTGTTACTGATGGTAGGCTTTGTTACTTTGGTCCCAGCTCTCTGCAGGTCATTCACTAGGTCCCCCCGTGTGGTTCTGGTATTGTTGTTCACCGTTCTTGTGATCATTTTGACCCCAAGGGGTGAGATCTTGCGTGGAGCCCCAGATCGAGGGAGATTATCAGTGGTCTTATATGTCTTCCATTTCCTAATAATTGCTCCCACAGTTGATTTCTTCAAACCAAGCTGCTTACCTATTGCAGATTCAGTCTTCCCAGCCTGGTGCAAGTCTACAATTGTGTTTCTGGTGTCCTTTGACAGCTCTTTGGTCTTGGCCATAGTGGAGTTTGGAGTGTGACTGTTTGAGGTTGTGGACAGGTGTCTTTTATACTGATAACAAGTTCAAACAGGTGCCATTAATACAGGTAACGAGTGGAGGACAGAGGAGCCTCTTAAAGAAGAAGTTACATGTCTGTGAGAGCCAGAAATCTTGCTTGTTTGTAGGTGACCAAATACTTATTTTTCACCATAATTTGCAAATAAATTCATAAAAAATCCTACAATGTGATTTTCTGGATTTTTTTCTCATTTTGTCTGTCATAGTTGAAGTGTACCTATGATGAAAATTACAGGCCTCTCATCTTTTTAAGTGGGAGAACTTGCACAATTGGTGACTGACTAAATACTTTTTTGCACCACTGTATTTGTTTCTCCTGTCTCTTTTTCTCTCCTCTAGCCAACATGTCTCCACGACCGGCGTCCGGTATGGAACGAGAGAGAAAAGTGAGCATGCGGCTTCACCGGGGAGCTCCCGTTAACGTCTCCTCGTCCGACCTGACGGGACACCAGGACACCTCTCGCATGTCCACCTCACAGGTACAAGCTCGTCCCAACCCCAGATGCACCCCCTCGGCCCTCACCAGAACACCACTGACCTCATACGACCACCGCCCATCATGACCCACCCCTCCAGAGGAATATGGAGAACAGAACCAATAAAGTTGTCTATAGTCAAAACCTAAACAGGAATGTCTCTTGACTTTGGATCTCAATAAGGAGTAGCTAGCTGTAAGTCTAGGAGTGCATCAGTAAGGCCTGGCTTGCATCAACATGATTCAAGACATTAATAAACATGAAGATGTTTATTGGAGGGAGGCACTTCAACTAGCTAAGTAAAGGGCCCTGGCTTTAGTCTGCCAAACAAGACTAAAGGAGAAGATGCACGGAAGGAAATTCACCCCAGGCTTGAGGGTACTGAAGAGGACACTATAATGAAATATCCCCACTCTCCTTAGGCAACATCGCCCTATTCTCCTTGGCGATCTCTTTACGTTTCCACCAGGTGATCATGAGTTGTAGTTTTTATCTCCCACACATTGGTGTGTTATAGTAAGCATGCCATACTACAGACCCAGATCCAGTTGTCTGACTTGACCTATGGCCTTCTCTCTCCCTCCACTAACCTCAGAATAGCATTCCCTTCGACAATCACGCCAACTAGATGCTCGCCATATCCTTGTGTGATGGCCCGATGGCCACACTGGGTGAGTCCCGCTGAGGCTGGCGCTGGGTTCTAAAGTACCAGGGATGCACGCCTCCAGTCCTAATGGGAAGTACTGTCTGTCTGCAGGCTCTTGTTCCTCTCTGATATACGCTATGAAAGGGAGTTGAGACAAGTAGCTTCAATGTTAACAGCTTATGACAAAAGGAACTACTTTTTGTTAGTCAGCTGGCCAGCCTATTCCCTTTCATAGCGTATTGATCATTCAATGAGCCTGACTTGCCAGGTCCTATTGGACCAGATGCCTCAGTTATTCTGATGCATCTGACACTGTCTCCCTTGAGAACTGGAGCGGTGCATTCCAACCTTGTGATAACAAACCAACGTGTGGAACCAGTGTTTCTGCTATTTCTGGCTGTTACCCTACCTAGCTCTGTGACCTATCCTCAGCACAGTGCTTGTGACTTGTTGCAGTGGTTGGACTGTGGTGATGCCTGTCTGACATTCTCCAGCATGTGACTGCATTGGTTCCTATCCTGCTCCTAACTCCCCAGTCTTACCTATAGAGGGGTGGGTGTGTGTGTCCTTCAAACCCTTGTCTCCCTTGGCTTTTACCACTGCTCAATGCTGCATGGTTTTTCGTAGGTCTCTGGAAATTATCACCAAGCTAAAGTTTAGATTTGCTATGTCTGAAAGCATATACTGCATTTTGTTTTCTTGTTCTGATGAGTGAATGACACACCAGACTGAGGCCATGTGGCCCGTCGCTGCTTGCCTTCATCTCTCACACTATGTATCACCCTCAGCATATCTTCTGCACTACATGGAAATACTGCTGTTTCTGCTGAGCAATGTGACAATATTAATCTATTGTCAGGCCTTCATGCATGATATGTTTTTGAAACTTCTGATGTTTCAAGTCTGATATTTTTATTTCAACTTAAGTGCAGTGTTGTGTAGATGAAATTGAGTAATAATGTAAGTATAGTTCAGTATATGTAATGATAAGATGGAGATTGCATGCAGAGAAGCGAGAGTAGAGATCCCCGCCTGCTGTAAATGTATGAGAGTATAAAAGTTGACCCCTCCCCTCTCTCTTCTCCCCTCAGTTGGTGTCTGGCATGATTCCTGGTGGCCTCCACTCTGCAGCGCCTCGATGAGACAAGACCCACAATGCCACTGGCACTGCAGAGGACAGCACCAAGCCTGGCTCAACCAATCGGCAGCCAGCTCGCTAACTACTACAGAAAACATCGGAAGACCACCTCTCTCCTGACCTGGCAATGTCTGGTTGTTCCTTTGTTTCACCCTAGTTTTCTTGTTCCTTGCCCACTCGGTCTCTCTCTCCCTCTATGCTCTCTTTCTAGCTTTCTCTGTACTCTCTCCTGAACACTTACAATTGTTTCGATAAAAAAACTTGGAAATAAGTACCACATCTGCGACCTCTTTTCCCAGAGACATTTTCCATGCCTGTGCAGAGACTGGTCTTCGCTGTGATGGCGATCTAACCGAGTTCTTTTAAGACTGAAACGACAAACGGAATGACAACAACTGCCACCGTTATTGCCGTGGTTACTACTCCTCATCCATGGCACTTTGTCAATAAAGACACTCATTTCTACTCCCACTGTACATTACTACATAATAAATCTGATATGAAAAGAGCTGATCCAAGATTGAGGCTCTGTTTTAAATGGGTCGTTTTGGGTGTACTGCTTTTCATTTGTACATCTGTTTTCTCTGACCACCAGCTGGTTTTCTATTGTTTTCACAGCTCTGGTCTGTAACTCTAAAGCCATTTGTAATACATACTATTTGCATGTTTTAACACTCGGCCTCCCTTTGAACTGCTGATATGTAGGGTTTTAACTCTAAATCACATCTGAAATTTTCATCTGTATTTCTAGATGGGGTTTAATGGTCAAAGTTGCTCAAGTTGTATATGTATAGGAGGGCCCCGTAAAGGTTTCCTTTTCTCCCCAACCAAGACAGTCTCTCATGGACTACTGTACAGATCTACATGCTCATTTCCTGTTATTTGTAATATTTCTAAGCTGTGAAATACATGTAATATAGATGTTTACTTTTTGAGGTGAATTCGGGTTGGGTTTCTTAAATTGGGTCTGTTCAAAAGTGTGACATCACTGTCCTATAATCGGTCTGGTTCGGTCCAGTTTTGGGCTGTCAATCATTATCCGTGCCCAGGCTTGTGCTGCGTCTGTCCAAAAAGATGAAGTGCAGGATTGTTTTAGTTGGAGTGCCTCAAATTCACAAAAATTGAGAGCACTCACACAGAGACTTACCAGTGTCAGTTTAAAATAGCAGCCATTTAACAATGATTTTGTTTTATTGATTGTGAACTGACATTTTTATATTTTCTTATTGTCTCCATGATGTGAACACTGGTGTTATTTGTACATGTTTTGAGAAATAAAATGGTGCTGCACTGATGTGGCTACAAGCAAAGGCACGTGCACATAACTAAAGATCTGTGTTTACTTTGTATCTCCTGATAAATTAACCGATTAACACTTCTCTTGGGTGGGCTATGGTCTTTGACGTTCAACTCAATGGTCGCGTTACCCTGTTCAGACGTTGCATGCATCAACCAATGATTGCGTGCCACATCGACTGCTGTCGGGCACGAGATCGCTATAACATCTGGTTAGCTGATACGTTAAATACCTATCCATGCTTTGTAAGATCTGACATGCGTCAGCAACACCTGGACAGAGTAACGCGCCAAATCTCTACTGATCTTCAGCAAAGAGTGTGGAGCAAGAGTTTGGGATATTCAACTCAACCTCAGTCAGCAAAATTTTTATTTTTAGGGTCTGCACAGCTGAATCGTTACCATGGTTCACCCCTATAGAACCATTTTAATGCAGGCCTGATTCCTGACTAGTCATTTTATCCTATGGTTTAACCCATGGGCAGTTTGGTCAATCACTGACTCACCCTTCTATGTGTAATTAACTAAGCTACCAGCTCTGAAATAACATTACTTTTATCTCTCATTTGTATTTGCCACTGTATTTGTGTACTTTAAAAACTGTAAATAAATGAAGTACTTGTACTCTGTGTGCTTTCATTTTCAAACGTGGAAAGAAAAGGTATATATAGTTAATATATTTGATGTCTTAACCTGTGTGCAGACTACCACTAGACGCGCACACTGCAATTGCCCTACGCTGGACACCTGAGGGGAAGACCTAACCCGGGGAACCCTAACCAAAAAGGCCGCAGACCGGAAGCAGTGGGGCTCTCTTGTGGATGCCTCAAGACAAAAAGAGGATTTAATAAATTAGTAAATGTCTATCACCCTATATTGGAGATTATCTCCTAGATCAGGGATATTGCTCTGTTTTACCTGACACCTTTTGTCTTAGGTCTAAATGAGTCCTTGATTAGAGGGGAAGAATGAGAAAAAATTTTTTTCATTATCATACTAAAATACAAACCATGCCTGTGTTGGTCAAAAGAGTGTGAGAAAGGGTTGTGTTACGCCCAAAGACCCTTAGAGGGCGTTATTAGACAGCCTTGAACGCTCTCAAGGGGTATACTACAATGCACAATCAATGCCTTAGCCAGCTAACTTTGATAAACAACCAGAAATAAACACTTGATTTTCCAGCTTCGTTAAGTAAGCTAAACATGTGTTCGGTTGTTGAGTCAATTAGACCGTGTCCATTTCAAGCTTATCGTTCAAAAAATTCAAAAGTTATTTCAGAATATTCAGGCAAGTTATCTGACTAACTCCTTGGTCTTGTTTTGTAGTACACCCCTCAGATGCTGTACCTCAGGGAGAAAAAAAACATGATTCAGTCAGAGATACACTACCAATTGTGTTAATAATGGTTCTTAATCCCATTTGAAGTGATTAAGGGCCGTTGTTGATTTGGCATAGCGCTACCACCAATACACTACCCCCAGCTAGGGTTCTGTACAACACAAATCTTGCCTAAAATGATTGGAGAGTTGGCCTAACATGTATGTGTGTTTTATTACATACCCATTAGAGCATTTGAAGAGTCAACCACCATTCAAGCACTTTCTCCAAATAATATATTTATTAGGTTGGCATAGCAACACGTCAGGAAGCCAACTACACAGTATCTCAGAAAGATAGGTATTGAATAAATCCGCAAGTTTTACAATCAACAAATACCCAGCAGAGGGTGCTCATGGACATGATTGTGTATTTGAGGTTTTGTGTCTGTTTATCTAGAATTCATATATACAAAGATCTCACACAGACAGGCAGAAAAAGATACAATCAGAGGATAGGACAATACTGACTACACACAGTTTTACAAGTGCAAAGCGAACCTTTGTAGAGCAGAGCAATGTGTGTTTGGCTGAGATAAGTGGTAAACTTGTCATCAAGTGACTTCATTGTAATAGAGAATTCAACAGTTGACAAAAATATCAAAATACTAAACTCCCTTTTTCAGGACCCTGTCTTTCAAAGATAATTCGTAAAAATCGAAATAACTTCACAGATCTTCATTGTAAAGGGTTTAAACACTGTTTCCCATGCTTGTTCAATGAACCATAAACAATTAATGAACATGCACCTGTGGAACGGTCGTTAAGACACTAACATGCTGACCAGACCGGACACGTCGCGTGCGCGAGCGTCGCACTGGTCGTGCGCGCGAACGAGCGTCTGCGTTGCCAATGGCTAAAATAGAAGTAATTCCTATTTCTGACGCAGAACGCGCTGAAAGTCCTGCCTCTCCCATTTCCTCGTTGGTTTATAGAAGCTGGTACCCACGTGCCATTTTCTCATTGGTTATACCCAAGTGGGTGATTGAAAGACGAAATGTTTTGCCGGTTGTCTGGTAAAAGTGTAGATGCCAATCACCATATAAGTTCAAAAGATGAAAATGCCAAGAAGGAGGAGAGATGACTAGAAACGATTCGGTTGGCCGTTTTATGTGTGGATTAATAGTCAGAGTAGAAGACCTTGTGCATTTAAGGTAAAATAACTCTATTGTTATATACCAGGACAAATTAGCTAGCAACAGCAAGCTAGCTAAATAGGACAAATTATCTAGCAAGTGCAAGCTAACTAGCTAAATTGCCATACATGTCTAATGCTTTTCAACCTGTCCCTATATTAATGTAATTGGTTCAGAGTTTGTTTTGATATTTTAACCTGTGTGTCGTGGTCACGTTTGGTGTAGGGGGACAGCCGGTTTGGATTCCGTGTAACAGCTTACACACGGTAGGCAATTAAGGTCACAGTTATGAAAACTTAGGACACTAAAAAGACTGAAAAACACCAAAAGAAAGATGCCCAGGATCCCTGCTCATGTGTGTGAAAGTGCCTTAGGCATGCTGCAAGG
Source organism: Oncorhynchus mykiss (assembly GCF_057628025.1). Lineage (NCBI taxonomy): Eukaryota > Metazoa > Chordata > Actinopteri > Salmoniformes > Salmonidae > Oncorhynchus > Oncorhynchus mykiss. The sequence continues at coordinate 8,184,757 of NC_143041.1, forward strand.
AGGCATGAGGACTGCAGATGTGGCCAGGGCAATAAATGGCAATGTCTGTACTGTGGGACACCTAAGACAGCGCTACAGGGAGACAGGACAGACAGCTGATCGTCCTGGCAGTGGCAGACCACGTGTAACAACACCTGCACAGGATCGGTAATCCGAACATCACCTGCGGGACAGGTACAGGATGGCAACAACAACTGCCCAAGTTACACCAGGAACGCACAATCCCCCCCATCAGTGCTCAGACTGTCTGCAATAGGCTGGACTGAGGGCTTGTAGGCCTGTTGTAAGGCAGGTCCTCACCAGACATCACCGGCAACAACGTCACCTATGGGCACAAACCCACCGTCGCTGGACCAGACAGGACTGGCAAAAAAGTGCTCCACACTGACGAGTCACGGTTTTGTCTCACCAAGGGTGATGGTCGGATTCACGTTTATTGTCGAAGGAATGAGCTTTACACTGAGGCCTGTACTCTGGCACGGGATCGATTTGGAGGTGGAGGGTCCGTCATGGTCTGAGGCGGTGTGTCACAGCATCGGACTGAGCGTGTTGTTATTGCAGGCAATCTCAACGCTGTGCGTTACAGGGAAGACATCCTCCTCCCTCATGTGGTACCCTTCCTGCAGGCTCATCCTGACATGACCCTCCAGCATGACAATAGCACCAGACATACTGTTCGTTCTGTGCGTGATTTCCTGCAAGACAGGAATATCAGTGTTCTGCCATGGCCAGCGAAGAGCCCGGATCTCAATCCCATTGAGCACGTCTGGGACCTGTTGGATCGGAGGGTGGGGGCTAGGAGCAATCCCCCCAGAAATGTCTGGGAACTTGCAGGTGCCTTGGTGGAAGACTGGGGTAACATTTCACAGCAAGAACTGGCAAATCTGGTGCAATCCATGAGATGCACGTCAGTACTTAATGCAGCTGGTGGCCACACCAGATACTGACTGTTACTTTTGATTTTGACCCCCCTTTATTCAGGGACACATTATTTCATTTCTGTTAGTCACATGTCTGTGGAACTTGTTCAGTTCATGCCTCAGTTGTTGAATCTTATGTTCATACAAATATTTACACATGTTAAGTTTGCTGAAAATAAACGTAGTTGACAGTGACAGGACATTTCTTTTTTTGCTGAGTTTATTCTATTATTGGGTAATCAGCTCTTTATATGGCCATATTCAATTTCACAGCATCTTCAGATGCCAATGTGTCAGGTTTAATAAAGAACTACTATACACTGAGTATAACAACACAGAGAACCTTCCAAATATTGAGTGGCACCCCCTCGCTCTTTGGTCTTGGCCACAGTGGAGTTTGGAGTGTGACTGTTTGAGGTTGTGGACAGGTGAACTTATCAGTATAAAATACAAACAGGTGCCATTAATACAAGTAACAAGTGGAGGACAGAGGAGCCTCTTAAAGAAGAAGTTGCAGGTCTGTGAGAGCCAGAAATCTTGCTTGTTTTTAGGTGACCAAATACTTATTTTCCACCATAATTTGCAAATAAATTCATTAAAAATCCTACAATGTGATGTTCTGGATTTTTTTCCCTAATTTTGTCTGACATAGTTGAAGTGTACCTATGATGAAAATTACAGGCCTCTCATCTTTTTAAGTGGGAGAACTTGCACAATTGGTGGCTGACTAAATACTTTTTTGCCCCACTGTACATACTTCATAAGGCCTTATGTTGAGGGACTAGTTTTACCCCAATACAGTGGCCAGAAACACATGGTTTACAGGCCACATCAGGCCTGAAAATCACATTTATGATGGCTTGCAAAGTAATGTGTAATTCCAATTGGAATTCAGCCAGAGTGGGAACATCAACATTAGGAATTTGTATTCACTCAACTTTTATTCAGAATGACTGCCAGGGTTGGGAAGACTAAAATATGAGAGTATCGAATGCATTTAAACTGGACAACCATTTCAGTAATGTGTGCAATACATCCGAGTAACACATTAGATTAGTTTAGAGAAATGTATGGAATTTATATTTGAGTAGCACAACATTAATCAATGTACAAACAAACCCCCCTCCCCTCTCTGCCCACAAAAAATATATATTTTGAAATCACCTGCATTGAGCATGCTGGGAAACATGATGGCTGTGGTTTTGGTTAACATCGGTTATTAACAGACACTTGGGTCCTATTACACCACTCAGTGTCAATTTAACCCTTAGAGTTAATTTTACTCCAGAATCAAAACAGAAATGTTACCCTGAAAAAACACTAGGTAACACTGGCCAATTTGCTGTGTATATTAAAGCATACAACACAGCACAATGCAATTCATCCTTCTCTTCATCCCTCCCTCCGCCAGTGTGTGTATTCTTATGTTCGTCCCTATTGGTAGTGTTTAATAAAAGCTTGTCAGTCTCTCTAAAAATCAATTAACAAATATCCCTTCTCTTTCCATCACAGAGCTGTCTCTGGGTTTCCCACCCCTCCATTCTTTTCCACTCCCTATTTTGCCTCTGCGGCGCCACCCCTCACCCCCGCCGGCTGCGCCCTCTCATGCTCTCCTCCCTCCGCCTCCAGCAGGCTGTTGAGCTTCTCCATCTCTACGGGGGCTCCATTCTTTAAATGGGCTTCAGGCTCATCTGGCTTCTTCTTGATGCACAGGAAGTTGCCCATGCAGATGACGATGGAGGCCAGAATGACCTCACAGCCAGCCAGCAGGAACACGTACATGTAGTTATGTGTGGCGTCCAGCAGACGACCTACGGGAGAGGAGAACTATGAGAAGAGTTTATTACCTGTTATACATTCAAGGCATACACAGTTTATCAAAAGCTAAAATGTCTATGCTGGCTTTGATTGTTTGAAGACTTCGTTCAAAACCCTAATGTCATGTCCACACCCCGGCTCAACCCTAACATTACAAAATAATGCAGTTTTGAAACGGCAGTCGACTGCACTCTAACTGCAGTTACACTGCTAAATTACTGCAGTAAAAACAACACAAAGGAGAAGTCCACGTGGATTTTTGGAGGCAAAAAAATAAAGCAAGCTAGCTATCCTTTTTTAGCTTCCCACATCTTCATGTGAAATTAATCAGATTTATAATTTACAATTATGCCCTGAAAAATATTCTTATGTTTGCTGGTCAAACCTAAAACAGTATCCCAGTTTGAAATGCTGTGTGTGTATTCAGTCCCATAATCAGCTAAAAATAGAAAGTCATGTTTTGATCAGGCAGACAAAAGCACATGGCTAGCTAGTTGGCTACAGCAGGTTCTACAATTTCACAATAGTGTGTAATCACTATTTATTACTTCTAAACAAAAACACCTTTTTGGGTGGATTCTTGTTGTTTGGTTTACTGTTTGAACAGTCGCTGAGATTATTTTGTTATCAATGCAAAATATAACTGATGAATAGCCAATAAATAAGATCAAGGAAGCAAGTGACAACACTGCCCCCATGGCTGCAGAAGGAAGGATACGGCATGTCTCAATTTTCAGGTAGTAAAAAAAAAAAAAAAAACACACACCTCACGTCCACGGCCCGGCTCAACCCCAACCCCACGGCCCGGCTCAACCCCAACCTCACGTCCACGGCCCGGCTCAACCCCAACCCCACGTCCACGGCCCGGCCCAACCCCACGGCCCGGCTCAACCCCAACCTCACGTCCACGGCCCGGCTCAACCCCAACCCCACGGCCCGGCCCAACCCCACGTCCACGGCCCGGCTCAACCCCAACCTCACGTCCACGGCCCGGCTCAACCCCAACCCCACGTCCACGGCCCGGCTCAACCCCAACCCCACGGCCCGGCCCAACCCCACGTCCCGGCTCAACCCCAATCTCACGTCCACGGCCCGGCTCAACCCCAACCTCACGTCCACGGCCCGGCTCAACCCCAACCCCACGTCCACGGCCCGGCTCAACCCCAACCTCACGGCCCGGCTGAACCCCAACCTCACGGCCCGGCTGAACCCCAACCTCACGGCCCGGCTGAACCCCAACCTCACGGCCCGGCTGAACCCCAACCTCACGGCCCGGCTGAACCCCAACCTCACGTCCACGGCCCGGCTGAACCCCAACCTCACGTCCACGGCCCGGCTGAACCCCAACCTCACGTCCACGGCCCGGCTGAACCCCAACCTCACGTCCACGGCCCGGCTGAACCCCAACCTCACGTCCACGGCCCGGCTGAACCCCAACCTCACGTCCACGGCCCGGCTGAACCCCAACCTCACGTCCACGGCCCGGCTGAACCCCAACCTCACGTCCACGGCCCGGCTGAACCCCAACCTCACGTCCACGGCCCGGCTGAACCCCAACCTCACGTCCACGGCCCGGCTGAACCCCAACCTCACGTCCACGGCCCGGCTGAACCCCAACCTCACGTCCACGGCCCGGCTGAACCCCAACCTCACGTCCACGGCCCGGCTGAACCCCAACCTCACGTCCACGGCCCGGCTGAACCCCAACCTCACGTCCACGGCCCGGCTGAACCCCAACCTCACGTCCACGGCCCGGCTGAACCCCAACCTCACGTCCACGGCCCGGCTGAACCCCAACCTCACGTCCACGGCCCGGCTGAACCCCAACCTCACGTCCACGGCCCGGCTGAACCCCAACCTCACGTCCACGGCCCGGCTGAACCCCAACCTCACGTCCACGGCCCGGCTGAACCCCAACTTCACATCCACAGCCCGGTTGATCCCCAACCCTAGCCATAACCCTAATCCTAACACTAACCAAATCCTTCTCCCTGTGTACTGACCTGCTCCAGGCGGTCCCACCAGCACAGCGATAGCCTCCATGAGCAACACCAGCCCTAAAGCGCTGGAGAACTTCTTTGTGCCCACGATGGCCATGAGAACCTCGAACTGCAGCGCCCCCACCATCCCGTAAGAGAGCCCGAAGAAGATACAGAACACCACCAGACCAGGGTAGTCTGTCGCCTGCCAAAAGAGAAGCCACACCCTTGGTTATATAATTCACAACATAATATGACCAGAGAAATGACTGATGACAAACCATGACTGATTAATCATTAAAATTCTATGGATACAATAGCTCCGGGTCTCGAAGGCTGCAGAGTCCACAATAATACACTATATATACAAAATATATACAGAAGGGACACCCCTTCAAAATTAGTGGATTCGGCCATTTCAGCTACAGTTGTTGCTAACAAGTGTATAAAATCGAGCACACAGCCATGCAATCTCCATAGACAAACATTGGCAGTAGAATTGCCTTACTGAAGAGCAGTGATTTTCAACATGGCACCGTCATAAGATGCCACCTTTCCGGGTTGTCAAATTTCTGCCCTGCTAGAGCTTTCCTGGTCAAATAAGAGCTGTTATTGTGAAGTGGAAACATCTAGGAGCAACAAAGTCTTAGCCGCGAAGTGGTAGGCCACACATGCTCACAGAACAGGATCACAGAGTACTGAAGCTTGTAAAAATCATCTGTCCTCAGTTGCAACACTCACTACCGAGTTCCAAACTGCCTCTGGAAGCAACGTCAGCACAAGAACTGTTCGTTGGAAGCTTCACGAAATGGGTTTCCATGGCCGAGCAGCTGCACATAAGCCTAAGATCACCATATGCAATGCCAATTGTCAGCTGGAGTGGTGTAAAACTCACCACCACTGGACTCTGGAGCAGTGGAAATATGTTTGAATGATGAATCACACTTCACCATCTGACAGTCCGACAGTCAAATCTGGGTTTGGAGGATGCCAGGAGAATGCTATCTGCCCCAATGCAATGCCAACTGCAAAGCTTGGTGGAGGAGGAATAATGGTCTGGAGCTGTTTTTCATGGTTTGGGCTAGGCCCCTTAGTTCCATTGAAGGGAAAGCTTAACCCTACAGCATACAATGAAATTCTAGATGATTCTGTGCTTCCAACTTCGTGGCAACAGTTTGGGGAAGGACCTTTCCTGTTTCAGTATTACAATGCCGCCGTGCACAAAGCGAGATCCATACAGAAATGGTTTGTCGAGATCGGTGTGGAAGAACTTGACTGATCTGCATAGAGCCCTGACCTTCAACCCATTGAACACCTTTGGGATGAATTGGAACGCCGACAGCGAGCCAGGCCTAATCGCCCAACATCAGTGCACGACCTCACTAATGCTCATGGCAACAATGTTCCAAAATCTAGTGGAACGCCTTTCCAGAAGAGTGGAGGCTCTTAATGCAGCAAAGGGGGGACCAAATACATATTAATACTCATGATTGTGGAATAATATGTTCGACAAGCAGGTTTCCACATACACTATGTGTCAATACAGGAATGTTTTAACGATACAACACAGATTAAATACTGTTTATGTATCGTTTACATCCCATAGAAATAAATCCATCCATACAAATAATATATCAATAAAAACAAGTTCCAGACTTACCTGTGAGCTGATCACATCGGTAATGCCATTAAAGAGTATGGCGAAGCTGAAGAGATACACACATCTAGGCCGGACCCACTTCATCCCCGCAATCAGCCCACATGTGGGGCGGGCGAAGATATCAATGAACCCCAGGATGGTGAGGAGGAGGGCAGACTTGGTGTCTTCATTCCCCATCTCCTTGGCATAGCTCACCACAAACACGGGCGGCACAAAAAGGCCCAGTACCATGATGGACGCAGCTATGGCATAGATGAGGAAACCTCTGTCTTTAAATACACTAAAATCCAGGAGCTTTTTCTTAGGCTTGAGCTTTCTTTCTGCTTCACCCACAGCCTGCAACTCCTGGTCCTGGGGCTTCTTGGGGCCCACCAGGGGCCTCATCAGGGCCCCACAGGCACAGCAGTTGAGCAGCAGGCCCCCCAGGATAAGGAAGCCGCCTCTCCAGCCATAGTGGTACTGCAGCACCTTTGGGGAGAAATATGAAGAAAAACATTAATGATGAGCCGTAACTCTGATATGCCGCCAACACAGCACACAACTTCCCCTTTGTGTTGTTAATCCTTCAGAGTAGCACACATCGCTCATTGTATTCATATGCTTCTCCCTACATCATAATACTGATCTACAACTGCATATAGGGAGACTGAAGAGGTGTAGTACCTGTCCCAGAGGAGAGAGGCAGCAGAGTGCCACAGGGCTCCCAGCAGCAGATAGTCCATTAGCTAGAGGCCTCTTCTCACTAAAGTAACGATTCAGCATGATCAAAGATGGCTGGAAGTTCAGCGCCAGGCCAAGACCTGGTAGACAGGGGGCAAACTGTTTTTAAAGTGTGTATGTGTGTGTTCCCACCAGTTAAGGTAGATGTGTGTATTTATTTACTAACCTGTTATAACTCCAGTACAGATGTAGATGTGTATGATACTGGTGGCCAAGGAGGCCAGGACCATTCCCAAGGAGGCAAAGAGCCCTCCCACCATCATCACTGGCCGACACCCAAACTTGTTCACCAGCACACTGCACAGTGGACCTACACACACACAGAATTGTACAGCTAACCTTGTGGGGACAGACAATTCAGTCCCATTCAAAATCCTATTTTCCCTAACCCTAACCTGTTGGGGTGGCAGGGTAGCCTAGTGGTTCAAACCCCCGAGCTGACAAGGTACAAATCTGTCATTCTGCCCCTGAACAGGCAGTTAACCCACTGTTCCTAGGCTGTCATGGAAAATAAGAATTGGTTCTTAACTGACTTGCCTAGTTAAATAAAGGTAAAATTAAAATAAAACCCTAGCACCCAACCCTAACCCTTAACATAATTATAACCCTAACACTAATTCTAACCTTCACCCTAAACCCCCTATAAATAGCATTTGACCTCGTAGGGACTAAAAATGTCCCCAGTTGGTCCAATTGTTTGTTTGTTTACTATTTCTGTTAAACAGTCAGAACTGTGCATTAGGCCAGAACAAGCAGGTAAAAAAAGAATAATATTTAAGTTCTGACCCTTCCAATTGGAACGAGCTACAACAGGACATGAAATTACAGGAGCTGAATGATTTTAAAGATAAAATCTATGGTGGAAAATGAAGTAGGGGCAGTGGCGTAGTGCAGTTTCGCAGGGCCTCGCACAAGGTCCAAGCAAGGTCCCCCCCACCAGGATTTCAGATAATTTTTTGTGCCATGGTGCAGAGAGACAAATGTGCCGTTTTATAGCTCAGGGATGCCTGAAAGACTAACTGGGTTTCTCGCAACTCAGATACCATAAAAGGCATTTCATTTTTACAATTATTGTCCAACAAGTATTTAAAAAAGGCCTTGATTGTTCAATTCTACACAAAAAAAAAACAACCCAGCGCTGAGTAAATAGTGGACAGAACACACATTGGGTTGAAGAGGTAGGCTTTCAGATGTTTTTGAAAGATGGGCAGTTCCACCATTGTGGTGCCAGGACAGAGAAGAGATTTCACTGGGCTGAGTGGGAGCTGCCCTTCCATAAGGGTGGGATTGTCAAGAGACCAGAGGTGACAGAGTATTCGGGTTGGGGTGTAGTGTTTGAGCATAGACTGAAAGTAGGGAGGGGCAGTACCTCTTGCTGCTCCGTAGGAAGACATGGGAGAACTTGGGAAAGTTGAACACCAAGCAGCTTGCTGCATTCTGGATAATTTGCAGGGGTATGATGGCACAAGCAGGGAGCCCAGCCAACAGAGAGATGCAGTAATCCAGATTGGAGATGACAAGTGCCTGGATTAGGACCTCGCTGCTTCCTGTGTCAGATAAGGTCCAAGTCTACAGATGTTGTAGAGCATGAACCTGCAGGAGAGAGTCACTGCTTTGATGTTTGCAGAGAACGACAGGTATGTTGTCCAGGGTCACAACAAGGTTCTTTGCACTCTGGGAGGGGGACACCGGTAGTTGTCAATTGTGATTGAGGTCATGGAGCAGGCAGGCCTTCCCTGGGAGGAAGAGCAGCTCTGTTTTGTCGAGGATGAGCTTGAGGTGGTGGGCCGACATCCAAGCTGATATGTCGGCCCAACACCTGCCAGGCACGCAGAGATGTGTGTTGCCAACTGGGTGTCAGAAGAGAGGAAGGAGAAAAGGGTGTCATGAGCATAGCAACGATAGGAGAGACCATGTGAAGCTATGAGAGACGAGTGATTTGGTGTATGGAGAGAAGTGAAGATGTCCCCCAAGGCTCGGTTTTAGACCACCACTAGTGAGAGTGCGTGGAACAGAGAGAGTCAGCTTTGGCAGTGCAGAGAGCCTCCGTGACAGAGGAGAGCAGTCTTGGTTGAGTGGCCCGTCTTGAAGCCTGACTGGTTAGGATACATAAGACAGTTCAATACAATCATTTGAAAATCCCCAATAAAAACAACAATTCTCAGATCTTTCAGCAGTCTGACGGAGTTGACGTTAGACACAAATGACACTTCATTCAAGTGGTGTACACAATAACAATTTTGTTTTTCCCTCAGTTGCTTAATGATTCTTAAACATAATCAAATGTAACATATTTGAACTTAATCTATCAGGAAGATAAATTGACAGTTTATGGTTGAGACCATGGTGATTCCAAAATTGTTTGTTTAAATCTTTTAAAATATAGAGAACTTTACAGGCCATTGTTGCACTACATGTAATGAGGACATGAAGGGGTCCTTACGGTATAGCTGACCCTACTCATTCCTGATTGATGCCTATAAAATTTAAAAATAAATAAAATCTAAAAGCTCATTTCCTGTACATACATTTAAAAAAAATCAAATGGCTTATGATGTGTTCACATTTCTAATTTTGACAATTACTTTCCCATTGTTCCTCAAAAATGCTGTGTATGATATAACATTTGTAGCTCTATTTCAACTGTTGCTACATAAGACCAAATCCAGATGGTGAGTCATATATGCTATCTGGGGGCTGCGGGGGTGTGTGCTAGGTCAGTTAGTGGGGGGCTATCAATGGTTTGGCCACTAGATGCACCTAACCTCCTGCTTAATGTGATAATTGTGTGCTTTATGTTGTAAATATACATCTTAAACTTTGTGTGCTGCTATTTTGGCCAGGTCTCCCTTGTAAAATATATTTTTAATCTCAATGAGACTTACCTGGTAAAATAAAGATACAATTATTAATAAAAAGGTCCTGCCTAAATTGTGTAGGTAGGTAGTAACGCCCAGATCTGACACTTTCTCTAATCTCCTGCACTTTTTCCTTGTACTGGCTTCATCATCGAGAAAACACTTCTGTTGGATATACTTACAAATTCCTGTGTGTGAGATATATATATATATATATATATATATATTCGTACCTGTGCCGTAGAGCATGGCCAACAGTATAGAAGAAATCCATGCACAGTCGCTGTATCCCACTCCGAACTCCCTGATCAACTCCTTGAAGAACACACTGACGGCCTTGGGGAAGGCGTAGGAGAACCCAGTGATGACGAACCCCCCGGCGAGCACTGCCCAGCCCCACCCTCCATCTGGTGCCTTGACATCACTAGGCTCATCATCTACCACGGCTCCTCCCATGATCCTCTCTGCTAGGAGATTCCCTCAACCGTCTGTTCCGTCAACTTGGGTCAGAACTGAGAGAGAAAAAGAAACAAGGGAGGAATGATTTTTAAAAGAATGGTGGTGGAATATATTGCGGCCAATTCTGCCATTGTGTGTTTTTTGGCACCGATCTTAACTTTTTTAGTACATAATGTATCCGCCATCGTTTCCTATGACTGAAAAGAGCTTCTGGACAGTGATCACTAACCTTGATCTGGATGAAGATTTCTACTGCAATGAGTCTGCGGTGTAGGACATACTGCTCACCCCGGACCAGGTCCCAATACTACACACTCAGAAAGGAAAGAGACAGAGGCCGACATCCCGGTACCCCGGTGAAACTACGGTGGCGAGTAAATAATCCGCCTCTACCCGCTCTTCTATTGATGAATGTAGAATCACTGGAGAACAAACTGTACGAGCTCTGTTGGAGACTACTCTATCAACAGGACCTGAAGAACTGTAATATCCTATGTTTCTCGTAAACTTGGCTGAACAAGGACAATATTAGAGCGTTTTTTTTCTTCTATGCATCGGCAGGACAGAACTGCACCGTCAGGTAAGCTCAAAGTGGGTAGTGTGTGTTGCTTAACAGCTGGTGCGCAATCTCTAATATTATGAAAGTCTTGAGGTTCTGCTCGCCCGAGTTAGAATACCTCATGATAAGCTGTAGACCATACCATTTTCTTCTTTATATTTTTCGTAGCTGTCCATTTACCACCACAAACCGATGCTGGCGGTAAGTGGCACTAAGACTGCACTCAACAAGCTGTATAGGGCCATAAGCATAAATAAAATGCTCATCAAGAGGCAGCGCTCCTGTTTTACCAGTGATTTTAATGCAGGAAAACTTAAATCTGTTTTACCTCATTTCTATCAGCATGTCACCTTCGCAACTAAAGTTAAAAATATTATTAAAATCACCACCACCTTTATTCCACACACACAGCTCTCCCTCACCCTCCATTTGGCAAATCCCTGACCCAGTCTGTAATATCTACATTTCAAGTAGACCACCAAAGTCCCAGTACCCAAGAACAATGCCAAGATAATATGTCTAAATGACCGTAGCACTCATCTGTAGCCATGAAATGCTTTGAAAGGCTGGTCATGGCTCACGTCAACACCATGGACCCACTCCAATTTGTATACCGCCCCAACAGATTACACAATCTCAAATCGCACTCCACACTGCCCTTTCCCATCTGGACAAAAAGGAACACCTACAGTACGTGAGAATGCTGTTCATTGACTACAGCTCAGCGTTCAACACCATAGTACCCTCCAAGCTAAGAAATCTGGGACTGAACACCTCCCTCTACAACTGGATCCTGAACTTCCTGATGGGACGCCCCCCAGGTGTTGAGTTTACGCAACACATCCACTACGCTGAACTTCAACACAGGGGGCCCTCAGGGGTGCGTGCTTAGTCCCCTCCTGCAGTCCGATTCACCCACGACTGCGTGGCCACGCACGACTTCAACACCATCGTTAAGTTTGCAGTACCAGAATATGAGTCATAATACCCTAAAACCGAAGCGGTCAAAACAGGGGAATGGTTCCAATCATTTTTCCAGCATAATTGTGTCCCCACCAAAGGTGATTTTAGAAACACTTAAAATAAGGGCTGCGTTTCGTGTAGGCTTACCTTGGCGTGACGTTTTGATAGATACAGTGCCTTGCGAAAGTATTCGGCCCCCTTAAGTTAATACTTTGTAGCGCCACCTTTTGCTGCGATTACAGCTGTAAGTCGCTTGGGGTATGTCTCTATCAGTTTTGCACATCGAGAGACTGACATTTTTTCCCATTCCTCCTTGCAAAACAGCTCGAGCTCAGTGAGGTTGGATGGAGAGCATTTGTGAACAGCAGTTTTCAGTTCTTTCCACAGATTCTCGATTGGATTCAGGTCTGGACTTTGACTTGGCCATTCTAACACCTGGATATGTTTATTTTTGAACCATTCCATTGTAGATTTTGCTTTATGTTTTGGATCATTGTCTTGTTGGAAGACAAATCTCCGTCCCAGTCTCAGGTCTTTTGCAGACTCCATCAGGTTTTCTTCCAGAATGGTCCTGTATTTGTCTCCATCCATCTTCCCATCAATTTTAACCATCTTCCCTGTCCCTGCTGAAGAAAAGCAGGCCCAAACCATGATGCTGCCACCACCATGTTTGACAGTGGGGATGGTGTGTTCAGCTGTGTTGCTTTTACGCCAAACATAACGTTTTGCATTGTTGCCAAAAAGTTCAATTTTGGTTTCATCTGACCAGAGCACCTTCTTCCACATGTTTGGTGTGTCTCCCAGGTGGCTTGTGGCAAACTTTAAACAACACTTTTTATGTACATCTTTAAGAAATGGCTTTCTTCTTGCCACTCTTCCATAAAGGCCAGATTTGTGCAATATACGACTGATTGTTGTCCTATGGACAGAGTCTCCCACCTCAGCTGTAGATCTCTGCAGTTCATCCAGAGTGATCATGGGCCTCTTGGCTGCATCTCTGATCAGTCTTCTCCTTGTATGAGCTGAAAGTTTAGAGGGACGGCCAGGTCTTGGTAGATTTGCAGTGTCTGATACTCCTTCCATTTCAATATTATCGCTTGCACAGTGCTCCTTGGGATGTTTAAAGCTTGGGAAATCTTTTTGTATCCAAATCCGGCTTTAAACTTCTTCACAACAGTATCTCGGACCTGCCTGGTGTGTTCCTTGTCCTTCATGATGCTCTCTGCGCTTTTAACGGACCTCTGAGACTATCACAGTAAAGGTGCATTTATACGGAGACTTGATTACACACAGGTGGATTGTATTTATCATCATTAGTAATTTAGGTCAACATTGGATCATTCAGAGATCCTCACTGAACTTCTGGAGAGAGTTTGCTGCACTGAAAGTAAAGGGGCTGAATAATTTTGCACGCACAATTTTTCAGTTTTTGATTTGTTAAAAAAGTTTAAAATATCCAAGAAATGTCGTTCCACTTCATGATTGTGTCCCACTTGTTGATTTTTCACAAAAAAAATACAGTTTTATATCTTTATGTTTGAAGCCTGAAATGTGGCCAAAGGTCGCAAAGTTCAAGGGGGCCGAATACTTTCGCAAGGCACTGTATTAGCCTCTGGGCACGCTTTTCATCCAAAATTCCAAATGCTGCCCCCTACCCTAGTGAAGTTAAGGACTTTCCAATTTTTGTTCTGAAGCCATTCTAGCATTGCTTAAGCTGTATGCTGCTTGAGGTCATTGTCCTGTGAGAACATAAATATTTGCCCCAGTCTAAGATCGTTTGCACTCTGAAGCAGGATCTCATATTTGCCTCCATTCATTGTCATCTATCCTTACCAGACTCCCAGTCCCTGCCTCTGAGAAGCACTCCCATAGCCTGACGCTGCCACCACCATGCTTCACAGTAGGGATGGTGTTAGACAGGTGATTAGTTGTGCCTTGTTATAGCCAGCCATAGTGCTTTGCATTCAGGCCAAATAGTTGCATTTTTGGCTCATCAGACCACAGAATCTTCTACTTTATGATCGGTCTTTCTGCATACTCCAGGCGTGCGGTCATGTGCTTTTTCTCAGGAGTGGCTTCTTCTGGGTACTCTACCGTAAAGCCCAGATTGGTGAAGCGCTGTAGAGACTTGTCTTTCTTGCAGGTTCTCCTATCTCAGCCAAAAAAGTCTGTAGTTCTGTCAGAGTGGTCATATGGTTCTTGGTCACCTCCCTGACCAAGGTCCTTCTTGCCCGGTTGCTCAGTCGGACAGCTCTAGGCAGAGCCTATGTTCCATATTTGTTCAATTTCCCAATGATGGACACCACGGTGTTCTCGGAAACTTTCAACTCTAAAAATAGTTTTATACCCTTTCCCAGATATATGCCTCATCACAATTCCATCTGAGATATACAGAAAGTTCCTTGGAATTCATGGTATAGTTTGTGCTGACATGCACTGTCAACTGTGGGACCTTATATAGACAGGTGTCTTTCTAAATCATGTCCAAACAATTTAATTGGTCACAGGTGGATTCCAATCCAGTTGTAGTGACATCAAGGATGATCAACCAAAATTGGATGCACCTGAGCTCACGGGTGAGTATTGAGATCTGTATTTCATTTTCAATCAAAAAAAATTAAAACATGTTGTTTTCACTGTCATTGTGTGTGTGCAGATGGGTGAGATTTTTTTTAAATACACTGCTCAAAGAAAATAAAGGGAACACTAAAATAACATCCTAGATCTGAATGAATGAAATATTCTTAAATACTTTTTTTCTTTACATAGTTGAATGTGCTGACAACAAAATCACACAAATTATCAATGGAAATCAAATTTATCAACCCATGGATGTCTGGATTTGGAGTCACACAAAATTAAAGTGGAAAACCACACTACGGGCTGATCCAACTTTGATGTAATGTCCTTAAAACAAGTCAAAATGAGGCTCAGTAGTGTGTGTGTGGCCTCCACATGCCTGTATGACCTCCCTACCATGCCTGGGCATGCTCCTGATGAGGTGGCGGATGGTCTCCTGAGGGATCTCCTCCCAGACCTGGACTAAAGCATCCGCCAACTCCTGGAGAGTCTGTGGTGCAACGTGGCGTTGGTGGATGGAGCGAGACATGATGTCCCAGATGTGCTCAATTGGATTCAGGTCTGGGGAACGGGCGGGCCAGTCCATAGCATCAATGCCTTCCTCTTGCAGGAACTGCTGACACACTCCAGCCACATGAGGTCTAGCATCGTCTTACATTAGGAGGAACCCAGGAGGAACCCAGGGCCAACCGCACCAGCATATGGTCTCACAAGGGGTCTGAGGATCTCATCTCGGTACCGAATGGCAGTCAGGCTACCTCTGGCGAGCACATGGAGGGCTGTGTGGCCCCCCAAATAAATGCCATCCCACACCATGACTGACCCACCGCCAAACCGGTCATGCTGGAGGATGTTGCAGGCAGCAGAACGTTCTCCACGGCGTCTCCAGACTCTGTCACGTGCTCAGTGTGAACCTGCTTTCATGTGTGAAGAGCACAGGGTGCCAGTGGCGAATTTGCCAATCTTGGTGTTCTCTGGCAAATGCCAAACGTCCTGCATGGTGTTGGGCTGTAAGCACAACCCCCAGCTGTGGACATCGGGCCCTCATACCACCCTCATGGAGTCTGTTTCTGACCGTTTGAGCAGACAAATGCACATTTGTGGCCTGCTGGAGGTCATTTTGCAGGGCTCCTCCTGCTCCTCCTTGCACAAGGGCGGAGGTAGCGGTCCTGCTGCTGGGTTGTTGCCCTCCTACGGCCTCCTCCATGTCTCCTGATGTACTGGCCTGTCTCCTGGTAACGCCTCCATGCTCTGGACACTACGCTGACAGACACAGCAAACCTTCTTGCCACAGCTCGCATTGATGTGCCATCCTGGATGAGCTGCACTACCTGAGCCACTTGTGTGGGTTGTCGACTCAGTCTCATGCTACCACTAGAGTGAAAGCACCGCCAGCATTCAAGTGACCAAAACATCAGCCAGGAAGCATAGGAACTGAGAAGTGGTCTGTGGTCCCCACCTGCAGAACCACTCCTTTATTGGGGGTGTCTAGCTAATTGCTTATAATTTCCACCTGTTGTCTATTCCATTTACACAACATCATGGGACATTTATTGTCAATCAGTGTTGCTTCCTAAGTGGACAGTTTGATTTCACTGAAGTATGATTGAGTTGGCGTTACATTGTGTTGTTTAAGTGTTCCCTTTATTTTTTTGAGCAGTGTATATAAAAGGCTGAATTCAGTCTAACAATGTAGAATAAGGGGTGTGAATACTTTCTAAAGGCACTGTACCTCAATTACCTCTTACTCCTTCACGTCGACCTGGTACCCCTTGTATATAGCCAAGTTCCTGTTAATAATTGAATATCTATTATTACATGTTTTACTTCTCTATTTTCATTCTCTGCATTGTTGGGAAGGGCCCGTAAGTAAGCGTTTCACTATTAGTTTGATGTGATGTGTACTTAAGTCAGCAATAATAGAGAAGAGAGGATCACATCAGGGTTAGACACTCAGGGTATTCAAATAAATTAACCTAACTTGTGCTCATCTAAGGATTACTCCTCTAGATGATGCATCATGGGTGAATAAAACCATTTACAAGCTGGAACTTGAAAGTGTTTTGGTAATGAGACAAGTCTGTGGACGTTAAACTGTAATATTTATTACGTACAATGTAAACTTCAACTAGTATCCCACTTATGGACAATCTTTTAATCAAATAAATTAGGTTGGGGGAAAAAAAAATACAATTGTGTAAATCGACCTGAATTTAATCCGGACGAATTTCGGTAACGAGAGTTTGGGATGTACAAAATTTCAGGCAACAATGTAAAAAGTATTTAATTGAATTTTCCCAAAAACTAGACATCTTAGTCCTCAGAATGATAGTTGATTTTTGCAGATGCATCATGGTTTTGTAACTCAATTTGCTAAAGACATTAAAAATAAAAATACAACTTTTTTAAAGGTTTCATGAGAATCACCCAATTACACAATCATTAATTTGTTAGGCTAGATATCAGAAATATTATCTGGCCCCATGTCATTTAGGTAAAATCATTTAAGATTTTCTGTAAGGTTCAATGTCTTATTGTAGCAGTCTGGTCCCATGCATTCATTTGGGGTAACAATTTTGTGTAGCAACTATAACAACCCCTGGTAAATAGTTACATACTGTATACGTTCCTATTTTTATAGGACACTAATAAAAAGGCCGCAGATATTGGCTAAGTGCATGGCTCCATATTTGTCCAGAGTTTAATGTCCTTGAGAAGGTCTGCCGAGTTAGTGCTTTCTGAGTGCGTCTCCTCTGCTCTCTTCTCCTCACACACAGCATGATATAGGAGAGTTTGCTTTTGCGCATGTATGTGGATAAGGTGATGCTTTCTGAGAGAGGGGACGGACAGCTTGTCTGCACCAAGGAGTCAACAGTAAATCAACACAAGGAGAAATCCTGTCCAGTGCGCTCACCCTGCAGAAAATACCCCCCCCACACACACACAAACACTAGCAGCAGCTTCCTCAAACAAAAAGGGCACCTCACTTTATACCGAGGTGAGATGAGCATGTGATGCACAAGTCAGACTTTCACCTCAATCATTCACTGATGTCAATGGGACATTTCTGTGAAAATTCAGATCAAGTTAGAATAAAATCAGCCATATAATCAATCCATCATATATCACCCATATAGTCCATCTGAGGTTAGCGACAAACAAGTGTCAATCCAGAAAATGAAAAGGCACCTACAAGAGAATATTCAAGGACTTACAGTTGCATGTCATTTGCAGCGTGCATGCTCACAAGCAAAGTCCTTGTAGCTTATCATTTCACTTCCTTTGAGAGAACCATGAGCATGGGCTGTACCGCAGCCTGTCGGCAGCTTTGTTATCGAAAAGGTGGCACTGTGTCCATTACAAAATATACCCTGAACAAAAATGCAACATGCAATGTGTTGGTCCCATGTTTCATGAGCAGAAAGGAAAGATCCCAAAAATGTTCCATACGCACAAAAAAAAGCTTATTTCTCTCAAATTGTGTGCACACATTTGTTTACATCCCTGTTAGTGAGCATTCCTCTTTGTCAATACAATCCATCCACCTGACAGGTGTTGCATATCAAGAAACTAATTAAAACAACATGATCATTACACAGGTGCACCTTGTGCTGGGGACAATAAAAGAACACTAACATTTGCAGTTTGGTCACACAACACAATGCCATTTGCATGCTGACTACAGAAATGTCCGCAAGAGTTTCCGCAAGAGAATTGAATGTTAATTTCTCTACCATAAGTCGCCTCCAACATCATTTTAGAGTATTTGGCAGTGTTGCAGACCATGTGCAACCACACCAGCCCAGGACCTCCAAATCTGGCTTCTTCACCTGCGGGATCGTCTGAGACCAACAACCCGGACAGCTGATGAAACTGGATTTGTACAACTGCACAAACTGTCAGAAACCACCTCAGGGAAGCTCATCCACGTGCTGGTTGTCCTCAACAGGGACTTGACCTAACCACAGTTTGGCAGCAGCTTGTCGCAATCACAGCGCTGTTTATGACTTCAAGCCTATCACCCTAATGGCTGGTGTAACCAATGTGAAATGGCTAGCTAGTTAGCTGGGTGTGCGCTAATACTGTTTCAAACGTCACTCACTTTTAGATTTGGAGTAGTTATTCCCCTTGGCTTTTGTAGAGCGATGGGTAACGATGCTTCGAGTGTGGCTGTTGTCGATGTGTTCCTGGTTCGAGCCCAGGTAGGGCGAGGAGGGGGACGGAAGCTATACTGTTACACTGGCAATACTATAGTGCCTATAAGAACATCCAATAGTCAAAGGTATATTAAATACAAATGGTAGAGAGAGAAATAGTCCTATAAATACTAAATTAACTACAACCTAAAACCTCTTACCTTGGAATATTGAAGTCTCATGTTAAAAGGAACCACCAACTTTCATATGTTCTCATGTTCTGAGCAAGGAACTTAAACATTAGCTTTTTTACATGGCACATATTTTACATGGCACACATTTTTACATGGCACATATTACTTTCTTTTGCATTATTTAAACCAAATTGAACATTTTTCATTATTTATTTGAGGCTAAATTGATTTTATTTATGTTTTATATTAAGTTAAAATAAGTGTTAATTCAGTATTGTTGTAATTGTCATTATTACAATTTATTTTTAATTTAAAAAAATATATATAATTATCGCTACGAACGGATATGTGTCACACCATGATCCATCAGTGTGGAGGGGGTATCTGTCCTGTTGGGAGGACAGTGAAGCATCTTTTTTTGTTGTTCCAGGCTGTAAGGGTTGTTTTCTGTCCTTGGTGGATGTTGTACAGGCTTAGGGTTGGGGCTGACTCTGGACCTATATGTTGGAGGCCCCAGGTAAAACTTAACCAACAGGTGAAGGGACTGCCTAGTAAATTGACATTTTTGCCTGCCCCAACAGGTAAATGTGGAAGACCAGGAAACAGATGCAGGGGGCGGAGTGTATAGGCCCCAGAGCTGTGCTGCTGGGGAGCGCTCTGCTGGTTTGTGGATTTTCTATTGGTGTGAGGGGTTGGGGGTGTCTCTTGTCAGAAATGGAGCGATTTGCCATGCCTTTGGAAGCCTTTCCCGTCTCCCTCTGGCCCAGCCAATACTTCCTGGGTCAATTTCAACTTGTGACTGTGGAAAAACAAAATACAGCACACAGGTATCCTTGTACTCCCCACAATATTTTAGAGGTGTGGTGAACAGATCAGTCAGAGACTTTGTCAGAGTGATCATAGTGCACTCATGACCAGCACTCATAAATGTGCATGTCACATCTGAATGAGTGGGTACTTCCTCACTGAAGATAGATGCTTTTCAGAATGTACTTTATCGTGCATTTACATCAGAAAGGGTTGTTATATGATCAAATTTGCATCTATAACAGCTGAGGTCAGATTGAGATCCAGTGCAGAACAGTTGTCAGATAACTGGCAGTAAGAACTCTTTAACAAAAGGCTAAGCTTGTGAGTGAATATATTTCTTTCATTTCATTTGTGATTTCATGAATAGTTAACGTTGCGTTATGGTAATGAGCTTGAGGCTATGATTACGCTCCCGGATACGGGATTGCTCGACGCAAGAAGTTAATATCTACAACCTATGACTAGATCTGGCAAAAATCTAGACAAATTATATTTTGCCACTAAGACATTCAGCAAGCCTTTTTTGTGCCAGCAACACTGCAGAATTCGTAAAAAGAATAAAGACTAATCAAAAGTAGTCATCACATTTCAAAGCATTGCATCTGTAGCTGTAGCCAAGTGCCTGTAACTCTGAATTGGGACGGGAGGTGTGCACGTATGCATGTCTACCGTATGAACTACTCCTGTGTCATGTGTAGCCGCCTGGCTCCCAACCAACAGGCAAACACACATACTTCTCCACTTGCCTCACCCCTCTATAGCAGTGTGCCCCGACCCCTCACGCACAATGCAGCATTCCGCAAGCCCCGACTATCAGTTCTCCTAAAATAAGACCCGGACATTTTCCATCTCAGGACAGACACAGCAAAAAGTGGTGATAAAGCTGCAATGGGTATATTGTTGAAAGACTCAGACAATACCTTGATACTTATCTTTTAGCATTGAATGCAATGTATTGACTTAGAGTTGAAGTCAGAAGTTTACATTCACCTTAGCCTAATACATTTAAACTCAGTTTCACAATTAATGACATTTAATGCTAGTAAAAATTCCCTGTCTTAGGTCAGTTAAAATGAAGTGGGAATCCTAAGGATGTGAAATGTCAGAATAATGGTAGTGACTTATTTCAGTGTTTATTTCTTTCATCACATTCCCAGTGAGTCAGAAGTTCACATACACTGAATTAGTATTTGGTAGCATTGCCATTGAATTGTTTAACTTGGGTCAAACATTTCAGGTAGCTTCCCACAATAAGTTGGGTGAATTTTGGGCCATTCCTCCTGACAGAGCTGCCCAAAAATGTTCTATGGGATTGAGGTCAGGACTTTGATGGCCACTTCTTTTGCCACAACTTTGTAAGTTTGAGGTCAATGTCCATTTAGAAGACCCATTCGCCTGCCATATCAGTTTTGTTATACACAGACATTGTAACAGTTGGAAACTTTAGTATTTTCTATCCAAATCTACCAATTATATGCATATCCTAGCTTCTGGGCCTGAGAAACAGGAAGTTTACTTTGGGCACGCTTTTCATCCGGAGGTGAAAATAGTGCCCCCTACCCTAGTGAGGTTAACTTCCTGACTGATGTCTTGGTGTTGTTTCAATATATCCACATCATTTTGCTTCCTCATGATGCCATCTATTTTGTAAAGTGCACCAGTCCCTTCTGCAGCAAAGCACCCCCACAACATGACGCTGCCACCGCCGTGCTTCACGGTTGGGATGGTGTTCTTTGGCTTGCAAGCCTCCCCCTTTTTCCTCCAAAACATAACAATGGTCATTATGGCCAAACAGTTCTATTTTTGTTTCATCAGACCAGAGGACATTACTCCAAAAAGTACAATCTTTGTTCCCATGTGCAGTTGCAACCCGTAGTCTGGCTTTTTTATGCCGGTTTTGGAGCAGTGGCTTCTTCCTTGCTGAGCGGCCTTTCAGGTTATGTCGATATAGAACTCGTTTTACTGTGGATATAGATACTTTTGTACCAGTTTCCTCCAGCCTCTTCACAAGGTCCTTTGCTGTTGTTCTGGGATTGATTTACACTTTTTGCACCAAAGTACGTTCATCTCTAGGAGACAGAACACGTCTCCTTCCTGAGCGGTATGACGGCTGAGTGGTCCCATGATGTTGATACTTGCATACTATTGTTTGTACAGATGAACGTGGAAATTGCTCCCAAGGATGAACCAGACTTGGAGGTCTACACTTTTTTTCCCTGAGGTCTTGGCTGATTTCTTTTGATATTCCCATGATGTCAAGCAAAAAGGCACCGAGTTTGATGGTAGGCCTAGAAATACATCCACAGGTACACCTCCAATTGACTCAAATTATGTCAATTAGCCTATCAGAAGCTTCTAAAGCCATGACATCATTTTCTTTAATTTTCCATGCTGTTTAAAGGCACAGTCAACTTAACGCATGTAAACTTCTGACCCACTGGAATGATTAGTGAATTATAAGTGAAATAATGTCTGTAAACAAATTGTTGGAAAAATGATTTCCGTCATGCACAAAGATGTCCTAACCGACTTGCCAAAACTAGTTTGTTAGAAAGAAAACCAGCCCCATCGCGGACAACAATGTCCTGCTCCCAGACAAACTAAACTTTGCTCGCTTTGAAGACAATACAGTGCCAACGACACGGTCCGCTACCAAAATCTGCAGGCTCTCCCTTCACCGCAGCCAACGTGAGTAAAGCATTTAAACGTGTTAACCCTCGCAGGGCTGCCTGCACAGGCCGCGTCCTCAGAGCATGAGCAGACCAGCTGGCTGGTGTGTTTACGGACATATTCAATCAATCCTTATCCCAGTCTGCTGTTCCCACATGCTTCAAGAGGGCCACCATTGTTCCTGTTCTCAAGAAAGCGAAGGTAACTGTGCTAAATGACTATCTCCCCATAGCACTCACCTCTGTCATCGTGAAGTGCGTTGAGAGACTAGTCAAGGATCATATCACCTCCACCCTACCTGACACCATAGACCCACTCCAATTTGCTTACCGCCCCAATAGGTCCACAGATGACACAATCACACTGCCCTAACCCATCTGGACAAGAGAAATACCCATGTAAGAATGCTGTTCATCAACTACAGCTCAGCATTTAACACCATAGTACCCTCCAAACTCGTCATCAAGCTCGAGACCCTGGGTCTCGACCCCACCCTGTGCAACTGGGTCCTGGACTTCCTGACGGGCCGCCCCTAGGTGGTGAGGGTAGGATACAACATCTTTACCCCACTGATCCTCAACACTGGGGCCCCACAAGGGTGCGTTCTCAGCCCTCTCCTGTACTCCCTGTTCACCCATGCACGCCTCCAACTCAATAATCAAGTTTGCAGACGACACTACAGTGGTAGGCTTGATTACCAACAGCGACAAGATGGTCTACAGGGAGGGGGTGAGGGCCCTCGGAGTGTGGTGTCAGGAAAATAACCTCACACTCAACGTCAACAAAACAAAGGAGATGATCGTGGACTTCAGGAAACAGCAGAGGGAGCGCCGCCCCATCCACATCGACGGGACAGTAGTGGAGAGGGTGGAAAGTTTTAAATTTATCGGCGTACACGTCACGGACAAACTGAAATGGTCCACCCACACAGACAGCGTGGTGAAGGCTCAACAGCAGATGTTAATGCGAGTGTAACGAAATATTTGTGATTCTAGTTCTGACCCTGCAGTAATATCTAACAATTTCACAACAACTACCTTATACACACACACACACACACACACACACACACACGTGTAAAGGAATAAATAAGAATATGTACATAATATATATGGATGAGCAATGGCCGAACGGCATAGGCAAGATGCAGTAGATGGTATAGAGTACAGTATATACAGATGAGTAGTGTAGGGTATGTAAACATTATATAAAGTGGCATAGTTTAAAGTGACACATTTATTACATCCAATTTTTAATTATTAAAGTGGCTAGAGATCGAGTCAGTGTGTAATATTAGTGATGGATATTTAACAGTCTGATGGCCTTTTGAGAAAAGCTGTTTCAGTCTCTCGGTCCAAGCTTTGATGCACCGCTACTGACCTCACCTTCTGGATGATAGCGGGATGAACAGGCAGTGGCTCAGGTGGTTGATGTCCTTGATGATCTTTTTGGCCTTCCTGTGACATTGGGTGCTGTAGGTATCCTGGAGGGCAGGAAGTTTGCCCCCGGTAATGCATTGGGCAGACCACACTCCCCTCTGGAGAACCTTGCGGTTGCGGGCAGTACAGCCCAACAGGGTGCTTTCAATTGTGCATCTGTAAAAATTTGTGAGGGTTTTAGGTGACAAGCCAAATTTCTTTAGCCTTCTGAGGTTGAAGAGGCTCTGATGCACCTTCTTCACCATACTGTATGGGTGGTCCATTTCAGTTTGTCAGTGATGTGTACACCAAGGAACTTGAAGCTTCCACCTACTCCACTGCAGTCCCGTCAATGAAGATAAGGGGGCTGCACCCTCTGCTGTTTCCTGAAGTCGCCGATCATCTCCTTTAATGACATTGAGTGAGAGGTTGATTCCAAGCACCACACTCAGAGCCCCTCACCTCCTCCCTGTAGGCTGTCTCGTCACCATTGGTAATCAAGCCTACTACTGTTGTGTCGTCTGCAAACTTGATGATTGAGTTGGAGGCGTGCTTGGCCACACAGTCATGGGTGAACAGAGAGTACAGGATGGGGCTGATGGTGTCCAAGTGTTGAGGATCAGCAGAGTGGAAGTGATGTTTCCTACCTTCACCACCTGGGGGTGGCCAATCAGCAAGTCCAGGACCCAGTTGCACAGGGCGGGGTTCAGACCCAGGACCTCGAGCTTAATAATGAGCTTGGAGGGTACTATGGTGTTGAATACTGAGCTATAGTCAATAAACAGCATTCTTACATAGGTATTCCTCTTATTCCTTATGCTTCCAAAACCCTACTGTAAGCAGGTTTCAGATTTTAGCATCAGGGCTCTTAACAAACCCCCCTTTTACAGAAGACACCTTCTTCCAATAACTTGTGTAGTGTAATGAAACCATGAGTATTGAAGCTAGGGGTATGCCGTTCCCAGCTTTTGCCACCCTACTCAAAATTCAAATATACAAAAATGGCCTAAGAAATAGGTTAAAATACCAGAGATTCTCACGAGACACGTTATATTAAGCAGTATTATTGAGCTATATCAGCCAATAGGGTTGACGTAGTTTGAAAGCGCAGTTAGGGGATAATATAATTTTAGGAGCAGGCCAATTTTTAAGCAGAGTAAAATACATGCGTTATCAATATTCCTTTACATAGCCTATCATATAGGAAGTTAAAGACAACTGCGCCATGCTTCTCCGCCATATAATCTATGCTATTTAATTGAGACCACACTTGATCTCGCATTCCCAACAAAATAGAAGGTAGGCTACAGAACATTCATCAGCAAGTATTAGGCTATTAGAGTTTGTGAATATTGCGACAGAGGAATAGTCTACAAAACAGTCTCGAAATAGTCTTTCATAACTTTGATAGGAAAGGGGACAATTTGCAGGCAGACACAAATACATGTTATTAATATTTATTTCCAGTCAATGTCGTAACCTAAACTATAGCCTATCATATTTAGGAAGTTAATTTCCATGGAAACACAACTCGGTGTGCTTCTCTGCCCATGAGTATAGCCGACAGGCTATTTAATTGAAACCACGCAAAGGCACATTTGATCTCAGGCTAGTGTAAAAGCAGCATTATCCCATGGGAGTTTGTGAATAATAAAGCAACAAAGAAGTGCTTAAATTACAGCTGTCTCCCAAAATTATCAACGGGTATGACACTTTAATCATGCCAATGTTTATTTTTTTTTACCTGTTGTTCTTACCTGACGAAGCTTTGTCTGTAACGTCTTCTGGTCTGGACCATGCGTCCACGCCTCCTCATGTGAGAATTTATTTCGGCACGGCTGCGATTTTCTGGAAACCCATTTGCGGTGACTAATGCCAAGTTCAAAACAACTGGGAACACGAACATATATACAAGGTCAAATAATGACGCCATGAGCTCTAGAAAGAGGCCCAAATTCCGGAGTTGGAATTCCGAGTTGGATGACCGTTAAAACACATTTTTCCCAGTCGGAACTAGTTTTTTTCCGAGTTCCCTGTTTTTTTTTTGAACGCACTGAGGTCGGAAATGTCTAATTCCTGAGGTCGGAAATGTCTAATTCCGAGTTCCCAGTTGTTTTGAACGCTGCATATTGCAGCGTTCAAGTGCTAGTCGGAAAAAGATTTCTGCGCATGCAATTAAAAAAAAGAAAGTATTATTATTATATTTGTTTTATGTAGCTACTGCCCACTTTGCTGCCTACGTAGCTGCTGGTCATGCCTCGATCAGTCCGACAGCATCATTGCATCACAACGGCACAATAAATTCTGCAGTCAAACTAAATTATGTAATCCACCATTTTAAATAAAATCAAAGTTTATTGGCTGTGTACCCAGATTTGCCGATGTTCTCGCAGGTGCATCAAAAATGCTTGTGTTTCTAGCTCTAACAGAAAATATCTTACACAAAATCCCACAAAAAAAATGTATGAAGAAATAGCAGAATGAGCAATGTAAAAAAAAAACGGAATATATATGTATATACATATATACTGAACAAAAATATAAATGCAGCATGAGCTGAAATAAAATATCCCAGAAATGTACCATAGACACAAAAAGCTTAATTCACTCAAATATTGTGCACAAATTTGTTTACATCCCTGTGGGTGAGCATTTATCATTTTCCAAGATAATCCATCCACCTGACAGGTGTTGCATATTAAGAACCTGATTATTACACATGTGCAACTTGTGCTGTGGATAATACAAGGCAACTCTAAAATGTGCAGTTTTGTCACACAACACAATGCCACAGATGTCTCAAGTTTTGAGGGAGCGTGCTATTGGCATGCTGACTGTAGGAATGTCTACCAGAGTTGCCAGAGCATTGAATGTTAATTTCTCTACCATAAGCCGCCTCCAACATCGTTTTCGAGAATCTGGCAGTACGTCTAACCGACCACGTGTAACCACACCAGCCCTTGACCTCCACATCAGGCTTCTTCACCTGCGGAATAGTCTGAGACCAGCCATAAAACAATTTATGGGGTATTGCAGTTTAGCATCGTATCTGACTACAGTGGGCAAATGCTCACCTTCGATGGCCACTGGCACACTGGAGAAGTGTGCTCTTCAAGGATGAATCTTGGTTTCAACTGTATTGGGCAGATGGCATACAAGCGTGTATGGTGTTGTGAAGGCGAGCGGTTTGCTAAAGTCAACGTTGTGAACAGAGTACCCCATGTTGGCGGGGTGTTATGGTATGGGCAGGCATAAGCCAAGGACAATGAACACAATTGCATTTTATCAATGGCAATTTGAACGCACAGAGAAACTGTGACGAGGCCCATTCTCGTGCCATTCATCCACCACCATCGCCTCATGTTTCAGTATGATAATGCACAGCCCCATGTCGCAAGGATCTGTACACAGTTCTTCCATGGCCTGCATACTCACCAGACATGTCACTAATTGAGCATGTTTGGGATGCTCTGGATCAACGTGTACGACACCATGTTCCTGTTCCCGCCAATATCCAGCAACTTCGCACAGCAATTGAAGAGGAGTGGGACAACATTCCACAGGCCACAGTCAACAGCCTGATCCACTCTATGTGAAGATGATGTGTCAAACTGCAGGAGGCCAATGTTGGTCACACCAGATACTAACTGGTTTTCTGATCCACGTCCCTACCTTTTTTTAAGGTATCTGTGACCAACAGATGCTTACTGCTAACCTACAAAGTATTACATGGACTTGCTCCTACCTATTTCTCGAATTTGGTCCTACCGTACATAACTACACGTATGCTACGGTCACAAGACGCAGCCCTCCTTACTGTCCCTAGAATTTCTAAACAAACAGCTGGAGGCAGGGATTTCTCCTATAGAGCTACATTTTTATGGAATGGTCTGCCTATCCATGTGAGAGACGCAAACTCGGTCTCGACCTTTAAGTCTTTACTGAAGACTCATCTCTTCAGTAGGTCCTATAATTGAGTGTAGTCTGGCCCATGGGTGCAAAGGTGAACGGCAAGGCACTGAAATGATGAACCTCCCTTCCTGTCTCTGCCTGCCCTTCTCTCCACTGGGATTCTCTGTCTATGACCCTTTTATGGGGGCTGAGTCACTGGCTTACTGGTGCTCTTCCATGCCGTCCCTAGGAATGGTGCATTACTTGAGTGGGCAGAATCACTGACGTGATCTCCCTGTCCGTTTTGCGCCCCCTCGTGTAGTGGAGATTTCCGTTTGCTATACTCAGCTTTATCTCAGGGTAGTAAGTTGGTGGTCTGTTGATATCCCTCTAGCGGTGTGTGGGCTGTGCTTTGGCAAAGTGGGTGAGGTTATATCCTGCCTGGTTGGCCCTGTCCAGGGTTATTGTCTGACAGGGTCTCAGAGTCTCCGACCCCCGCTGTCTCAGCCTACAGTATCTATGCTGCAATAATCTATGTGCCGGGGAGCTAGGGTCAGTCTGTCCTATCTGGTGAATTTCTCCTATCTTATCTGGTGTCCTGTGTGAACTTAAGTATATTCTCTCGAATTCTCCCATATCTCTCTCTTTCTCTCTTGGAGGACCTGAGCCCAAGGACAATGCCTCAGGACTACCTGGCCTGATGACTCCTGGATGTCCTCAGTCCAACTGGTCATGTTGCTGATCCAGTTTCTGCTGTTTTGCCTGTGGCTATGGAACCCTGACCTGTTTACCAGAAGTTCTACCAAGTCATGTTGCTGCTTCAGTTTCAACTGTTCTGCCTGCGGCTGTGGAACACTGACCTGTTCATCAGACATGCTACCTTGTCCTGGACCTTCTGTTTTTGACCCTCTCTCTCGCTCCCTCCCTATTTCTCTCTCTCTACCGCACCTGCTGTCTCGACCTCTGAATGCTTGGCTATTAAAAGCCAACTGACATTTACTCCTGAGGTGCTGACCTGATGCACCCTCTACAACCACTGTGATTATTATTTGACCCTGCTGGTCATCTATGAACGTTTGAACATCTCGAAGAACGATCTGGCCTTAAAATGGCCATGTACTCTTATAACCTCCACCTGGCACAGCCAGAAAAGGACTGGCCATGCCTCAGAGCCTGGTTCTTCTCTAAATGTATTCCTAGATTCCTGCCTTTCTAGGGAGTTTTTCCCAGCCACCATGCTTCTACATTTGCATTGTTTACTGTTTGGGGTTTTAGGCTGGGTTTCTGTATAAGCACTTTGTGACATCTGCTGATGTAAAAAGTGCTTTATAAATTCATTTGATTATAAATGTGATTTGATGCATATCTGTATTCCCAGCCATGTGAAATCCATAGATGAGGGCCTAATGAACATATTTCAATTAACTGATTTCCTTATATGAACTATAACTCAGTCAAATCTTTGAAATTGTTGCACGTTGCGTTTATATTTTTGTTCAGTGTAGTTAATAGATCAATAAGAAAGAGAATTCCAAACCTCTCTGCCAATAACAGCTCATTTTAAGTTTTCCCCTTCCCACTCTGACCACTCCCAGATAGTCCTAGCTAAATTATTTATTGAGTAATTGCTCTTTGCTAAGAGGCTATTGTTGTTTCTTTTTGACCATTTTAACTAAAAACAATCAGATTAAGGTAATAATTTTTCCCCAGAAATTATTTGATTTTGAGATTTAAAAACGCTGCATTGGTCTTTAATGTTATATCTTTCATACCTCCGTACTTACCTTAGTTATATGCGCAAAGCATCATGGGTGTTAAATGTGTTTATCACTGCATTATATGTAATGACCCCTATGTCCAGACTACGCTCTGCGAATTGGACCCCGCAGGCACTAGGGGACCCCCGACCCCAATTTATTTTTATATACAGTGCATTCTGAAAATATTCAGACCCCTTGACTTTTTTCACATTTTGTTACGTTACAGCCTTGTTCTAAAATTGATTTAAAATATATATATTCTAATCAATCTACACACAATACCCCATAATGACAAAGGAAAAACAGTTTTTTAGATATTTTAGCAAATTTATTAAAAAAAAACTGAAATATGACATTTCCTTAAGTATTCAGACCCTTATCTCAGTGTTTTGTTGAAGCACCTTTAGCAGCGATTACAGCCTTGAGTCTTCTAGAGTATGACGCTACAAGCTTGGCACACCTGTATTTGGGGAGTTTCTCCCATTCTTCTCTGCAGATCCACTCAAGCTCTGTCAGATTGGATGGGGAGCGTTGCTGTATAGCTATTTTCAGGTCTCTCCAGAGATGTTCGATCAGGTTCAAGTCCGGGCTCTAGCTGGGCTACTCAACGATATTCAGAGACTTGTCCCAAAGCCACTCCAGTGTTGTCTTGGTTGTGTGCTTAGGGTCGTTGTCCTGTTGGAAGGTGAACCTTCACCCCAGTCTGAGGTCCTGAGCACTCTGGAGCAGGTTTTCATCAAGGATCTCTCTGTACTTTACACCGTTCATCTTTTCCTCGATCCTGACGAGCATTGACTAGCCTCCCAGTCTCTGCCACTGAAAAACATCCCCACAGCATGATGCTGCCACCACCATGCTTCAACGTAGGGATGGTATTGGCCAGGTGATGAGCGGTGCCTGGTTTCCTCCAGATGTGAAGCTTGGCATTCAGGCCAAATAATTAATTCTGGTTTCATCAGACAAGATAATCTTGTTTCTCATGGTTTGAGAGTGTTCAGGTGCCTTTTGGAAAACTCCAAGCGGGCTTTCATGTGCTTTTTATTGAGGAGTGGCTTCCGTCTGGCCACTACAATAAAGGCCTTATTGGTGGAGTGCTGCAGAGATGGTTATCCTTCTAGAAGGTTCTCCCATCTCCACAGAGGAACTCTAGAGCTCTGTCAGAGTGACCATCGGGTTCTTGGTCACCTCCCTGACCAAGGCCCTTCTCCCCCGATTGTTCAGTTTGGCCCGGCAGTCAGCTCTAGTGTCAGGGAAAACTCCCTGTCCGGCCTCTAGGTCGTCAGGCTGCTGATTATCCCACACACCTGTCACTATCATCAAGCGCACCAGCGCCTCTTGACACTCACCTGGACTCAATCACCTCCTTGATTATCTTCCCTATATCTGTCACTCCCCTTTGTTCTTTCCTCTGGTGTTATTGACTCAGTTTCATGTCGGTGCATTGTTTGTGATTCGTGTTTAAAGTTTTATTTATTAAAACACTCACTCCCTGTACTTTCTTCCCGACTCAGCCGAACTCGTTACAGAATAACACCTCACCTTAGGGAAGCATCAGGGAGTGTTTTTTTTTTTGTGTCAGTGTAAATGACGTCGGGTCCGGGAGCCGCAACAGGCTCTCATGCCTCAGCCGGCTTGTCGGGCTTTCATGCCTCCGCAGGATCGCCAGTCTCCCCTGCTTCCACCTGCTCGCCAGGCTCCCCTGCCTCAGCCAGTCTAATGTTATGATATGATCTATGATAGATATACTTTCATTGTCTTGTTGTGCTACATATGAGGACATGACGAAGGGGTTTCTTGGCTTATGGTGTAGCTGACCCTCATTTCCGATTCATGTAGAATTTTTTTGAAAAATCTGGTGAAGTTGACCAAATCTCCGGACACATTTTCTAGGAATCATAGTTTTGAGGGAAATACTCCTTAAAGTCAGAGAGCTATTGCAATAAACGACATGAGATCATTTTTCAATGAATCAATCTCTGACTTTACACATATTCAATGTACTATGAGAAACATTCCTCTGGCTCTGCAGGATCAGTAAATCACACCTCAAGGGAAAGAGGAGGAGGATGAGGGACAGAGGGCTCTGGTTGCACTTTCCTGCTCCCATCCAATCCCACGCCAACTCTGGTTCTTTTCTCTCTCCCAGAGGCCTTATGTCCAACCCTTGTTCCTTTCCTCCCAAACGCCCCCCTCTTCCTTAAAGGTATCTTCTTCCGAAACTTTCCCCTCCTCCTAAACGCCCTGTATGCATTTCTCAAGCAAGAATTGTGCTAGTACTGTCTGGGAGTGGTCTCAGTTGGGAGGGGAAAACTAGCTGTTTTTGGCAGTTATTTGTAATTTTCTATTGATCTATTAACAAATTTACCACCTAGTGATGTCACCAGGCAGGACAAAACTCAATCAAACTAATCCAGGCTTAACTTCTAGAAGGCCTTTTCAAACAGCTCTTACACTAAAAGGGAATTATCATAATTATTTAAATGTCACAGTATTATTCCAACCTACATACAGTACCAGTGAAAAGTTTGGACACCTACTCATTCAAGGGTTTTTATTTATTTCTACTATTTTCCACATTGTAAAATAATAGTGAAGACATCAACACTATGAAATAACACATATGGAATCATGTAGTAACCAGAAAAGTGTTAAACAAATCAAAATATATTTTAGATTCTTCAAAGTAGCCACCCTTTTCCTTGACAGCGTTGCACACTCTTGGCATTCTCTCATGCTGTCACGAATCCCGTTTCCTGAGTCTGTTTTTTGCCTATGTTCTGTCCTGGAGTGTTTTTTCCGGCGTCCTGGAACGCACCCTGTCTGGTTGCCGAGCAATGTAACCAGTTGGGGTTTCTGATTACCCGCACCTGTATCCCATCAGCTATCTGCACACCTGGTCCTGATCATCATCTCTCCTCTTCATAAGCCCGGACCTGACATCCATTCCCTGCCGGATCGTTAGCCATGAACAGTATGTTGTGCCAGAGTATCAGCCTCAAGTTGGATAGAATTTGTTTTGTTGTTTGTTACGTATTGCTTGCCTTAAACTTACCGCCGTTTGTTTTGTCTTCAGTTACTCACCCGGATCATTTACCCCATTCACGCCTGGTCGTCGGAGGATTCCGCTTCCCCATTGGATTCACCTATTTACTCCCATCAACTCACCACCGCTGCCCGCTACGCCACCTGGATATATCTACCCATTCACTTTCACTTGTAAATAAATACTCACCTTCTTCCTACTCTCCTTGTCCTGGTCTGCTTCTGGGTTCAATTTTGAAGAAACCTGACACATGCAGGTTAATGAGGTAGTCACGCAGAATGCATTTCAATTAACAGGTGTGCCATGTTAAACGTTCATTTGTGGAATTTCTTTCCTTAATGCGTTGGAGCCAATCAGTTGTGTTACAAGTTATGGATGGTCAACAGCCCTATTTGGTAAAATACCAAGTCCATAAAAAAAGCTAAAATAAGCAAAGAGAAACGACAGTTCATCATTACTTTAATTATGACATGAACGTCAGTCAATCTGGAAAATGTCAAGAACTTTGATGGTTTCTTCAAGTGCAGTTGCAAAAACCATCAACCGCTATGATAGAACTGCCTCTCATGAGGACCGCCACAGGAAAGTAAGACCCAGAGTTACCTCTGCTGCAGAGGATAAGTTCATTAGAGTTAACTGCACCTCAGATTGCAGCCCAAATAAATGCTTCACAGAGTTCCAGTAACAGACACATCTCAACATCAACTGTTTAGAGGAGACTGCGTGAATCAGGCCTTCATGGTCGAATTGCTGCAAAGAAACCACTAAAGGACACCAATAAGAAGAAGAGACTTGCTTTGGCCAACAATCACCCTTGGACATTAGACCGGTGGAAGGCTGTCCTTTGGTCTGATGAGTCCAAATGTGATATTTTTGGTTCCAACAGCCGTGTCTTTGTGAGATGCAGAGTAGGTGAACGGATGATCTCCGCATTTGTGATTCCCACCGTGAAGCATGGACGAGGAGGTGTGGGGTGCTTTGCTGTTGACACTGTCAGTGATTTATTTAGAATTCAAGGCACACTTAACCAGCATGGCTACCACAGCATTCTGCAGCGATACGCCATCCCATCTGGTTTGGGCTTAGTGGGACTATCATTTGTTTCTCAACAGGACAATGACCCAACCCACACCTCCAGGTTGTGTAAGGGTTATTTGACCAAGGAGAGTGGAGTGCTGCATCAGATGACCTGGCCTCCACAATCAGCTTACCTCAACCCAATTGATATGGTTTGGGATGAGTTGGACTGGAGAGTGAAGGAAAAGCAGCCAACAAGTGCTCAGAATATGTGGGAACTTCTTCAAGACTGTTGTTAACCTTTCTGATCTCCCCATCCCGGATCCGGGATCGTGAATACAGACTCAAGCTCATTACCATAACGCAACGTTAACTATTCATGAAAATCGCAAATGAAATGAAATAAATATGCTAGCTCTCAAGCTTAGCCTTTTGTTAACAACACTGTCATCTCAGATTTTCAAAATATGCTTCTCAACCATTGCAAAACAAGCATTTGTGTAACAGTATTGATGGCTAACGTAGCATTTAGCATTAGCATTCAGCTGTCAACATTTACACAAAAAAACAGAAAAGCATTCAAATAAAATCATTTACCTTTGAAGAACTTCAGATGTTTTCAATGAGGAGACTCTCAGATAGCAAATGTTCAGTTTTTCCTGAAAGATTATTTGTTTAGGACAAATCGCTCCGTTTTCTGCGTCACGTTTAGCTATGAAAAAACCCCTGTATCCAGGATTGTGTAAATCTATCAGCAAGCTCATTAGCATAACACAACGTTAACTATTTATGAAAATCGCAAATGAAATGAAATAAATATGCCATCTCTCAAGCTTAGCCTTTTGTAAACAACACTGTCATCTCAGATTTTCAAAATATGCTTCTCAACCATAGGAAAACAATCATTTGTGTAAAAGTAGCTAGCTAGCGTTAGCATTTCGCGTTAGCATTTAGCATTAGCATTTAGCGTTAGCATTAGCGTTAGCATCCAGCACGCAACATTAACAAAAACATAAAAGCCTTCAAATAAAATCATTTACCTTTGAAGAACTTCTGATGTTTTCAATGAGGATACTCTCAGTTAGATAGCAGATGCTCAGTTTTTCCAAAAAGATTCCTTGTGTATTAGAAATAGCTCTGTTTTATACATCACATTTGGCTACCAAAAAAAAAACGAATATTCAGTCCTCAAAACGCGAACTTTTTTCCAAATTAACTCCATAATATCGACTGAAAACATGGCAAACGTTGTTTAGAATCAATCATCAAGGTGTTTTTCACATATCTCTTCATTGATACATCGTTCTTGGACACATGCTTTCTCCCCTGAATCAAATGGTAAAGTAGAAGCAGCTGGCAATTGCGCACCGAATTCGACGCAGGACACCAGGCGGACACTTGGAAAATGTAGTCTCTTATGGTCAATCTTCCAATGATATGCCTACAAATATGTCACAATGCTGCTAAGACCTTGGGCGAACGACAGAAAGTGTAGGCTCATTCGTTGCGCAATCACAGCCATATAAGGAGAGAATGGAAAACAGAGCTTCAGAAATTCTGCTAATTCCTGGGTGATGCATCATCTTGGTTTCGCCTGTAGAATGAGTTCTGGGGCACTTACAGACAAAATCTTTGCAGATTCTGAAACTTCAGAGTGTTTTCTTTCCAAAACTGTCAAGAATATGCATAGTCGAGCATCTTTTCGTGACAAAATATCGCGCTTAAAACGGGAACGTTTTTTATCCAAAAATGAAATAGCGCCCCTAGAGCTCTAACAGGTTAAAGCATTCCTTGTGAAGCTGTATGAGAGAATGGCAAGTGTGCAAAGCTGTCATCAAGGAAAAGGGTGGCTACTTTGAAGAATCTAAAATATATTTGTATTTGTTTAACACCTTTTTGGTTACTACATGATTCCATGTGTCATTTCATAGTTTTGATGTCTTCACTATTATTCTACAATGTAGAAAATAGTAAAAATAAACAAAAACCCTGGAATGAGCAGGTGTGTCCAAACCTTTGACTGGTACTGTATATTTTGTTTGGGAATATATAAACCACATAAACACTACACTTTATGATATAATAATACAATGCTTACTATATAATTCTGTATTAAACTGTAGAATACTATAGTACTGCAGTATCCCTTGATCATGTGTAGTACTTAGTATAGCATTTGGTAGTATACTGTAGAATACTATTGTAAATACTACAGCATTATACACAATAAAAACACTGTAGTAAATACTACAGAAATGTTCGCAAAACACTACAGTCTACAAAAACACAATTTTTTGGAACTATAGTAAATACTACAGTATTTAATTTGTCTATACCCTGCCCATTCTCTTCCCCTATATACCAATTTGTGCCACCTGTAAGTGAAAAACCTACATGCCATGTATAGACCATACTGTGTTCCCTATACTTACAGAAAAGAGCAGAAGCTCCGAACTCTCCATTCAGAACCCAGTCCTACCTACTTACAAGTTATGAAAATGTGCTCTATCAGTATTTCTCCAGTAGGTTTCCTCAAGGAGAAAGCCCCCCAGTTCTGTATCAAAGATAACAACAAAAAACACTTCAGTAAATACTGCAGTATACTATACTACAGTCCTCAAAAACACTACACTAATTACTAAAGTATACTACAGACCGCAAAAACACTACATCAAATAATACAGTATACTACAATCAGCAAAAACACTACAGTAATTACTATACTATTTACACTGAGTGTAGAAAACATTAGGAACACCTTCCTAATATTGAGTTGGACACTCTTTTTCCCTCAGAACAGCCTCAATTCCTCAGGGCATGGACTGTACAAGATGTCAAATGCATTCACAGGGACGCTGGCCCATGTTGACTCCAATGCTTCCCACAGTTGTGTAAAGTTGTCTGGATGTCCTTTGGTTGGTGGACCATTCGTGATACACAAAGAAAACTGTTGAGCGTGAAAAAATTGTTGCAGCTCTTGACACTTTTGTTTCTCTCATTCACCCTCTGAGTGGCATATC
The DNA here is from genome assembly GCF_057628025.1 of Oncorhynchus mykiss. Taxonomy (NCBI): domain Eukaryota; kingdom Metazoa; phylum Chordata; class Actinopteri; order Salmoniformes; family Salmonidae; genus Oncorhynchus; species Oncorhynchus mykiss. The sequence goes on from NC_143041.1 coordinate 8,221,232, forward strand.
CATGTCTCAATTGTCTCAAGGCTTGAAAATCCTTCTTTAACCTGTCTCCTCCCCTTCATCTACACTGATTGAAGTGGATTTAACAACTGACATAAATAAGGGATCATAGCTTTCACCTGGATTCACCTGGATGCAGTCTGTCATGGAAAGAGCAGGTGTTCCTAATGTTTTGTACACTCAGTGTACTACTCTTTTTTGAACTACAATGTGTATACAATAGTAAACAGTAAATACTACAGTGAATACGTCAGTAAAGTCCGCAAAAACACTACAGTCACATTTTTGATTGCACTGGGACTTTACATACTCATCACATTTGGGAGAAGACAATTTCCTTGCCCCAAGTACTTGAAACAATGTATTAACATAAAGTTTTGCAGAATAAAGGACTTGCATTATGTTTTATCACTGATATACTATACAATCATGGACCATGAAAACATAGGTGTAGACATAATCTTTGGCTCCCTAGCTGAAAATGTTCAGGGCCCCAAACTGTACAAGTGTACCAAGTTTCATGCTTTTATGAAAAGTTAAAAAGTGCACCTAAATTGTGCAGATATCTCCGGACCACATTTAATCTTGCTTGGTAGTATGCCAGAAGAGATTAGCAGTGAGTGATGTTTTTGTACTTTTTGAAGAAAACATATTGTTTAGTATGATTGCATGCATGTGATTTCAGCTTTAGTACAGTCCTGCCTTCAGGACTATGTAACCAGTTTTATAAAAGTAAAAACTTTCCAGTGATATGTTTCTCTTGAATTCTGATTTCTGTCAGAAGACATGTTTCCACAGGTGAGGCACACCCACCAAAAGACTGAGCAGATGGGTAAGTGTGTGTGTGAGAGAGCCCACTGTTTCTTACTTTAAGTCAGCACTTTCTACTATTATGTGTGTGAGTGAGTGAGGGAGAGAGAAAAGAGATAGCTGATGAGAGTGACTTCTGTTTGGAGGAAGAGGTGTAGTCATGATGACGCATGTGACCACAGGCAGATAGAGTAGGTCAGGTGAGTCCGGTGAGTTCCAGGCAGGTGTATTGGTTTCCTCTGTCATCAGCTTCCTTTGTCTCTCTGCATAGCAGCAGCACATAACTTCTCTGGCTGGCTGTCAATGAAGAACCTCGTTTAATCAGTCTCAATCTCTATCCAAGTATGGTGAATGCTTTGCGTACATTTGCTATAACAATACATTACATTACACAGCAATGAACATAATATTTTCTCATGTGCCTGCATAGAAGAGAGCCATAGCAGCTATTTGATAAAGTCATCTGAACCCATTAAAGACCTAAACAAGTTTGTACATAAACATTTTTATTATAACATTTTGTAGTAGCGGTACTCTTCGTTCTTCACAAACACATTTTCTACACGGACGAATTACACAGACGGACAACGCAGGGGTTTCCATAGAAACAGCGGGAGAACTCAAATTAGCATTTTAACAAAGTGTTGACTGCAAACGATAATATATCTATAGCTAAACAACTCTTTATAAGAGCGACATTAGTTAGTTGCATGCTGTCGAGGTACGTTAGCGTTAGAAAACCAGCTGCTAGCTTAGCCCTCCTAACGGTAATGTAACGTTAGATAACGCGTTACTTAGCGAGCAACGTCTGCTTTCATTTCGGAAATTGTGTGTGTGTGTGTAAAGTGTTTTCACGATGCAGTGTGTGCATTGACCCTCTAGACTTTGATGTGTGTGTGTCTTCTCTAGCCATGCAGGCTAATGATGGAGCTGACCTGGACACCCAGTTGGCATGTAAGGAGAAAGAGTGGAAGGAGCTCCAGACCCTACGGGTCCAGCAGCAGGATATGTCCCTCCGTGATGCCCAGGAACAGCTCTCTCTCCTCAGGGAACGCTTCCAGCAGCTCAAGGAGGACTTCTGCTTTAACCTGGCCGTGCTGGAGGAGAGAGACAGAGAGCTGGAGAGATATGACGCCATGGCTGCCCGCGCACAGGCCACAGAGACTGCCAGGTCAATCATTCAATCAAATGTATTTTATAACATTGTGTGTGAGAGAGAGTAATGTTGTATTATTTGTTATGTATCCCATGACCCCCTGGAATACATTGACTATTGTCACTGAGAGGACTGTTCCAGCTTTAACATGTGACTTTCCTTATTGAAGGCAGGAGGAGTTGAGTCAATTACGTATCCAGATAGCCAAGCTGCAGGAGGAGAGGGAGAGCGAGGCAAGGGAGGTGAGACACAGCCAGCAGAGAGCTGCCGAACACAGGCTGCAGCTAGAGAGGCTCCAGAGGTGAGTGGGATGGGGTTAAGGGCCGGGAAGTGGGGTACAGGTGGGATGGTTTCCCCAATTTTATTCCAATTCAAAAGACACAAACAAAGCTCTTTTGGGGGCTTCTTTTCCCTCACTGTTTTCCAGTAATTGTCACTGACTGACTGTAGTTAGAGGACAGCCTAACGATCATGCTGAGAGAAGAATGCCGGCGTCTGGCCTCAAACAAAGATGTCTATTAAAGCTGATGTGTACAACAATCTATTTATCCCCACGGTGACTCACCAGGCCCATCTGTATGGGTTATATTTAGACAGGAGGACCCAGTAAGTGTCCATTTACAGTGCCTTCAGAAAGTATTCATATCTCTTGATTTATTCCACATTTAAATTTTGTTGTTACAGCCAGAATTCAATTTGGATTAAAGTGTTTTTTTTCTCTCACCCATCTGCTCACAATACTCCATAATGACAAAGCAAAACATGTTTTTAGAAAATTTGGCAAATTTATTGAAATTTAAATACAGAAATATCAAATTTACATAAGTATTCACAACCCTGAGTCAATACATGTTAGAATCACATTTGGCAGTGATTACAGCTGTGAGTCTTGCTGGGTAAGTCTCTAAGAGCTTTGCACACCTTTAAGCTCTGTTAAATTGGGAGTTGATAATGGCTAGACAGCCATTTTCAAGTCTTGCCGTAGATGTTCAAGCAGATTTAAGTCAAAACTGTAACTAGGCCACTAAGGAACATTCAATGTCGTCTTGGTATATTTGGACTTGTGTTTTAGATTATTATCTTGCTGAAAGGTGAATTTGTCTCCCAGTGTTTGTTGGAAAGCCGAGTCGACCATATTTTCCTCTGTGATTTTGCAGAGGAATGGCTCTATTCCATTTATTTGTATTATAAAAAAACTCCCTATTCCTTGCCGATGACAAGCATACCAATAACATGATGCATCCACCACCATTCTTGAAAATATGAAGAGTGGAACCCTAACCCTAATCCCAAACATAACACTTTGTATTCAGGACAAAAAGTTCATTTTTTAGCAAAGTATTACTTTTGTGCCTTATTGCAAACAGGGTGCATGTTTTGGAATATTTATACTTTTTACCCCTTTTTGATGATATCCAATTGGTAGTTACAGTCTTGTCCCATCGCTGCAACTCCCATACGGACTCGGGAGAGGTAAAGGTGGAGATCCATGCATCCTCTGAAACACGACCCCGCCAAGCCGCACTGCTTCTTGACACACTGCTCACTTTCCCCTGAAGCCATCCACACCAATGTGTCGGAGGAAACACAGTACAACTGGCGACCGAAGTCAGCATGCATGCGCCAGGCCTGCCACACGGAGTCGCTGGAGCGCAATGGGACAAGGACATCCTGGCCGGCCAAACCCTCCCCTAACCCGGACGACGCTGGGCCAATTGCGCACCACCTCATGGGTCTCCCGGTCATGACACAGGCTGGCATTGAACCCGGGTCTGTAGTGACGCCATAGACCGCTGCGCCACTCGGGAGGCTGGAATATATTTTTTCTGTGCAGGCTTCCTTCTTTTCACTCTGTCAATTAAGTTAGTATTATGGAGTATCTACAATGCCTTTGTAGATCCATCCTCAGTTTTCTCATATTACAGCCATTAAACTCAGTAACTGTTTTAAAGTCACCATTGACCTCATGGTAAAATCCATGAGTGGTTTCCTTCCTCTCCAGCAACTGAGTTAGGAAGGACGCCTGTATCTTTGTAGTGAATGGTTGTATTGATACACCATCCAAAGTGTAATTAATAGCTTCACCATCCTCAAAGGGATATTCAATGTCAGGTTTATTTTTTTACATTTATTTTCTTCATGTACCAATAGGTGCCCTTCTTTGCGAGGCATTGGGAAATCGCCCTGGTCTTTGTGGTTGAATCTGGGTTTGAAATTCACTGCTCAACTGAGGGACCTTACACTTATCTGTATGTGTGGGGTACAGAGTAGAGGTCGACCGATTAATCGGAATGGCCAATTTAATTAGGGCCGATTTCAAGTTTTCATAACAATCGGAAATTGGTATTTTTGGGCGCCGATTTGCCGATATAATTTTTTTAAATATATTTTTTTATACCTTTATTTAACTCGGCAAGTCAGTTAAGAACACATTCTTATTTTCAATGACTGCCTAGGAACGGTGGGTTAACTGCCTCGTTCAGGGGCAGAACGACAGATGTTCACCTTGTCAGCTCGGGGATCCAATCTTGCAACCTTACAGTTAACTAGTCCAACGCAATAACGACCTGCCCCTCTCTCGTTGCACTCCACAAGGAGACTGCCTGTTACGCGAATGCTGTAAAGCCAAGGTAAGTTGCTAGCTAGCATTAAACTTCTCTTATAAAAAACAATCAATCATAATCACTAGTTAACTACACATGGTTGATGATATTACTAGATATTATCTAGCATCTCCTGCGTTGCATATAATCTGACTAAGCATACAAGTATCTAAGTATCTGACTGAGCGGTGGTAGGCAGAAGTAGGCGCGTAAACATTCATTCAAACAGCACTTTCATGCGTTTTGCCAGCAGCTCTTCGTTGTGCGTCAAGCATTGCGCTGTTTATGACTTCAAGCCTATCAACTCCCGAGATGAGGCTGGTGTAACCGAAGTGAAATTGCTAGCTAGTTAGCGCGCGCTAAAAGCGTTTCAAACGTCACTCGCTCTGAGCCTTCTAGTAGTTGTTCCCCTTGCTCTGCATGGGTAACGCTGCTTCGAGGGTGGCTGTTGTCGTTGTGTTGCTGGTTCGAGCCCAGGGAGGAGCGAGGAGAGGGACAGAAGCTATACTGTTACACTGGCAATACTAAAGTGCCTATAAGAACATCTAATAGTCAAAGGTTAATGAAATACAAATGGAATAGAGGGAAATAGTCCTATAATTCCTATAATAACTATAACCTAAAACTTCTTACCTGGGAATATTGAAGACTCATGTTAAAAGGAACCCCCAGCTTTCATATGTTCTCATGTTCTGAGCAAGGAACTGAAACGTCAGCTTTCTTACATAGCACATATTGCACTTTTACTTTCTTCTCCAACACTTTGTTTTTGCATTATTTAAACCAAATTGAACATGTTTCATTATTAGCTTTTTATTGATGTATTATATTAAGTTAAAATAAGTGTTCATTCAGTATTGTTGTAATTGTCATTATTACATTTTTTTTTTTTTTTTAAATGTATCTGCTTTTTTGGTCCTCCAATAATCGGTATCGGTGTTGAAAAATCATAATCGGTCGACCTCTAGTACAGAGATGAGGTAGTCATTAAAAAAATTATGTTAAACACTATTATTGCACACAGAGTGATTCCATGCAACTTACTATATGCCCTTTTAAGCACATTTTTACTTTTGAACTTATTTAGGCTTGCCATAACAAAGGTGTTGATGCTTATGGACTCAAGACATTTCAGCTTTTCATTTGTAAAAAATAAATAAATGAAAATACATAATTCCACTTTGACATTTTGGGGTATTGTGTGTAGGCCAGAGACCAAAAATCTAAATTTAATTCATTTTAAATTCAGGCTGTAACACACTAAAATGTGGAAAAAGTAAATGGGTGTGAATACTTTCTGAAGTCACTGTATATGGCATTTAGTGCACAGTTTATATTGTAGGCTGTAACTTAATTTTAAATTATTATTAAGTTTTCACTATTATTTCACTACAGTTTTCGGCTCTGTTGTATACTCGGTTCCAGTGTAACTCAGTTGGTAGAGCGTGGCGCTTGCAACATTTTGTGGGTTCGATTCCCACAGAGGACCAGTACGAAATAAGTATTAAAATGTATGCAATCACTGCTCTGGATAAGAGTGTCTGCTGAATGACTAAAATGTAAGTGATTTGAACTGTGTAACTCTTTTAGCCTCATAGCAGGCAAAACACTTAGCCTGAAATATGTGCAAGCCCTCTCCATGGTTCCTCCGTGTTCTCAACTTTGAGAGGTAATCTAGTGTCGTGGTGGTTTCAGTGACTGGTGTCTGTGTATTTCCTGATGCCATGATGGCTTTTGCATCCGGTGTGTGTGTATTTGCCAATGTCATGATGGCTTCAGGGTATGGTGTGTGACTGTGTGTCATCTTTCTGTCACTCAGCGGTCAGGCTGGGGACCTTCAGAAGCAGAGAGCGGAGTACGACGGGATGAAACGAGATCTCCAACGCAGAGTCCAGGAGGTGGAGGGACAGCTGGCTCTACAGAAGCAGGTACACACACACACTTGGCAAGGGGCTTTTTTATGGTGCTCCTGAGTGGCGCAGCGGTCTAAGGCACTGCATCTCAGTGCTAGAGACGTCACTACAGCCTGGAATCTAACCAGGGTCTGTATCACAACTGGCTGTGATTGAGAGTCCCATAGGGCGGGGCACAGTTGGCCCAGCGTCGTTAGGGTTTGGCCGGGGTAGGCTGTCATTGTAAATAAGAGTTTGTTCTTAACTGACTTGCCTAGTTAAATAAAGGTTAAATAAAATAAAAAATATAAGGGAAGTGGGAGGGTGCAGTGGTAGGCCGCTTTTCTCAAATTTTAACAGAAGAGTCGCCTTTCCCTGTGGAAACCACATGCAGACAAGACATTTAAACCAGATCAGCCAGATGGGCGATATCTTTACAATTACAGTCTGGATGAAAAAGCAGTTAATCTACCCGGATTAAAATAGTACATTTGTTTTTGACCAGAAACAATGTTATTTCACTGTAAACAGATTAACAACAGACTTTCAGCATTCTTATAGGGAAGGGCTCTCAACATGTATGGCACTGAGACAAATGACTGATGATTGGAAATTGATAATAAGAAGATTGTGGGAGCTGTATTGCTAGACTTGATATTATCGATCATAATCTGTTGCTGAAAAAATGTATCTGTTATGGCTTTACATCCTCTGCCATATTGTGGATTGAGAGCTACCTATCTAATAGAACACAGTCAGTGTTTTCTTTAATGAAAGCCTCTAACATAAACCAGATATTGTGGTGTTCCTCAAGGCAGCCGTCTCGGCCCTCAACTGTTCTACATTTTTTTTACTTTTGACCTATTAGCGTTGAATAAGCCTGTGTGTATCTATGTACGCAGATGACTAAACATTATACACGTCAGCTAGCTGTAGTCAGTTTTATAATGTGGCGATTTACCAAGTTGACAAAACTAAACTGCTTGGTGTAACCCTAGATTATAAGCTGACATTGTCAAATGCTGCAATGAAGTATATAGGCAAATTACAGTTGGCTCAGAACAGAGCAACGTCAGAGCTAATTTATACAGCATGCATATCAATCTCTCCTGGCTCAAAGTAGAGGAGAGATTGACTGCATCACTACTGGTCTTTTTGATAGGTATTGACGTGTTAAAAATACCCAACCGTCTGTTCAATCGGTTAACACACAGCTCAGTCACTCATACATACCCCACGAGACATGCCACCAGAGGTATCTTCACAGTCCCTAAGTCCAAAACAGAGGCTAGGAAATACACAGGACTATATAGAGCCATGACTACATGGAACTCTTTAACCTCAAGCTAGCAGTAAAAATGTTTTAGATCAAACGACACCTCACGGCACAATGCGGACTGTGAAGAGACACACACACTCCACACTCACTCACACATGATTATTATGTAATAATGGAGCAATGTAAATTTGTATAATGCACAATGTTTTGTTTGATGTGCTGTTTAATCTCTGTTTGGACCCCAGGAAGAGTATCTGCTGCCTTGGGGATCCTAATAATATACTAATACTATACCAACTGCCTGTTAAACCTCTGTGTGTGTTTTTATGTATACGTGTTTGTGTTTGAGCATACTTGTGTGAGTGTGGTATTTCAGTCTAAACTCTGTGGCATGCAGCGTGTCCTGCTGCTGGCTGTTGTCCTGGCTCTTTGCTGTGTCACTCGATCTCTAGAGAGAATACCCCCCTTTGAGCAGCACTGTATGTGTATGTTAGTCTGACTGTGTGTGTGTGTGTGTGCGAATGTGTGTGTTTGTGTGTGATTACCCCCACAGCCCCACCTAAATCTGTAACGTAAGGAGAGAAGGTGCTAACACCTGCTGTGATGAATGAGGCTGGCTTGTCTGCTAGTTTTGGCTCTGTGTATGGCGTCTGGAATAGGTCAGCTGGAAATATACCTTTCAGGGATGTCTGTCTGGGATATTTGGAAGCTTCATCAGGAATTCATCATCCTCTCTATCCCTCACATGTTCAGGAGATGATGACAGACTTTGATAATGAGATGAGGCAGAGAGAGCATGAGTTCAACCTGAGGATGGATGAGATGAGATCCGTGGTCCTGTCTCACGAACTCAGGGTAAGGAGCAGGTGTGTGTGTGTGTGTTTACCTACCTCCAGGTAAAACTGCTGAGTAAGATGGGAAGATATGTGCTGATACTTTATGTGCGTGGGTGCGTGCCTCTCCCCAGGTGAAGCTGCTCTCTAAGGAAACAGAGGTCCACTCCCAGGCCCAGGCTCAGGCTGTGGAGGCCCTGAAGGCCTCAGAGGATCTCTGTCAGCACACACACACACAGCTACAGCACAGACACTGGGAGATAAAGGACATCACTGCCGTCAAGGACGCAAGGTGTGTGTGTGTGTCCTACCACGTTGACTTAGAGTTATTCATGCCAACATTATTTCCCATCGTTTCCCATGTCTTAGATAAAATGTGATTGTCATTTCTCAGAATAAAGGAGCTAGTGGACAAACTAAAAGCTCTACAGACCAAGAGGAAGAGAGAGGAGGAAGTCTACAACAAGAAGTGCGTCTTGCTATACAAATTCAACATAAGACCGCAAAGACAAACTACCAGCATATCAGCAGTAGTCCTAGACTAATGGTAGTCTAATGGTGAGTCTTTTGATGTTCCTATCTATAGGCATGAGCAATTGGACCGGGGAGTGCGTGAGAGAGAGGCTCAGCTGGATGCGTTAAAGGACGCTCACAGAGAACAGCTACGACAGGCGGAGACACATAGCGGTCAGCTACAGTCAAAACTGGAAGCCATGGCAACGCACACACATAGGACCCAGAGAGACCACGAGGACACACTGCGAGAGAGAGATCAACAGATAGACAGGTGAAACACTGTGTGTGTGTGTGTGTGTGTGTGTGTGTGTGTGTGTTTGCACGTTCTGCATTAGCTGTCTGTTTTTTCTGTGTGAGTGTGTATGTGCTTTATTTAAGCGTGTGTCTCTGGTCCAAAGCCCTGGATGATCACAGTGTTTGCACATGCTCAGTGAGTGAGAGGGAGTGTGTGAGACAGTGTGTGGGCATACATTACTCTGAAGCTGTCTGTCAGGAAGCAGTGATTATGTAACAATGTGTGAAAGGAAAAGAGCCTCCAAGGCCCGCTCTTAATGGGATGAAACACACAGAACATTTAGCAATCATCACACTTTTATCATAAATGACTCTTTACAATATACAGTGAAAATATACAGGTGTAGGATCTTAATTTGATCACCCTGTTGCAGGAGAACTTTCCTGCAATGCAGGAAATTCTAAACTTGTAGTGTATTTGAGGTTTAAAAAAGCTTCTGAAGTCTGTAATTTCCACTTTGAAATCAACCCATACAAAAATGTACATTCATTATAATCCACGTAATAATTCACCTTTCCTTTTGCTGCAAAACACAGCTACCATTTTGTAACACAACACTGGATAGATTCATGGCTCTCCTCCAGGATGTTAAAGGTATTCTTAATAAAAGGAGGTGAACACTTTAGTGTTGTTTCGGTACGACAACTTCAACCTGTGTGTTATTGTGTTGTGAAGGCTTCGTATGGAGCTGGAGACGACTCGTAGTGGCTGGGACACGTACATCACTCAGATCTCTAAGGAGACGGTTTTTAAGGACACAGAACTGCTAGCCCTGCAGGAGATAGAAAGCAAATTACGGACCGAACTTGATCGGAGCAGGGGGGAGACGGAAAGGTTGGTTTGTGTGTATTTTTTGCAGGTAAAAGGGTTATTTGTATATGTGTGTATGTCTCAGGTGTTAACTGTGTGTGTGTGTGTGTGTGTGCTTGCTTGCATGCATGTGTATCCCAGGTACAAGCAGCAGCTGTTTGTGGGTGTGGAGCGAGAGAAGGCTCTAGAGCAGAGAAGAATCCAGGTGGAGCTGGAGTGGCAGAGACGCTGCGAAGACAACAAGACTGAACACTACTTGCACAGTGAAGAGTTAATACAGGGCCTGACACAGGCTAGAGACCAGGTGAGACTCTCCATTCCTCATACAGGTGTACTCACATACAGGTACAGTTGAAGTCGGAAGTTTACATACTGTACACCTTAGCCAAATACATTTCAACTCAGTTTTCACAATTCTGACATTTAATCCTAGTAAAAATTCCCTGTCTTAGGTCAGTTAGCATCACCACTTTATTTTAAGAATGTGAAATGTCAGAATAAAAGTAGAGAGAATTATTTATTTCAGCTTTTATTTATTTATTCACATTCACATCAGAAGTTTACATACACTCAGTTAGTATTTGGTAGCATTGCCTTTAAAATGTTTAACTTGGGTCAAATATTTAAGGTAGCCTTCCACAACCTTCCCACAATAAGTTGGGTGAATTTTGGCCCATTCCTCCTGACAGAGCTGGTGGAACTGAGTCAGGTTTGTAAGGCCTCCTTGCTTGCACAGGCTTTTTCAGTTCTGCCCACAAATTTTCTATAGGATTGAGGTCAGGGCTTTGTGATGTCCACTCCAATACCTTGGCTTTGTTGTCCTTGAGTCATTTTCCCACAACTTTGGAAGTATGCTTGGGTCATTGTCCATTTGGAAGACCCATTTGCGACCCATGGTGTTTATACTTGCATACTATTGTTTGTACAGATGAACGTGGCACCTTCAGGCGTTTGGAAATCACTCCCAAGGATGAACCAGACTTGTGGAGGTCTACAAAAAAAAAAAATCTGAGGCCTTGGCTGATTTTCTTTTGATTTTCCAATGTTGTCATGCAAAGAGCCACTGAGTTTGAAGGTATGCCTCAGAAGCTTCTAAAGCCATGACATCATTTTCTGGAATTTTCCAAGCTGTTTAAAGGCACAGTCAACTTAGTGTATGTAAACTTCTGACCCACTGGAATTGAGATACAGTGAATTATAAGTGAAATAATCTGTCCATAAACAATTGTTGGAAAATTACTTGTGTCATGCACAAAGTAGATGTCCTAATCAACTTGCCAAAACTACGTATAGTTTGTTAACAAGACATTTATGGAGTGGTTGAAAAACAAGTTTTAATGACTCCAACCTAAGTGTATGTAAACTTCTGACTTCAACTGTATATAGTACCAGTGATGGAAAAAGTACCCAAATGTCATACTTGAGTAAAAATCAAGATACCTTAATAGAAAATGACTCAAGTAAAAGTGAGTCACCCAGTAACATACTACTTGAGTAAAAGTCTAAAAGGTATTTGCTTTTAAATATAGTTAAGTATTAAAAGTAAATGTAATTGCTAATATATAAGTATTAAAATTATAAATCATTTAAAATTCCTTATATTTAGCAAACCAGATGGCACAATGTTCTTGTTTTTTAAATATTTACGGTTAGCCAGGGGCACACTCCAACACTCAGACATAATTTACAAATGAAGCATTTGTGTTTAGTGAGTCCGTCAGATCAGAGGCAATGGGGATGACCAGGGATGTTCTCTTAAGTGCTTGAATTTGAGCATTATCCTGTCCTGCTAGCCATTCAAAATGTAACAAGTACTTTTGGGTGTCAGGGAAAATTGATGGAGTAAAAAGTACATAATTTTCTTTAGTAATGTAGTAAAGTAAAAGTTGTCAAAAATATAAATAGTAAAGTACAGATACTCAAAAAAACTACTTAAGTAGTACTTTAATGTATTTTTACTTAAGTACTTTTCACCATTGTATAATACTAGTGAGCCCATATACCAGTGCAAGTCGAGGTAGAAAGATATGGTCAAGATCGGTAGAGGCCTCTCCTCATCATCAGTTCATTTTGATTCTGTATTTCCTGTTGACCTCAGGCTAGTGCGGAGCTGAGAGAGAAGGAGAGAGAACTACAGGACATGTCGGTACTACTGCACACTGTTACCAAGGAGAGAGACCAGGCCCTGGGTCTGCCAATCAGAGAACAGGTGAGAGACCAACTAAAACACAGGGGAGGGATGTCATCCAATCATGTTGGAGCTGTAACTACTTGCCACAGAGTTAAAGGTGAGAGTGATGGGTTACAGTAACAGGACTGGCCTGTTATGAGAGAGAGACAGAAAGAGATAATAATACCTAATGTCCTACTGCAGATCTATTTCTGTGTGCAAAAGAGAAATGTTCTGTATTACTAACCCCTTCACCCCACAAACAGTGTTGTTACAACAGCTATTCTAAAAATAGCACTTGAGTCCCACTTGTAGTGGGAGCTGGAGTAGGGTGTTAGACTACAGTACAGTGAAGGGGAGGGAACTGACTTTACCCAAGAAACCCTAGCCCTTGAGTGATGTTACCACAGCTATTCTGAAGAACAGCAGGAGCCCCACATGTGTCCTGGATAGTGAGAGAAAGTGAGTAGGGCGATAGGCGGAAGCATGGGTGTGAGAGATGGGGGGGGCATTTTGGGGGGGGCATGACTGATACGGCATCCCCTCACCCCTGTCTCCAGGCTGGTGGTTAATCTTTGGCATGTGAAGGTCTTTAAATAGTGCAGCCCTCTGACAGAATGGCTGCACCCTCTCTCTCACATTCTGACAGCCCTTATACCACTCCAACAGACTACAGCCAGCCTTACGCTTTCACATTCTGACCAAGCTAACAGATAACAGCCAAACCACTGATCATAAGGGCAGACTGCCGGGAGTGGGGGGAGAGTGATAGAATATGGGAGACAGACACAGAGAAATAGAGACCGAGAAAATAAGCTGTTACCAGGCCAGAAGTGGTAGCCTTTAAACAGCCCTCGGCTCCTGTCAACACCACCTCTATTACCATTTGATTAATTGCCAAAGTTATACGGCTTATCTGGTTTATACCCTCCTCTTCCTCCTCCTGGCCTGGTGCTACTGAGCTTCCTGGTCTGAACTTAATCGGATACTAGACCTTCTTCTCCCTTATTTGTCCTACTCTTCCTCTTCTTCAGAGGGGCCCTTTTTCAGGGTGTACTCCAGAAATAGTACCCTAACTTTGACCTCAGACCTTTCATTCATTATTTTCTGTATTCTACCAATCAATACTTTCTCTGTTCTCCATTCAATAGTTAATTGTTCCTTTATTCAAAGGTTCTACTGTTCTGCTTTCCATTCTTCAGTGGAGTTACTTGGCTTTCTTCAATGCCCAGATTCCTCTCTTATCTAAAGCGACTTCTCCCATTCTATCATATGAACTCTTGCTTACAACAACACACACACACACACACACACACACTTGAGTGTTATCTCTACCCTTATGATACCCCTCCATTCCTAGAGGGGGGCTCTGGTCCCGTCCACAGCCTTTTTTAGGAGGTGCCCTTTCCTTGAGCAGCCCAAGTGGTCTGATGCCAAGAAACTGAAGATCTTGTACAACGCTGTGTACTACTCCCTTCACAGAACAGTGCAAACTGTCTCTAACCAGAATAGAAAGAGGAGTGGGAGGCCCCGGTGCACAACTGAGCAAAAGGACAAGTACATAAGGGTGTCAAGTTAGAAAAACAGATGCCTCACACGTCCTCAACTGGCAGCTTCATTAAATAGTATCCGCAAAACACCAGTCTCGACGTCAACAGTGAAGAGGCGACTCCGGGATGCTGGCCTTCTAGGCAGAGTTGCAAAGAAAAAGCAATATTTCAGACTGGCCAATAAAAATAAAAGACTAAGATGGGTAAAAGAACAGACACTCGACCGAGGAATTCTGCCTAGAGTCGCCTCTTCACTGTTGACGTTGAGGTGGTGTTTTACGGATACTATTTTATGACGCTGCCAGTTGAGGACTTGAGAGGCATCTGTTGGTATGGTCACAGGTTTTGAGTTAATAGTGCATGCGTTAAAGTATGTTTTGAAGATAAAAAAAAACTATGATTGATATATATGATGGTTTAAATGTTTGCCCCCCATCAACCAACAACTACAATCAGAACCTTACCTCCATCTAGTGGTCATTGGTTGAAACTGCTCACAGCCAGATATTATTGTGTATGCATCTGTGTTTATTTATGTGAGTGAGTGTGTGTGTGTATGTGCATATATGAGTGTTTGTGTGTGCGCGTTCATGTCTCTGTGTGTGTGCGCGTGTATTTATTTCTGTCTGTCTAGCTATCTGCACTGCAGGGCCACAGACCTGGTGGTGGTGTCTCTGTAGGAGAGCTGCCGTCTGACGAGATCCATCGGCTGCAGCAGCAGAACAGCAGTCTGAGGGCTGTCATAGCCCAGATGAGGAGGGACATGGAGGATCTCAGCCAGCCTTCTCATCCTCCAGGACCCCCTGACACCTCTACCCAGATCCCTAAAGGACCTCTACCCCAGCTTCCAACACAGAACTCAGCCAAGCCAACTGACAGTGCTGCACAGCCCAGCCTGGCAGGTATAAACACACAACCCTAGACGGCCCAGACAGTCCTGGATCCACCCACACCTCAACCCCAACCTGTTGACAACTCGCTAAAGCACCAGGCCAACAACTGTCAGCACCAGCATGTCCCACTGCTTACTCTGTGTTGGCTCACACCGACACCCCTTCCCACCTGCACCACAAACAAATCTACTATGCGTGCATCCCTAACCCCATACATCCCTAGCCCCCCATCCATTCACCTCCCACCACAAAAAACACCCGCACCCTACCAGAGCCTTAAAAAGCACCCTATCACCATCACTACCCCCATCATCCTGCTGGCCCCTAACTAGCTCAAAGCCCAGACCAACAGCTGTCAACACTAACCCGTCACACAGCCGAGTGCAGACCTGTAAGGAGTATATTAATGTCAACATAAAGTGTAATATGAGTTTTTATGGTTATGGTTACAGCTAGTTATTAATGGACTGGCTGTGGAGGCATAACCCTCGACCTTTAGGAAATAGAGAAGGGTAGTAATATAATCATAACTCAGTCACACACTGAGAAATCTGTGTGTGTTGTTTGTTTGTTTGTTTATCAGTGGTAGGTACCCCAGAGTATACCCAGGTTCTAGAAGAGGAGGTAGCAGAACTGAAGGCCAGGTGTAGGCGCTTAGAGGACCAGCTAGAGGGCTCCACCAGACCCCAGAACACCGCCACGGTTACCCCGGCAACCACACTCGTCCCCATCGCCCCCGACAACGCGTACCTCCAGAACCACATCCGCTCCCTCAACGAGACCATCGGTAGGACGACATTTCAATAATATACAATATAATGGTACTAGAACAGAGATAATGGTATCACTTGTCGCACCTTATAAAGTTCTGACCAGAGATCTGAGAGTGGTGGTTACTTGTGTTTCAGTCTACTGCTATGCTGAGAATTAAAATGAGCAAAATAAGTTTTATTTTCCATTCAACAATGATTATAGGAATTTGACTTGGTGTTGAAATATAAAAAGCGATAACAACATAAAACTCATAGCCATTGTCTATGTAATGTTTACTGCAGGTGGCCAGCGAGTAGAGAAGGTGGCCAACACAGCAGCTCTGAGGAAACAGGAGGTCAGGGTAGCTCACCTGGAGGCTGCCCTGGCCTCACTCACCAAACAGGTACTGACTCTCTTCATCCCAAATCAGCCCTTCTATCATTTAAACTGCAGGCACTGTTGTATTCAGGCAACGGTTGGTGGATTTCAAAACAATATTAGTAGTCATTGTCCACCCGCAAGCCCCCTCTTTCTCGCTCTCTCTCACGCTCTCTCCCCACAGTGCCACACCAAACAGATGGAGGGGGAGGAGCTGCGTCTGGAGCTAGCCAATCAGAAGAGGAGCTGGTCGTCTGAGGAGAGAGGACTACGTCAGCGTTTGGTTGTCGTGGAGATGGAGCTGGAGGAAGTGAGGCGGGAGAAAGAGGAGTACCAGAAAGGAAGCATCCTCAACAACCTGGAAACTGTTGCCCTGGGCAACCAGGTAATGCCGAGTGACAGCTTGCCTCAAACCTAAGACTTTTAATCCACCCTAAACAAACAAAGACAGTAGACAATGAATGTAAATGGCAAAAAAAATGATTTTTGGTGTTTTAATTCAACTTTACTGGAATCCTCTGTCAGATAGCCCACAAAACACTTTCGTAACAATGACATTTGAGGTCAGGGTATTTGTCAGCTTATTATAACAGATTTTACACTGCCATCACACAAACTTTTGTTGTGACCAGGTGTCTGCACTGAAGATTGACATCGCCAGCAGAAGGGATCCCATCGTCTGTGAAGAGGTAAACCGTCTCAGAATGAATGACAAGACATAGAGCAGTGGTTCCCAAACTAGGGGTTATGACCCCATGTGGCGTTGCCTGATATGAAAATGTCATCGCGGGATAATTTTTTAAAATCCAGAAGAAAAATATGTGTATAATTTTGTATAGAACAAAATGTATAATCATATCGTTTTTGTGTCTCGAAATCATTATGTAATTAACCTTAAAAATCTAAATGAAACTTATTCAAATTTGAAAGATACAATTCAACCAGAGAGCACCCTTAGATCATGGGAAAGGGATGCACTTGTATTTTTATTTAATTTAACTTGACCGTTGCAGTGAGTCTACGTTCCATGGTTTTGATGTGTCTGTTTTGTCCATATTAATGTTGGAAACAAGAAACATGTTTTCACCCAGAATCACATTTGTTTATTTTTCAAACTATAGCACACAATATTTCACATAAAGCAGGTTTTTAAAGGACTAAAGAGTTTAGTGTGCTTCATGTTGTTCTTTTTGCCATGGAAAATCTGGTACTGTATTATCGTGATAATGGTGACAACCCTGGTCAATATACACCCATCCTTCCCTCCCTCCCTCCAGAGTGAAATGGTGAGGCAGCTCCAGGAGGAAAACCTGTGTTTGAGGCAACAGCAGCTGTCCCTGGGCCTGAGGTCCGGTGGGGCAGGCGGGTACGGGCCAGGGTGTGGGGGGGTACAGGGGGGTAAGCTCAGTGCCCCTCTCAATGCCCATCTCCTTCAGTCCAAACTGAAGCAAGCAGTGCAGTGTATCGCCCGTCTGACCAGGGACAAACAGCAACTGATTGAGATGGGCAACAGGCTCCGGGCACAACTGACCGACGCTGGACTGGAGGGTAGGACTGACGCACAGGAGGCTGCTGAGGGGAGGACGACTCATAGTAATAGCCGGAACAGAGCCAATGGATTGGAATCAAACACATGGAAACCATGTGTTTGATGTATTTGATACTATTCCACTAATTCCACTCCAGCCATTACCACACGCCCGTCCTCCCCAATTAAAGTGCCACCAACCTCCTCTGGACTGACGCTACTGTAGAAACACATACTAACAGCATTGCCATTCACAATACCATACCAGAGAATTAAAAGATACAACACTTTAGTTTACTCCAATTAGGGTAAGTATGGTAGGGTAGGATGGTTAGAGTAGGGAGAGAGGGAGGGTAGGGATGGTTAGGGTAGGGGTGGTTAGAGTAGGGAGAGAGGGAGAGTAGGGATGGTTAGGGTAGGGATGGTTAGAGTAGGGAGAGAGGGAGGGTAGGGATGGTTAGGTTAGGGAGGGTATCGATGGTTAGAGTAGGGATGGTTATGGTAGGTAGGGTAGGGATGGGTAGGTAGGGTAGGGATGGTTATGGTAGGAATGGTTATGGTAGGGATGGTTAGGGTAGGGATGGTTAGGGTAGGGATGGTTAGGGTAGGGATGGTTAGGGTAGGGATGGTTATGGTAGGGATGGTTAGGGTAGGGGTGGTTAGGGTTGGGATGGTTATGGTAGGGATGGTTAGGGTAGGGGTGGTTATGGTAGGTAGGGTAGGGATGGTTAAGGTAGGGATGGTTATGGTAGGTAGGGATGGTTAGGGTAGGGATGGTTAGGGTAGGTAGGGATGGCTATGGTATGGATGGTTATGGTAGGTAGGGTAGGGATGATTAGGGTAGGGATGGTTATGGTAGGTAGGGTAGGGATGGTTAGGGTAGGGATGGTTAGGGTAGGGATTACTTAGGGTAGGGATGGTTAGGGTAGGGATGGTTAGGGTAGGTAGGGATGGTTATGGTAGGTAAGGTAGGGATGGTTATGGTAGGGATGGTTATGGTAGGGAGGGGAGGGATGGTTAGGGTAGGGGGATTGGGATGGTTAGGGTAGGTAGGGGATGGTAGGGATGGTTGGGTAGAATAGGGATGGTAGGGTAGGGATGGTTGGGTAGGGATGGTTGGGTAGGGTAGGGTAGGGATGGTTAGGGTAGGTAGGGATGGTTATGGTAGGGATGGTAAGGGTAGGTAGGGTAGGGATAGTTGTGGTAGGTAGGGTAGGTATGGTTATGGTAGATAGGGTAGGGATGGTTAGGGAGGGGAGGGATGGTTAGGGTAGGGTGATAGGGATTGTTAGGGTAGGGAGGGGATGGTAGGGATGGTTGGGTAGGGTAGTAATGGTTAGGGTAGGGATGGTTGGGTAGGGTATGGATGGTAGGGTAAGGATGGTTGGGTAGGGTAGGGATGGTTAGGGTCGGGTAGGGGGGGATAGTATATAGGGAAAAAAGTATAATAAGGGGGATTAGAAATTATGCAAACAATTAAATTGATAGACTAGGTTCTATCTGCAATATTAAAGCCAATCATATTGCAAATGGCTGCTAGGCTATATAGACCAGATATCACATAACCAATACTGCATGATGACAGCTTAATCCCCCAGACTATGAATCTATTTTTAATTAGTCCGTGATAACAGTCTAATGTACACTCATTTGATTGGCCATGTTATGATAACAGTATAATGTAAACTCATTCGAATTGGCTTTGCAGGGAAAGTGTCCGGTGGTGTGGTCCGGCTGTGTTGTGATTGGTCCGGTGGTGTGGTAGTGTTGACAGGGACAGGAAGTATTCTCTGCCGTGTTGCTCTTCCACCCCGCCTGTCACCCTGATCCCTGCTGCCCCGCGGGATTATGGGTGATTCAGCAGAGATCACACGCAGCCCCAGGGGCCGGAGGAATAACACAAACACCCTGGACACCTCTGCTCTCCCTCACACACACACACACCAATGGAGGCTGCTGATGGGAGGACGGCTCATAATAATGTCTGGAATGGAGTGAATGGAATGGTAGCAAACACATTCACACCATTCCAGCCATTACACTTCATTACACTCATTATTCAAATCAAATGTATTTATATAGCCCTTCGTACATCAGCTGATATCTCAAAGTGCTGTACAGAAACCCAGCCTAAAACCCCAAACAGCAAGCAATGCAGGTGTAGAAGCACGGTGGCTAGGAAAAACTCCCTAGAAACCTAGAGAGGAACCAGGCTATGTGGGGTGGCCAGTCCTCTTCTGGCTGTGCCGGGTGGAGATTATAACAGAACATGGCCAAGATGTTCAAATGTTCATAAATGACCAGCATGGTCCAATAATAATAAGGCAGAACAGTTGAAACTGGAGCAGCAGCACGGCCAGGTGGACTGGGGACAGCAAGGAGTCATCATGTCAGGTAGTCCTGAGGCATGGTCCTAGGGCTCACGTCCTCCGAGAGAGAGAGAGAAAGAAAGAGAGAATTAGAGAGAGCACACTTAAATTCACACAGGACACCGAATAGGACAGGAAAAGTACTCCAGATATAACAAACTGACCCTAGCCCCCCGACACATAAACTACTGCAGCATAAATACTGGAGGCGGAGACAGGAGGGGTCAGGAGACACTGTGGCCCCATCCGAGGACACCCCCGGACAGGGCCAAACAGGAAGGATATAACCCCACCCACTTTGCCAAAGCACAGCCCCCACACCACTAGAGGGATATCTTCAACCACCAACTTACCATCCTGAGACAAGGCTGAGTATAGCCCACAAAGATCTCCGCCACGGCACAACCCAAGGGGGGCGGGCGCCAACCCAGACAGGATGACCACATCAGTGTCTCAACCCACTCAGGTGACGCACCCCTCCCAGGGACGGTATGAGAGAGCCCCAGTAAGCCAGTGACTCAGCCCCTGTAATAGGGTTAGAGGAAGAGAATCCCAGTGGAAAGAGGGGAACCGGCCAGGCAGAGACAGCAAGGGCGGTTCGTTGCTCCAGAGCCTTTCCGTTCACCTTCCCACTCCTGGGCCAGACTACACTCAATCATATGACCCACTGAAGAGATGAGTCTTCAGTAAAGACTTGGGTTGAGACCGAGTTTGCGTCTCTGACATGGGTAGGCAGACCGTTCCATAAAAATTGAGCTCTATAGGAGAAAGCCCTGCCTCCAGCTGTTTGCTTAGAAATTCTAGGGACAATTAGGAGGCCTGCGTCTTGTGACCGTAGCGTACGTGTAGGTATGTACGGCAGGACCAAATCAGAGAGATAGGTAGGAGCAAGCCCATGTAATGCTTTGTAGGTTAGCAGTAAAACCTTGAAATCAGCCCGTGCTTTGACAGGAAGCCAGTGTAGGGAGGCTAGCACTGGAGTAATATGATCAAATCTTTTGGTTCTAGTCACGATTCTAGCAGCCGTATTTAGCACTAACTGAAGTTTATTTAGTGCTTTATCCGGGTAGCCGGAAAGTAGAGCATTGCAGTAGTCTAACCTAGAAGTGACAAAAGCATGGATTAATTTTTCTGCATCATTTTTGGACAGAACGTTTCTGATTTCTGCAATGTTACGTAGATGGAAAAAAGCTGTCCTTGAAATGGTCTTGATATGTTCTTCAAAAGAGAGTTCAGGGTCCAGAGTAACGCCGAGGTCCTTCACAGTTTTATTTGAGACGACTGTACAACAATTAAGATTAATTGTCAGATTCAACAGAAGATCTCTTTGTTTCTTGGGACCTAGAGCAAGCATCTCTGTTTTGTCCGAGTTTAAAAGTAGAAAGTTTCCAGCCATTCACTTCCTTATGACTGAAACACATGCTTCTAGCGAGGGCCATTTTGGGGCTTCAGCATGTTTCATTGAAATGTACAGCTGTGTGTCATCCGCATAGCAGTGAAAGTTAACATTATGTTTTCGATTGACATCCCCAAGAGGTAAAATATATAGTGAAAACAATAGTGGTCCTAAAACGGAACCTTGAGGAACACCGAAATGTACAGTTGATTTGTCAGAGGACAAACCATTCACAGAGACAAACTGATATCTTTCCGACAGATAAGATCTAAACCAGGCCAGAACTTGTCCGTGTAGACCAATTATTATGAGCCATTCTCCCCCCGCAGCCTCCACTGACACACACATACGTATACAGATGTCTCTCCTTGCTATTTTCTCACACTTATAACTCTCTTGTTATTTCTCTCTCTTTCAGTTCTCCAGTCTGCTCCCAAAACCTCTCTAGACCCAGTGTCTATGGAGCCAGAGAGAGACCCATCCAGAGACACCCAGCACCAGCAGGGTCGGCTTTCTGCCCTAGAACAACTGCAGTACCAGCTCACCACACAGGTCTGATCACTTACCCCTTGATGTCAATGAGACAGTAGTGTGAAAGCTACATTGTCATATCTCAGGTTAGGACTGCAATGTAGATCCTCCAACTGCTCTTAAATTCATGCAAAACTAAATGCATGCTCTTCAAGCGATCGCTGCCCGTACCCGCCCGCCCGTCTAGAATCACTACTCAGGACGGTTTTGACTTAGAGGATGTGGACAACTACAAATACCTAGGTGTCTAGTTAGACTGTAAACTCTCCTTCCAGACTCACATTAAGCACCCACCAGTCATATATCTAAGTATTTGCTAGGTAAAGCCCCTCCTTATCTCAGCTCACTGGTCACCATAGCAGCATACACCCGTAGCACGTGCTCCAGCAGGTATACAGTGGGGCAAAAAAGTATTTAGTCAGCCACCAATTGTGCTAGTTCTCCCACTTAAAAAGATGAGAGGCCTGTAATTTTCATCATAGGTACACTTTAACTATGACAGACAAAATGAGAGAAAAAAAATCCAGAAAATCACATTGTAGGATTTTTAATGAATTTATTTGCAAGTTATGGTGGAAAATAAGTATTTGGTCAATAACAAAATTTTATCTCAATACTTTGTTATATACCCTTTATTGGCAATGACAGAGGTCAAACGTTTTCTGTAAGTCTTCACAAGGTTTTCACACACTGTTGCTGGTATTTTGGCCCATTCCTCCATGCAGATCTCCTCTAGAGCAGTGATGTTTTGGGGCTGTTGCTGGGCAACACGGACTTTCAACTCCCTCCAAAGATTTTCTATGGGGTTAAGATCTGGAGACTGGCTAGGCCACTCCAGGACCTTGAAATGCTTCTTACGAAGCCACTCCTTCGTTGCCCGGGCGGTGTGTTTGGGATCATTGTCATGCTGAAAAACCCAGCCACGTTTCATCTTTAATGCCCTTGCTGATGGAAGGAGGTTTTCACTCAAAATCTCACGATACATGGCCCCATTCATTTTTCCCTTACACGGATCAGTCGTCCTGGTCCCTTTGCAGAAAAACAGCCCCAAAGCATGAGGTTTCCACCCCCATGCTTCACAGTAGGTATGGTGTTCTTTGCATGCAACTCAGCATTATTTGTCCTCCAAACACGACGAGTTCTATTTGTTTCATCTGACCATATGACATTCTCCCAATCTTCTTCTGGATCATCCAAATTCTCTCTAGCAAACTTCAGACGGGCCTGGACATGTACTGGCTTAAGCAGGGGGACACGTCTGGCACTGCAGGATTTGAGTCCCTGGTGGCGTAGTGTGTTACTGATGGTAGACTTTGTTACTTTCGTCCCAGCTCTCTGCAGGTCATTCACTAGGTCCCCCCGTGTGGTTCTGGGATTTTTGCTCACCGTTCTTGTGATCATTTTGACCCCACGGGGTGAGATCTTGCGTGGAGCCCCAGATCGAGGGAGATTATCAGTGGTCTTGTATGTCTTCCATTTCCTAATAATTGCTCCCACAGTTGATTTCTTCAAACCAAGCTGCTTACCTATTGCAGATTCAGTCTTCCCAGCCTGGTGCAGGTCTACAATTTTGTTTCTGGTGTCTTTTGACAGCTCTTTGGTCTTGGCCATAGTGGAGTTTGGAGCGTGACTGTTTAAGGTTGTGGACAGGTGTCTTTTATACTAATAACAAGTTCAAACAGGTGCCATTAATACAGGTGGAGGACAGAGGAGCCTCTTATTGAAGAAGTTACAGGTCTGTGAGAGCCAGAAAGCTTGTTTGTAGGTGACCAAATACTTATTTTCCACCATAATTTGCAAATAAATAAATAAAAAATCCTACAATGTGATTTTCTGGATTTTTTTTCTAATTTTGTCTGTCATAGTTGAAGGGTACCTATGATGAAAATTACAGGCCTCTCTCATCTTTTTAAGTGGGAGAACTTGCACAATTGGTGGCTGACTAAATACTTATATCTCCCTCACTAGCTTTAAGCATCAGCTGTCAGAGCAGCTTACCGATCATTGCACCTGTACATAGCCCATCTGTACATATGCCACCCAACTACCTCATCCCCATTATTATTATTTTGTTTGCTCCTTTGCACCTCAGTATCTCTACTTGCACATTCATCTTCTGCACATCTATCACTCCCATGTTTAATTGCTAAATTAAAGCACTGCTTTGCTTTGTCTTGGCCAGGTTGCAGTTGTAAATGAGAACTTGTTCTCAACTGGCCTACCAGGTTAAATATAGGTGAAAAATAAAATAGAAAATGATCAGTACTCTGTGTGACCATCAGAGGGAGCACCAGAGTAAACCATGATTCTCTTCAGGAGCTGCAGTATGCCCAGAGGGAGCAGAGGAAGGGGGCTCCTATCATGGTGAGGCCTCTCCTCTCAGAGAGCAAGAGTGGAGACAGAGACAGGGTCATCAACCCCTGGGGCCAGGGGCACAAGGACACAGACAGACATGAGGTAATAACAGTAATGTCTGTCTACAGTGTCAGATACCACCTGACCCGAGGACCAATACTGCAAGAGCTTGGATTCTCAACTCACTTCAATAGACAGAGTTGATGTCTTGCCATTTATCCCTCTGCAATTTTCTGGTTGCTAAAATTCTAATAGTTCGCCTAATTTCAGTTTATGTGACTAAAAAGCAAGTATATTGTAGAGAAACATTGTACCATCTAAACTGCTGTGAAATATATTTTCAATAACCAACAATGTTGTATTTTCAGCTGCTTGATAATAAAAGATGCAAAAATGAAACTTAAGAACGGGACACATAGAAATAGTCACATAGAACATATCTGCTGCTTCTTAGACTTCCTTTCAATGAGAGGGACAGATCTATAACACATGTCTATGTGAATTTGGTCCGTCCCCAAAAAGTTACATATTGCATTATTAACTATAGCAACAGAGAAAACATAGCACTGGTATCATACTCAGTTTAAAATTATGTGCAAAATGTAATATTACTTATTTATACCTGAGTAAGAAGTTGTTAAGTAAAACAAAGACAGTGTTTTCACTTCATCTTCTCTCCTCTTCCTCAGCGTCCTAGGACTAAAGAGAACACCCCACCTATCAGCCAATCCCAGAGCTCCCTGCAGCTGGACCTCGGGTCACGAACCGCTTCCAGCCCGTCAGGTCCTCTACTGCTGTCGTCGGTGGCGACGGAGGGTTCACTAAGGGAGGTGTGGCAGATACTAGACAGAGGTCTCAGCCCCTCCATACTCACACCCCGGGAGAGCTGTTCTGAGAGAGGTGAGAGTTTACCTGGAGACAGTGATGTGAAGGTATTTGTCTAATTTCTTGTCAGCGCTCTCCTTTCTCTTTTTCTTTCTTTCTTTCTCCCCCCCCCCCCTGTGAGTCACACCATTATAAACCCACTGGTGTGTCTGCATTCTATTGGCCATTTAGCACTTAGCGGAGTATCTGGTACAGGAAGTCCAGTATCACTCTTTCATGACACACACACACACCAATAACTAGGCCTCAGACCGAAAGGCTATTTGTATGAGATGATGATAATAGTGTTTATCATTTCACCTAGCTGAGGTTAAAGTAAAGACAGAGTTGCAGTCTGGCCACAGAGGAGGAGGGAGGTTGCCCAACTGGTGGCCTTGTATCTGTCCCAAATAGCACCCTTTTCCCTAGTGCACTACTTTTGACCAGAGCCCTATGGGCCCTGGACAAAATGAGTGCACTACATGGGGAATAGGGTGCCATTTGGGATGCACCTTGAGTCTGGGGCCAGATCACAGCGGTGACAGGGTGAAGGTTCTGACCAGGGACTCTGTTCTGCACTGGGAACAGTTTCTCAATCAGTGGACAGGGGAGCCACTCATGGGTTAGGTCTGGCTCTGTTGACACTGGTGTTGTTTGCAGAGCCCACGGCACTGGCCAGGCCTGGCTGGCACCAACACAGCCACCGCCTGCTAGAAGAAGTGCTGACTGATAGCCTGGATCTATTGCTGCGTGTTCGTATGTGTCTTGCCTCAGCAGCAGCCGCTGCAACAGGTCACAGACAGTAGTGAAGGTCATCCAACACAGTGTCCATCTTTCAGATTGGGATTTAGAACAGAGGCATTGCATCACAGTTGGCCCAACAGTAGACTGCCAAGGGTTTCCACATTATGCTGAGTAAACGTTGAGAAGAACACACAGGGCTCTCACGTGTGAGGAGAATGGGGCTGGGAGGGCATGCAACAAGTGTATACCATCAGAGACTTCAACAAAGAGGATTGTGGTATATACCAATATCATAATTGCTGGGTAAATGAGAGGAAAGCAATCTTTAGACGCGTTGGTATAGATAGGCAATCTTTAGACGCATTGGTGAAGATAAGGAACGTCCATAAAGGTGTCCAAGTTGAATTGTGTTGTTACGAACACATACTTACTTAGTATTTAGTACTCTGTCAGGAGAGGGGATAATGGTAACCATGGTGTTGTACAGTAGTATAGATAATGGAGATGTTGGTGCAATAAGCCTCTGCCTCTCTGTGTCTCTGTGCGGTGGAGAGAGATTCAGATAAGCACAATGTGAGCTCTGTCTCTAGGCAGCCATGCAGGCGCTCTGCACCGCAGTCACTTTCGGTGGCAGTCCCTTAGGCCTCATCCTCGCAGATGCTTTCAGTGCTGCCCGGTACATTGTATTCAACCTCAAATACCTTGCAGGGGGTTGGATTTCACAGCCAGCAGACTTTTCATTGCTAACATTTTGAAAGGCGTCTCAGGTTGGAAATAATGTCCTTGATCAGGCAGCACTGAGTGAGTGTGTCTGTGTTTCTCTGTGGGAATAAGCCCTCATTCACTGTCTGTTTGGAACTGAGGGAGACAGGCACTGTACTGCAACACACAGTCTCACTCACTGTCTCATTCTGCCCATGAAACAACCTTTTACAAGGCTGGAATTTAATTTCTACACATCTGCACCCAGGTGATGGTGAGCTGAATGAACCTAGCCCTGGGGACAAGGCAGTGGGGGTGAAGGGGTGCAGAGCACCTGTCCTGGAGAGGATGACACCAGCCAGGCCGTCTGCCACCGCCAGGAAGACCAAGACTAGTGCGAGGGGGGGCAAGATCAG
Organism: Oncorhynchus mykiss; assembly: GCF_057628025.1. Classification (NCBI taxonomy): domain Eukaryota; kingdom Metazoa; phylum Chordata; class Actinopteri; order Salmoniformes; family Salmonidae; genus Oncorhynchus; species Oncorhynchus mykiss. Next base: position 8,248,072 of record NC_143041.1, read on the forward strand.
GAACTACAATATCAAAGACTGATGGAGACTTTCTGGTAGGCTAACAGAATTCAACACAATTGGTAACTGTTGGTACCTGGTACCAAATGTTGCCTTGTGGTGCTTGATTTAACGAATACCAACATACTTAGTAGGTAGAAATGACAAGTAAATACCTTGTCATTTCTGTACTGTATACTAGAGTGTTACTATAATATCAGAGGCTAATGCAGAAGGTAATAGATATTGCGTGGGTGGTGCCAGGCTGGTTCTGCTCTAGCCAGGCTAGTTTGTCTTCGCATGGCCACCAGGGGAGTGGTGCTGACAGCAGATCCAGTCTGGCACCCAGATTAGGTAGATAGTAACTATCTGCTCAGGCCAGGGGGAACCACTTGGCCTTTACACCTCAGGAAAGAGAGGATTCATTGAAGTTCTTACTGGGCTTCCTTTCACTGATGCTCACACTGAAAAGCACAATTTTGTACCTTCTCATGTTTTTCTCTCACCATGACAAATCAACTGTTAGGTGCTCTTGTTGTACGGGTCCTGAACAGGCCTTGATATCTGTGTTGATTTTATACCAAATCATGAAGTTGTGATTGTTCCAATAAAACATTAATTAAAATTTTACATTTTTAGAAATGTTCCTTTATTGAAAAAGTGTTACAGCAAACCAGAATTGTTACAAATTTGACCTTGAAAAGGGATCTTATGAAATATGAATTAACACATTATGTACATACAGTGCCTTGCGAAAGTATTCGGCCCCCTTGAACTTTGCGACCTTTTGCCACATTTCAGGCTTCAAACATAAAGATATAAAACTGTATTTTTTTGTGAAGAATCAACAACAAGTGGGACACAATCATGAAGTGGAATGACATTTATTGGATATTTCAAACTTTTTTAACAAATCAAAAACTGAAAAATTGGGCGTGCAAAATTATTCAGCCCCCTTAAGTTAATACTTTGTAGCGCCACCTTTTGCTGCGATTACAGCTGTAAGTCGCTTGGGTTATGTCTCTATCAGTTTTGCACATCGAGAGACTGAAATTTTTTCCCATTCTTCCTTGCAAAACAGCTCGAGCTCAGTGAGGTTGGATGGAGAGCATTTGTGAACAGCAGTTTTCAGTTCTTTCCACAGATTCTCGATTGGATTCAGGTCTGGACTTTGACTTGGCCATTCTAACACCTGGATATGTTTATTTTTGAACCATTCCATTGTAGATTTTGCTTTTATGTTTTGGATCATTGTCTTGTTGGAAGACAACTCTCCGTCCCAATCTCAGGTCTTTTGCAGACTCCATCAGGTTTTCTTCCAGAATGGTCCTGTATTTGGCTCCATCCATCTTCCCATCAATTTTAACCATCTTCCCTGTCCCTGCTGAAGAAAAGCAGGCCCAAACCATGATGCTGCCACCACCATGTTTGACAGTGGGGATGGTGTGTTCAGTGTGATGAGCTGTGTTACTTTTACGCCAAACATGAACTTTTTGGCAACAATGCAAAACGTTAATTTTGGTTTCATCTGACCAGAGCACCTTCTTCCACATGTTTGGTGTGTCTCCCAGGTGGCTTGTGGCAAACTTTAAACAACACTTTTTATGGATATCTTTAAGAAATGGCTTTCTTCTTGCCACTCTTCCATAAAGGCCAGATTTGTGCAATATACGACTGATTGTTGTCCTATGGACAGAGTCTCCCACCTCAGCTGTAGATCTCTGCAGTTCATCCAGAGTGATCATGGGCCTCTTGGCTGCATCTCTGATCAGTCTTCTCCTTGTATGAGCTGAAAGTTTAGAGGGATGGCCAGGTCTTGGTAGATTTGCAGTGGTCTGGTACTCCTTCCATTTCAATATTATCGCTTGCACAGTGCTCCTTGGGATGTTTAAAGCTTGGGAAATATTTTTGTATCTAAATCCGGCTTTAAACTTCTTCACAACAGTATCTCGGACCTGCCTGGTGTGTTCCTTGTTCTTCATGATGCTCTCTGCGCTTCTAACGGACCTCTGAGACTATCACAGTGCAGGTGCATTTATACGGAGACTTGATTACACACAGGTGGATTGTATTTATCATCATTAGTCATTTAGGTCAACATTGGATCATTCAGAGATCCTCACTGAACTTCTGGAGAGAGTTTGCTGCACTGAAAGTAAAGGGGCTTAATAATTGTGCACGCCCAATTTTTCAGTTTTTGATTTGTTAAAAAAGTTTGAAATATTCAATAAATGTCGTTCCACTTCATGATTGTGTCCCACTTGTTGTTGATTCTTCACAAAAAAATACAGTTTTATATCTTTATGTTTGAAGCCTGAAATGTGGCAAAAGGTCGCAAAGTTCAAAGGGGCCGAATACTTTCGCAAGGCACTGTATTTCCACATGTTTTCTACAGATTATCTTGGTTAGTAAATAAGTACAGTCCAAGATATTGACAGAACAGTACAAAGTAAGTTGTAGTTTTTCTCTACATCATGCCATCCTCCACATGCCATTTTCACCATTGAACTCTAGTAACCCCAACAGTCAGGCAGCATTTCTGATTACATCACCATCCTTGCTGCCCTGGCAACAAGCTCCTCCCCTCACTGTCATCACATCACCCTATCTCCTAGCAACACCCTCACATCCAAGCTGATTGGAGGTGCCCACACACCCCTGCTCTGTGATTGGTTCATTTTCACGTTTGTAAAATATCACAACTATGATCACAGCTGGCACGATTTGGGTGTGTGCTACCTGGTTTGTCAGCCTGACTGTACATTCGCCATAATAATCTATTTCAGGTGGGTTGATATGGTTGCTCCTCAAGTACAACCTACAGAAAAAATGCCTACTGACTGAGTTTGGGTAAAATACCCATTAACAATATATAAAAACATACATGAATAAGCATAAACTATAAAATACGTATTTAGTTATTTATGGACATTTATACTCATAAGCATTAAAATTCATGAACATTTACATGTTTATGTATAAAGCATTTATAAGTAATTATAAACATTTTATAATGACTTATTGGTGGAAGTTATTATAAAGTATTACCAAACCTCTTGTTAAACAATATAAAATACTGTGAATACTTGGGTGCAATAAAATAAATGATTATCTTTCTATACATGCAAAACAATGGATATACAATATTTCAATGATTTAAAAAAATAAGTTATAGATGACTCCTTCAATTCGTACAGGTGATCGAACACATGCATTGATAGATATATCATTTCTACAACGTCAACCACAGGTGACCATGCAGTTCATACAAATTATATTCAACATAGTGTTGGCCTAATCTGCACTAGTAGACTTCCAAATGCGTTACACATGCTGTAAAGAATACATTAATTCATTATTAATAGGTTAGGGGGAAATATTTACCTTGTGTAGGCTAAATCCACCATTATTTAATGGTATATCCATCTCCAATAAATTGCATTGTCAAAAATCATACATTTGTGAATAAAAAGGGGAAAAATCTAATTGATCAAGATTGTCAAATGTGTTTCCCAAAGTCCATGGACTATTGCATGTGTCCTCCTTTCTGCAAGATTTCGAAATTAGTTATTGTTCAATCAGTGTGAAATCTGAACACAGCTCAGACCTGTAAGTGATGGTTCTGCGCTTTGAACTTGAGTGATGAACTTGGACTTGGCTTTGAGCTTTATCAATATAATGGGGCGGGGGAAACCGGGCTAGGCTCCTGGTGCACTCGCACATTGGACTAGCACATAGGATACATCCAATGCTATCCGAATGTACTACAGTAACCTTTCCATCGCTTTCTTCCGTTTTTTTCCGAAACTACAGCGTTCAGCGAATCACCCCATCACTGGCTGAGACTGTGAGCCCTGCCTCTTTTCTCATTGGACTGGACAGCCTATCCAAGCTGTCAGCCCATGTGGCGTGGCCGGGGAGAGCATGTCAGACATTTAAATTAAATAGAGAAAGGGAATCAAAGAAGCGAGAGAAATTGGAAGGGCTAGGCAGTGAACGGGAAGAGCTCGCGATTCCTCCCGAACAACTGTAGCACGGACACATCACAGGCAAGCGCGCTCTCACCGACGGAAGATAAGGGATTATCGAGGGAATTTTTGATAACGTTAACCGTTTCTTTACTAATATTTATCTCATTTTGGTGGTTTCTACAGATATTAAAACACATAAATACAGGTAAGTTGTTCTGATATTGCTAGATTAGCAATGTTATAGCTTCTTCATCAAGTTAGCCGGTGAGATGTTCCCTTATGATGACCGGCGTCGTAACAATAAACATAAACGAACTCAACATAGATTTCCTCGATATCAACTGGCTTGTTTTTTTTTAAAAATCAATTACTACACTTTCTCGTTACAATGTTCATGCATTGTAAGAGTTACATCAGCTAGCTGACTTATTCTCAAAAATAGTGACATTTTAGCTAGGCTAGGTAAAGATTTTGGTCGCCATCCCCTGCTTAGATGTTGCTTCCTCTAACCAATGGTTGCGTGGAACGTCATCGGCCGTGTAATCGACTGAAAGACTGCTGTAACATGTGGTGGTTAGCTGCTACGTGAAATACCTAGCCAAACGTCTTAACCTGGCAGGCGGCAGAGGAACGCTCTCATAGGTTCAGGCGCAATTTCAATAGTGATGATGCCTGCCACTGCGAAGGCTAGCAGTTGAGTTGCTATATGTTCATCACTACCTGGATTCCACCACGTTTTAATCAGTTAAATGGCAGTTCATCAGTGAATAGTAGTTATGTTTGATTATGCTTGGGACACCTATATTATGCTGGCTAGTTATCCGTGTGGCGTGCTTGTGTCCCTGGTCTCAATTTGGGAGTAGCAGGAGATAATCGAGCGTAGTTTATAAGTATTGACCTATAGGGCCCAGTAACAATGGTTTGATTAGCTATGCCAACATCAAAGGGTCATTAATAATTCAATTAATTTAGTTTTTTTGGGGGGTGTTGATGCCTGGGATAGTATTGAATTATTGAATTGCTCCTTTTGAGAGCCTTTTTTCTGGTGCTGCTCTTTCTGATATATTTTTGGTTACATTTTCTGCATGGCTAGTAGGAGGTGAGCATGATGCATTTTGCGCACCCTCTTAGTCTAATTGCAAGACAGTAATTTGATGAGTCATATTGTAAAACTCATGCCTGTATCCATGTCTCTGAAGACATGAAAATCACTTTCACTGTCATTCAGCTACAGTCACCTTCTGAACTTCACTTAAAGGAAACTTTGAGTGGAAGTATCTTTTGGTATATGTTTAATTAGTCCATATCTTAAACTTGATTGCTTAATTACAAAACATTTTAGGACTGTATCAATAGTGGACTAATGAAACTACAAATAACAAAAATATAGTTTGAGTGGTATATTTTCCTTGAATATTTCAAATAGGCCTTGTCTAGTCCAAAAGGTTTAGCATGAATCTGAGGTTTTGTGCCTAAGACTTGGAAAAGAGAGCACCTAATCTAACCACTAGTCTCTAGACCTTGTGGGCTCAGGGTAAGAGTTGAATACCCCTTGCTTACCCAGACTAGTATCGCATTAGAAATGGACATCAATGTTTGGTGAGCCTACCCATCCCAGCACCAGCCAGGATCCTAGCTCTCTTTATACCAGGACTCTCCAACCTTGTTCCTGAAGAGCTACCATCCTGTAGATTTTCACTGAAACCCTAATCTAGCATATTTGATTCTAATAATTAGCTGGTTGATAAGCTGAATCAGGTTAGTTACAACTGGAGTCAGATTGAAAACCTACGGGAGGTTAGCTCTACAGGAACAAGGTATAGTCAGTCTCCTTGAGTGAACGGGCTGGTGCTTTTTTTGCCTACTTGACAGGTATGTCATCGAGGCCCAGGATGAAATGTCCTGGCTTCTAGAGGTGGATGTAGTCTTTAACTTCAGCCGAATTTGTCATACATCATGTTATTGCTATGTATAACAACTCCAGGTACTTTTCATGTGTTTTAGTATCTATGTGAAAAGTTGAGCCAAGCCAATTACTAGTATGTTCTATTTGAGGCGTATGGCTTAGATTTGAACAGATTATTATTATTATTTTTTTTTATTGATTGTCAATCAATACAGTTTCATTGTAATCTGTACAAGAATCCCATTATTATCTTTGTGCACAGATGTTGGTCTGTGTCACTCCCTCATAGGTTGAGTTATTTATATTACACAAAATGGCTGTAGAGGACAGCGGGAGACGGGAGGACAGACAGACTGAGTGAGTGGGGGAGAGACAGATGCACCAAGAGACGGGGAGAGAAACACACACAGGAAGGCTGTGTGCTTTGTCATCCATGACATGGTGTCACTGTACAGTAGTTGTCATTGTGTTGCATAAGTAGATATCCAACACATGTAATCAATCAAGGCCCTGCTTTACAGTGATGAGATTCAGGTCAGGTAGATGATAATCCACCTTAATCCCTGTAGGTTTACTAGGCTACTTTACTAACCTGCTCCTACCCAGCCCTCTATGGCCAGGCAGGGTGATACTCTATAGGCGGAGGAGTGAAGGGTGATTCTCATGAAACTGGTGCTTGACCCAAATAATTTCTCTTGGATCACTAAGATTAGATCTGTATTTTTTTTATTTCAGAAATGTTTATTTTTCATCTTCCAAACCTGCTTATTCTTACCATAATCCACCAATATTTCGGAAATATTAAGAAAAATGTAATTTTTGGCTTAATCTGATAGTGCCTTTTTTTTTATGCTTTAAGTTCATTGAATGTGGTTTATACACCCATATTTCAATTTTGGTAATGAGACAGTCAAGTGTCGTAAAGAGGGTGTTTGAGAATAAGATCCTCATTCTGAAGGCATATAAGTGAAGAAATTCAATAAACTTGTGCTCGTCTAAGGACGATATTGATCTAGATGATGCATAATGTGAATTAAACTTTACCCACATTTTTTTTTACAGCAACTTGAAAAAGTTTTAGGGTAATGAAAAAACATGTTCACAGACGGTGTTTTTGCGTAATAAATATTATTGTTTAATGTAAACTTCAACTAGTATACCATTTGTATGATTTATGGACAGTACAGCAACGTATGCGTTTATATATAATTTGTATTTTTTTTTTATTCAAATAAGTTTGGCTTTTCTAATGTAGAATTGTATAAATTGACCTGAGAATTTAATCTGGACCCATTTTGGTAATGAGAATTTAGTGTGAAAATGTTCAAAATTCAGGTGAAAATTTTATAAAATAAGACACTGTGCCATTAACAAGGCATCTTAGCCTTCAGATTGATAACCATGATGCATCTGCAACAATCAATTATCTAACTCAATTTGCTACTGCCATGTTTTTTTTTTTTAAACTGCTATGACATCCTGATACTCTTACAGATGCATGGCCACTGCTCACAGGAAGCTGACTTCTCAGCCAATAACAATACCAGATGTGCAGGCGTTTGTTCCAAGGCAGCACTGACAAACATGATCTCGGCCTGAAATGACATAACCTCTCTTTCCATGTGTACTACACACTTTCGAGTTAGACAGGTTTGTATTTATCCTTGGCTAGGCATTCAGACTTTAGTCTTCTCCTAGCTAGGTATTTACCTGACAATGTGCCCTAGGCTTGTAGAATGTAGGTAAATAATGCAAGCGACTTCAATGGCTAATTTCTCTGAACAGAAATACTTATTTTCCACCATCATTTGCAAATAAATTCATTAAAAATCCTACAATGTGATTTTCTGGATTTTTTTTTCTCATTTTGTCTGTCATAGTTGAAGTGTACCTATGATGAAAATTACAGGCCTCTCATCTTTTTAAGTGGGAGAACTTGCACAATTGGTGGCTGACTAAATACTTTTTCCCCCCACTGTATATAGTACGCTGTGTTATTGGGAAAGTGGGGGACTCTCAGTTCCATTCAAATATATTTTGTTGAGTTATCAGGGAATGTAGCTATGCTTCAGTGGATGGACACACTGGCTAAAGAACTCACTGGACTGTATTCAGATGCTACACACAGACACACTGCTGCCAGTCATCTGGAGTTATGAAAATATGCTGCAATCACAGTAACCAATTGCATGATGTTACCATTACAGAGGAACGGAGCGTGCAGTCCCTAGTTTGCCTTATTGTCTCTGTACAGATTTAGTTAGCCCATCGGACAGTGAGAGTTAATGTAGTTAACCAATTAAGAGTGGTGATGATGTAGGCCCACACTGGCTCACTGTCCGATGGGCTTACTTTAAATCTGTAAGGTGTTCTTCAATGTTGGTCCTATGCACCCACAGGGTGTGCACTGTGCAGGCTTTTGTTCTATCCCAGTTAACAAACCTATAGCCTTTTAGCCTATGAAGTGCGTGGTAATTTGAAATCATGCGGACCAGAACAAAAGCCCTGTAGCTTTCCAGGTTTGAAGAGCGAGGAGTGCTGTAACACTCCTATTAGGGGGTCATCAGTACTGTAGGGGCTCGGTTCCACCAGCTGTATTGTGTTGGCCCCCCTGCCCTGTGTGAGGGCACTAACAGTAGGCTGCTGTGTGTTCAACTAGGGAACCGTTAGCTACAACTTGGAGTAGAGCGCTTCACTGCATTGATCAGTGAACTGGGATAAACTGATTGGCCCCTCCCCTGCCGTGTCATTGGTTGGCTGGCTTGCACGGAATGGCCTGGCCCAGGAACGAAGGTTCTGGGCTGGATGATGAGTTCACACTCGAACTGCGACTACACACAAACATGAACACGCACTGAGTATCTCCTCTGCTTCTCTTCTTAATCAGATGCAGATCTCTGCTTCCCAGCCCAGTCTGCTGTCGCCTGAGGTGAACTGGCTGGTTGACCTAGAAAGCACCTTTTTAAAATGCTGTGCTGAACATGACTTTGTGCTAAAGAGGCTTTCAAGGGCTCATTTCCACAGACCCATTCAGTGCTGCCTGGTCAAGCAGTCGAAATCTATTGTTGTCAGTGTAAGACTCCTTGCAGGGGGTGAGGGAGTTGACTCTCGCAAGCTACTGTCTGTCAAAGCGTGTGTGCAAGCAATTAAATGTTTCTGTGGGGAATGGGAATTTTCCCATAGGGTCGTTTTGTCTAGACTTATGTCGCCCCCCCCCCCCCCCACTCTCTCTCTTTCTTAATTTCTCTGAATTCTTTTGGTCTCCTTTTCTCTCCCCTACTTAGTTCACAATTTTCTCAGGCTGTAGTTTTCTGATAATTTGTGATACTGCTGCCATCGTGCACCAGTTATTGTTTAAGAAACTACAGTAATGTGCATAAATAAAGGGTAAACGAAATTAACCTCTAACTAGGATTGTGACAATACAAGTAGCCTATATCCTCTTTTTTTTTTTTTCTCATGGCAACAAACAATACGAAGCAGACCCAAATCTTTTTCAAATATTGTGTGCTATAGCTTGGAAAGTAAACAAATGTGACTGGGTGACATTGTTTTTGGTTGCCCGAAAATGCTAATTCACGATTTACACACAAAGTGTTATATATTGCCTGCACATAGGCAAGGAATCAGAAAGATCCGCACTGGACATCTTTGTATTTTTGTTGCTATCAGTCAAATAAATTCTCAGAGAAGGCCGATCTACCCTGACTGCCATAGTCTTCACATTAAACAATGGGGAGGAACCAGAAATATCAGTTACAGACTACTGGAAATCTTTGTAGTTTCACTTAAATAAATAAAATTAACCTGCCCAATTGGGGAAGCCTCAGAGCATGCTCAACTTGCTTAGTTCACTTGCCCCAGGCGATAGGACAACCCTTTATGTCAACCCCTGCTTCTAAGTATCGTGATACTGGTATCTTCTCAACCCTACATCTAACCCAATCTCTCACTCTTCTCCTCTCTCCTCCCACAGTAGCCCTTTTATTCCCAGGATGGAGGAGATTGTTGTAGCCGGGATATCGGGCCGGCTTCCTGAGTCAAACAACCTCGAGGAATTCTGGGAGAACCTCTTCAATGGGGTTGACATGGTAACAGAAGATGACCGAAGGTGGAAGCCAGGTGAGCCCCCGTGACCTTTCCATGACCTGGATGTGATTATGACCCATAAACATCAGACATGATGCTGTTTTTATTTGTTTCTTTGAACTCTGAAAGGACTCACAACGAGCTTTGAAAATCTGACTGACACACAAGCTACCTTGCATCACAGTGTAATCTACACCGTAAACTAATGAGTAGCTTGTATCATAAATTGTGTTGCAGTTTTGAACCAAAACATACATTGTAGACCAATATTTCATTCGAACATCTGCCGTAAATGATGTGGGTGTACTGCCTAGTCATGGAATGTTACATCAACCACATGCTAGGAAATGCCTCCCTTCCCCTGACCAAAGACCTGGTTAGCTATACTTTTATTTTGCATCACCATCAATGTGAGCAGGTTAATGAGTAGAATGCTGAATGCTTCCTCCAGTCTTTACTGGCCTGTTTGTCTGTCATTCAAATATAAATATATATATATATTACTCAGCAAAAAAAGAAACGTCCCTTTTTCAGGACCCTGTCCTTCAAAGATAATTCGTAAAAATCCAAATAACTTCACAGATCTTCATTGTAAAGTGTTTAAACACTGTTTTCCATGCTTGTTCAATGAACCATAAACAATTAATGAACATGCACCTGTGGAACGGACGTTAAGACACCAACAGCTTACAGACGGTTGGCAATTAAGGTCATAGTTATGAAAACTTAGGACACTAAAGAGGCCTTTCTACTGACTCTGAACACAAAAAGAAAGATGCCCAGGGTCCCTGCTCATCCGCATGAACTTGCCTTAGGCATGCTGCAAGGAGGATGTGGCCAGGGCAATAAATTGCAATGTCCGTACTGTGAGACGCCTAAGACAGCGCTACAGGGAGACAGGACGGACAGCGGATCGTCCTCGCAGTGGCAGACCACGTGTAGCAACACTTGCACAGGATCGGTACATCCGAACATCAGAACCGCGGGACAGGTACAGGATGGCAACAACTGCCCGAGTTACACCAGGAACGCACAATCCCTCCATCAGTGCTCAGACGGTCCGCAATTGGCTGAGAGAGGCTGGACTGAGGGCTTGTAGGCATGTTGTAAGGCAGGTCCTCACCAGACATCACCGGCAACAATGTTGCCTATGGGCACAAACCCACCGTCGCTGGACCAGACAGGACTGGCTCTTTGAGAAGTTGCGGTTTTGTCTCACCAGGGGTGATGGTCGGATTTGCGTTTATCATTGAAGGAATGAGCGTTACACTAAGGCCTGTACTCTGGAGTGGGATCGATTTGGAGGTGGAGGGTCCGTCATGGTCTGGGGCGGTGTGTCACAGCATCATCGGACTGAGCTTGTTGTCATTGCAGGCAATCTCAACGCTGTGCATTACAGGGAAGATGACATCCTCCCTCATGTGGTACCCTTCCTGCAGGCTCATCCTGACCCTCCATTATGACAATGCCACCAGCCATACAGCTCATTCTCTGTGTGATTTCCTGCAAGACAGGAATGTCAGTGTTCTGCCATGGCCAGCGAAGAGCCCGGATCTCTCACGTCTGGGACCTGTTGGATCGGAGGGTGAGGGCTAGGGCCTTTCCGCCAGAAATGTCCGAAATTGCAGGTGCCTTGGTGGAAGAGTGGAGTAACATCTCACAGCAAGAACTGGCAAATCTGGTGCAGTCCATGAGGAGATGCGCTGTAGTACTTAATGCAGCTGGTGGCTACACCAGATACTGACTGTTACTTTTGATTTTGACCACCCCCCCCTCCCTTTGTTCAGGGACACATTATTCAATTTATGTTAGCCACATGTCTGTGGAACTTGGTTTGTCTGTAGTTGAATCTTGTTATGTTCATACAAATATTTACACATGTTAAGTTTGCTGAAAATAAATGCAGTTGACAGTGAGTGTTTTATTTTTTTGCTGCGTTATATACACCTAGATGGTTGATGGGGGGGCGCTGTGTTGAAGCCACCATGTCGTCATCTTGGCATTCATCAAAACAATAGGAACACTTTCCTAATATTGAGTTGCCCCCGCCCCTTTGCCCTCAGAACAGCCTCAATTCATCGGCTCATGTACTCAACAGGGTGTCAAAAGGGTTCCACAGTGATGCTATGTTGAGTCTAATGCTTCCCACAGTTGTCAAGTTGGCTGGATGTCCTTTTGGTTGGTGGACCTTTCTTGATACACACAGGAAACTGTTGAGCATAATAATCCTTCTTAAACTCGTCTCCCTCCCTTCATCTACACTGATATTGAAGTGGATTTAACAAGTGACATCAATAGGGGATCATAGCTTTCACATGGATTCATCTTGTCATGGAAAGAGCAGGTGTTCTTCATGTTTTCTATACTTTTCTATATACGTTTTTTTTTTTTTGATAACTAATGTTCTTGTCCCCACTACAACAAAAACTTACTTAAATACATTTAATATTGTCAATTTAGTTGAAATACTGTAGAATTCCATTCATTACTATGGAGGACTGCTCCTACTATGGAGGACTGCTCCTACTATGGAGGACTGCTCCTACTATGGAGTGCCAATGTGGCTTCGAAGCCGCTCAATGGCCGATACATAGCATCATTAATCCAGATGCTATACACATCATCATTGATCACAACCCACATGAACCCAAACGAGCGCTCGTAGCCGTTAGCTGTACGATGAGCCTCTGATGTGTAAGAGGTGCTCTGTAGTCGCTGAAGGTCTCTTGTCAGTACTCTGCCCTGCTCTGCTTTTCGTTGCTTTTCACCACCTGGCTGAGGTGCTGGGCTGTTGGCACTGCTACTCCTTGGCTTGTCTTGTTTAGCTTCTCTCTCCTTTCTCTTTTTATTTCTCATACTCTTTCTGGCTCTGCCTAATTCACTCAGTTTTTCTTTCTTGCTCGGTCTCTCTTTTTCTGCCTTTCTCCCCATATTTTTCTTCTTAGCCCCATCTCACCTTCCTAGCTGTCTCGCTCTCTTACTCCCTCGTTTGCTTGGTTTCTCTCTCTCTGCTCTCTCTCCTCTGTTTCCTCTCTCTGTGAATAGCACCTCTCATCAGTCAGTGCCTGGCAACCAGCTAAAGCTCGCATTCATGTACTAAAAGCCTCCGGGCGAACGGAGCCCCTAAGACCACACACCACAGGAGAGGTGGGAAAAGCAGGGATAGAGGGAGGGAGGAGAAAATGAGTGGAGAAAAGAAGAGGGGAAGGGTATGGGAAAGGAGTGGAGAAAATAAGGGAGAGGAAAGGCCCTTGTTTGCTGTCTGCATAGAATTACTGAGAGGAAGGAGTAGTCCTGCTTTAGATTGTGTGTAAAATGATTACATGAATTAATATGTTCACTATTACATTCATGGGGGAATTATCCAGGTTATCCAGTCAGTGACTACAGGTAGAACACATGCTGTCTGGGGAAACCCAGTTATCCGGTTATTTATCCCTCAATGCTCCACGTGTCATTCCTATTCATTCCCAGGTCTGTACGGTCTTCCAAAGAGGAACGGCAAGCTGAAGGACATCAGTCGGTTCGATGCTGCGTTCTTCGGGGTCCACCCCAAACAGGCCCACACCATGGACCCCCAGCTACGCCTCATGCTGGAGATCGCCTACGAAGCCATTGTAGACGGAGGTGAGGAGAGGGGTGATGAGGGGTGGATGGATGAGTAGATTTTATTTGGGAAAACTGTGTAAAGATACCAAGTCAAATACATTTGTTTATTTGGATCCCAATTAGCTGTTACTATCACAACAGCTACTCTTCCTGTCATCCACACATTTTAGATTATATTACCCACATGTCACAAAGTTAATGTTTTAACGTTTTTATAGACCTGTGTGTGTGAGATTCATTGGTGTAATGTGTGTGTGTGTGTGTGCAGGTCTGAATCCGACGGAGCTGCGTGGCAGCAGGACAGGCGTCTACATCGGAGTGAGCGGCTCGGAGGCGGGCGAGGCCTTCAGCAGAGACCCCGAGGAGTTGCTAGGATACAGCATGACGGGCTGCCAGCGTGCCATGTTCGCCAACCGACTCTCCTATTTCTTTGACTTCAACGGTATGATCTCATCTAACACGGCAGTGGGTTCTCTCAAGCAGTTTTGTCACATGGTATCAATTGTCTTAATCTATCCCTAATGCTACATTCTCCTGAGTTTTGTCTCCTCCCTCTGTCCCTCCAGGCCCCAGTACAGCCATCGACACCGCCTGCTCCTCCAGCCTACTGGCTCTGGAGAATGCCTTCAACGCCATTCGCCACGGACACTGTGACGCCGCCCTTGTGGGCGGGGTCAACCTGCTGCTCAAGCCAAACACCTCTGTGCAGTTCATGAAGCTGGGCATGCTCAGTCCGGAAGGAACCTGCAAGTCCTTTGACTCCTCAGGTAAGAGAGGGAGAGACCTGGATCGTGTTCAAAAAAATCGCAAAGTACAGAACTAAATGTTGAAGATAAAATGCTTCTCATGCTGAAAGCACACCCACATACAGCAGCACTATTTCCTGGTCCGACCCTGAAAGCGCATTAACGTTACTTCCTGGTGCGCTCCTCTCTGTGTTCCCCCAGGAAACGGTTACTGCCGTTCGGAGGCTGCGGTGGCGGTACTGTTGACCAGACGTTCCATGGCTAAGAGAGTGTATGCCACGGTACTCAACGCTGGTAACAACACTGACGGATACAAGGAGCAGGGTGAGCCGACACCACACGGAGGGTACCTGCCCTGTCTGGAATGAAACCCTAGACACAGCCCCTATCCCCAAGGCACTGAGGCAGACCTCACCTGGTCTGATTTACATCTCCAGCCCCTACCCCTTAACTTTCCCCAGATCTATAAGGATTTGATGACTGTAAGCAACATGGTTATATTTCTGCATAACCCTCTGGTAGGTTACATATAGTTTCCACTATATTTCTCACACCAACGTGTGGCCTGGCTTACGTAAGTGTCCTGTACTGTAAATGCCAAGCAGTATCTCAGTAGAAACTTTATTTTTGTGGAGAAACAATTCAGTTGCATTTCCCATAATGTCTTTTGGCCTATTGCCCAATAGGTTGTGAGGCCTCACTGACCCACTACGCACCCCTTGGAGAAATAGCACCACTTTTTAAGTCTCTATTCAATGTAACAGGCCCGCTACACTAGATGCGTAACTTTTATCTAACGTGAGACACTCCTATTAATTTAAACGAAACCTGGGCATACGCAGCATGGCTCCATGAGAGGCTTGTGTTACTCAGCGTAAAATGACACACTGGTTCTATTTTCAAGAATTTGACGTGTGACTCACGCCTGAGAACACTTGATAAATTAGTGTCTTTGCTCACGCTGGCAAAAAGTTCCACGTTTAGTGTGGCAGCTCAAAACCCCGTGTTTTCCTGACGCCCCAGTGGAGCTCCCCTGTAATCTGTGTTTGTGGTGTAATCTAGCTAATACCCGGCCAGATACAACTCTTTTTGAAATGTAGACCCATTAATGTGGTGTAATTGACACACACACACACACTAACCTTTCCCCCAATCACTCCTCACACACTTAGCACTGCAGCCATGTGTTCATATATGACCTAGCTGAAGAGGAGACACATTCTCTGGAGTGTAACACTGGAACACACACACACTCAACGTTTGAGGATGTTCATTACCACACTTCACTCCCATGCCCCCTCCCTCTACTCTGCCCAGTTTGTCTGTCTTTCTGTCACACACAACAATAAACACACTCCCAGACTGGTGATCCAGTCACAGCATACCAGCCTGCAGTATTTACCAGTCAATTTGAAGTGGATGATTAAGGTACAAGGGCACCATGAGCTAATGACCCTGTAAACAGTGACATAGCTCTTAGCCACTCCGGGGAGACGTTTCCCAAGGTACAGATCTAGGATCAGCTTTCCCTCCATCACCCCTAGCCTTTACCATTAGTGTGGAAAATGCTAAACTGACTCGAGATCAGCGTCCAGGGGCAACCTTACCCTTCACCGCTCTTAGCCACTTGTGGTAGTGCACGTCGGTGACATTTGTTATACCAAATTACCTAAAAGTCATCTGAATGGCTACAAAAATAATTGTTTAAATGAAGTGATGTATTGATTGGTGTGTTCTTCCCAGGTGTGACGTTCCCCTCAGGTGAGATGCAGCAGCGGCTGGTACGTTCTCTCTACCAGGAGGTCAACATCACACCTGACCAGGTGGAGTACATTGAGGCCCACGGCACCGGGACCAAGGTGAACACACACACACCTATCTATCTACATACACACATGAACAACACTTGATTCATTGTTGTTGGATCATATCACCACCACACCCAATAACGTAATGTTCTGTGGAAGGTGTTCTGTCACATTCCTCCCCCTGATACATCTGGTTCCCTCAGTATTTGTTTCACTTGGTGACTTCCGTCCTTTCTCCTCCCAGGTCGGCGACCCGCAGGAAGTGAATGGCATTGTCAGTGTGTTCTGTCATTCAAAGCGTGACCCACTGCTCATTGGCTCCACCAAGTCCAACATGGGCCATCCTGAGCCTGCCTCTGGCCTGGCCGCGCTGGCCAAGGTAAGAACTGGAATGATCTGGGCTAACCTCCGTACAGGACAAAAAAGTGTTCTAAAGTCCCAATATGTGCAGGCAAGCCCAGCACTAACACACTTACCTTTCCGTCTCTCTCCTCCCCCTCCATATTTTTCTCCCTTTCTCTCTCTCCCTCCATATTTTTCTCCCTGTCTCTCCCTTTCTCTCTCTCCCTCCATATTTTTCTCCCTGTCTCTCCCTTTCTCTCTCTCCCTCCATATTTTTCTCCCTCTCTCCCTTTCTCTCTCTCCCTCCATATTTTTCTCCCTTTCTCTCTCTCCCTCCATATTTTTCTCCCTGTCTCTCTCTCCCTCCATATTTTTCTCCCTGTCTCTCGCTCTCCCCCTCTTCCAGGTTGTGTTGTCTCTGGAGCGAGGTGTGTGGGCTCCCAACATCCACTACAACAGCCCCAACACCGACATCCCTGCCCTTAGTGACGGCCGCCTCCGCGTCGTCAACGAGCCCATACCCGTTCGCGGCGGCATCGTTGGCATCAACTCTTTCGGATTTGGCGGCTCTAACGTTCACGTGATCCTCCGCCCCCCTGGTTTCAACACACCAAAAAGCTTTAAAGTGCCCCCCAATACCCCCTCTGTGTCCTCTCAAGTACCCAGGCTCCTCCAGGCCTGCGGCCGCACAGAGGAGGCTGTCTCCGCCCTCCTCAGCAAGGGGAAGGAACATTCGGGCGACGACAACTTCCTGTGTCTGCTGAACGAGGTGTCTGGGGTACCCACGGCGGGGATGCCCTACAGGGGCTACACTTTGATTGGCTCCCAGGATGATGTCACAGAGGTGCAGAAGACTGAGGCCACGCCCAGACCGTTGTGGTACATCTGCTCAGGTAAGAGAGAAGACAGGGGTTAGGAGAGAAGAGTTTATTCAAGCCTCAGCCTAATGGTTAGTATTAGGATTGGGGGTTAATGTGATCCAGGATCTGTGGTTAAGGGTAACTTCTACCTCGAATGATGAAAGCAGTGGTTTAGGAGAAAGGTGTGTGTTAACACTTGTGTGTGTCTCAGGTATGGGCACCCAATGGGGTGGGATGGGCTGCAGTCTGATGCAGCTGCCAGAGTTCAGGGAGTCCATCTTGCGTTCGGACATAGCATTGAAGGACACGGGGATGTGTGTGTCCAGTCTGCTCATGGAGGCAGATGAGAGCACCTTCGAGGACACGGTCCAAGCCTTCGTAGGCCTTGCCGCCATACAGGTACAGCAGAGCAGCCATCTTAACTAAGGTTGGGGGGGGCACTGAAACCAAAAAGCTATGGAAATAGGACTGTATTGTCTGTTATTTGCACAGACAAAAAGCACACAATGCCTCTGACATATCAAAGGCAATCATGAAGATGACCATTTAAGATGGTCCTGTGTGGCTGTTGGTAGAGCATGTGAGAAATGTATGCACGCATGACTGTAAGTCGCTTGGGATAAAAGCGTCTGCTGAAAGGCATATAATATTTATATTATTGTAGTATGCTCATAAAAGTAACCGCTGTCTGTCCCCCTCTCAGATCGCCCAGATTGACCTGCTTCAGAAGCTGGGTCTGCAGCCGGACGGCATTGTGGGCCACAGTGTGGGAGAGCTGGCCTGTGGCTACGCAGACGGATCCCTCAGTCACAGTGAGGCTATCCTGGCAGCCTACTGGAGAGGGAGGTCCATCAAGGAGGCTAACCTGCCCCCCGGGGGCATGGCTGCAGTCGGTAAGGACCAAAAAGAGAGGGTGTTTTGTTTTGAATTGCCAGATACCGGTACTCTACCCTGCACCTTAGACTGTTTCCCTATGTACATACAGCCATTGAACACTGGTTACTTTAATCACGTTTACGTTTCACCCACTTTATATGTATACACTGTATTCTAGTCATGGCTCAGCGTATATAACTTTTTGTATTTGTAACGGTTAATTTTTATTGCTAGGTATTACTGCACTGTTGGAGCACCTGAGAACATCTGTGCATCCACCAATAAACTTTGATTTGGGTTCATTTGTGCTTCTCTCTCTCTCTCTCTCCCCACCCTCCTCTCTCTCTCCCCACCCTCCTCTCACTCTCTCACTCACTCACTCACTCAGGGCTGACATGGGCAGAGTGTAAGGCTCAGTGTCCCCAGGGTGTGGTTCCAGCCTGTCACAATGCTGAAGACACCGTCACCATCTCTGGCCCTGCGGTAACACATTTTGGTTCAAATCCTTGCATCTATCAATAGCTTAATGCGCTATTTTTAAACACCCTTTTTTTAATACTATACTATTGAGACCAATTCTGTCTGTAAGCTACAATTTGTCCTGTAAAAGCCTGAAACTGACACGGTGTACTTCTGTATGCAGGAGGCAGTGAGTAAGTTTGTATCAGAGCTGAAGGAGAGTGGTGTGTTTGCCAAGGAGGTTCGTAGTGCTGGTGTAGCCTTCCATTCTTACTACATGGCCTCCATCGCTCCCGCCCTGCTGGCTGCTCTCAAGAGGGTAAGACGACGTTTGACTGTGTGGCTCAGTCCAAAACCTAACACCTTTTTAAAAAAAACTTTTCAATTCAGGGAGGGAATTGAAACTAAATGCATGGATTGAAAAAACAGACTGCTTTCCACCTGCCTGGGAATAGAATTTCAAGTCATCTGCCAAATATACTGAATCCCCATCTCCACTCTCTTTGTAGGTGATCAAGGAGCCTAAGCAGAGGTCTGCCAGGTGGATCAGTACATCTATCCCCCAGAAGGACTGGGACAGCCCGCTGGCTCTGTACTCCTCAGCAGATTACCATTGTAATAACCTGGTCAGCCCTGTCCTCTTCCAGGAGGGCCTGAGCCTGGTGCCTGATAACGCTGTGGTTGTGGAGATAGCACCACATGCACTGCTGCAGGTTAGTATACACAGAATGTAGAAACACACACAAACATAGGATGGCCTGATAAGACTGTGGGGTTCAAGACCGCACCACACACTCTGCTCACACAGGCTATAGAATTGTTTTTACCTTTATTTAACTAGGCAAGTCGGTTAAGAACAAATTATTATTTAAGAGACCGCTGCGCCACTCGGGAGCCCCAAGAAACACACACACACCAACCTCTGACAAAAATGCAGCATACTTATCATTACTGTGTGAAACCTTGCGCTGTCTCCCCCTGCAGGCGATCCTGAAGCGCAGCCTGAAGCCCACGTGTTCCATCCTGCCCCTGATGAGGAGAGGCCATGCCAACAACCTGGAGTTCTTCCTCTCTCACATTGGCAAGGTCTACATGAACGGGTCAGTACCTGCTGCTGACACGCCACGCCTCTGATGTCATCATTATGCAACTGATTCTATTCTCAACCTACTGTAGCTTAAACACAGCTTTAACTGGTGTTGTGCATATTATTTTCCCAATACTGCAAGATGGCCTTCACACCTTACTTTACCATTATTTTATTCTTATAAACTCTGTTAGCCCCTAGTACAAACTAAAACATGCATGTCAATACCAAGCATCTCTCCTATGTGTCCAGGATCAACGTGGACAGTAAGCAGCTGTACCCATGTGTGGAGTACCCGGTGCCCGCGGGCACCCCTCTGATCTCCCCCCTGGTGCAGTGGGACCACACCCAGACCTGGGACGTCCCCAAGGCTGAGGACTTCCCTGCTGGTTCTGGAGGGTCCACCTCAGCTACCATCTATAACATTGGTGAGAGACATGCAGTACCAGTCAAAAGTTTGGACACACCTACTCATTCAAGGGTTTTTCTTTATTTTAAATATTTTCTACACTGTAGAATAATAGTGAAGACATCAAAACTATGAAATAACGCATATGGAATCATGTAGTAACCAAAAAAGTGTTAAACAAATCAAAATATATTTTATATTTGAGGTTCTTCAATGTAGCCACACTTTGCCTTGGTGACAGCTTTGCACACCGATACAGTATAGACACAGAATACACAGACAATAACATAGTTGATCTCCTCTCCCCGCAGACATGAACCCAGAGTCTCCAGACTACTATATGATTGGCCACTGCATCGACGGGCGTGTCCTGTACCCAGCGACGGGTTATCTGGTACTGGCCTGGAGAACCCTGATGAGGAGCCTTGGCGTTGTCATGGAA
The DNA here is from genome assembly GCF_057628025.1 of Oncorhynchus mykiss. Lineage (NCBI taxonomy): Eukaryota > Metazoa > Chordata > Actinopteri > Salmoniformes > Salmonidae > Oncorhynchus > Oncorhynchus mykiss. The sequence continues at coordinate 8,268,655 of NC_143041.1, forward strand.
ACCACCCCTGTCACCTTCGAGGACGTCACCATCCACAGGGCCACCATCTTACCCAAGACCGGTGAGGGAGGGACGGACGGTGAAGGGAGGGGAAGAGTTTGATCATTGGTTGTCTGTCGCATCAAGGGTGTCTATTTGGGTTGTCAATCTTTTACTGTGGTTCATTTATGACCTTTCTTCAATGTGCTTTGTCTCGCTCCCTTTTCTCTCTTACTCCTTCCCCTCTTCTCGCTGTCAGGTTCAGTCCAGTTGGAGGTGCGTCTCATGCCCGCCACCAGTCGTTTTGAGGTCTCCGAGAATGGCAACCTGGCTGTCAGTGGTACGCATACTTTATACTCTCCTATAAGCATCCAAGATAAATGTTTGATATGTAAAAGATGGCTTCTATGTGCTCTGTTACATGGTAATAGCTAGTGTATATAGACTCATTCAATCTGTTACATATTATAAACTGGGTGGTTAGAGCCCTGAATGCTGATTGGCTGACAGCCGGGGTATATCAGACTGTACCATGGGTATGATTTTTTTTTTTTTTTTTTACTGCTCTAATAACTTTGGTAACCAGTTTTTATAATAGCAATAAGGCACCTCGGGAGTCTGGTATATTGGCAATATGCCACAAACCCCTGAGGTGCCTTATTGCTTAAATAGCAACTAGTGTATACAACCATTCAAGGTTTATGACATAGTAATAGAGAGTATAAACTCTACATGCTTTCTCCTTGGTCCTCCTCAGTCAGTCACCTATCCCATACTTCTCTCTGTCTGTGTAGGCAAGGTGAGCATTTTGGAGGACGCTGCTCTGGACGCATTCCACTCTGAGATTGGTAAGCCTGTCACCGGGGACGATGGTGACCCCAAACTGCGCCTGACAGCCCATGACATCTACAAGGAGCTCCGTCTCCGTGGTTATGACTACGGCAAGACTTTCCAGGGCATCCTGGAGTCCAACAATGCAGGTGTGTGTGAGGAAAAAGTTAAATCATTGTGAACCTCTTTATGAAATAGTTGCTTCCCAGTATTAAGTAGGATAAGGTGGCTAGTTGTAGATTGTACTATGTTATTGGTTGACTGGTTTCCCTCTGCTCTATCCTTGACTCTGGCTGTAGGTGACAGTGGGAAGCTGCAGTGGACCGGTAACTGGGTGACCTTCCTGGACACCATGCTGCAGATGATCGTGGTTGGCCTATCAGGACGCAGCCTTCGCCTGCCAACGCGGATCCGCTCTGTGTGTGTCGACCCCACCGTCCACCAGGAGAGGGTCACTGAATACGGAGAGGCTAAGAAAGGTATTGAAATAAAACATGTACACAGGCCCACCACAAACACACACTTGACTCACTTAAGGATGCCTAATGCATTTCGCTACACTCGCATTAACATCTGCTAACCATGTGTATGTGACAAATAAAATTTTATTTGATAAGGATGCCGTTTTATTTTTATACTGTTTTTCTATCTTCTCTCCATCACCTAGCCGTGGTCGTCCACGTCAACCGTTGCCTTGACAACATTGTTGCGGGCGGAGTGCAAATCTGTGGTCTCCACGCCACGGTGGCACCGCGTCGCCAACAGCAACAGAGCCCGCCCACCCTGGAGGAGTTTTTGTTTGTGCCCTACCTAGAGACAGAATGCCTGTCAGCCAATGAGAAGTTGGGAAACCAGCTCAAGAACTGCAAAGGTTAGAGTTCATGTTTGTTGGCTACCTTTATCATCCAAACAGTGGGAAGTCATTTTGCTTTCAGATTCAATGTTTAAAATCACAGTTAACATTTTTTAATAATAGGTAGCAATCTATTTGTATTCTCTCTTTCTACAACGCATACACAAAAAAAAGGAATGACTGTCCTTACATCGTGAGACTATGTAAACAGAGAAATTGCAAATCTGATGTCAAAGAAGGCAGATATTACTTGACATTTTGTTAGTCTAAAAAGGCCATAGTACTAAATTGATTACCCTCTGTCTGACCCTTGGTTCATGCATCTCTCCAGGTCTGATCCACAAGCTGCAGAAGAAGCTGGCTCCTCAGGGCGTTAAGCTCTCCATCCCTGGTCTAGGGGGGGTGTCTGGCCCTGCTGTCCCCAGCCCTGAGTCCGCTGAACCTGGCTTGCTGCGGCTGCTGTCCCTGCTTTGTGGTCTAGAGCTGAACGGTAACCTGCGGTCAGAGCTGGAGCAGACTGTTGAGAAGGAGAGGGGTTGTCTCCTCCAGGACCCCCTGCTACATGGTCTACTGGATGGCCCAGCCCTCAGACACTGTTTGGACACAGCCCTGGAGAACACTACCCCCGGGAAGATCAAAGTCCTGGAGGTGAGAACAAAGATGTGATACAGCAGAGGTCATGAGCTCTCGCTCTCACGCCCTCCTCTCTAACCCCTGCTCTGTCTCGCCCCACCTCAGGCCCTCTCCAACGACGGCCATCTCTTCTCCCGTGCCGTGCCCCTCCTTAACATCCAGCCCATGCTCCGCCTCGACTACGTCGCCACTGCTGCTACCCTCGACCTCCTGACCCCCCACCAGACCACCCTGGATGCCATGGGGGTCACCACAGCCCAGTGGGACCCCCAGCAGGGCCCTGTGCCCGGGGGTGCGGTCGGTGGGGCCGACCTGGTGGTGTGTAACCACGCCTGGGGTCCCCTGGGGGCCGGGGCTGAGGTGGTGGTGGGGAACCTGGCCTCGGGGGCCAAGGAGGGTGGCTTTGTGATGCTCCACACCCTGCTGAAGGGAGAGACGCTGGGGGAGATGGTGGCATTCCTCACCTCCAAAGACAGTCAGAACAACCAGCAGAGACTGCTCTCCCAGGTCAGTTACACTGCAGTAGAAAACTGATACCCAGATGAATCCTTAGCCCCCCAGCCTCCCTTCAGATATTAAAGCAGGGCCACACATTACACTATTAGCTTCAGTCAGTGTTTAGTGAGTGAGGATACATAACCTGGCCATACATATAGTCTCATTTGTGAAATTGTATTACCTATGATGTCTAATACTGTCATTGTTCTCTTCTCTAGACTGAGTGGGAGAAAGCCTTCTCTGATGCGTCTCTCAACTTGGTGGCTGTCAGGAAGTCATTTTATGGCTCTGCCTTATTCCTGTGTCGCCGTCGGTTACCCAGCAAACTGCCCATCTTCCTGCCTGTGGACAGCTTGGACTACCAGTGGGTGGAAACACTCAAGGTGAGGGAAATGTCTAATGTCTCTGTGTTAATAACTCCTTAATAAGTGCTTATAAGCCCTTACAGCTCTCTTTCCCCCCCCAGACAACGTTGGCTGAGCCCTCAGACTCTCCGGTCTGGCTGACTGCTACCCAGGGTCACTCTGGGGTGGTGGGCATGGTCAACTGTCTACGCCAGGAGCCCGGGGGCAGCCGCATACGGTGAGACTAAAGCCTGGTCTGAAAAAAAACCTTGGCTCTTCCCCTTGACACTTGATCTGAAAGGATTCGATTGGTATTGGCAGTTTTAAAAGCACAGATGTATATATTATAAAGGTAATCGCTCCATCTTTCTCTCGGGTAGGCTGTGAATCATACAGTGAGTCAGACTAATGCTGTACTTCTCTCTCCTCATCTCTATTCTCTCTCTCCAGATGTGCATTTGTATCCAATCTGTGTGAGTCTTCTGCGGTGCCCACCCTGCAGCCTGCCCATCATTCCATGCGGTCTGTGCTGGAGGGAGACCTGTGTATGAACGTGTTCAGGGATGGACACTGGGGAGTGTTCAGACACCAGCTCATCTCTCAGGGTACGACAACCACACCACCATCTCCCCTCTCTCTTGTTCTTGCTCTAGCAAGATCTCAAAAGTTACACCCAATGAGATATCTTGAGAGAACTTTCACACATTCAGTCATTGCATAGGAGCTTGATGATAAAATTGCAGTGAAAAGAAAGTGCTTCCCTGATGATAAACACTAAATTTTCAAGAATATGCTGATTTAAAACGTTCATCTTGGACAATAATGGATTCCAAATCTTCTGTTGATCATGCTGCAAAGCTTAATACCTCTTTCTCATTCTCTCCTCAGATCTGAGTGAGGAGTTGACAGAGCAGGCTTACGTTAACGTGTTGACCCGTGGTGACCTCTCCTCGCTGCGTTGGATCGCCTCGCCCCTCCGCCATTTTGTGGCGAGCAGCCCCCATGTGCAGCTGTGTCGCGTCTACTACAGCTCCCTCAACTTCAGAGACATCATGCTGGCCACCGGGAAACTGCCACCGGACGCCATCCCAGGTAAGGAACACACACACACACAGACATGTCCTCTAGGAAACTGCCTCTGAAGCTATACCAGTAATGAACACTCTGTATTTTACGCACACATCTGATTTCCCTCTGTAGGTGACCTGGCCCTACAGCAGTGCATGTTGGGTATGGAGTTTTCGGGTCGTGACCCCAGCGGTCGGCGTGTGATGGGGCTGCTGCCTGCTAAAGGCCTGGCCACCTGCGTTGACGCTGACACACGCTTCCTCTGGGACATCCCAGATGGCTGGTAAAACAATGCGCCTACCCCAAATCACACCCTATTCCCTACATTATGTAGTGCATTTGAGTAAAAGTGCTTGCCTACGATCAGTTTTGCCTTTCAAAATAATAATGAATAAAAGGGGGGAACTGATCCTAGATCAGCATTCCAATACTTTGTGAATACAGGCCCAGAGCCACAAACAACCTCGTAGGGAGACGCTGTTTTGGGATCTTGACTAACGGACTGAGGGGCGTACTACAAACCAGCATCAATGAGTTAGCCGGCTAACTTTTATAAACAACCAGAAATAACTATTAAAGCTAAACTTATTTATGTGTGTTTGGTTGTTGTCGATTAGACCATGCCCATTTCAAGTGTATACTTCGGAGAGAGAAAAAGTGAAGTTATTTCAGAATATTTCTGTAAATTAGATCCCGTTTTGTACTATTCCCCTTTTTGTTGACGTTTAGCTTTATGACTAAGTTATTGTTGTAAGTAACTTATGTTCTCGCTCTCTAGGACCCTGGAGCAGGCAGCGTCGGTGCCGGTGGTCTACGCCACAGCCTACTATTCCCTGGTGGTCCGAGGCAGGCTCCGCCCAGGGGAGAGTGTTCTCATCCACTCAGGGTCAGGGGGCGTCGGCCAGGCTGCCATCTCCATTGCACTCAGCCAGCGCTGTAGGGTCTTCACTACTGTTGGTGAGTACCAGAGACTTGTAGGTACACACACACACACACACACTCGGCCTGTTAATGTCAGAGTTGTCAGTGCATTTAGCCATAGATGTCTTTGTGTAATCTGTGTTTTGTGTTCTTTGTCTCAGGTTCAGCAGAAAAGCGTGCCTACCTACAGGAGCGTTTCCCCCAGCTCACCTCAGAGTCCTTTGCCAACTCTAGAGATGCCACCTTCGAACAGCACGTCCTGCTACACACACAGGGAAAAGGTCATACACACAGACACGCTTCAAACTTGCCTCACTCAAACACACGAAACATGCCAACTATACAACATGATACGCCACTCACTCACTCACATGTTCTTGTGTATCCTGTCTGTAGGAGTGGATATGGTGTTGAACTCCCTGGCTGAAGAGAAGCTGCAGGCCAGTCTTCGCTGTCTGGCTCGACACGGACGCTTCCTGGAGATCGGCAAATACGACCTGTCCAACAACTCCCCTCTGGGTCAGTACACCGCACTGCAACTGCTCTCCATGGCAGCCATTTTGTGTCTGATTCACTGTGCCACTGCAGCTGTTCTAATGTCTGACATGAGTCCCTGTTTCCCTCAGGTATGGCTCTCTTCCTGAAGAACGTGGCGTTCCATGGGATCCTATTGGACGCCCTGTTTGAGGAGGGGAACAGGGAGTGGGAGGAGGTGTCCCAGCTGCTGAAGGGGGGCATTGTGGGAGGTGTCGTCAAGCCACTGAGGACTACGGTGTTTGAAAGAGACCAGGTGGAGGAGGCCTTCAGATACATGGCCCAGGGAAAACACATCGGCAAAGTCCTGCTGCAGGTCACTTACTCAACAACTCCCCCTCTTCATTATTCATTCACACTTTCTTTTACTATCTCCTCAACTCTCTCTTTTAGACCGGTCCATTTATTATAACACTGTTATTACCACTTATTATACTCTTGATACATGACGGTTTATTACAATCCACTTGGTGTGTGTTGGGTCTGACGTGGTGGCAGATACCCTAGAGGTTAAGAGCGTTGGGCAAGTAACCGAAAGCTTGCTGGTTGAAAAATCCAGGCAAGGCACTTAACCTCTAATTGTCTGCTAAATTACTAAAATGTAAATGTGTGTCTCTAGGTGCGTTCAGAGGAGAAGGGTGGTGGTACTCAGGCGGTGGGCTCGCCCCTCTCCCTCCCCGCCATCTGCCGTACCTTCTGCCCTGCTTCCCACTCTTACATCATCACCGGGGGACTGGGCGGCTTCGGCTTGGAGCTCGCTCATTGGCTGACGGAGCGAGGTGCCCGCAAACTGGTGCTCACCTCCAGATCGGGCATCCGCAACGGTAAGAGATAAGAACTCAGAACTTTGACTTGTACTTGCACATTTTTACATGTGCTGTATTGTAGCACACCAGCAAAGCCATTGTGGTGTTACATTAGCTGCACACTTGTTGTTTGTGATAGTCCAGTCACTTTTAATGTCGGTTCACGTTGCTAGGTTACCAGGCGAAGCGCGTGCGTGAGTGGCAGGGGATGGGTGTGCAGGTGCTGGTATCCACCAGTGATGTCAGCACCCTGGAGGGGGCGGAGCGACTCATCAACGAGGCCTGCAGGCTGGGGCCTGTGGGAGGAGTCTTCCACCTCGCCATGGTAACGCACCTCCCCCCCCCCCCCCCCCCACCTGTACACTGTTGCTTTTTGTTTTCACCTGTCCCTCTCTCAACTCCCATACCTCTCTCTCACCTACCTATCTCACTCACCCGCTCGCTCACCTACCTACCTCTCTTTCTCACCTTCCTACCTCTCTCTCACCTGTGCCTCCCTCCTCTCTCTCGCTCTCTCACCTGTCTTTTTCTCCTGTCTTTGTGTACCAGGTGTTGAAGGATGGCATGTTGGAGAATCTGACTCCTCAGCTGTTCCTGGATGTCAACAAACCCAAATACAACGGAACCCTCCACCTGGACAGGTAAGACGATACACACATGCATAGCAGTTAGCTTAGAGATCACTCCCCCTGGTGCTTCTGTACTTCTGCTGAGATTTACCAGTCTTTCCATTATAAGGATCTGTCAATATCCAATGTTTTGGAGGAACAGAAAATCCAAAAGCAGTCAAAGGTAATCGAAGGCTTTCCCTCCTCTCTCCCTCTTTCTCAGGGTGACCAGAAAGCTGTGTCCAGACCTCAGCTACTTTGTAGCCTTCTCCTCTGTGAGCTGCGGCCGCGGCAACGCCGGCCAGAGTAACTACGGTTACGCCAATTCTGCCATGGAGCGTGTGTGCGAGCAGCGACGCCACGACGGCCTGCCCGGATTGGCCGTCCAGTGGGGCGCCATCGGCGACGTGGGCGTTGTCCTGGAGACCATGGGCGGCAACGACGTGGTGGTGGGCGGGACTCTCCCGCAGCGCATCACTTCCTGTCTGGAGGTGCTGGACCGCTTCCTGTGCGAGCGGCGTCCGGTGATGTCGAGCTTCGTGCTGGCAGAGAGGAGCGTGGTGAAGAGCGAAGGAACAGGACAGAGAGACCTGGTGGAGGCTGTCGCTCATATACTGGGTAGATCCCTCATCACCCATACACCTCCATACAACTAACCCTATAACAAACTAGAAAGCAGGATCAAGGAGTACGCCAGCTAACCTCGATGAGCTTAAAATGAGCATGATCTAATTGACTGAACAACAAAAACACATTTGTATGTCAGTTTAGCTTTCTTGATGAACCAGAAAATAAGTAGTTTTTTTTCTGCTTGGTTATCCAAGGTAGCTGGCTAACTCATAGATCCTGCTTGGTAGTATATCCCCCTAGTGGAGGCTGTGGCTCACATACTGGATAGGACTAGAGGAAGAGATGTCACTCATCACCTGTACACCTCCACCACCATGTAACCAGCTCTAGATTCTTCCTGAAGTTGCCCCATCACAGCTGATGGGTGGGCTGCTGTTGTGTTTATATCAATAGATTTGAAGCTGGTTTGGGTGTTTTCATTCCATGTGTAACTCCCTGGTTATTTCTCCCTCTCCCCTGTCCCCTCTAACCTTTTCAGGTGTGCGTGATGTCAGCAGCCTAAATGCTGACGCCTCATTGGCTGATCTGGGTCTGGACTCTCTGATGGGCGTGGAGGTGCGTCAGACACTGGAGCGCGATTATGACATCGTCATGGCAATGAGGGAGATCCGACAGCTCACCATCAACAAGCTCCGAGAGCTGTCCAGCCAACCGGCGGGAACAGCAGGTGTGTGTACACAAACACTGTAAGCAATAATGATTCTGTATAGTTAGGAAGCATATGTGTGTCATGGACTTACGTGTACTTTTTCTCTCTCTTTCCCTCTCTCTCTCTCCCTCCCGTCTCTCCAGAGTCCTGTCAGTCTCCAGTGAAGAAGGGAGGTGTGCGTTCTCTGTTGGAGTCGGACCTCAGTTTGATGCTGGTCAACCCAGACGGTCCCACTGTCTCACGTCTCAACGAGGTGCAGAGTGCTGAGCGCCCGCTGTTCCTGGTCCACCCTATAGAGGGCTCCATCGCTGCCTTCCACACACTCACCGCCAAGCTCAGTGTGCCCTGCTACGGCCTGCAGTGCACTAAAGGTACACACACAGGAACAAACTCCCTCCTCTCTCTCTCTCAATCATACTGATACAGTCTCTCTCTCTCTCTCTCTCTCGTGCAATCACACTGATTCTCTCGCAATCACACTGATTCTCTCTCTCTAAAGTTGTAAACTTGATCTTAATGACAAACTATCGCCCCCCTCTCTCTAGCTGCTCCTTTGGACAGTATACAGTCTCTGGCTACATACTATGTGGAGTGTATACGTCAGGTAAAAAAGATACTAACAACTTAATTAGTATTTATATATTTACACACATGATAGATAATTACAGTGATTTTATAAATAACGGTCTGTGCTTATGTTTTATTTGTGTAGGTGCAATCGGAGGGTCCGTACCGGATTGCCGGCTACTCCTTTGGGGCCTGCGTGGCGTTTGAGATGTGTTCTCAGTTACAGGCCCAGGGTAGAACCGTAGACTACCTCTTCCTCTTCGACGGATCACACTCCTACGTCGCCGCTTACACACAGGTGAGACCTTATGCAAGCGTATTGATACTCACACACACACACACACCGGTGATACGCGTGTGTCTGTACATACTGACACACACACAGATGAGAAATCAGACAGGCCAAGGCAAACTTTTTTATTAACATAATTGGTGAAGCAAAGGGAAATTCTAAATTGATATGGGAGAATCTAAAAAAGTTAACAGGGAAAGACCATAGTAACACTGCAAAAAGACTAGAAATCATGGTGAATAACAATCTAACACAGGATGCAGTCGAAATAGCAATAGCCTTCAATTCCTACTTTATTGACTCTGTCAGGGTACTGACACAGAACCCCTCCACTTGTTTCTTGGGCTCAGTGCTAGTGAATGACACTCAACCTGTCTTCATCATAAGGGAGGTTTCTGAGTCAAAGGTGAACAAGGTGATTAGCTCACTAAAGAACTCTAAAGCCAAAGATGTGTTTGGGATGGACTCTACCTTTCTTAAAAACTACAAAGAGTCACTCATTGGCCCCATTACTAAGGTCACCAACACATCTATTGGTCTAGGTGTGTTTCCAAGGGTATGGAAGTCGGCCATAATAACGGCCATCTTTAAATCAGGTGACCCTGCTGACGTGAGTAACTACAGGCCCATTAGTATACTACCTGTGGTGTCAAAGGTTGTTGAAAAGTGTGTAGCAGAACAACTGATTGCCCACCTCAACAACAGCCCCTTCACATTACACTCCATGCAGTTTGGCTTCAGAGCGAAACACTCCACAGAAACGGCCAACTGCTTTCTTCTGGAAAATGTGAAGTCCAAGATGGACAGAGGGGGTGCTGTTGGGGCTGTGTTTCTGGACCTAAGGAAGGCTTTTGATACTGTTAACCATGAGATTCTCATCACAAAATTGTCCAAGTTCAACTTTTCCCCTGATGCCTTGAGATGGATGAAATCATACCTTGAAGGCAGAACCCTGTGTGTCAGAGTGAGCAATGAGCTGTCGCCCACTCGTAGCTATGATGTGGGCGTGCCCCAAGGGTCAATACTGGGGCCCCTCCTGTTCAGCCTGTACATTAATGATCTGCCTTCTGTCTGTACTGGGTCTGAAGTTCAAATGTATGCAGATGATACAGTGATATATGTGCATGCAAAGAGCAAACAACAAGCTGCACAAGAACTCACTACTGTAATGGTCCAGGTTACAAAGTGGCTCAGTGACTCGTGTTTGCATCTCAATGTAAAAAAAACTGTTTGCATGTTCTTCACAAAGAGGGCAACAGATGCTACTGAGCCAGATGTCTATGTGTCAGGGGAGAAGCTCCAGGTGGTATCCGATTTTAAGTACCTTGGCATCATACTTGATTCCAACCTCTCTTTTAAAAAGCATGTGAAAAAGGTCATTCAAATAACCAAATTCAACCTAGCTAATTTCCGATTTATACGAAATTTTTGACTACAGAGGTAGCAAAACTGTACTTCAAATCTATGATACTCCCCCACTTAACATACTGCTTGACTAGTTGGGCCCAAGCTTGCTGTACAACATTAAAACCTATTCAGTCTGTCTACAAACAGGCTCTCAAAGTGCTTGATAGGAAGCCCAATAGCCATCATCATTGTCACATTCTTAGAAAGCATGAGCTCTTGAGTTGGGAAAATCTTGTGCAATACACCGACGCATGTCTTGTATTCAAGATCCTTAATGGCCTGGCTCCCCCTCCACTCAATATTTTTGTTAAACAGAAAACCCAGACATATGGCAGCAGATCCACAAGGTCTGCCATGAGAGGTGACTGTATAGTTCCCCTAAGGAAAAGCACCTTTAGTAAATCTGCATTCTCTGTGAGAGCTTCCCATGTCTGGAATACACTGCCATCAGACACACACAACTGCACCACATATCACACTTTCACAAAATGCTTGAAGACATGGCTAAAGGTCAATCAGATTTGTGAACATGGTCCCTAGCTGTGTGTTGCCGCTTTCCATGTTGTCTGTTGTCTGTAGCTTGTGAGGTGTGGAAACACTTTGTTGCTTTTATTAATTTTGTCTTGCTGCTTTTTGTTTTATGTTGCTCTGTCTGTATGCTATGTCTTGCTTGTCCTATGTTGCTATGTCTTGCTTGTTCTATGCTGCTATTGTCTATATTGTAATTGTTTTTAATAACCTGCCCAGGGACTGCGGTTGAAAATTAGCCGGCTGGCTAAAACCGGCACTTTTACTGAAACGTTGATTAATGTGCACTGTCCCTGTAAAAATAAAAAATAAACTCAAACTCAGAGGTTACGCTGGGTACTCTGACACATACACACATCCTCGTACTCAGTTCCTTCACAGTGAACTCTACTTGAAAAGAGTCCGTCAATTTATAAACTCAGAACTAACCATAGGGTCATGTGTAGCGTTTAACCTGATGTTTGTATTCTATTTGCTTTTCAGAGCTACAAATCCAAGCTGACCCCTGGTAAAGAGTCTGAGGCAGAGACCGAAGCGCTGTGTGCTTTCATCCAGCAGTTCACTGGCATCGAGTACAACAAGGTACAACACTTTACAACCACAGATAATGGCCTCTACTCATACTGTACTCACTGGCTATGGCATAATATTAAACTAACATTATACTTGAGTCTGGTTCAATGTATAATTCTCACATGTCTTGTTCTGCCTCTTTTTTTACCTCTCCTCGCTCTCTCTGTCTAGTTGTTGGAGACCCTCCTCCCTCTGTCTGATCTGAAGGCCCGTGTCAACATGGCGGTGGACCTCATCACCTCCAGCCATAAGAACGTCAGTAAAGAGTCCCTGCGATTCGCTGCCGCCACCTTCTACTACAAACTCAAGGCTGCCGACGGTTACGTCCCGGCAACCAAATACCACGGCAACGTCACCCTGCTCCGCGCCAAGGCCAGCAGCGACTACGGAGACAACCTGGGGGCTGACTACAAACTGAGCGAGGTGGGTATACACTAACACGCATGAACAGGCACACGCACACACTGCTATAATAACAGGCTTTGTTCCTCTTCAGGTGTGTGATGGTAAGGTGTCGGTCCACGTCATCGAGGGAGACCACCGCAGCTTCCTAGAAGGCGAGGGGGTGGAGTCAATTAGTAGCATCATCCATAGCTCATTGGCCGAGCCACGCGTCACTGCCCGGGAGGGTTAGACCAGTCCCGCCCCTCCCAGCCCTCTCCCCCAATAGCACCAAGTTCTCCTATCCCCAAACCTAAACCCCATTGGGCAATACATATAATGGACGCAACCCCCAACCTATCAAAGCTTTTAGCTCGCTGCCACAGGGTATGTTCCCATGGGAACAAACAACGTGCTGTATGTTTGTGCTCTACCAATAAGGTCCTCGCTCTCTTTTATTTGTAATTTTTAAAAATCTTGTCTCTTTATCATGTTTGGAATGTTAGAATAAAGTTAGATGCTCAACTCTGTACTGGTAATCAATCCTGCTACAACTGGAGATGTTGCTGGCTCAACCCTATAGCTAGCCTAGCATGTGAGCCTGGCTGTGTTGCCAACTGATTGTAGCCTAGCCCTAGATAACCTACCTAGCTGTTGTGTTATGATACTGCTCAACCCACCAGTCTGCTAAAGGGTGTTTCGTGAACTTGGTAATGAAGGTGTGTTGTGTGGACTCGGACCCTCTACCTATGCACATGCGTGCATGTTTTATCTCATGCCAAACCCTAGCAGTGCCCTAATGATGCAGACTATTCCACGTGTACATAGCCTCCTGTCTCACCTGTCTAACACCTGTTCAAGCTCTGTACCTGTTACCAAGTGACATTGGCTTAGGAGGAAACCATTGTTACATGGTTGTCTTTGTTTGGGGTTGTATTGTATAAAGGGTTTGTTTACCAGCATTGGTCATAAGTTATGATCCCTATTTTTGTTGATTTCAAAGTTGTTTGCAGTGACTTGTAGTGTTACACTGATCCTAAGGTAGTTTCACAAAGAGAAATGTATTAACTTCCCAACGCAGGAAAATGGCTAAAAGTATCTGACTGACACCATATTTGATCAAGTTAACTTTTTAACTATTCAGCTGTTTACTGGAAATAAGACTCCCTGTATCTGTCTTTCCATTTAAGAACTGAAATACTTTTTGAAAACAACAGTATTCTTCTGGGTTTAGATCTGGGTGTGTTGCCTTTCCTGTGTGAGTACACCTTTTTTAAGAGGACTGATTGGATATCTACAGGTCACATTTCTATGATCTTGGCTTCTTTGACAAAGTAATTTAAATGGTTGCTGTTTTAAAAAATGTATGCTGTTCTATGTAACTGGCTACAATGGATTGCTAATCATACAACTAACCTTGTTTTTCATTTCTTTCAATGTTCCTTCAAAATGTTCTAATGTTCCTGAAATATTGTTACGTAAGACGGTTTTAAATATTCTGAATATTACTGCTGTCCACATGCAATGCTTCAAAACGCTTTGGCTTTGAAAGGAAATAGAGCAATGAAACATCACTTGTATGGCACTACCCAAATACTGTTATGTGAAATCTATGGTGTTCAGGAGGGCACAATGGAGTAAAAGGCTTTGCAAACTAAAATGGGGGTTCTTTATTGGATAATTTCAGCTCGTACCTTCCTGTTCCGAAACATTTTTTCCCATTTTGTGCCCACTGAATACGATCCGATTCACTGTCTCGCTGAAAAAGTAGTAGTTTGTCCAAGCTTCCATTTTGTTTGTGATGTCATGTCAGAATGCAAGTGCCGTTGGGTGTGGAATCATTGACCTGAAGAACGGCCTTGTTGTTGAGGAGTAGGTAGAATTTACCTCGAACCACTGGTCCAGGAACATATATTTTACTGTCTGCCTAATGGTTCATGTTTGGACTGTAGGCAGGATAATCTGATCCTAGATCTGTGGTTACAAGGCAACTTTCTACCTTCAGCTGTTTTTGACTCCCATGACCTTTGCTGACCCCTGAAGGTCCTTCAAGATCAGGGGTCCAATCGCAGAATGCAACAGACTGACCTCTGAGACTACTAATGAGGTCTATGAAGAGTCGGGTGGCTTTAATTTGAGCATGGTGATTGGCTGCAGTAAAAAGGAGGGAATTGACAGTGCTCCTTTTTTAGTTTGTTTTTCCCAGTATTTATTGTATTAGTCCAAATAAAGAGCGATCACTAACATCCTGCCTCAGTGTCTGCCTGGTTTCTATGTAAACTTATTGAGGCAACTACAACAGGTCCTGATAGTTCTCTGCAAGTGGTCTCCTTAGCTTATTCAACTCACCATAATCTTCAGGCAATCATAAAATACTCCTGGCCTTTCACACCTTAATGTTAATCCCTGTGTTTAACTGACCATACATTCCTTGTTATTATTCTTTATTTAACCAGGTAGGCTAGTTGAGAACAAGTTCTCATTTACAACTGTGACCTGGCCAAGATAAAGCACAGCAGTTTGACACATACAGAGTTACACATGGAATAAACAAATACAGTAAACATACAGTGGAAAAAAGAAATATATGTACAGTGATAAAGGCAATAAATAGGCCACGGTGGCGAAGTAATTACAATATACCAATTAAACACTGGAATGGTAGATGTGCAGAAGATGGATGTGCAAGTGGAGATACTGGGGTGCAAAGGAGCAAGATAAATAAATACTGTATGGGTATGAGGTAGTTGGATGGGCTGTTTACAGATGGGCTATGTACAGGTGCAGTGATCTGTGAGCTGCTCTTACAGCTGGTGCTTAAAGCTAGTGAGGGAGATATGGGTCTCCAGCTTCAGTGATTTTTGCAGTTTGTTCCAGTCATTGGCAGTAGAGAACTGGAAGGAAAGGCAGCCAAAGGAGGAATTGGCTTTGGGGGTGACCAGTGAGCTATACCTGCTGGAGCGGGTGCTACAGGTGGGTGCTGCTATGGTGACCAGTGAGCTGAGATGAGGCGGGGCTTTACCTAGCAGAGACTTGTAGATGGCCTGGAGCCAGTGGGTTTGGCGATGGCCAGCCAATGAGAGCGTACAGGTCGCAGTGGTGGGTGGTCTTTGGGGCTGTTGGAGGCTATTTTATAGATGATAGTGCCGAAGTCGAGGATCGGTAGGATGGTCAGTTTTACAAGGGTATGTTTGGCAGCATGAGTGAAGGATGCTTTGTTGTGAAATAGGAAGCCAATTTTAGATTTATTGTGGATTGGAGATGCTTAATGTGAGTCTGGAAGGAGAGTTTACAGTCTAGCCAGACACCTAGATATTTGTAGTTGTCCACATATTCTAAGTCAGAACCGTTCAGAGTAGTGATGCTGGACGGGCGGGCAGGTGCGGGCAGTGATCGGTTGAAGAGCATGCATTTCATTTGACTTGAATTTTAGAGCAGTTGGAGGCCACGGAAGGAGTGTTGTATGGCATTGAAGCTCATCTGGAGGTTAGTTAACAGTGTCCAAAGAAGGGCCAGATGTATACAGAATGGTGTCGTCTGCATAGAGGTGGATCAGAGAATCACCAGCAGCGAGAGCGACGTCAGTGATGTATACAGAGAAGAGAGTCGGCCCGAGAATTGAACCCTGTGGCACCCCCATAGAGACTGCCAGAGGTCCGGACAACAGGCCCTCCGATTTGACACACTGAACTCTATCAGAGAAGTAGTTGGTGGACCAGGATAGGCAATCATTTGAGAAACCAAGGCTGTTGAGTCTGCCAATAAGAATGTGGTGATTGACAGAGTCGAAAGCCTTGGCCAGGTCGATGAATACGGCTGCACAGTAATGTCTCCTATTGATGGCGGTTATGATATCGTTTAGGACCTTGAGCGTGTCTGAGGTGCACCCATAACTCTGAAAGCTCTGAAACCAGATTGCATAGCGGAGACGGTACGGTGGGATTCGAAATGGTTGGTAATCTGTTTGTTGACTTGCCTTTCGAAGACCTTAGAAAGGCAGGGTAGGATAGATATAGGTCTGTAGCAATTTGGGTCTATTGTGTCTCCCCCTTTGAAGAGGCTGATGACCGTGGCAGCTTTCCAATCTGTGGGAATCTGTTGCTGTGGGGAGTGCAGTGCTGTTGACCGGGGTAGGGGTAGCCAGGTGGAAAGCATGGCCAGCCGTAGAAAAATGCTTATTGAAATTCTCAATTATAGTGGATTTATCGGTGGTGACAGTGTTTCCTAGCCTCAGTGGACAGCTGGAAGGTGCTGCTCTTATTCTCCATGGACTTTACAGCGTCCCACAACTTTTTGGAGTTCGTGCTACAGGATGCAAATTTCTGCTTGAAAAAATAGCCTTAGCTTTCCTAACTGCTTGTGTATATTTGTTCCTAACTTCCCTGGAAAGTTGCATATCACGGGGGCTATTCGACGCTAATGCAGAACGCCACAGGATTATGCAATCAGACATACTGTACCTCTAAATGGTCATGTGTTTTGTGTCAGATACAGTGCCTTGCGAAAGTATTCGGCCCCCTTGAACTTTGCGACCTTTTGCCACATTTCAGGCTTCAAACATAAAGATATAAAACTGTATTTTTTTGTGAAGAATCAACAACAAGTGGGACACAATCATGAAGTGGAACGACATTTATTGGATATTTCAAACTTTTTTAACAAATCAAAAACTGAAAGATTTGGCGTGCAAAATTATTCAGCCCCCTTAAGTTAATACTTTGTAGCGCCACCTTTTGCTGGGATTACAGCTGTAAGTCGCTTGGGGTATGTCTCTATCAGTTTTGCACATCGAGAGACTGACATTTTTTCCCATTCCTCCTTGCAAAACAGCTCGAGCTCAGTGAGGTTGGATGGAGAGCATTTGTGAACAGCAGTTTTCAGTTCTTTCCACGAATTCTCGATTGGATTCAGGTCTGGACTTTGACTTGGCCATTCTAACACCTGGATATGTTTATTTTTGAACCATTCCATTGTAGATTTTGCTTTATGTTTTGGATCATTGTCTTGTTGGAAGACAAATCTCCGTCCCAGTCTCAGGTCTTTTGCAGACTCCATCAGGTTTTCTTCCAGAATGGTCCTGTATTTGGCTCCATCCATTTTCCCATCAATTTTAACCATCTTCCCTGTCCCTGCTGAAGAAAAGCAGGCCCAAACCATGATGCTGCCACCACCATGTTTGACAGTGGGGATGGTGTGTTCAGCTGTGTTGCTTTTACGCCAAACATAACGTTTTGCATTGTTGCCAAAAAGTTCAATTTTGGTTTCATCTGACCAGAGCACCTTCTTCCACATGTTTGGTGTGTCTCCCAGGTGGCTTGTGGCAAACTTTAAACAACACTTTTTATGGATATCTTTAAGAAATGGCTTTCTTCTTGCCACTCTTCCATAAAGGCCAGATTTGTGCAATATACGACTGATTGTTGTCCTATGGACAGAGTCTCCCACCTCAGCTGTAGATCTCTGCAGTTCATCCAGAGTGATCATGGGCCTCTTGGCTGCATCTCTGATCAGTCTTCTCCTTGTATGAGCTGAAAGTTTAGAGGGACGGCCAGATCTTGGTAGATTTGCAGTGTCTGATACTCCTTCCATTTCAATATTATCGCTTGCACAGTGCTCCTTGGGATGTTTAAAGCTTGGGAAATCTTTTTGTATCTAAATCCGGCTTTAAACTTCTTCACAACAGTATCTCGGACCTGCCTGGTGTGTTCCTTGTTCTTCATGATGCTCTCTGCGCTTTTAACGGACCTCTGAGACTATCACAGTGCAGCTGCATTTATACGGAGACTTGATTACACACAGGTGGATTGTATTTATCATCATTAGTCATTTAGGTCAACATTGGATCATTCAGAGATCCTCACTGAACTTCTGTAGAGAGTTTGCTGCACTGAAAGTAAAGGGGCTGAATAATTTTGCACGCCCAATTTTTCAGTTTTTGATTTGTTAAAAAAGTTTGAAACATCCAATAAATGTCGTTCCACTTCATGATTGTGTCCCACTTGTTGTTGATTCTTCACAAAAAAATACAGTTTTAATCTTTATGTTTGAAGCCTGATATGTGGCAAAAGGTCGCAAAGTTCAAGGGGGCCGAATACTTTCGCAAGGCACTGTAGAAGGTACCAGTAGAAAGTCCCACAGCAGCCAGCTATAAGGACCATCTGTCACGCCAAATTCAGTAGGTCATAGGTCTTTCTCTGCTTCTGAAGTTAGTATGGACACTTCGGCAGAGGGTGTGTGTGTTCCTTTGAGGTTTAGTACGGGTGCTGTGAGTGAGAGTGATAAGATGTATGCACAAGACTGTTAGCTGCTTTGGATAAAAATGACATTTATTATTATTATTATTATACAGACATTAGGATCACCTTTCTAATAGTGAGTTGGATTCACCTGGTCAGTCCATGTCATGGGAAGAGTAGGTGTTTTCTACACTCATTGAATAATATAAGAACAAGACATTGACACTGGAGATGCATTGACCTTTCAGTCCACCGGGGGGCGATCTAGCGCTCAGACATACTGCACTACTTTTGACCAGGGCCTGGTCAAATGTAGTGCACTATGTAGGGAATATGGTGCAATTTGGGACGCAACCCTACGGCTGGGACACTCATAGTGGAGCAGCACGTTGTTCCTCAGATAATGACCACAGCCTTCGATGTTTAAAGACTGTTACGATGCAGAGTGAGTGAGAATTCTGCATATGCCCTCACTGGCCTCTGTTGGTGTTCATAATTTAAATAAAGTCAATGAACTGTCCTATCCTGTGACAGGTGGAATTTAACATGAAGCGTGTGCATTAATAATCCCTCATTTCAGTACCTGGTCTAGACATCCTCATAGGCGACAGAATAAGACAAAAATGTATAATTTATCAGCTTCAGAAGAAAAGTCTTGCAGAGGAGCACGGTAATTCTTCTATCCACGGCCACAGAGTTGAAGTAAGGACGAGTTTACAACAGACCTGCACATTAGGATTGGTCTTCCTCAACGATGATGAATGATATATATTGGTTTTATGATGCTATCTGTGTTGGGTGGATGCGTGGATGCGTGGTGGCCTAGGACAAGGTAATGATGTTATACTGAATGATTATGAGACGACCGCTTCAGAGCTCGTCTCACAGAGGATCAGTCACAGATCCATGTCTTTTTAGTCCCAATCTACTGTAACACACTATATATAGACTCCATCTCTCTCACTCTTTCTCTTTCACTCTTTCTCTCTCTGCCACTTTTGCTCTCTGCACCTCTCTCACTCTTGTATATCTAGTCTCTCTCTCTCACTTTTCCTCTTTCCCGGTCTTGCTTTCTCGATCTTCTTTCCTTCTCTCTGTCATTCTTTCTTCCTCTATTACTTCCTTCTCAGTCTCTCTTGCTTTCTCTCTCGCGTCAATTCCTCTCACTTATTCCATTAGAGATCTTCAGCACAGGTCAATGAGCTGATGTGTGTCTGGGGTGGGACCAGAGCAGGCTGTTGGATGGTAGACTTGCTCAATTCTCTCATGAACACCGCCCCTATACATCAACATTCCTTCGTTTTGAAAGTGCATAGATTGGTGTGATTCTCTGAATGGAGATGAATTACCAAAGGTGATCTTCAACTAAGACCCTGGCCTATCCCAGCGGGCAAAAGTGGTTGTGGTGATGAAGTTATTTCAACCTGCTTTAACCGGTAGCATCTGATTGCTTTTGGGCGTTCTATTGTTACTGGGGGTGGAAGCCTGGTTTCGGAGCTTGGGGGGGTGGGGGCTCGTTTTCAGTGGATGGAAACTGGTTTTCTGGGGGACTCTCTGAATTCCACCCCCATCTCTGTCCAAACAGAGCCACTCACCTCATGTACACTGTCAAATTGCAACCAACACCACACCCACACAAACAGGAAATGTTCCAACTTAAAGGCAAACCAAGTTTAAGAAACTATCTGATCTCTGATCGTCTGCTGCTCAAACTGGCATCAGCCAAGTCAGTTGGAGAAATAGTGTCAAGGAATGATGTCACCAGTCAGAAGACAAGGCCTGAACCCAAGACCAGAGAGGAGAATTTATTAATTGAATTCAACCTGTGAACTGAAAATTTAATTTGAATAGGACACACCCCATAGGAAACAGAATTTTAATTGAATTTAAATGACAGGAAGTAGAATTTAATTAAAAACCAATTCAAAGACATTCAAATGAAACATAAAACATGAACATTGCATTCTTTTAAAACATATTTTAACATAACCACCTGCCACTTATCACTGCAAACATGTAATGAGATGGTAAGTTGTTCCAAAGAATGTATAGTTTGTTTCCTTCCATTTTGAAATGCTTGATGTAATGCATTCTGGTCGAATCTATTTTTCTAATACTTAAAAGGGTAGCAGGGCTGCCAACTTTTGAAGAAAACTTGGTGTGAGATTTGCTATGTGATTTCATTACCTGCCGGGGAGTGTTACCACTAAAAAATGACACAAAATGCACATCACATTCATATTCTTATTATCTCATGTCGCTCTTGCTGCTAGTGATTCTCTGATCCACCTCTACGCAGACGATACCATTCTGTCTACATCTGGCCCTTCTTTGGACACTGTGTTAACAAACCTCCAAATGAGCTTCAATGCCATACAACACTCTTTCCGTGTCCCCCAACTGCTCTTAAATGCTAGTAAAACTAAATGCATGCTCTTCAACCGATCGCTGCCCGCACCTGCCCACCCGACTAGCATCACTACTCTGGACGGTTCTGACTTAGAATGCGAGGACAACTACAAATACCTAGATGTCTGATAAGACTGTAAACTCTCCTTCCAGACTCACATTAAGTAGCTCCAATCCTAAATTAAATCTAGAATCGGCATCCTATTTCGCAAATAAAGCCTCCTTCACTCATGCTGCCAAACATACCCTCGTAAAACTGACTATCCTACCGATCCTTGACTTCGGCGATGTCATTTACAAAAAAGTCTCTAACACTCTAGCAAATTGGATGTAGTCTATCACAGTGTCATCTGTTTTGTCACTAAAGCCCCATATTCTACCCACCACTGCGACCTGTATGCTCTCGTTGGCTGGCCCTCGCTACATATCCGTCGCCAAACCAACTGACACCAGGTCATCTATAAGTATTTTCTAGTTACAGCCCCGTCTCATCTCAGTTCACTGGTCACCATAACAGCACCCTCCCATAGCACGCGCTCCAGCAGGTATATTTCACTGGTCATCCCCAAAGCCAACATTTCCTTTGGCTGCCTTTCCTTCCAGTTCTCTGCTGCCAATGACTGGAACGAATTGCAAAAGTCACTGAAGCTGGAGACTTATATCTCCCTCACTAACTTTAAGCATCAGCTGTCAGAGCAGCTTACAGATCACTGCACCTGTACACAGCCCATCTGTAAATAGCCCACCCAACTACCTCATCCCCATATTGTTATTTTTTTGCTCTTTTGCACCCCAGTATCTCTCCTTGCACATCATCATCTGCACATCTATCACTCCAATGTTTATGCTACATTGTAATTATTTCGCCACTATGGACTATTTATTGCCTTACCTGCCTAATCTTCCTACATTTGCACACACTGTACATAGACTTTTCTATTGTGTTAATGACTGTACGTTTGTCTATCCCATGTGTAACTCTGTGTTGTTGCTTTTGTCGCACTGCTTTGCTTTATCTTGGCCAGGTCGGAGTTGTAAATGAGAACTTGTTCTCAACTGGCCTACCAGGTTAAATATAGGTGAAATAAATAAATAAATGTTGTATTCTATAACCATTTGAAGAGAAACAAGTTATTGTGTTTGTTAAGATATGATTCTCATTGAAATTTCAGGCCTGACTCTATGTTTGGGAACCACTGTAACCTCTCTCTCTGTTTGCTTCCTCTCTCTGTGTCTCCTTGTCACGTTCGTCGTACGAATGCGTGCTATGCGTAAATTCTAATTTATTAAAAGAATGAACACTGAACAAAACATGACGCTAATATGAATAGTACAGACAGGCAACTAAACATAGAACAAGAACCCACGAACACAAAAGGGAAAATGGCTACCTAAATATAATCCCCAATCAGACACAACGATAAGCAGCTGCCTCTGATTGGGAACCATATCAGGCCACCATAAACATACAAATACCTAGACCAACAAAACCCTAGACATACAAAAACCCTAGACAATACAAAACCCCTAGACAATACAAAAACTAGCATATCCACCCTAGTCACACCCTGATCTAACCAAAATATAAAGAAAACAGAGATATCTTAGTTCAGGGCATGGCACTCCTCTGCGTCTCCTCTGCATCTGCCTCAGTCTCACCACTGTCTGTCTCACTACTCTCTGTAAAGCAGTTTTAAAAATAGATGTTTATATACATGATAATAATATAAAATGTTCTTTATATATAAATGTCTTTATATTTCACTATATTAGGTCCCACAGGCTGTACATGAAAGTGCATTCTAACAGTGTAAAAGGCCCTTAGTTTACGCTAAAATGTTGTATTATATACCTTTTTGAAGGTAAACTAGTTATTCATTTGGATAAGATGAAATATTCTCTCAGGGGACCCTATATAAACGTTAGGGGACCCCACATGGGTCCCTAACCTCAAGTTTGGGAACCACTGTATTACTGACCTTTCTTTGCTTGCATCCTCTCTGGCTCCTTTGCCTCCTGCATTTCAGCCTGCATCACCACTCTCTGTCTCACTACTCCCTGTAAAGCAAAGTTATTTTGTTATGAGAACTTAAGTTACCTTTTGTTAAGATTATAGTTAGTCTAATTTCATTCAACTTCTCCTGCTAAGGTCACGCTCCTTGTAACGTTAGCTTTTAACTTCATCCTTCTAGCCAGCTAGTTATAGCTAGCTGGCTAACAGTAGCCAGAGCTCTTGAACTAACTAGCTAGCCATCTGACTGAAATATCATCGACTATTTACCAGATTTTATTTATTTTATTTATTAGGATCCCCATTAGCCGACGCCAACGGTGACAGCTAGTCTTACTGGGGTCCGACACATAACGAAAAATACATTACAGACAAAAGACTTTACAATTTACATACATTTAAAAACGTTAACATGGTGTGTGTCTCTTGTGCATCTATCAGTTACACATACATGTCAGTACATACACTCAACAAGTAGGTCACATGGGGGAGAGGCTTTGTGCGGTGAGGTGTTGCTTTGATTGTTTTATGAAACCAGGTTTACTGTTCACTTACGCAATATAAGATGGAAGGGAGTTCCATGCATTCATGGCTCTGTATAATACTGTACATTTCCTTGAATTTGTTCTGGACCTGGTGACTGTGAATGACCCCTGGTGGCATGTCTGGTGGGGTACGTGTGTGTGTAAGTTGACTATGCAAACAATTAGGAATTTCCAACACATTGTTTCTTATAAAAACAAGAAGTGACACAATCAGTCTTTCCTCAACTCTTAGCTAAGAGAGACTGGCATACATAGTATTAATATTAGCCCTCTGATTACAATGAAGAGCAAGATGTGCCGCTTGGTTTGGGGCCAGCTGCAGCTTAACTAGGTCTTTCTTTGCAGCACTTGACCATGTGACTGGACATTAATCAAGATAAGACAAAACTAGACCCTGCAGGACTTTCTTTGTGGAGTGTGGGGTCAAAAACAAGAGCATCTCTTTACTATGGACTGACCTCTCCCCATCTTTACAACCATTGAATCTGTTTTGACCATGACAATTTACAATCTCAGGCAAAAACAAGTAATTTAGTCTCCACAACTTGTTCAACAGCCACACCATTTCTTACCAGATTCAGCTGAGGTCTAGAACTCAGACAATGATTTGTTCTAAATACAATGCTCGTAGTTTCAGAGATGTTCAGGACCAATTTATTACTGGCCACCCATTACAAAACAGACTGAAAATCTTTGTTAAGAGTTTCAGTGACTTCATTAGCTGTGGTTGCTGATGCATATACAGTAATGTTGAATTATCAGCATACATGGACACATGCTTTGTTTCATGCCAGTGGCAGGTCATTGGTAAAAATCGAAAAGAGTAGAGGGCCTACAGAGCTGCCCTGCGGTACACCACACTTTACACACATATTTGACATTAGAGAAGCAGCTTCCATTAAAGAAAACCCTCTGAGTTATATTAGGTGGATAGCTCTGAATCCACAATATGACAGAGGTTGAAAAGCCATAAAACATACTGTATGTTTTCTCAACAACAGGTTATGGTCAATAATATCAAACGCTGTACTGAAATCTAACAGTACAACTCCCACAATCTTATTATTATCAATGTCTTTCAACCAATCATTAGTCATTTGTGTCAGTGTAGTACATGTTGAGTGCCCTTCTCTATAAGTATACTGAAAGTCCGTTGTTAATTTGTTTACAGAGAAATAAAATTGCATTTGGTCAAACACAATTTCTTCCAACAGTTTGCTAAAAACTGGCAGCAAGCTAATAGGTCTGCTGTTAGAACCAGTAAAGCCGCTTTACCACTCTTGGGTAGCGTAATGACTTTGGCTTCCCTCCAGGCCTGAGGACAAAGACTTTCCTCTGGGCTCTGTTTAACGATATGACAGATAGGAGTGGCTATAGACTCAGCTACCATCCTCAGTAGCTTTCCATCTAAGTTGTCAATGCCAGGAGGTTTTTCATTATTGATCAATTACAATCATTTTTCCACCTCTCCCACACTAATTTTACAAAATTCAAACTTACAATGAGTACGATGGCTCACTGTTCGTTGTTGACATTTCCTGCCAAAGTTTGCCCACTTTGCCAATGAAGTAATCATTAAATTAACTGGCAACATCAAATGTTTTTTGTGATGAATAAACCATCTCAAATCAATGAAAGATGGAGTTGAATTTGTCTTTCTGCCAATCATTTCATTTAAAGTACTCAAAGGTTTTTTCCATCATCCTTTCCGTCATTGATCTTGGCTTCATCATACAGTTTCTTATTATTTTTGTTGAGTTTAGTCACACAATTTATCAATTTGCAGTAAGTCAGCCAGTCAGATGTGAAGCCAGACTTATTAGCCACTCCTTTTCTCTTTCAACCATACAGTTTTTCAATTCTTCATCAATCCATGGAAACTTAACAGTTCTAACAGTCAGTTTCTTAATTAACAGATGCATGTTTATCAATAGTTGGAAGAAGCAATTTCATAAATTCATCAAGTGCAGGGTCTGGATGCTTCTTATTAATCACATCAGACCAACTAATATTTTTAACATCATCCACATAATAGTCACAGCAAAATCTTTTGTATGATCTCATACACTATTTTAGGGCCAGCTTTTGGAACTTTGGCTTTGCTGGATATAGCCACTATTGTGATCACTGCAGCCAATGGGTACAGATTTAGAACAAAGTTCTCAAGTATTAGTAAAATGTGATCAATACATGTGGATAATCGTGTCCCTGTAGTGTTTGTAAACACCCTGATAGGTTGGTTAATAACAAGATGACAGGCACTGGTTACAGCAAGAAGCTTCCTCTTGAGCGGACAGCTTGATGAAAACCAGTCAATATTCAGGGCCCCAAGAAAGTAGACCTCTCTGTTTACATCACATACACTATCAAGCATTTCACACATATTATTTAGATACTGACTGTTAGCACTTGGTGGCCTATAGCAACATCCCAAAAGAAAAGGCTTTAGATGTGCCAGGTGAACCTGCAACCACAACACTTCAATAACACTTGACATAAGATCTTTTCTAAGCATGACAGGGATATGGCTCTGAATATATAGAGAAACACCTCCCCCCCATAAGCATTTCTGTCTTTTCTATAGATGTTATATCCTTATATTGCTACTGCTGTATCATCAAATGAATTATCTAAGTGAGTCTCAGAAATACCTAATATATGAATGTTATCTAACATTAGCAAGTTGTTGATTTCATGAACCTTATTTCTAAAGCTACATATATTAATATGGGCTGTTTTCAGTCCTTTCCTGGGTAGCTTATCAGAAATAGACATAATATGGAAAAGAGCAAACAAAGCAAGAGAAAAAATATATATATTCAGCAGTCCATTAATCAATTGGTGTGTGTAATTGTGTGTGTGTGCTGCGGGGTTGAAGCTACGAACCCATAGGCTTGGCTCTCTCGTCCCTTCCAGGTTTTTGGGACGGAGGGTGGACAATGAGCCTGTCATAGCGGATATAAGTAATGTCCCCACTCTGGCAGCTTTCATGTCTGGGATAAGTTCTTTCCTATTCTGGCACACAGCTTCAGGATAGTCCTTGTTGAGGAAGATGTACATTTGTTCCTCTCAAGTTCTTGGTTCTTTCCAGAACAGCTACCTTATCCTTGAACCTTGACCACTATTGGCCTGGGCCTGTCACCTGGGCCTGTGGTGGGTTTTCCAGTCATGTGGGTGCCCTCCACCTCAATCTTCCTGTGGTTCATCTTCAGTTTCTCAAAGATTATTTCCCTCACTTTGTCCTAAGACTCTGTCCAGGTCTCATGTGGAGTTTCTGCAGTTCTGTCCACAACCATGTTGTTCTGCCTTGATTGTCCCTCGAAGATTATCAGATTTTTCTGTCATTATTATCATAGATCCACATACAGAACTGATGTCCTCTCTCAATGTCTTCTCTCAATGACTTACAGATTGCTGTTAACTTGCAGTTCTCCTGTTTAACTCATCGAGCTGACCCTGGAACTGCAAACTGTTCTTCATCTCCTGGACCTATCTAGTCAGGTCGTCAATTATTTTATTAGTTGACTCCACCAGTATTTGGACACAACACATGAAGCAATTTTCTTGTTGCTGTAACAACTGCTTTTAGAACTATTTTTGTTTGTTTAAAAGATCGTTCACCTATGATAGAGAGACACCAATGTCCTCAACGGTACTCCCGCCGGCTTTAGTCTTTGTCACGGTAGCAACGAACATTAGGTTACGCTGTTACTCCTCGCAGTTCCGGACATGGTAGGTCGCAGGGAAGATAGGAAACCACAAACAGCAGGGATATACACAGCCACAAGCCCGGGATAATCCGCAGTCCCAGCCACAATGGCTAACAGCTTCGGGGCTGCGTTCAAGCCCTCAAGAAAACTCTGCTAGCTTGATAGGCGACTAGCTAGCAGTTGGGCTAGCTGCTACGCCAAGCAGTTCCTCAGACACGGCCTTGGTCGGCAGGATCACTGGACAGATAGTAGTGGTCTCACCAACTGATGCCAACCGCGTTGTAGGATCCAAACTCAAAAGGTAGCCAGCTTGTAAACAAAACTTTTTCAAGACTTTGAAAACTTTTCAAAACAGCAAACTTTCCAAGACAACAAACCGAGCTTGACCTCATTTCGCATTCAACAGTGAATTGTTGTGTATATATGCTTGTACTCTCTGAGAGTCGTGGTTTTTCTGTTTGGGTGAGGTCTGTTGACAAGGCAGGGTTTGAGGGACGTTAAAATAATTGCCTTATGTCCGGCATCTTGCAAAGCCACTGTCAGCGGATTCCACTTGCCAGCGTTGGTCTGACCTGAGGTCGTTTGTTCAACATCTCGGCCTGTGCGGTGGGCGGTGTTTGCTGCTGGACACGTGGTGAATTAATACTCTGATAACAAGGCAAATGTGGGAGGAACAGGTGAACATAAAGAGTATACCTGAGTCGTGATTGCACTCGTTAGCAGAGGCAGATTAGAACTCAGATCAAGAATATTAGAGTTCTGAACGTTGATCAATATGAGGCGTTCAACGCTTGGAACACACTAATAAGTGGGTAAATAAACTAAAATGGTGACGAAAAGCTATTTCACAAATAAAAAGGTGCATAAATGGTGGTTACCCTCCACTACAGTTGTAGCCAAAAGTTTTGAGAATTACACAAATATTAGTTTTCACAAAGTCTGTTGCCTCCAGTTTGTATGATGGCAATTTGCATATATATATGTTATGAAGAGTGACCAGATGAATTGCAATTAATTGCAAAGTCCCTCTTTGCCATGTAAATGAACTGAATCCCCAAAAAACATTTCCACTGCATTTCATCCCTGCCACAAAAGGACCAGCTGACATCTGTCAGTGGTTCTTTCGTTAACACAGGTGTGAGTGTTGACGAGGACAAGGCTGGAGATCACTCTGTCATGCTGACTGAGTTCGAATAACAGACTGGAAGCTTCAAAAGGAGGGTGGTGCTTGGAATCATTGTTCTTCCTCTGTCAACCATGATTACCTGAAAGGAAACACATGCCGTCATCATTGCTTTGCACATAAAGGCAAGGATATTGCTGCCAGTAAGATTGCACCTAGTGGCCTCTCGGGTGGCGCAGTGGTTAAGGTGTGCCATCAGAATCCCTGGGTTCGCACCCAGGCTCTGTCATAACCGGCCACGACCGGGAGGTCCGTGGGGCGACGCACAATTGGCCCAGCGTCGTCCGGGTTAGGGAAGGCTTGGTCGGTAGGGATGTCCTTGTCTCATCGCGCACCAGCGACTCCTGTGGCGGGCCGGGCGCAGTGCGCGCTAGCCAAGGTTGCCAGGTGCACGGTGTAGCCTCCGACACA
The DNA here is from genome assembly GCF_057628025.1 of Oncorhynchus mykiss. Taxonomy (NCBI): domain Eukaryota; kingdom Metazoa; phylum Chordata; class Actinopteri; order Salmoniformes; family Salmonidae; genus Oncorhynchus; species Oncorhynchus mykiss. The sequence goes on from NC_143041.1 coordinate 8,297,262, forward strand.
TTGGTGCGGCTGGTTGGATGCGCGCTGTGTTAAGAAGCAGTGCGACTGGTTGGGTTGTGTATCGGAGGATGCATGACTTTCAACCTTTGTCTCTCCCGAGCCCGTACGGGAGTTGTAGCGATGAGACAAGATAGTAGCTACTACAACAATTGGATACCACGAAATTGGGGAGAAAAAAGGGGTAAAAAAAGAAAAAAAAAAGATTGCACCTAAATCAAACATTTATCTGATCATCAAGAACTTCATGGAGAGCGGTTCAATTGTTGTGTAGAAGGCTTCAGGGCGCCCAAGAAAGTCCAGCAAGCGCCAGGACCGTCTCCTAAAGTTGATTCAGCTGCGGGATCGGGGCACCACCAGTACAGAGCTTGCTCATGAATGGCAGCAGGCAGGTGTGAGTGCATCTGCACGCACAGTGAGGTGAAGACTTTTCGAGGATGGCCTGGTGTCAGGAAGGGAAGCAAAGAAGCCACTTCTCTCCAGGAAAAACATCTTGGACCGACTGATATTCTGCAAAATATACAGGGATTGGTTGCTGATCATGTTAAATTTCAGTGATGTTAAATTTCAGGCGCAGATGCTCCGATTTCAAAACGATTTGGAGCACAGTTGAACAGTTAACAATGGACTAATTTGAAAAATTAAACCTGTACTTTTCCGTATTTAAAGCTCTAAATCGCAGAGCATTTAATAAACCAAACATATTTTCCTGTGGTGTTGAGGCTGAGCAAGACCTTCGATAGGCTAGTAGACGGCGGAAATAATCGTGGAGTTAATCATTGTTATAGCCTGATCGCTTTATATCATCTGGACCGTTGCTTTTCCTATGGCTAAGCAAGCAAATGGTAGCATTTGCTTTTTGTCCATCTCTATAACAAGGGTTAGGTCTATATCCTCACATACCCCCTCAATTCGAACCCTGCTTTTAACCATAAGACATGTCCACAGACATGTATAGCCCAAGGATTGTGTGGTGACAGTGATTGTGTATGTTAATCCGGTAAACTGGGAAGTGGGGGAAAAATTAGGTCAAATCATGACATCAGTGATTTTCAGGTCAGAGAAAGACGCTGAATTGTAATTCCGATTTGGATGACCATTCAACAAAAAAAATCTAGTCAGCTGTTTTTTTTCAGAGTTCCCAGTTGTCTTGAACACAGTGAAGTCGGAAGTCAGAGATTGACGACTTTCGAGTTGTTTTGAATGCGCCACTAGAGACCTAGGCTACCTCTTGTTTCTGAATAGGGCTACCGCCAACAAAGAAGCCCTTGTGTCTGTATTGATGTGAGAAATAGGCATATCTACACAGTAATGGTGACTGGCTGTGATATCAACTAGCCTAATAAGTTTGTATTGAGGTGATAGCCCTATTTGAGCTAAATCGACAAATGAAATGAATTAGATTACTCTGGCAATGAAAAATAGTTTTTGAAAATCACGAACATGTAGACGTTTGTCAGCTGTTCATGGTGAGATCTTTAATAATAAACTAAACAGACACTTAAACTTACACGTGACGTGTAACACATGTAGACATTTTTAAGGCGTTCATGGTAAGATCATTCATAATGAACTTACACACAAACTGACACGCGACGTGAACACTACGGCTACATGATGTGTGCGTGTCACGTGACGTGAACGTGTCACGCCTTAGAAGCAAACTTGTCTCCATTGACAGTCCATATTATTCATAGTGGTATTTTATGGCGCTAGGAAGACATTAGGTGACTTTGTGAGAGGTGTCAGTAGTTCACAAGGCTTAATTCTGGCATGAATCACCCCCCATTCGTTCTTGATCAACACAGGAAAATGTTTAGCATGACAAGAGAAAACAGCAGGGTCACAGTTCTTCGTCACAGTTCTTGACACACTCATACCGGTGCGCCTGGCACTTACTACTATACCCCGTTCAAAGGCCTCCCCATTCACAGTCTTCCCCATTCACCCTCTGAATGCCACGCATATGCAATCGATGTCTCAAATGTCACAAGGCTTTCAAATCCTTATTTAACCTGTCTCCTGCCCTTCATCTACAATGATTGAAATAGTTTTGTCATGTATTGTCATGTTGTGTCTTGTTTCTGTCCTTTCCCTTCACCCTGTCTCCCTCTGCTGGTCGTTATTAGGTTACCTTTTCTCCCCCTCTTTCCCCCAGCTGTTCCTTGTCTCCTCCTAACCACCTCGTCACCCCTTTTCCCACCTGTTCCCTTTTTCCCTCTGATTAGTCCTCTATATCTCTCTCTGTTTTTGTTCCTGTCTTTGTCGGATTCTTGTTTGTGTTATTCATGCCTGAACCAGACTATCGTCATGTTTGCTGCAACCTTGTCCTGTCCTGTCGGAATCTGCCGGTCCATCTGAGCCTACGTTTGTTTTGTTATTAAAGAAGCTCTGTTTACGTTAATTCGCTTTTGGGTCCTCATTCACGCACCGTAACAGAAGAATCCGACCAAGAATGGACCCAGCGACTTCGGATCCTCTCCACTCAGCCGTCGAGATCCAGGGAGCGATGCTAGGCAGACACGAGCAGGAATTGTCTGCTGCTCGACATGCCGTTGAGACCCTGGCCACCCAAGTCTCCAACCTCACAGAACAGGTTCACCATCTCCGCCTCGATCCACCGGCCACTTCCAGGGCTTTCGAATCTCCGGAGCCCAGAATCAATAACCCGCCGTGTTACTCTGGGGAGCCCACTGAATGCCGCTCGTTCCTCACCCAGTGTGATGTTGTGTTTTCTCTCCAGCCCAACACTTACTCCAGGAGCACTGCTCGTGTCGCCTACGTCATATCTCTCCTTACTGGACGGGCTCGTGAGTGGGGCACGGCAATCTGGGAGGCAAGGGCTGAGTGTACTAACCAGTATCAGGACTTTAAGGAGGAGATGATACGGGTTTTTGATCGATCTGTTTTTGGGGAGGAGGCTTCCAGGGCCCTGTCTTCCCTATGTCAAGGTAATCGATCCATAACAGACTACTCTATTGAGTTTCGCACTCTTGCTGCCTCCAGTGGCTGGAACGAGCCGGCTTTGCTCGCTCGTTTTCTGGAGGGTCTCCGCGCAGAGGTAAAGGATGAGATTCTCTCCCGGGAGGTTCCTTCCAGCGTGGATTCCTTGATTGAACTCGCTATTCGCATTGAGCGACGGGTTGATCTTCGTCACCGAGCTCGTGGAAAGGAGCTCGCGTTCTCCGTTGCCCCCCTCTCCGCATCACTACCATCTTCCTCTGCCGGCTCGGGTGCTGAGCCTAGGCAGCTGGGAGGTATCCGCATCTCGACTAAGGAGAGGGAACGGAGAATCACCAACCGCCTCTGTCTCTATTGCGGTTCTGCTGGTCATTTTGTCACTTCATGTCCAGTAAAAGCCAGAGCTCATCAGTAAGCGGAGGGCTACTGGTGAGCGCTACTACTCCTGTCTCTCCTTCAAGATCCTGCACTACCTTGTCGGTCCATCTACGCTGGACCGGTTCGTCATCTTCCTGCAGTGCCTTAATAGACTCTGGGGCGGAGGGCTGTTTTATGGACGAGACCTGGGCTCGGGAACATGACATTCCTCTCAGACAGTTAAGGGAGTCCACGGCCTTGTTCGCCCTGGATGGTAGTCCTCTCCCCAGGATTCAGCGTGAGACGCTACCTTTAACCCTCACTGTTTCTGGTAATCATAGCGAAACCATTTCTTTTTTAATTTTTCGTTCACCTTTTACACCTGTTGTTTTGGGCCATCCCTGGCTAGTTTGTCATAATCCTTCCATTAATTGGTCTAGTAATTCTATCCTCTCCTGGAACGTCTCTTGTCATGTGAAATGTTTAATGTCTGCTATCCCTCCTGTTTCCTCTGTCTCTTCTTCACAGGAGGAGCCTGGTGATTTGACAGGGGTGCCGGAGGAATATCACGATCTGCTGCACGGTGTTCAGTCGGTCCAGGGCCACCTCTCTTCCTCCACACCGGTCGTATGATTGTAGTATTGATCTCCTTCCGGGAACCACTCCCCCCCGGGGTAGACTATACTCTCTGTCGGCTCCCGAACGTAAGGCTCTCGAAGATTATTTGTCTGTAGCTCTTGCCGCCGGTACCATAGTCCCCTCCTCCTCTCCCGCCGGAGCGGGGTTTTTTTTTGTTAAGAAGAAGGACGGGTCCCTGCGCCCCTGCATAGATTATCGAGGGCTGAATGACATAACAGTGAAGAATCGTTATCCGCTTCCTCTTATGTCTTCAGCCTTCGAGATCCTGCAGGGAGCCAGGTTTTTCACTAAGTTGGACCTTCGTAACGCTTACCATCTCGTGCGCATCAGGGAGGGGGACGAGTGGAAGACGGCGTTTAACACTCCGTTAGGGCACTTTGAATACCGGGTTCTTCCTTTCGGCCTCGCTAACGCTCCAGCTGTCTTTCAGGCATTAGTCAATGATGTCCTGAGAGACATGCTGAACATCTTTGTTTTCGTCTACCTTGACGATATCCTGATTTTTTCACCGTCACTCCAGATTCATGTTCAGCACGTTCGACGTGTCCTCCAGCGCCTTTTAGAGAATTGTCTTTTTGTGAAGGCTGAGAAGTGCTCTTTTCATGCCTCCTCCGTCACATTTCTCGGTTCTGTTATTTCCGCTGAAGGCATTAAGATGGATCCCGCTAAGGTCCAAGCTGTCATTGATTGGCCCGTCCCTAAGTCACGCGTCGAGCTGCAGCGCTTTCTCGGCTTCGCGAACTTCTATCGTCGTTTCATCCGTAATTTCGGTCAGGTGGCAGCTCCTCTCACAGCCCTTACTTCTGTCAAGACGTGCTTTAAGTGGTCCGTTTCCGCCCAGGGAGCTTTTGATCTCCTCAAGAATCGTTTTACATCCGCACCTATCCTTGTTACACCTGACGTCACTAGACAGTTCGTTGTCGAGGTTGACGCGTCAGAGGTGGGCGTGGGAGCCATTCTTTCTCAGCGCTCCCTCTCTGACGACAAGGTCCACCCTTGCGCGTATTTTTCTCATCGCCTGTCGCCGTCGGAACGTAACTATGATGTGGGAAACCGCGAACTGCTCGCCATCCGCTTAGCCCTAGGCGAATGGCGACAGTGGTTGGAGGGGGCGACCGTTCCTTTTGTCGTTTGGACTGACCATAGGAATCTTGAGTACATCCGTTCTGCCAAACGACTTAATGCGCGTCAGGCGCGCTGGGCGCTGTTTTTCGCTCGTTTCGAGTTCGTGATTTCTTATCGTCCGGGCTCTAAGAACACCAAGCCTGATGCTTTATCTCGTCTCTTCAGTTCTTCTGTAGCCTCCACTGACCCCGAGGGGATTCTCCCTGAGGGGCGTGTTGTCGGGTTGACTGTCTGGGGAATTGAGAGGCATGTAAAGCAAGCACTCACTCAAACTCCGTCGCCGCGCGCTTGTCCTGGGAACCTTCTTTTCGTTCCCGTTCCTACTCGTCTGGCCGTTCTTCAGTGGGCTCACTCTGCCAAGTTAGCCGGCCATCCTGGCGTTCGGGGTACGCTTGCTTCCATTCGCCAGCGTTTTTGGTGGCCCACCCGGGAGCATGACACGCGTCGCTTCGTGGCTGCTTGTTCGGTCTGCGCGCAGACTAAGTCCGGTAACTCCCCTCCTGCCGGCCGTCTCAGGCCGCTTCCCATTCCCTCTCGACCGTGGTCTCACATCGCCTTAGATTTTGTCACCGGACTGCCTTCGTCAGCGGGGAAGACTGTTATTCTTACGGTTGTCGACAGGTTCTCTAAGGCGGCTCATTTTATTCCCCTTGCTAAGCTTCCTTCTGCTAAAGAGACGGCACAAATCATCATCGAGAATGTTTTCAGAATTCATGGCCTTCCGTCAGACGTCGTTTCGGACAGAGGTCCGCAATTCACGTCTCAATTTTGGAGGGAGTTTTGCCGTTTGATTGGGGCTTCCGTCAGTCTCTCTTCCGGCTTTCACCCCCAGTCTAACGGTCAAGCAGAACGGGCCAATCAGACTATTGGTCGCATCTTACGCAGTCTTTCTTTTCGCAACCCTGCGTCTTGGTCAGAACAGCTCCCCTGGGCAGAATACGCCCACAACTCGCTTCCTTCGTCTGCGACCGGGCTATCTCCTTTTCAGAGTAGCCTCGGGTACCAGCCTCCGCTGTTCTCATCTCAGTTCGCCGAGTCCAGCGTCCCCTCCGCTCAGGCTTTTGTCCAACGTTGCGAGCGCACCTGGAAGAGGGTCAGGTCTGCACTTTGCCGTTATAGGGCGCAGACTGTGAGGGCTGCTAATAAGCGTAGAACTAAGAGTCCTAGATATTGTCGCGGTCAGAGAGTTTGGCTCTCCACTCAGAACCTTCCCCTTAAGACCGCTTCTCGCAAGTTGACCCCGCGGTTCATTGGTCCGTTCCGTATTGCTCAGATCATTAATCCTGTCGCAGTTCGACTTCTTCTTCCGCGATATCTTCGTCGCGTCCACCCGGTCTTCCATGTCTCCTGTGTCAAGCCCGTTCTTCGCGCCCCCGCTCGTCTCCCCCCCCCCCCCCCCCATCCTTGTCGAGGGCGCACCCATCTACAGGGTCCGTAGGATTTTGGACATGCGTCCTCGGGGCCGTGGTCATCAGTACCTAGTAGATTGGGAGGGGTACGGTCCTGAGGAGAGGAGTTGGGTTCCCTCTCGGGACGTGCTGGACCGTGCGCTGATCGATGATTTCCTCCGTTGCCGCCAGGTTTCCTCCTCGAGTGCGCCAGAAGGCGCTCGGTGAGTGGGGGGGTACTGTCATGTATTGTCATGTTGTGTCTTGTTTCTGTCTTTTCCCTTCACCCTGTCTCCCTCTGCTGGTCGTTATTAGGTTACCTTTTCTCCCCCTCTTTCCCCCAGCTGTTCCTTGTCTCCTCCTAACTACCTCGTCACCCCTTTTCCCACCTGTTCCCTTTTTCCCTCTGATTAGTCCTCTATATCTCTCTCTGTTTTTGTTCCTGTCTTTGTCGGATTCTTGTTTGTGTTATTCATGCCTGAACCAGACTATCGTCATGTTTGCTGCAACCTCGTCCTGTCCTGTCGGAATCTGCCGGTCCATCTGAGCCTACGTTTGTTTTGTTATTAAAGAAGCTCTGTTTACGTTAATTCGCTTTTGGGTCCTCATTCACGCACCGTAACAAGTTTTAACAAGTAACTATCAACTATCAATAATTATCAATAAGGGATCATAGCTTTCACCTGGATTCTCCTGGTCAGTCTATGTCATGTCTATACAATGAAAGCATTTCACTACACCCGCAATAACATCTGCTAAACATGTGTTTGTGACCAATTAAAAATGTGATTTGAAAGAGCAGGTGTTCCTAATGTTTTGTGCACTCAGTGTATAGACAGTATATATACAGGGATCGGAACTTAAGGATTTTGGACACTGTCTTATATAAAGGGATCAGCAGGAAAGGAGCAGGTCATAAGTATTGGTTTGGAGACCGTGAGACCTGGAGTCCGATCACACTTGGTGGTCTTTTTCTGGCACAATAATAAAGTGACTGTCACATGTGTCCCCTGCTCCTCCGGAGTAGGAGTGTACCTGAACTATAGGGCAGGAACTCTGTCCTTCTACAGCGTCTCTGACACAATGACCCTCCTCCACAGAGTCCAGTCCACATTCAGTCAGCCCCTCTATGCTGGGTTCTGTGTTAATGATGGATCTTCTGTGAAGATACTGACACAAACACAGTGATGAACTTAGATAAGAATACAGGCATGCTGTTCAAGGATTTCAAGTTTAATTTAAAATCCTTGAATCAATTCATTTGAATATGAAGAGTTTCATTCCAAAACACTATATATCCATTTTCTGAAATGTTGGTAAATTTGCTTTTATTGTTTAAAGAACTTATGAAAGATATTTGTGTGTTTTTTCACAAACTAATCATTGTATGCGGCTGGTTTCATTTCAGAGAGACAAATAATAATTTGTTGTTGCAAAATGTTATAATACGTAGTAAGACATAGTACTGCTAGGTTTTACACAGTCAAATGTGACAAAATGTCACAACTTCCGCCGAAGTCGGTCCCTCTCCTTGTTCAGGCGACGTTCGGCGGTCGACGTCACCGGTCTTCTAGCCATCGCCGCTCCACCTTTCATTTTCCATTTGTTTTGTCTTGTTTTCCCGCCCACTTTGTTCACATTCCCTCATCAGACTAAATGTATATTACCCTCTGTTTCCCCCATGTCTGTGTGTGGAATTGTTCTTTGTGTAGGGTGCTACGCTACAGGCTGGCTTGCGCTAGGTTTGTTTCAAACCTATGCTTGTTTGTTTTGTTTAATCCGGTTCATGTTACCATGGTTGTGCTTTGTGCTGCCTCGCCTGTGCCTTTGGGCCAGGGTGTATATTAAAGTTCTCCTGTTATCACCCATCTCTGCTCTCCTGTGCCTGACTTCCCGGCAACCAGTCACTCACCCCGTTACACAATTATTAATTTTTTATTGACTACTGTGCAAATGATACATTTGTGACCACTTTTTTAAATTAAAAAAATGAATAAACACAGTAATATGGGATCTGTATGTAAAACCTTTACATTTGACATTTTTGTCATTTAGCAGATGTTCTTGTCCAGACATCTTAAGATTGCTAGGTGAGACAACCACATATCACAGTCAACTATACAGGATACTAATATTCTATTCCAGCTAAGCAATGGACATATAGCATTTTGCAACACAACCTACTTTAATACACATCTAAAATCTATGAGTTTACAAGTTGAGAACAGTAATATTTTACACACAATAAGAAATGATTTCTAATGGAAAAAAACAGGTGAAAAATTGCTGGACATAGCGTTTTGGAAATGAACTCTTCATATGTTACCAACTTAAACTTAAATGTGAATATGAATAATCAAGAGTGTCTTGTCCCTGTGAATTCTTATAAAAGGGGTTTTATATAAAACTTTTAAGAGTTCATCAAGTCTTCCACAGTCAGTATTAGCCCTCCATCATATGCAGTTAATGGTTATATTGGAGCAACGATTGGATTGTACAGGGTAGATATAGTTTATTTGTTGACTGTAATCACCCTCACAGTCTAATAATTATTGGATCAATCACTGTGTGCAGTGTAGTAGGAGTTGGAGTAGAAGTAGGAAGAGGAGGGTATTTCCACGGAGAGGTCATTGCACTCCTCTGGATATTACTGTAGTCATGGGCCCTTTCTCCTTTCTGTTGTCGAGAGAAGAACCTGCCTGTAAGCTTTTTATTATACTGTGTACATCACGTGTATCCTGTGCATATGACACACTTTGATTGGATTTATTTTGATTGGATTTATTTTGATTGGATTTCCTCATCCTCCCGTCCTCTCCTCCCATCTTCTCCTCCCATCCACTCCTCCCGTCCACTCCTAGCCTCCTTTTGAAAACATCAGAGGGAAGCAAGGAGAGGAGGCGAGGAGAAGAGACGTGGAAACAATGCACTAGTAAGAAATTAGCCTTTGACACCAGTGACCTACAGAAAAGGCACGGACAAACCAGGGCCGAGAGTACTTAGCCCCTTTGAACAGAGCGCCAGCCGTAATTTGCATGTAGAAATTAGCAATAATGAAGGCTATCAGTCGCCTACTGGCAGGTGATCCCTATACACACCTCGCCGACAGTAAATGAACGAATGGCAAATGAACGCCCCCCTACTGTACAGGCCGACAATCGGTCTGGTGAGTTTTCTCCTTAAAACTAGCTCTACCACAGACAGTGATGGATTCTCACTGAGCTCAAGCCACAGCTGTTACAGCCTTCGAACAAAGGTACGTCCACTAAGACCAAGGAGACGGATAGGCCTCACACTTGAGCTTTGGCAGTGGAAGTTTTTTCATTATTCACCTTATGAATGGGTTGTCATTGCAAGTGAGAACTTGCTCTCTTAAAATGAATGCATCCCGCTCTCTCATTCACATGTATAGAAGTGAGTCATTTACTTTCTTTCGCCCTTATTTTCCTTTGAATGGCAAAGAATAGAGTCATGTATCTTTCATTCTGTCTTCCAAGCAGTTTGGAGACATTAGCGACTGTAGCCTTACCCCCAGGCTTCATGCAATAGATGCATGGATCATTATCATACTGCTAAATAATGCAGCAATAATGATTATTACCCTCAGCTTGTCCTCAGTTACAGTTTTTCTCAATTGCTAAAACATAATTTCTGAAACCTTGCTCCATTTCCTGAAAACATTCAACACAAAACCTCATCTTCAAGCACTATTTACATAACCTCTGACTCCTCTTGCAAAATGAAACATTCGCCTCAAAACAGTTTTACCTGTGTTCAAAATCAAACACTGCTCTCAAATCATAAACAAAGTGATCAAAATGATATACCCTCTCAAGCAGTCAGTAAACAATACACCGGAAAATAGAAAACACATTGTTCAAAACATACAATTCTCAGGAGAAGTACATTTTTAAATCTAAAGAAATATTCATATTTTTCCATCATTGTCTTTTGATGAACGAAAACATGTTCTATCATAGTAGCTCAAAATGGATCAGAAATTACTACTCTGCTTTGCTCTTTGCAATTATTTTTTTTGTTCTTCCTCCTCCTTGTACCCCTATTTTTACAGTACTGTACCCTGCATCTCACAAACTTGTCATTTGTCTCTGTGATACTGTAGTTCTTGTTCTTTGTTGATATGAACCTGCAACCAGTCAAAATCTATTGAGCAGTCAGTACTGTTAATAAATGGAAAGCACAATGTTCAGGGCCATACAATTTGTCCATTGTACAGTATACAGCCTACAATGCACTGTACTACAGTATCCATTCTCAGACTTTCTCCTTCCCACCTTCAACAACCTGTTTGCTCTCTGAACTGGCCTATATTGGTTGTGTCGCATCATTTGAAACAGGTTAAATCAATTTTGAGTGATTGTGTTCAATCAATGACATATGTTCTCTATTTGTATTTGATTGTTGCCACTTGTGTTTACCAGTATGGATGACATCTGCATTAGAGTGCAGAATATGTTTTGAGAATGAGAATGTGTTTAGAGTTTTGCTGAAAAGTCTAAGTGAGATCTGCAAATGGTTTATGGTATTGACAACAGACTGCATAATTAGCTAAATGAGTCCAGGCAACTGAGAACTTTGTTCAGCCAATGGGTTTTAGTGTTTTAGCAATTGAGAAAAACTGTAATAAAGACCTTGTGATAATCCACACTTTGACTCCATTATGGTAATGGATATAGAGGTGTGTGTGTGGGTGTACATGATGAGCATGTGTGTAGAGATGTGTGTCTATGAAGCAGAAGTGAGTCGTGATAAGGTCGCCTTTCCTGCGACTTCAAAATCAGTCACCCTCAGAATTTCCACTTGGCCTATTGGTTAGGACTTTGGCTTCTCCCATTGAAGGCCGGAGTTCAGATCACAACTGTGACATCTACTTAGGTTCTACAGTATAGAAGTGTGTTTACCCGTCTGTGTGTCCTGGACTCTCTCTCATTCTTCCCATCTCGCTTGCCAGTGAGCTATATAATTTTGGTTTCATCATTATTATTCTCTCAGTAGTGTGGATGAATGTAAATCACAGTTTGATCAGACCAGCTTTCAGAATCGTACATTTTGTACATTTTATCTTTGGATGAGAATTGAGTCACGATTGTCCTCCCTGGTAAATAAAGGAGAAAAAAATGTAATCAGGTGAGAGCACTACCGGTAGGATAAACTAATTCCAGATGGTGGTTTGATTGGTTGAAGAACCTCCTTCGGGCCCCTCTGACAGCAGCGGTAGCCACTGCGCTAATGTCCAAGTCATCAGATATTGTTGGGTAATCATGATTACCAGATCTGTTGGGTATACTGTACACACCCAGCTATTACCATTGAGCTCAGCAAAGATCAATCTGAAAATGGAATCTGATCTCAATATGTTGACGTTTCCTTTCCTTTTTTGTATTGTTATTTCCCTGGCACGGAGAGGGTGTGTGATTAGGATTACTGAGTCAGTACCTGGCCTTGCGCCTGACACTAACCTTTTGGTAAATACTTTCCAATGTGTCAAGTAATTATCTATTTGTTTTCTCATGATTTGGTTAGGTCTAATTGTGTTGCTTTTGGCATTTGGTGTCCTTGGGATCTGTGGGGTCTGTTTGTGTTTGTGAACAGAACCCCAGACCAGCTTGCTTAGGGGACTCTTCTCTATATTCTCTCTCTCTCTCTCTCTCTCTCTCTCTCTCTCTCTCTCGCTACTGGGATTTCCTACCTTTCAGGTGCATCTGTTTCTCCAAACAACATCCCTCCCCTCTCCTCCCTCTCCCATCCTGCACAACAAATTATCCAGTGTTAAATTAACACTGAAAGTGTGAACCTGTATAGACACTGAAAAGTGTTAAATTAACACGCTTGGTGTAAAGCCTTATTTCCCTGAGTTCCTTGCATTTCAAATTGTAAAGTTACCACCCATGACTGTTAGTGCCAGAGACATGGTTGTTGCATTCATCTGCTTTCTCTTCTGTTGTCTTCATCAAGTGAAATCCTGAGCAAATATGTTATCATTAGAATACAATTACAGTGCCTTGCGAAAGTATTCGGCCCCCTTGAACTTTGCGACCTTTTGCCACATTTCAGGCTTCAAACATAAAGATATAAAACTGTATTTTTTTGTGAAGAATCAACAACAAGTGGGACACAATCATGAAGTGGAACGACATTTATTGGATATTTCAAACTTTTTTAACAAATCAAAAACTGAAAGATTGGGCGTGCAAAATTATTCAGCCCCTTTACTTTCAGTGCAGCAAACTCTCTCCAGAAGTTCAGTGAGGATCTCTGAATGATCCAATGTTGACCTAAATGACTAATGATGATAAATACAATCCACCTGTGTGTAATCAAGTCTCCGTATAAATGCAGCTGCACTGTGATAGTCTCAGAGGTCCGTTAAAAGCGCAGAGAGCATCATGAAGAACAAGGAACACACCAGGCAGGTCTGAGATACTGTTGTGAAGAAGTTTAAAGCCGGATTTGGATACAAAAAGATTTCCCAAGCTTTAAACATCCCAAGGAGCACTGTGCAAGCGATAATATTGAAATGGAAGGAGTAACAGACCACTGCAAATCTACCAAGACCTGGCCGTCCCTCTAAACTTTCAGCTCATACAAGGAGAAGACTGATGCAGAGATGCAGCCAAGAGGCCCATGATCACTCTGGATGAACTGCAGAGATCTACAGCTGAGGTGGGAGACTCTGTCCCTAGGACAACAATCAGTCGTATATTGCACAAATCTGGCCTTTATGGAAGAGTGGAAAGAAGAAAGCCATTTCTTAAAGATATCCATAAAAAGTGTTGTTTAAAGTTTGCCACAAGCCACCTGGGAGACACACCAAACATGTGGAAGAAGGTGCTCTGGTCAGATGAAACCAAAATTGAACTTTTTGGCAACAATGCAAAACGTTATGTTTGGCGTAAAAGCAACACAGCTGAACACACCATCCCCACTGTCAAGCATGGTGGTGGCAGCATCATGGTTTGGGCCTGCTTTTCTTCAGCAGGGACAGGGTAGATGGTTGAAATTGATGGGAAGTTGGATGGAGCCAAATACAGGACCATTCTGGAAGAAAACCTGATGGAGTCTGCAAAAGACCTGAGACTGGGACGGAGATTTGTCTTCCAACAAGACAATGATCCAAAACATAAAGCAAAATCTACAATGGAATTGTTCAAAAATAAACATATCCAGGTGTTAGAATGGCCAAGTCAAAGTCCAGACCTGAATCCAATCGAGAATCTGTGGAAAGAACTGAAAACTGCTGTTCACAAATGCTCTCCATCCAACCTCACTGAGCTCGAGCTGTTTTGCAAGGAGGAATGGGAAAAAATGTCAGTCTCTCGATGTGCAAAACTGATAGAGACATACCCCAAGCGACTTACAGCTGTAATCGCAGCAAAAGGTGGCGCTACAAAGTATTAACTTAAGGGGGCTGAATAATTTTGCACACCCAATTTTTCAGTTTTTGATTTGTTAAAAAAGTTTTAAATATCCAATAAATGTTGTTCCACTTCATGACATCCCACTTGTTGTTGATTCTTCACAAAAAAATACAGTTTTATATCTTTATGTTTGAAGCCTGAAATGTGGCAAAAGGTCGCAAAGTTCAAGGGGGCCGAATACTTTCGCAAGGCACTGTATATAACACAATATGTATTTCATAAGGTCTTATTTTGAGAGCCTACACTCTAAACATAACAATTAACTCTGTTAAATGTTTGGCATGGGTCATTAGATCCTCAAAGGGTTTTACAGCTGCACCATCGAGAGCATCCTGACGGGTTGCATCTCTGACTGGTATGGCAAGTGCTCAGAATCTGATTACAAGGCACTACAGAGGGTTGTGCGTACGGCCCAGTACATCACCAGGGCCAAGCTTCCTGCCATCCAGGACCTCTATACTAGGTGGTGTCAGAGGAAGGCCCTAAACATTGTCAAAGACTCCAGCCACCCTAGTCATAGACTGTTCTCTCTGCTACTGCACGGCAAGCGGTACTGGAGCGCCAAGTCTAGCTCCAAGAGGCTTCTAAACAGCTTCTACCCCCAAGCCATCAGACTCCTGAACAGCTAATCAAATGGCTACCCAGACTATTTGCATTGTCCCTCCCCCGCCCCCTTCTATGCTGCTGCTGCTGCTACTCTCTGTTATTATCTATGCATAGTCACTTTAATAACTCTACCTACATGTACATATTACCACCGGTGCCCCTGCACATTGACTCTGTAATGGTACCCCCTGTATATAGCCCTGCTATTGTTTTTTACTGCTGCTCTTAAATTATTTGTTATTCTTATCTCCTACATTTACAACAACAACAAAAAATCTAGGTATTTTCTTAAAACTGCATTGTTGGTTAAGGGCTTGTAAGTAAGCATTTCACTGTAAGGTCTACTACACCTGTTGTATTTGGCGCATGTGACAAATACAATTTGATTTGATTCAAAGTAACACTCATTGGCATGAAATAACCACAGTGTTGGTATTAATAACCAGAGTTGAACCAAAACCACGCCCATCATAAACATATTTCCCAGCATGCTCTATTGCAAGTTGATTTTAAAAATATTGGTCTCAATATCTATATTTTTGCATGTACATTGATTGATTAATTAATGTTATGCTTCTCAAATATAATTGACATGAATTTTCTAAACTTATCCAATATTTTACTTGCATTTATTGCACCTGTTACTGAAATAATTGTTCCAGTTAGATGTTTATGTAGTCTCATACTGCAGTCTTCCCAACCCTGGCGGTCAATCTGAATGCAGGTTGCAGATGATTAAAAAAATTCAGAAAGTTGGATATCCCCACTCGGACTGGATTTACACATCACACGTTGTGTGAATAACCCAACATGTTGGGTTGTTTGGATAACCCTGCATGTTTAAAAAACATTAACTTTCCTTCTGGGTTGACCAAGCAGCTGGGTCTTTTTTAATGTAATCCCCCAAATCAAATAAATCAAATCACATTTTATTTGTCACATACACATGGTTAGCAGATGTTAATGCGAGTGTAGCGAAATGCTTGTGCTTCTAGTTCCGACAATGCAGTAATAACCAACAAGTAATCTAACCTAACAATTCCACAACTACTACCTTATACACACAAGTGTAAAGGGATAAAGAATATGTACATAAAGATATATGAATGAGTGATGGTACAGAACGGCATAGGCAAGATGCAGTAGATGGTATCGAGTACAGTATATACATGTGAGATGAGTAATGTAGGGTATGTAAACATAAAAATGGCATAGTTTAAAGTGGCTAGTGATACATGTATTACATAAAGATGGCAAGATGCAGTAGATGATAGAGTACAGTATATACATATACATATGAGTTGAGTAATGTAGGGTATGTAACCATTATATTAAGTGTCATCGTTTAATGTGGCTAGTGATACATTTTTCCATCAATTTCCATAAATTCCCATTATTAAAGTGAGCTGGAGTTGAGTCAGTATGTGTGCAGCAGCCACTCAATGTTAGTGGTGGCTGTTTAACACTCTGATGGCCTTGAGATAGAAGCTGCTTTTCAGTCTCTCGGTCCCTGGTTTGATGCACCGTGCTGACCTCGCCTTCTGGATGATAGCGGGGTGAACAGGCAGTGGCTCGGGTGGTTGTTGTCCTTGATGATCTTTATGGCCTTCCTGTGACATCGGGGGGTGTAGGTGTCCTGGAGGGCAGGTAGTTTGCCCCCGGTGATGCATTGTGCAGACCTCACTACCCTCTGGAGAGCCTTACGGTTGTGGGCGGAGCAGTTGCCGTACCAGGTGGTGATGCAGCCCGATAGGATGCTCTCGATTGTGCATCTGTAGAAGTTTGTGAGTGCTTTTGGTGACAAGCCGAATTTCTTCAGCCTCCTGAGGTTGAAGAGGCGCTGCTGCTCCTTCTTCACAACTCTGTCTGTGTGGGTGGACCAATTCAGTTTGTCCGTGATGTGTACGCCGAGGAACTTAAAACCTACTACCCCATAGGTTATTTTCCCCATAGGTTATTTTCAGGAGGTGTGGCTTTTAGATAATTATTTTTGGCTGTCTGTGAGAGTAAATGTCATTCCTGTTGATCATGTTAAGTTTGAACGCTGCAATTCAACATTTTCCTTTAATATTATTTCACGTTGCGTAATTAAAAAATATAATTTACATATTGCAACAAAGTGGTTACTATCCCATTGGGGATATCACATTCATACACTTCTGTAAGCTTAATTAAAGCTAAGAAAGTGTCGGTGTTCAACCATAACATGTGATAACAATTCAACAGCACAGATGAATTGGAATGACATTTACTCTCAAGGCTGGCCAAAAATAACTTCCTGAAAGCCAAGCCCCTACTAAGCTAAGCCTCCAGTCTTCTGATCTGACCCACTGGGTCATATCTCAATAACCCAGCATCAACAAACCAACTGTTTATTTACTTATTTTTCTTCAACCCAACTAAGTGACCCAATGCCTGCAACCCAGAAGTTGGGTCACCCAAACAACCCAGTATTTTTTAGATTGAAAGCCCTCAAAATAAGGCCGTATGAAATACATATTGTATTGTGTTAGATAATCACATTTTAACAATAACATATTCATTTAGGATTGCACTTGGTGATGTCCATAGGACTGAAAATGGATGTGTGCAACTAACAAATTCAGTCATGGGAGCTAATGTTACAATTCACTTGTAAGGCAAAGCATTCTTGGAAATGTGCAAATTCAACACTGTCTATATATGTCCACACTTTCAGTTTTATTTTAACGCTGGGGAATTTACTGTGTGTCTTCCATCCTCTCCATCTTCTTCCAGAATCCTGTGTGTCTTCATCAACTTCTCTCGTTCCTTTCATTTGTCCTTGCTGTAAAAGGCACGGCTTAAGGGATCTCTGAAAATATCTTCCTCCATGCCAAGACACAGGTTGTCCTCTATAGCCACAAGGCCTAAAGGGGAATTTGACAAGAGACACATCTCCAAGAGCTAGAGAGAAATTACTTTTCCCTTTTGAGTGAAAAAAAGCACCACTCGACTCCATAGAGCCTTGTCCTTTGTTCTAAAAATGACCTCTCTCTCAATTCAGGGCTTTATTGGCATGGCAAACATGTATTTACATTACCAAAGCAAGTGAAGTAGATAATAAACAAAAGTGAAATTAACACAATAAAAATGAACAGTAAACATTACACTCACAAACGTTCTAAAAGAATAAAGACATTTCAAATGTCGTATTATGTGCAAATAGTTCAACTACAAAAGGGAAGATAAAAAACATACCTTTGGTTTGTATTTACAATGGTGTTTGTTCTTCACTGGTTGCCCTTTTCTTGTGGCAACAGGTCACAAATCTTGCTGCTCTGATGACACACGTGGGGTTTTCACCCAACAGATGTGGGAGTTTATCCAAATTGGGTTTGTTTTCAAATTCTGGTGGGTCTGTGTAATCTGAGGGAAATATGTGAGTGGGTCAGTCACACTGGTCAAGTATTCTGCCACTGTGTACTCTCTGTTTAGGGCCAAATAGCATTCTAGTTTGCTCAGTTTTTTTTGTTAATTCTTTCCAATGTGACAGGTAATTAATTATCTTTTTGTTTTCTCATGATTTGGTTGGGTCTAATTGTGTTGCTGTCTTGGGGCTCTGTGGGGTGTGTTTGTGTTTGTGAACTGAGCCCCAGGACCAGCTTGCTTAAGGGGCAAGAGCCTCCAGGTACATTTTTATGTAGGTGTTGGCTTTGTTATGGAAGGTTTGGGAATCGCTTCCTGACCTCACAACCATACAGGGCAATAGGTTATTTAACTAATTCAAGTATTTTTAGCCAGATCCTAATTGGTATGTTGAATTTTATGTTCCTTTTGATGGCATTGAAGGCCCTTCTTGCCTTGTCTCTCAGATCGTTCACAGCTTTGTGAAAGTTACCTGTGGCGCTGATGTTTAGGCCGAGGTATGTATCGTTTTTTGTGTGTTCTAGGGCAACGGTGTCTAGATGGAATTTGTATTTGTGGTCCTGGCAACTGGACCTTTTTTGGAACACCATTATTTTTGTCTCTCTCTCTCTCTCTCTCTCTCTCTCTCTTTCTCATCCTCCTTCCTTCCCCTCTTCCTCCTTTCCCTCCCTCTCTTCTCTGAGGACAGGTTTCCATCTGTGAGTGGTAAATTAACCCTCCAAGTGGCTGTTTAGAGCAAGTGGAAAATGAATTAAGGTTGGTTTGCATCCATGAGTGTAATTCTAACTCATCCACTTCTGTCAGAAGGAGAGAGAGAGAGAGAGAGAGAGAGAGAGAGAGAGAGAGAAAGAGAAAAAAAACGTTTGTTTTTGTCTGTGTATCTTTGGGAAGTAGAGGTACAAGTAAAGATTTATGAAGTAGGAAATGAAGATACCACACTTCCTGGAATATGTCTGATTCCCAGTAAACTCTAGCCTGTCCCTGGTCTACCTTCTGACAGTTAATAATGTGTGCTGAAGCTGCCTCTGTATACACACTCGCCTAAACGCCTGTATCGTTTAAGTTCTATGAAATTGAGCTGGTAAATCCTGCAGGCGACACAACAAACTCAGAAGCATGTATTAACGTTCTTGTGGAAGCTGATTTTTTAGTTCCACTGAGAGAAACTCAAGGGAAACCTGTATTTTCTCTATTAGTTGTGGAAGATTACATATAATTATTTCTGCTGGCCTGATCATGATGCAGGGTTCCCATTTCATATGATGAGCCTACATTATAACACAAGGACCTTTTATAAGAAATGTGCAATAAAAATGTCATGAATTACAGAGTTTTTTTCGTCAGATGTTTCCAGTGAGGAGCTGGGCAGATTGACACTCATGCACACATTCATCCCATGACAAATTGAATCCTTTCATTTCATTGTTATCCATATGTTTATTCATATATTTCATGAACTCGTAAATTCCTTTGTGTGTATGTAGGCGAGGAGGAGCCTCTTGGAAAGCTCTCCTAAGAGTCATTCTGCCTCTGACTCTCTTCACTTCTCTGAAGGGGAGGAGACCTTCTGTCCTTCCGTCTGTCTGTCCATCCATGTACCGTCTCCAGGGGCAGACTGGATACTGGCCATCTGGCATTTCGAGTAAATGCCAGATAGGCTGGTCCATATTTTTGTTGCACAATGATAATTATCTGGCTGATAATGGGAGCCACAAGGAAAAAATATGCTTGTGTGGGGGCTTTGAGAAAACATTTTTGGACCGGTATGGGGCCTCAAGGAAAAAATGGTCCGGTTTGTTAGAAATGCCAGGGCCGATTTCTAGTGCCAGTCTGCCCCTGACCCACTCCTTACAGGAGATGAGACCTATGAGGGGCTGAGGATTAACACAGTGATTGCTGTAGGAGAGTCATAATGTTCAGTTGCGATGAGTTTCCAGCTCCTGAGGGTTTTGAAGATGTAGCCCAAACTATTGTCAGACAGCCATTTCACTCATCTCAGTATTTAGTCGTTATTGTGTCTAGGGTTGCGAAATTCTAGGAACTTTCAATACATTTCCCAGTATTCCCGAAATCCCAGTTTGATGATTCCCGTAGTCAGGAGGGAATAAGCAGGAAATCCTGAATCCTCCAACCAGGATTTCTGGAAACCAGGTAATTTATTGAAAGTTCCCGGAATGTTGCTACCCTAATTGTGTCATTTTATCATTGTGGTCTTTTTGTCAAAATGTCCTCTGCTATTGTTAGAAATTGCTTAGATATACTAAAGAATAAAAGTATGTGGGTTGAATATCTGTCCTTCAGTTTCCTTTCATTCAAAAACATACAATGATGACAATGTCCTCTCTCTCTCTCTCTCTCACACTCTCTCTCTCTCTCTCTCTTTCTCACTCTCTCTCACTCTCTCTCTTTCTCTCTCTCTCTCTCACTCTCTCTCTCCCTCACTCTCTCTCTCACTCTCTCTCTTTCTCTCACTCTTTCTCTCTCTCACTCTTTCTCTCTCTCCCTCACTCTCTCTCTCTCTCTCTCTTTCTCTCTTTCTCTCTCTCTCTCTCTCTCTCTCTCTCTCTCTCTCTCTCTCTCTCTCTCTCTCTCTCTCTCTCTCGCACACACTCTCTCTCTCTCTCTCCCTCCTCCTCATTTCATCCCTATCACATTATGTTAACCATTAGCACCTAGCAGTAAGTACCGTACATGGGATATTCCTAATTCCTCTTTTCACACACTCTCTCACACCTCCCCCTCTCCAGCGTAAACCAATATCGCCTGGGCTGGATGTACTGTATACATCTGTCCCCTCACGTGGAAAGGAAAGGAGAGTACAGAAGAAGGAGAGGAATGGAGCGGATAGAGATTTGTCATTTATATTTTCAAAACTCAAAATACTTTTCTATACCATTTTTTATTTTATTTTTACAGTTCACAATTTTGTGGCCTCCTTTCACCCTGCATTAGTATCAGAAGTCTGTTGGCATTATGGTGTGATAAGAGCATCAGCTAAATGACCAAAATGTAAACGTACATATGAACAATTACAAGGCACGCTGGGCATTATTCTATATCTGCCTATCTGTACATTTACAATTTGGTCATATAGTAGAGGCTCTTCTCCAGAGTGACTCACAGTTAGGTCATTCAACTAAGGTTGATTTTAAAAAATGTAATAAAAAACATCACCTTCTTAGCAATTAAAGTTTTTTTTTGTTACCGTTACTGAGAATGTTGTTGTAGTTAAGGCCTCTACTTGCAAATGTATTTTGAAAATACAAAATACTTAAAATACCTGTATTTTATCTAAAATGCAATACTTAGTAAAATATCTATTATTTTATTTGAATCATTTGGTCTGTCAGGTATTTTGTATTTGTAACAAGATACTTTTAGATGTAGCTTTGCCCATCTCTGGTCATAACTAGGGACTGGAGTTTTTTTTCTTCTGACCATGTCACCAAACCAGTAAAAACTCCAGGTCCTGAATAAAGCTATATCAATGAGGACAGAGAGTTCTTCCTGGTCTGACATTTTAGGTGCTTATAACTCAAGCCTTCCATATTGTTTGCTCTGATGAAAGGTTTAGTATAAGGCTACAGACTAAACCTTTTACTATTCAACAGACCAAATCATGTGGAATGTTTTCAGAGTTTTTCAAAGAAGCCAAGCAATGAAAGGACATGGTTGGAGTTGTTGATAAGACATTAAACACAGTCCTCGAAGGTTCACCTGCGCTCTCCCTCTTTCTCTCTCTCCTCTCCCTCTCTCATTTTAAATATCTTCCTCTCTCTCTCTCTCTCATGCTTTATTTTTAGCTATCTCTGTCTGAAACTGAAGACATCTTGTGGCTTCTAATCTCTATCACAGGCAGACAGTATTTGTTGCTGCTATTATTGTGAAAGTTGAAAGTTATATTGTGTCCAGAATGTCTTTTAAGATTATACTGACTCAAAGAAAGTGATATTCAAAGTCTGAGTGGCATTTCACTTAACAGCAAGTGTTTGGCTATATTGAGCCCCTTGGCATTTGAAATGGAGATTTGTAATTCAGGTTGTGTCTAGAGACAAAGTTAACCCATACTTGGACATAATTCTCAGTCTAGGGCTGTTAGAAACAATATTTGATTTGATTGAATAGATTCCCATGTGTTTGTAAAATCTGCAAGCCAATCCTTTAAAGGGCCAATCCTTAACTGAAAGAAAAACAAAGCCATGTCCCTGCCTCTGTTGAAATAAAAAGCTGAGGGATGGACCTGGAGAAATGTAACCACTCAAATGCATAGACAGAGCTATCTATGGATGCAAGTCATGACCATCCAATATATCACAATTACAGCTCTAAGCATTTTTTGAGGGTTTACATTTACAAAACAAGCTTATATTTTGGGTTCTGAAGGGATATGACAGTTGTAGGATCTTAATTTGAGCTAGTTTGCTACAGTAGGAAATATAATCCTGCAGCAACAGGAAATGTAAATTATGTGGATTATAATTAATGGACATTTTTGTACGGGTTGATACATTTTTCAACCCGTACAAAAAATGGAAAACCTTTTTAAACCTCAAATAGACTGCAAAGTTGCATTTCCATTTTTTTTATCAACAAAAGACTGATCAAATTTAGATCCTACATCTGTATAAATTATATTTTTCAAGAATCATATACACATACACACAGTTTATATATAAACTCAGCAAAAAAAGAAACGTCCTCTCACTGTCAACTGCGTTTATTTTCAGCAAACTTAACGTGTACATATTTGTATGAACATAACGAGATTGAACAACTGAGACATGAACTGAACAAGTTCCACAGACATGTGACTAACAGAAATGGAATAATGTGTCCCTGAACAAAGGGGGGGTCAAAATCAACAATCAGTATCTGGTGTGGCCACCAGCTGCATTAAGTACTGCAGTGCATCTCCTCCTCATGGACTGCACCAGATTTGCCAGTTCTTGCTGTGAGATGTTACCTCCACTCTCCGGGCTCTTCGCTGGCCATGGCAGAACACTGACATTCTTGTCTTGCAGGAAATCACGCACAGAACGAACAGTATGTCTGGTGGCATTGTCATGCTGGAGGGTCAGGATGAGCCTGCAGGAAGGGTACCACATGAGGGAGGAGGATGTCTTCCCTGTAACGCACAGCATTGATTGCCTGCAATGACAACAAGCTCAGTCAGATGATGCTGTGACACATGACGGACCCTCCACCTCCAAATCGATCACGCTCCAGAGTACAGGCCTCGGTGTAAGGCTCATTCCTTCGACAAAAAAACGTGAATCCGACCATCACCCCTGGTGAGACAAAACCGCGACTCGTAAGTGAAGAGCGCTTTTTGCCAGTCCTGTCTGGTCCAGCGACGGTGGGTTTGACGTTGTTGCCGGTGATGTCTGGTGAGGACCTGCCTTACAACAGGCCTACAAGCCCTCAGTCCAGCCTCTCTCAGCCTATTGCGTACAGTCTGAGTACTGATGGAGGGATTGTGTGTTTCTGGTGTAACTCAGGCAGTTGTTGTTGCCATCTTGTGCCTGTCCCGAAGATGTTCGGATGTACCGATCCTGTGCAGATGTTGTTACACGTGGTCTGCCACTGCGAGGACAAACAGCTGTCCGTCCGGTCTCCCTGTAGCGCTGTCTTAGGTGTTTCACCGTACGGACATTGCAATTATTGCCCTGGCCACATCTGCAGTCCTCATGCCTCCTTGCAGCATGCCTAAGGCATGTTCACGCAGATTAGCAGGGACCCTGGGCATCTTTCTTTTAGTGTTTTTCAGAGTCAGTAGAAAGGCCTCTTTAGTGTCCTAAGTTTTCATAACTGTGACCTTAATTGCCTACTGCCTGTAAGCTGTTGGTGTCTTAATAACCGTTCCACAGGGGCATGTTCATTAATTGTTTATGGTTCATTGAATAAGCATGGGAAACAGTGTTTACACCCTTTACAATGAAGATATGTGAAGTTATTTGCATTTTTACTAATTATCTTTGAAAGACAGTGTCCTGAAAAACAAAGTTAATTTTTTTGCTGAGTTTATATACCACATATATACAGTTGAAGTTGGAAGTTTACATACACCTTAACCAAATACATTTTAACTAAGTTTTTCACAATTCCTGACATTTAATCCTAGTAAGAATTCCCTGTCTTAGGTCAGTTAGGATCACCACTTTATTTTAAGAATGTGAAATGTCAGAATAATAGTAGAGAGAATGATTTATTTCAGCTTTATTTATTTTGTCACATTCCCAGTGGGTCAGAAGTTTTTGGGTAGCCTTCCACAAGCTTCCCACAATGAGTTAGGTGAATTTTGGCCCATTCCTCCTGACAGAGCTGGTGTAACTGAGTCAGGTTTGTAGGCCTCCTTGCTCGCACACACCTTTTTAGTTCTGCCCACAAATGTTCTATAGGATTGAGGTCGGGGCTTTCTGATGGCCACTCCAATACCTTGACTTTGTTGTCCTTAAGCCATTTTGCCACAACTTTGGAAGTGTGCTTGGGGTCGATGTCCATTTGGAAGACCCATTTGCGACCAAGCTTTAACTTCCTAACTGATGTCTTGAGATGTTGCTTCAATATATCCACATAAGTTTCCTGCCTCATGATGCCATCGGCTGCGTGGTCCCATGGTGTTTATACTTGTGTACTATTGTTTGTACAGATGAACGTGGTACCTTCAGGCGTTTGGAAATTTCTCCCAAGGATGAACCAGACTTGAGGAGGTCTACAATTTTTTTGCTGAGGTCTTGGCTGATTTATTTGAATTTTCCAATGATGTCAAGCAGAGGCACTGAGTTTGAAGGTAGGCCTTGAAATACATCCACAGGTACACCTCCAATTGGCTCAAATTATGTCAATTAGCCTATCAGAATCTTCTAAAGCCATGACATCATTTTCTGGAATGTTCCAAGCTGTTTAAAGGCACAGTCAACTTAGTGTATGTAAACTTCAGACCCACTGGAATTGTGATACAGTGAATTATAAGTGAAATAATCTGTCTATTAACAATTGTTGGAAAAATGACTTGTGTCATGCACAAAGTAGATGTCCTAACCAACTTGCTATATATATATATATATACAGTACCAGTCAAAAGTTTGGACACACCTACTCATTACACATTTTTTCTTTATTTTTACTATTTTCTACATTGTAGTATAATAGTGAAGACATCAACATGATGAAATAACACATATGGAATCAAGTAGTAACCAATAAAGTGGTAAATAAATCTAAATGTGTTTTATATTTTTTATTCTTCAAAGTAGGCACCCTTTGCCTTGATGGCAACTTTGCACAAGCTTGGCATTCTCTCAACCGGCTTCACCTGGAATCTTTTTCCAACAGTCTTGAAGGAGTTGTTGGCTTCTTTCCCTTCACTCTGCGGTCCAACTCATCACAAACGATCTCAATTGGGTTGAGGCTGGGTGATTGTGGAGGCCAGATCATCTAAAAAGCAGCATTCCCCAAGAGAGGATGACTTTCACTTTAGCAGTGATAAATTCATGAACTTCTTTGAGGAAAAGATTATGATTATTAGAAAGCAAATTACGGACTCTTCCTTAAATCTGCGTATTCCTTCAAAGCTCAGTTGTCCTGAGTCTGCACAACTCTGCCAGGACCTAGGATCAAGAGAGACACTCAAGTGTTTTAGTACTATATCTCTTGACACAATGATGAAAATAATCATGGCCTCTAAACCTTCAAGCTGCATACTGGACCCTATTCCAACTAAACTACTGAAAGAGCTGCTTCCTGTGCTTGGCCCTCCTATGTTGAACATAATAAACGGCTCTCTATCCACCGGATGTGTACCAAACTCACTAAAAGTGGCAGTAATAAAGCCTCTCTTGAAAAAGCCAAACCTTGACCCAGAAAATATAAAAAACTATCGGCCTATATCGAATCTTCCATTCCTCTCAAAAATTTTAGAAAAGGCTGTTGCGCAACAACTCACTGCCTTCCTGAAGACAAACAATGTATACGAAATGCTTCAGTCTGGTTTTAGACCCCATCATAGCACTGAGACGGCACTTGTGAAGGTGGTAAATGACATTTTAATGGCATCGGACCGAGGCTCTGCATCTGTCCTCGTGCTCCTAGACCTTAGTGCTGCTTTTGATACCATCGATCACCACATTCTTTTGGAGAGATTGGAAACCCAAATTGGTCTACACGGACAAGTTCTGGCCTGGTTTAGATCTTATCTGTCGGAAAGATATCAGTTTGTCTCTGTGAATGGTCTGTCCTCTGACAAATCAACTGTAAATTTCGGTGTTCCTCAAGGTTCCGTTTTAGGACCACTATTGTTTTCACTATATATTTTACCTCTTGGGGATGTTATTCGAAAACATAATGTTAACTTTCACTGCTATGCGGATGACACACAGCTGTACATTTCAATTAAACATGGTGAAGCCCCAAAATTGCCCTTGCTAGAAGAATGTGTTTCAGACATAAGGAAGTGGATGGCTGCAAACTTTCTACTTTTAAACTCGGACAAAACAGAGATGCTTGTTCTAGGTCCCAAGAAACAAAGAGATCTTCTGTTGAATCTGACAATTAATCTTAATGGTTGTACAGTCGTCTCAAATAAAACTGTGAAGGACCTCGGCGTTACTCTGGACCCTGATCTCTCTTTTGAAGAACATATCAAGACCATTTCAAGGACAGCTTTTTTCCATCTACGTAACATTGCAAAAATCAGGAACTTTCTGTCCAAAAATGATGCAGAAAAATTAATCCATGCTTTTGTCACTTCCAGGTTAGACTACTGCAATGCTCTACTTTCCGGCTACCCGGATAAAGCACTAAATAAACTTCAGTTAGTGCTAAATACGGCTGCTAGAATCCTGACTAGAACCAAAAAATTTGATCATATTACTCCAGTGCTAGCCTCTCTACACTGGCTTCCTGTCAAAGCAAGGGCTGATTTCAAGGTTTTACTGCTAACCTACAAAGCATTACATGGGCTTGCTCCTATCTATCTCTCTGATTTGGTCCTGCCGTACATACCTACACGTACGCTACGGTCACAAGACGCAGGCCTCCTAATTGTCCCTAGAATTTTTAAGCAAACAGCTGGAGGCAGGGCTTTCTCCTATAGAGCTCCATTTTTATGGAACGGTCTGCCTACCCATGTCAGAGACGCAAACTCGGTCTCAACCTTTAAGTCTCTACTGAAGACTCATCTCTTCAGTGGGTCATATGATTGAGTGTAGTCTGGCCCAGGAGTGGGAGGGTGAACGGAAAGGCTCTGGAGCAACGAACCACCCTTGCTGTCTCTGCCTGGCCGGTTCCCCTCTTTCCACTGGGATTCTCTGCCTCTAACCCTATTACAGGGGCTGAGTCACTGGCTTTACTGGGGCTCTCTCATGCCGTCCCTGGAGGGGGTGCGTCACCTGAGTGGGTTGAGTCACTGATGTGGTCATCCTGTCTGGGTTGTCGCCCCCCCCCCCCCCCCCCCTTAAGTTGTGCCGTGGCGGAGGTCTTTGTGGGCTATACTCAGCCTTGTCTCAGGATGGTATGTTGGTGGTTGAAGATATCCCTCTAGTGGTGTGGGGGCTGTGCTTTGGCAAAGTGGGTGGGGTTATATCCTTCCTGTTTGGCCCTGTCCGGGGGTGTCCTCGGAGTGGGCCACAGTGTCTCCTGACCCCTCCTGTCTCAGCCTCCAGTATTTATGCTGCAGTAGTTTATGTGTCGGGGGGCTAGGGTCAGTTTGTTATATCTGGAGTACTTCTCCTGTCCTATTCGGTGTCCTGTGTGAATCTAAGTGTGCGTTCTCTAATTCTCTCCTTCTCTCTTTCTCTCTCTCGGAGGACCTGAGCCCTAGGACCATGCCCCAGGACTACCTGACATGATGACTCCTTGCTGTCCCCAGTCCACCTGGCTGTGCTGCTGCTCCAGTTTCAACTGTTCTGCCTTATTATTATTCGACCATGCTGATCATTTATGAACATTTGAACATCTTGGCCATGTTCTGTTATAATCTCCACCCGGCACAGCCAGAAGAGGACTGGCCATCCCACATATGCTCTCTCTAATTCTCTCTTTCTTTCTCTCTCTCGGAGGACCTGAGCCCTAGGACCATGCCCCAGGAATACCTGACATGATGACTCCTTGCTGTCCCCAGTCCACCTGACTGTGCTGCTGCTCCAGTTTCAACTATTCTGCCTTATTATTATTCGACCATGCTGGTCATTTATGAACATTTGAACATCTTGACCATGTTTTGTTATAATCTCCACCCGGCACAGCCAGAAGAGGACTGGCCACCCCACATAGCCTGGTTCCTCTCTAGGTTTCTTCCTAGGTTTTGGCCTTTCTAGGGAGTTTTTCCTAGCCACCGTGCTTCTTCACCTGCATTGCTTGCTGTTTGGGGTTTTAGGCTGGGTTTCTGTACAGCACTTTGAGATATCAGCTGATGTACGAAGGGCTATATAAAATAAATTTGATTGATTGATTGATTGATGGATCACTCCATCACTCTCCTTCTTGGTCAAATAGCCCTTACACAGCCTGGAGGTGTGTTGGGTCATTGTCCTGTTGAAAAACAAATGATAGCCCCACTAAGCGCAAACTGGATGGGATGACGTATCGCTACTGGTAGCCATGCTGTGGTAGCCATGCTGTGGTAGCCATGCAGAATGTTGTGGTAGCCATGCAGTTCGACCATGAAGGCCTGATTCACGCAGTCTCCTCTGAACAGTTAATGTTGAGATGTGTCTGTTACTTGAACTCACTGAAGCATTTATTTGAGCTGCAATTCCTAAGGCTGGGAACTCTAATGAACTTAACCTCTGCAGCAGAAATAATTCTGGGTCTTCCTTTTCTGTGGTGGTCCTCATGAGAGCCAGTTTTATCATAGAACTTGATGGTTTTTGCGACTGCACTTGAAGAAACTTTAAAAGTTCTTGAAATGTTCCAGATTACATAACTTCATGTCTTAAAGTAATAATGGACTGTTATTTCTCTTTGCTTATTTGAGCTGTTCTTGCCATGGACTTGGTCTTTTACCAAATGGGGCTATCTTCTGTATACCTCCCCTATCTTGTCACAACACAACTGGTGGGCTCAAACGCATTAAGAAGGAAAGAAATTCCACAAATGACCTTTTAACAAGGCACACCTTTTGATTGAAATGCATTCCAGGTGACTAACTTATGGTTGAGAGAATGCCAAGGCAAAGGGTGGCTACTTTGAAGAATCTCAAATATAAAATATTAATTAGGACCGATTTCAAGTTTTCATAACAATCGGTAATCTGCCTTTTTGGACGCCGATTACGGCAGATTACATTGCAACCCACGAGGAAACTGCCTGGTAGGCTGACCACCTGTTACGCGAGTGCAGCGTCTTAAGGACCTTGTGGCTGCAAGGAGCCAAGGTAGATTGCTAGCTAGCATTAACGTATCTTATAAAAAACAATAAATTTTCACATTGCCCTCTGCATACAAATTGCCATTGATAAAATGCAATTGTGTTCGTTGTCCCTAGCTTATGCCTGTCCATACCATAACCCCACCTCCACCATGGGGCACTCTGTTCACAACATTGACATGAGCAAACCGCTCGCCCACATGACGCCATACACATGTCTGCGGTTGTGAGGCCGGTTGGACAACTGACAAATTCAACTGACAAACGATGCAGGTAGCGGCTTGTGGTAGAGAAATTAACATTAAATTCTCTGGCAACAGCTCTGGTGGACATTCCTGCAGTCAGCATGTCAATTGCACGCTCCCTCAAAACTTGAGACAGCTGTGGCATTGTGTTGTTTGACAAAACTGCACATTTTAGAGTGGCCTTTTATTGTCCCCAGCACGTGGTGCACCTGTGCAATGACCACGCTTAATCAGCTTCTTGATATGTGACACCTATCAGGTGGATGTCTTATCTTGGCAAAGGAGAAATGCTCACTAACAGGGATGTAAACAAATTTGTGCACAACATTTGAGAGGAATAAGCTTTTTGTGCGTATGGAAAATTTGTGTGATCTTTTATTTCAGCTCGTGAAACATAGGACCAACCACATGTTGCATTTATATTTTTGTTCTGTGTAGTAACACCTCACCAGGCTGATGATGTCACAATGAGTGGGTTGACATACAGTGCACACAGGGATTAAGGCTAGGTCACTAATGGTGAGTTCTATTGTGTTATTCTGACCCTCTCACATCGGCTGTCTCGTGTCAGGTCCTTCGTCATGCTAGAGTGGCATTTTTATTAACCATTCACCCACTGAAGTTGTTTTTCATTGAACAGGAATAGCCATTACAAATGCTCAAGTACAGTTCAAGCACAGGTAATTGGCCACTTGATATTCCGCTGTGTTGTGCATTTTTTATTATTATCGCTTTTTTTTGTGTTCCGAATGTAATGGTTGCTAAGAGAGATCATGCTATCATAATTTAAATAAACATTTCTAGGACCATTTTGAATCTGTAGAATGCCTATATGATCCAAAACAGATAAGCCTATAGTCTATATGTTGTAGGCTAACTACAGTATATACAAAGTATTTAGTCAGCCACCAATTGTGCAAGTTCTCCCACTTAAAAATATGAGAGAGGCCTGTAATTTTCATCATAGGTACACTTCAACTATGACAGACAAAATGAGAAAAGAAAATCCAGAAAATTCATTATTTCCTTTACACGGATCATTCGTCCTGGTCCTTTTGCAGAAAAACAGCCCCAAAGCATGATGTTTCCACCCCCATGCTTCCCAGTAGGTATGGTGTTCTTTGGATGCAACTCAGCATTCTTTGTCCTCCAAACATGACGAGTTGAGTTTTTACCAAAAAGTTATATTTTGGTTTGACATATGACATTCTCCCAATCTTCTTCTGGATCATCCAAATGCTCTCTATCAAACTTCAGACAGGCCTGGACATGTACTGGCTTAAGCAGGGGGACACGTCTTGCACTGCAGGATTTAAGTCCCTGGTGGCGTAGTGTGTTACTGATGGTAGGCTTTGTTACTTTGGTCCCAGCTCTCTGCAGGTCATTCACTAGGTCCCGCCGTGTGGTTGTGGGATTTTTGCTCACCTTGTGATCATTTTGACCCCACGGGGTGAGATCTTGCGTGGAGCCCCAGATCGAGGGAGATTATCAGTGGTCTTGTATGTCTTCCATTTCCTAATAATTGCTCCCACAGTTGATTTCTTCAAACCAAGCTGCTTGCCTATTGCAGATTCAGTCTTCCCAGCCTGGTGCAGGTCTACAATTTTGTTTCTGGTGTCCTTTGACAGCTCTTTGGTCTTGGCCATAGTGGAGTTTGGAGTGTGACTGTTTCAGGTTGTGGACAGGTGTCTTTTATACTGATAACAAGTTCAAACAGGTGCCATTAATACAGGTAACGAGTGGAGGACAGAGGAGCCTCTTAAAGAAGAAGTTACAGTGTGAGAGCCAGAAATCTTGCTTGTTTGTAGGTGACCAAATATTTATTTTCCACCATAATTTGCAAATAAATTCATTAAAAATCCTACAATGTGATTTTCTGGATTTTTTTCTCTCATTTTGTCTGTCATAGTTAGAGTGTACCTATGATGAAAATTACAGGCCTCTCATCTTTTTAAGTGGGAGAACTTGCACAATTGGTGGCTGACTAAATACTTTTTTGCCCCACTGTATATGCTGGGTTGTTTAGCAACAAAACCAATGTGTGTGCAACTTTGGGATAAAACTGTCAACTCCAAAGTATTTTTGACAACGTGAAGTATATTTAGTCTCCAAATGTTTATTGAAAACAGAAATACATTTACACAATAAGCACTTGTGTCTCAAATACAACCTTACAGGTGTTGGTTAGCTAGCTAGTGATTTTTTTTGCCACATTAGCATAGACATGACGTGAGTAAAAACATCTTATAACAAAACATGGTTTCAAGAACAAGATACAACTAGCTGAAACATGGCAGCTTCTTGTCATTGTTGCTAGCTATCTGACCATTCAGAATCATAACACATGGCCTTCTACCCCATCAAATACATGTGCATATAAGTAAATGGCCCAGTGCACATCATTTTTGTGACGTTGTCAGGCAACCCGTCTATGGGACAAGGCCCAGGTAAAATGGATACTCAATATAATCTGGGGTAACAATTGTGTGTCTATCAGATGGTGCCCGAAGATCCGATTTCAGGGCCTTGGAGAGACACCACAACTGTACGAAAAGCGCTAAACAAGACTCCACCACTGGTGAAAAGCGTCACACAAAGTGGACCCTTGTGGATTCTAAATGAGTAGACTGACAAGTCTTTCCATGGCACCAGTTGCATTTGCATATAATACAATTATTTCTCTATGCTTACAGTCATGAAAGATTAAATTGCATTGAATTGCATTAATCAGAACCTTTAGGGCAGGGTGCTGCTAGTGACATTTAAATGTCAAGAAGAAAGGAGACTAGAGGAAGATTGGCGTTCTTTAACAAGTTTTAATGTCAAGTGCACAAGTACAATGAAATGCCTTTCATGCAAGCTCTAAAGCCAATAATGCAGTAATCAATATCAATGTAGTACTGAAGAGGAATTAAAATAAAAAATAAGAAAAACACGAGAAAGTAAGAAGCCATATACAGGGTCAGTTCCAACACCATATTTAGAATGTGTAGGGATATAGGTAGATAGGTATAGGGGTAAGGTGACTAGGCATCAGGATGTATGATAAACAGAGTAGCAGCAGCGTAAATGAAGATTGTATGTGAGTGTGTGTGCATGTTATGTGTGTGTTGGAGTGTCAGTGTGTGTGAGTGTTTAGTGTCATGTGAGTGCATGATTGAATCTGTTGGGGCTGTATGCAATTTGGAGTGGGTCTAGGGTGACTGGGAGGATGGAGTTGAGGTGTGCAATAACCAGCTTTTCAAAACACTTCATGATTACAGATGTGAGTCCTACAGGGCGGTAGTCATTGTGGCAAGACGCCTTAGAGTTCTTCTGAACAGGACTAATGGTTATCATTTTAAAACACGCGGAGATGACAGACTAGGACAAGATTGACAATGACCGTGAAAATACCTGCCAGCTGATCTGTGCATGCTCTGAAAATGTGACCTGGCACTTTGAGCATGGCACTGATTGTCAGAGCAAGGTTTGGGCATGAGGAGAACACAGTCTCCCACTAACATAATCTCTATACACTTAATTAAGTAGGTTTACAGACTGGTGTTGCAGATGGCTAAATATTTTTTTGCCACAGCAACCCTACTTCACACAGCACAGGTGAGAGAGAGAGAGAGAGAGAGAGAGAGAGAGAGAGAGAGAGAGAGAGAGAGAGAGAGAGAGAGAGATTAATTTCTGGCTACGTTCCATTCCAAAAACCTTCCACCTCTCATCTGCCCTCTTACACTCACTTTCCGTTCACTGATCAGATTCAGTAACTTAAGTAAGATCAATTGATACTGTCAAAAGAGTTAGCTGTCATCTATCCATTCCTGTCAGATGTAGGAGAGGGTACGAGGACAAAGAGGAGGCCAGGTATGAGTACGAGCGCGGGATAGTGCAGCTCCTGCTTCCTCTAGTCACACAGATAAATATGGCATTGGGCAGGGTCCGAGTGAACATTCTGCGCGCGCTCCAGTCGAGTAATATCGAGGAGGACCGCACTTCGGTGGCGAAATGTGTATACTGTTTTTCTGTTATATGCCTGGGTATTGGACTATTATGATCTCTTGGGTGTAATCCCAATCTCACAACTAGAACAGGGGCGGAGCACAGAGCATCTCTCTGGGTCTCACCTGTGTGCGTATCTGAACTGGACACTCCACACAGCGCAAACGATGTGAGAACAAGCGGGAGATGAATCTAACGAATTTTTACTCCAATTTTGGACATTCATTTTCAACAAATCTTTCACTTTTGGGACCTCAACATGAGCACAACAACTGGAGTTTACAGGAGGATAACAACCCCTACCCGGACTTGTTCTTATTTTCGGGACACGAACCGAGCACCATCGTGTTGGTGGTTATGTACTCCCTGTCCTTCTTCACTGGGCTTGGAGGGAACATTATGGCTCTCCTGGTCCTCACCCGAAAGAGGACGGGTCTGGCGGGCGTGTCGGCGACCCGCAGACTGCTGGTAAACTTGGCGGTGTGTGACATGATGGTGGTGTGTGTGTGCATGCCAGTTAACCTGGGACTCCAGGTCTACAACGCCTGGGTGTTCGGTGAGTTTCTGTGCCGCACCGTGCCGTTCGTTCAAGCGGTATCTGTGTCTGCGAGCGTCCTGAGCCTGGCTGTGATCAGTCTGAACCGCTACTACAGCGTGCACAATCCTCTCCACGCCCGTTTTTTTTTTACCGGGCGGCGGATACTGTGTATGATCTGTGTGGTGTGGAGCGTGTCGTCGGGGTTGTGCATACCGCTCCTCTTCATGAACACCACCCAGACTCTGTCGCTGCTGGACATCACCGTCACTGTGTGCGTGGAGAGCTGGAACGAAGTCAAACTGAAACAGAGATATAGCTTCCTGCTCTTTTGCTCTCTTTACGGCTTTCCGGTGTTGTTTAACCTGGTTATAAGCGTGCTGACCGGCTGGAAGCTGTGGGGCACCAACGACAAACGGACGCAAGATTCAAATACATTTGGCGTTAAGCTATCACTGTCCCGCCTCAAAGTGCGTAAAAGGATAGCCAAGATGGTGCTGTCACTAGTTGTGCTTTTCACACTGTCCTGGCTACCTCTGTATGTAGTGGACATATGGTTAGACTTGAACATGACTGCATCTTTAAAGAATGAGGATGATGTGAACCAGGTCAACCACGAGTGGATTCTTCACGGGAGACCATTTGCGCTATGGCTGGGTCTGACCAACTCCGCTCTCAACCCACTCTGTTATTGTTTCGTGGGGAACTTGCACAGGTCTGCGAAACGGTTCAGGAAAAGCTACCGACTGAAACTGTCGTCAGTGTGCAGTCTGTTGCCACAGCAGTCCTCCGTGCCTATGGGCAGCATCTCAGTGCCCAAAGTCGTGCCATATAGCAGGGCGCAATCAGTGAATCGCAGCGCAGAGATGGGCGCATCGAGAAAGTACGCCAATTTAGGCGATAAACTAACTAAGAGCAAGAGCCTGTCCTCTGTGACAGCGTGTGAGACTGTTTTCGACTGATTGACAGAGACAACTACCTGGTTACAGGGTGAAGGTCACAGTTATTTCTCCAATGGACTGGAACGCGTTCATCCTACAGTTCAAAATGAGATATTCTGTGAAAATCTGTCCCTTTTTCAACGCAACCTCCAATGCAAATGGAGATATTTGCCATAAATGCAAGGAACAGATTAGAGTGTTGCCCTTTTAAATATGAAGTGTTGTGTTGTCTGTATTATGGAGTGTGTTGCCGCTTTAAAAACGGCCCATGATTCTAGGATTGTTGAAGAATCAAACGGTCAATGTAAATGATGAGCATGTCCTATACCTAATGATTTTTTGGGACTTGGCTTCACTGAATCCAATTTTAAACAGGCTATTTAATGTTGTTTTCATCTGTACAAAATAATGTGCATCTCATTCGATTGTGCATAATAGGCTAGTTGTCTTTATATAGTGATCCAAAATGATTAATGTATACAATGTATAGACCCTGTTTAAATACACAAATATATTTAATTTACTCTCAAGTCCTATGAAGTAGAACTCATCCATCAACATTCAATTCCATGTCAACGAAATGAGCTGTATCCAAAACTTAAATCGTGCCAATTATAAAACCATTATGTTGAATTACAAGGCTACATTGTATGACTATAATTCTGTAGTTATTCGTCCAAGTCCATTCAAATTGCTTCCATAATTGTTAAATTAGAGAATTGTAGGACCATCATATTTTATATTCATAGTTATTATTCCAAGTCCATTTCATTTGCCTCCATAGATGGTATAGATTGATATCTCCATTCATCCTTTCTCTAGCAAGGCTGTGACACGTCTTTTGGCAGACGGATCGCTCCCTGCTGACTGGCACCATTATGAGTCGAGTTGGCTCCTTGGCAGGGTGGGATGGGGCCCCGCTGGTGGCCGGGACATGGAGCCTGATTTCCAGATTAAAAATGGTACTGCTGAGATGGCCCGAACCCTGATCTGTGGTCACCTACCGCTGCTGACGCATGATTGGTGGTGGGTGGCCACAGAGCCCTGGCACCAAAATCAATCTCCTACCATCTGCAGTTACTGAGGCCTGATGTGTCTCCACACAACATGAAAGATCCCTGGATAAATTGTAAAAGTTTTACTTAAAAGCCATTTTGGTTCTTTGAAGGTTGACGGATACACTTATAGCCCGCCCACCGCATTAAGGTGCCTCCAACCGCCTGTGAATTACTGATTGTCTGTAATGGTTTTGACAGAGACATGAGAGAGAGAAGGGATCTTAGATTACATTAACAAAGCCTTCCTTCATGGACTCTCACAACCCTTCAAGCTTCTCTACCTCGGTGTTTCTGTAAGGCTTTGATCACTGCAAGATAATTTAGCCAAGTGGGTATTTTAGTGCATGTGAGATATACCAGCATTCCGTTGAGAATTGGATTCATATATATATATATATAAAAAATCGGTAACCATTCCACATGTTGACAAAATAAAATACGCTAGACAAGGTGGGATCTTTTTGTGTCGGTAAAATGAATTATGCGAGAAATGTCGGTGGAAACGCTTTTATGTGCAAATATTGATATTATAACCATAATATCCAAGTAAACTTGGAGTCATGCGATGACATGTTGTGTGGTCCTCCCACTACGACTCAGGAAACCATACAGTTTATTAGGCTACAGATGACATGTTGTGTGGTCCTCCCACTACGACTCAGGAAACCATGCAGTTTATTAGGCTACAGATGACATGTTGTGTGGTCCTCCCACTACGACTCAGGAAACCATGCAGTTTATTAGGCTACAGATGACATGTTGTGTGGTCCTCCCACTACGACTCAGGAAGCCATGCAGTTTATTAGGCTACAGATGACATGTTGTGTGGTCCTCCCACTATGACTCAGGAAACCATACAGTTTATTAGGCTACAGATGACATGTTGTGTGGTCCTCCCACTACGACTCAGGAAACCATGCAGTTTATTAGGCTACAGATGACATGTTGTGTGGTCCTCCCACTACGACTCAGGAAACCATACAGTTTATTAGGCTACAGATGACATGTTGTGTGGTCCTCCCACTACGACTCAGGAAACCATACAGTTTATTAGGCTACAGATGACATGTTGTGTGGTCCTCCCACTACGACTCAGGAAACCATACAGTTTATTAGGCTACAGATGACATGTTGTGTGGTCCTCCCACTACGACTCAGGAAACCATGCAGTTTATTAGGCTACAGATGACATGTTGTGTGGTCCTCCCACTACGACTCAGGAAACCATGCAGTTTATTAGGCTACAGATGACATATTGTGTGGTCCTCCCACTACGACTCAGGAAACCATACAGTTTATTAGGCTACAGATGACATGTTGTGTGGTCCTCCCACTAAGACTCAGGAAACCATACAGTTTATTAGGCTACAGATGACATGTTGTGTTGTCCTCCCACTACGACTCAGGAAACCATACAGTTTATTAGGCTACAGATGACATGTTGTGTTGTCCTCCCACTACGACTCAGGAAACCATACAGTTTATTAGGCTACAGATGACATGTTGTGTGGTCCTCCCACTACGACTCAGGAAACCATACAGTTTATTAGGCTACAGATGACATGTTGTGTGGTCCTCCCACTACGACTCAGGAAACCATGCAGTTTATTAGGCTACAGATGACATGTTGTGTGGTCCTCCCACTACGACTCAGGAAACCATACAGTTTATTAGGCTACAGATGACATGTTGTGTGGTCCTCCCACTACGACTCAGGAAACCATGCAGTTTATTAGGCTACAGATGACATGTTGTGTGGTCCTCCCACTACGACTCAGGAAACCATGCAGTTTATTAGGCTACAGATGACATGTTGTGTGGTCCTCCCACTACGACTCAGGAAACCATACAGTTTATTAGGCTACAGATGACATGTTGTGTGGTCCTCCCACTACGACTTGTTGGGAAGCATGCAGTTTATTAGGCTACAGATGACATGTTGTGTGGTCCTCCCACTACGACTCAGGAAACCATGCAGTTTATTAGGCTACAGATGACATGTTGTGTGGTCCTCCCACTACGACTTGTTGGGAAGCATGCAGTTTATTAGGCTACATATTAAATCATTTATGATGAACTTCACAGGGTGGTGAAAGTGCAAGGTGTATGTTCCTTTCCAATAAATATCGAGGGGCTTATTCTGGGGACATGATAATCGATGCTTGGCTGCCATTTAACAAATAATAATATAATAAGCTTAATCATTTAGGACAGGGTTTCTCAAAATCGGTCCTTGGGAACCCAAGGTGTGCACAGTTTGGTTTTTACCCTAGAACTACACCGCGGATTCAAATAATCAACTAATCATCAAGTTTTGATTATTTGAATGTGCTGTGTAGTGTTAGGGAAAAACCCAAAAGGTGCACCCCTTGGGGTCCCGAGTTTGAGAAACGCTGATGTAGGCTATAAAGTACCACAGTATGAGTCATAATACCCATAAAACCTAGCAGTCATACAAGGAAATGGTTCCATTCATTTTTCTCATAGGGGATTTCAGAAACACTTCAAATAAGGGCTGTGTTTCGTGTAGGCTTACCCTGGCATGCTGTTTTAATAACAGTGTAAATCTATAGGACAAGGTTACTTTAATCAATATATTTGCCTGTATTTACCCCCCCCCCCCCCCCCCCCCCCCCAATTAGCTGCTAAAGTGGCTATCATAAAGAACTACAAATGCCATGATGATGTGGACAAGACTGCCGAATCAAGGTAAAGGTAAGAATCTCTGGATTAACTATCTAATTTATTTATTAATGAATAAATTGGCAAAATGTATTTCCTGCTGAAGGTGATGTTATCTCCCAATGTCTGTTAGAAAGCAGACTGAACTAGGTTTCCGCTAGGATTTTGCCTGTGCTTATAGCTGTATTCCGTTTATTTTGACCCTATAAACTCCCTAGTCCTTGCAGATGACAAGCATATCCATAATGATGCAGCCACCACCATGCTTGCAAATATGAAGAGTGGTGGTCAAAGGATGTGTTGTGTTGGATTTGAGCGGTTTCTCTGAGCGGTTTCCTTACTCTCCCCCAACTGAGTTAGGAAGGACACTTGTATCTTTGTAGTGACTGTGTGTATTGATACAAAGTGTAATTAATAACTTCACCAAAGTGTAATTAATAACTTCACCATGCTCAAAGAGATATTCAATGGCAGCTTTTTTCCCACCCATCTACCAGTTCTTTGTGAAGCATTGGAAAACCTCCCTGGTCTTTGTGGTTGAATCTGTGTTTGAAATTCACTGCTCAACTGAGGGACCTTACAGATAATTATACTGTATGTGTGGGGCACAGAGATGAGGTAGTCATTCAAAAATCATGTTGCAGAGTGAGTTGAATACTTATTGACTCAACTTCTCAACTTTTCATTTTTTATTAATATGTAAAATATTTTTTTAAATAATACCACGTTGACATTATGGGGTATTGTGTGTTGGCCAGTGACACAATCTCAATTTAATACATTTTAAATTCAGCCTGTAACAAAACAAAATGTGTACAAAGTAAAGGGGTGTGAATACTTTCTGAAGGCACCGTGAATGATGACTAATCAATCCCTAGAGGTACCGCTATTAAAATGTCTTCTGACCTTAATGGGACTTCCTGGATAAATAAACGTTACATAAAAAAATTTAAAATAAAGGCTTCCCGACAATCACATGAATATTTAGACCTTTCCCCTGCAGAAGGACTTACATTTAACCATGATTATGATACATTTCTGAAGATAGAACCTGACCCTGCAAAAGGCTCTGTGGTTTGGAAAGAAAATGACATATCCCAAACAAATCAATACAATAAAGTCCTGGGAGGAAATAAGCATAGAATAAAGTTTCTAAACATTTTATGGGTCAGTGGTCATTCTAGATAGGTCCTCAGTCCCCTAGAGGTTTCATGACGACTCTGCAGTCATTTGTGGAAGAAACAGATCAGTTAACAGAGGGACAGGTAGAGATCCTTTTGTACTTGAACTATTTGTACACCGTTACAACACTGTGTATAGACATGCCATTTGAAATGTCTTTATTCTTTTGGAACTTCTGTGAGTGTAATGTTTACTGTTAATTGTTATTGTTTATTTCACTTTTGTTTATTATCTATTTCACTTGCTTTGGCAATGTTAACATATGTTTCACATGCCAATAAATCCCTTAAATTGTCATTTAATTGACTAGAAGACATACAAATATAGAGGAAAGATGGGCGTCACAAACAGAGAAGGGAGGGTTGAGAAAGACCAGCGAGTACAGACAGACAGAACAACCTCCCCCACACACATCTAACCGCTTTCAAGATGCTGCATTTACTATTTTATTTTTAATGGTAACCTTAGTCATTTCCCAACAAGTCCAACTAATTGTTTCCTATCTGTTTTGAATTTTGTATACAAGTGGGGCACAGCACTCCCTCGCTGTGCACCACGTGGGTCGATTCAGCCAGGCTATACAAATAAACCTGTTATTACAGTTCAATAGCAATGATGGATGTTGACAAAATAATTGGATCTAACACACGAATACTAATTTTCCCCGTGAGTAAAGTTGTCACCAATATCAATTTAAGGGGCTTTATTGGCTTGCCAAAGCAAGTGAAATAGACAATTATCAAAAGTGAAATAAAGAATAAAAAAAATTAACAGTAAACATTACACTCACACATTCCAAAAGAATAAAGACATTTCAAATGTCATATGTCCATATAGTGTTGTAATGATGTGCAAATAGTTAATGTACAAAAGGGAAAACAAATAAACTAATATAGGTTGTATTTACAATGGCGTTTGTTGGTTGCCCTTTTCTTGTGACAAGTCACAAATCTTGCTGCTGTGATGCACACTGTGGTATTTCACCCAATAGATATGGGAGTTTATCACAATTGGATTGGTTTTCAAATTCTCTGTGTGTCTGGTGTAATGAGGGAAATATGCGTATCTAATATGGTCATACATTTGGCAGGCGGTTAGGAAGTGAAGCTTATTTTTGGAACTAGGTTCTCAATAGCAAGGCTATGCTCAGAGTCTGTACATAGTCAAAGATTTCCTTAATTTTGGGCCAGTCACGGTGGCCAGGTATTCTGCCACTGTGCACTTTAAGGCCAAATAGCTCTGTTAATTTGTAAATTCTTTCCAATATGTCAAGTAATTGTCTTTTTGTTCTCATGACTCGGTTGGGTCTAATTGTGTTGCTATCCTGACCAGCTCCCCTCATCCATTCGAATAATTAAAACAAGTGCATGCTATTGGTTGTCAGAGATCAGTGATTTTGTGAGGTTTTAATGTGGGAGAAGCAGGAATCAGATGACACCGCAAAGAGAAAAATAAATGAAACTCATTTCCTCATCGTCAACCTCTGCTTACGGTACGGTCCCTCTGAACTTGATTTATATCCAATTACTTTGTACAAGAATAAATAAAATCATATAACATTGAAATTCAATGCAATCTTCCTAAAAAACTGCATCTCAGTATTAACATTCTGGTCTTTAAATAAATAAACTATGTTAAGGGTGTGTGGGAAATTGGCTTATTGTGCAACTGGTAAACAAAGGTATATTGTGAGAAGACAAAAGTCCTGACCAAGCTTCCGATTATCATACACATTTATTTTAAAATCAGATCTTGTGGACATTGGTTCTGAAGTGTGTGTTCTGTTAATTTCTTAATGGATGTATCACATCAATCATGAGAAAGAAAGAAAGAAAGAGAAAAGTGCATCTTAGGAAAAAGAGGACAGTACTGTGACGCGACTGAGCGCCACTCAACTCTAAACACTCACACACACAGCCTCTCCAATACAACATTAACACACTCAGGTTGCTCATCAAGTATCTCCACAGACTACCACTGTTCACTTCCCACATGACCAGAGTCATTTGTGCATCCAAAATGGCTCCCTTATTCCCTATATCGTGCACTAGTTGACCAGAGCGCTATAGGCCCTGGTCAAAAGTGGTGCACTATATAGTGAATAGGGGCACCATTTAAGACACAGCCTATTGAAGTTGACGTCTCAGTATTTTTCTTTCTGCAGGCAAAAGATGCAGCACTGAGTCAGCAGGAGGAGGGGGATCCTCAGATGGGGGGGGGGGGGGGGGGGGTGCTAGGTCCCCCTGGCAGATCCCCCCCCCTGACATGGTAACTTCCTGTAAGACAGAGGTCTCATGGGAATGTTCACATGTTGGTGCTCATTCGTGATTGGCTGTTGGCAGAGTTGAGTTCGCCTTGGCTGCCCTCCCTGGGAGGAGACTGGAGAGAGGGAGGGAAAAGGGAGGAGAGAAAAATAAGGTTGAGTGGTTGACATCCTCTATAAGCAAAGACAAGGGGGAAAACCTCCTTCTCATCCTGCATTCTGATGCCTTTACCAGTCTTCAGACATAAGAACATACAGTATATGTATCAAAAGGAAAATGTACCAAGCATACAATATAAAAAGTGTTGCAACTATTCTCTGGTACTGTAAGATCATGACAAACTGGGGAGAGAGGGACAGACGACAGAGATTCCTCCTCTGAATCAAAGGCATTTTATTTCAGAGCCAATGATGTGTGGAAATGAGCAGTAGTGGATGGCTGAGAGGAACAGAGATGAGGAGGAGAGGGGGAGGACGGCCTGTAGAAAATACAGGTGGACCAGAGGTCAACGAGATAGAATGAAAGGAAGACAAAGCGGATATGGGAAAAGGGAAAGAGAGAAAGGAGATAATTAGATGGCGGCACTGATAGGGAGGCTGAGTGAGGCACGGATGTCAAAATAAAGAAAGAAATATCAGTTCTGAGAGATATCCATATCCTAAAGGTAAAAGGCAGGGGGGGGGGGGGGGCAAGATAGATGAGTAGAGAGAGCAGCCTGAAAACCCCAGGGAGACCCTGTGTGCAGAGGTACCTTGACGTGTATCTGGTTGCGCAGCACAGCAGCTCGCAAGATCATGGCTTTGGCTCGCCTCTGGAACTCCTTGCCCATGTGGATAGACTTCTCAAATGTGTGGCTCCGCTGGTCCACGTCACGCGCATACAGGATCTGGGATGAGGAGGGAGAGTATTTCATAGTCTCTTTGTACATAAATGTGCTTGGCATCTCAAAGAGAGAAGGGAGGAGAGAGAGGCTGGGGATAAGAGCGCTGTGGCAAACCATTTGGGTCACTGTCAAATCAACATCCCATGCTGTATTATAAGATTATAAACTGTTAAACAATGAAAGAGTGATCGGAGCTCATCTAGTGTGAGTGAGAGAGCTAGGGGGTGGGGTGTATATGTGACTTGACTCTTGAGTGTGTTACCTTGCTATGGGAGTCTATGCGTGCATTGATAAGTCCCTCCAGTATGAGCTGGGTGAGTTCGTCTTCCAGAGCTAGCACCGTGGTGTTGAAGGCCTGGGCCATCTTAGTCATGTCTGCAGACACGTACGGGCTGAAGTACTGCAACACACACACACACTTAGTCATACATGCAAATGAAAAGTAGAGACTGAGGTACTGCACACGCATGCATGACCCTCGCCCACGCCACTACACAAAAAAAAAAAAGAAGTGTACATTACAGCAAACACACACATTAATACTGGGGAGAGAGAACCTGCTCTGAATGTTAATGATCCCCAAATCAAACTATTTTGATTACATATTCATTATTTACAATCTAAATAACACCAGCGTAACTCACACCCTCCAACAAGTATCCCAACCATCATTCCACTGCAGTAAAACAGAAAAAGGAGACCAAGAGGTCAAGCAGAAGAACAATGTCTAATTATAGGGCATGATATTAAATAACATTAGCAAAACAACCATTTTAGGTGCCATACTTCACCTGCTAGTCCAGTTAACGGTCAGAAGTAGTGATCTATAGAAGGAATAGGGTGCCATTTGGAATGCAACCCCTGTAGATGTTTGACCCCAGGAGTCAGTGTCCTTCAGACACATTTCCTCAGCTAAATGTACTATTGATTGCTGCCTGAGCTAGAAGTGACAGGTTTCCATGAGATTTTCATGTGAATATTCTAGAATCCGCATACGTTGTTGATGATGGTTATTATAACAATATGTGCTCAGAGGCATTTACACCTCCATTTCTCACATAATTAATTTTACAGACACAAAAAGATCCCACCATGTCGAACAAACAAATTGTCTGTCAGCATTTTCAAAAATTAGACCGAAACGGTCACTTTTTTAAATTTACAGTATGACTTTACTCGCATAAAAACTGTGGATGGAAACGTGGTTAGAGAGAGAAAGGTTTTGTATCCGATTCTTTCCCCCAGACGCAACGATTGCCTATTTATTTTTTTACGACTACGGGGGACTGACTAATTGACTATTCAAACCCATCCGTAGTTGTGAGTATATAAGGAAAACAACAGAATACTCTGAAT
Organism: Oncorhynchus mykiss; assembly: GCF_057628025.1. Classification (NCBI taxonomy): domain Eukaryota; kingdom Metazoa; phylum Chordata; class Actinopteri; order Salmoniformes; family Salmonidae; genus Oncorhynchus; species Oncorhynchus mykiss. Next base: position 8,341,664 of record NC_143041.1, read on the forward strand.
GTCCATGATGTTCAGTATTATATGGGAGTACTGGAGGAAAAGTGTTCCTGTCCCCAGTCTCACCTGTCCGTCTCACCTGTATAAGGGCTCTGTTCCTGATCAGTGTGTAGAGGGTCAGTACGTGGGGGGCCAGGTACATGTCTAACAGCAGGTTATCCTGAGAAATAAGAAAGGCAGTCTGCATTTAGGACAGGTTTCAAATATGTGTTATCAACATAATGAAAACACAGCACTAGGAAAATACATCATAGCTAAGAAATCATGTTACTTGGTTCTTACTTCGTTGAATTCCCGTTTTTAAATGATTTGCTACCCATTTTATGTTTTTCACATCAATGTAATCATTGGATCGATTGATAATCATAGATCATTAATTAGATCAATCTCACCTTGATCTCATCCAGCATTTTGAGACAGGAAGCGTACTTTGACTCATAGAACTTAAAGATGATGTCACGGACCTGAGGCTCCAACTCTAAGAACAATTTAAAGGAGCTGGGAGGACATAAAATACATGAATAGAGTATTGTGGATGGTAACACAGCTCGGTCAGTTACATGAAAAACATACACCATTTATACAAACGATACACAGGCGTTTGCGCGCTCACACACCTGCTTGAGATTACGTTCTTCTGTAGCTCCTGTCTGTCGAAGGTGGCGAGGGCACACATCCCTCCGTACACAGCTACATTGCTGGGGGACAGGAGCTGGACACACAATACAGGAGGTTGGTACAACGCCAACAGAAAAAAATACAAATATTAGAATTTGTCAAGCAGCAATCGTCTTTACAATTGTCCAAGTACCCTTGTCCTAGCTGTTGTTGCCTTCCCAATTGTTGATAAACAATACACAAATTATCACAGAACAACACAGGGAAGTCACAGACATCACCTTTAAAGTACTACACAGATAGGCAGGCAGACTGACTAACCTCAGCGAAGTCACAGTGGTCGAAAGAGGCCAGCAGGAAGCACTTGGCTGCTTGTTTGTACTTTCTGGAGGCCAGCTCAGCTAGGCCTGGGGGACAGTGACAGATATACAGACGTGGAGGAGGAACAAGGAGAAAGAACAAGAGGTCAAATGAACCGGACTGTGGGAAGAGAACTTTGTAATCTAATCAAAGCAGAACGGGGTTTAAAACAAATGCATTTTCATTGAAACAAAACATTAGCATGAGTGTCTGCACCTGTTGAAGATTGGCATCTGTTAGTGAGTTGTATACCCTCTAGAGAACAGGTGAAAACACTTACAGTATGTACATCTCTTTTTAGAACAACAAAGAGTGAGTGAATTACCTGCAGCACATTTTAATTTGGTGAGGACTGACTGACTCTGGCAATCTCTCTCCCCTCTTTGCTGAAACAAAAATAAATATATTCCCTCAATAAAGATGGACACGTCTGTGTTTTTTTTAAGACAGTAGAGGACTTATGCTCTCTGGCTCAGAGGAACCTACGACTTACCTCTGCTATCTCCGGAGTGGATTCAGCTTTGCTCACATAGCTAAGGACGTGGGACCAGTTCTGGAGGTAGACGCTAACCTGATAGATGAAAACAGTAAACTCAGTAAGAAAGCCTGTAGGACACATATCAATATCGCCCTCTAGTGCTAGTCATTGAAGTTAATCACATCACAGAGAAAGGAAGAGGCTGAGAACAAGTGAGGCTGAGAGAGAACGAAAGAGGAATATAGCCCTTCTGCCCTCCAGACTTTACATCGGGATTAAGAGCATTGACCAAAAAACTAGGACCACTAACTGTCATTATGATAAATGATGACATACCTTGATGACATTAAGACACATGTTTATGACATGCTTGGCGCTAGTGCAGTAGTCTCGGGCTCGGGAGTAGCACTTAAGGGCGTTGCTGAGATCACCGCAGTCCAAGTAGTGGTCCCCAAGGTCATCATGACCCCTCCTGAGGTGAAAGAAATTATTATAGAGAGCGTTTGGGCCAGTACCAGAGAGGAAGAAAGGCCAGGAAAGAAAAATTCAGATCCTCCCCTTAAGCCTGAGCAAAGCACTATGCAGAATCACTGATCCACAAATAAATATTCCATTCCAAATGACCTTACATTAAAAAACTACTACTACTAGTCAACTACTCAGTGATTACTTCAAGATCTGCAAACAGACGCACATTGCTCAGGCCGATCCTCTTGGAGGTGAGGATTACCCAATCGGTTTATTATCTACTTGATGCTAACAACCGTAGCGTCTCCCACCCACCTGATGCTCTCTTTGATGGAGTTGCCTTTGTAGTTCTTCAGGTCAGTGTCCAATTTCTCCAGTTTGAGCAGGGCCTTTTTCCTGGTCGACTCGGCCCACGCTGTGTCCAGAGGAGGGGGTTCAACTGCCCCGCCCTCCACCGCAGCATCTGGAGCCCCCTGGACCTCTCTGAACACACACTCGAATCAATCAAACACTCAAAAACAAAAAGCACTTTCCAAACCAACAATGAAAAATAACATACTATGTACTAGTAGTATTGTTGTACCTTCTCTGTGCTATGCTGGAGGGTACTAGGCTATGCTGTGATACACCTACCTGGTGGCCTCTGTGAGCTTGCGGTGGATCTCCTCGTACACGTCTACGTTGAAGGTCCTGTGGACAAAAGACAGGGCCATCTTCAGGGCCTCGGCGCGGAGCTGGGGACAGTGCTCTGCGATGAACTGCAGCCTCTCAATACGCATCAGACCACAGTAGCTGGATGCATATTGCTCCAGGTCCTAGAGAGAGGGAGACAAAGACACACACACACACTTCAGTGGGACAAAAGCCTAAACATTTTTCACTCAATAGTCTGCATTTCTATTTATTAAGGATCCAAACATTAACGCACTTACATTACACATAAAACAGTACATCATATAACATTACTACACCACTACATATCTACAATACAACATGTATAATACCACCACACAACATTATTTGTATGCTCGTGTTTGTGTGTGTCTCATCACAGTCCCTTCTGTACCATAAGGTGTACTTTTATCTGTTTTAAAATCTGATTATACTGCTTGCATCAGTTACCTGATGTGGAATAGAGTTCCATGTAGTCATGGCTCTATGTAGCGCCTACCATATTCTGTTCTGGACTTGGGTATTGTGAAGAGACCTCTAGTGGCATGTCTTGTGGGGTATTCCACTTCTACAGATTCCTTTGATTTCAGTTTAACATTTAAATAGCAGTAAAAATGTCATTTGTGTGGTATTTGAGTCCCATCTAGAAGAAACAAGCCCTCCTTTACAATGCCAGTAGGGGGAAATTCTGGATAGATAGACCATACCAGCGTGGGGTTTTCCACCACATAGTTGACATCTGGTGCATTCTGCTGGTCCTCCTGTGGGTCAGCATCTATCTGCATGGGCTCAACAACCCCCTGAAGAAGAGCGAACATACAGGTAACTGCCAAAATAAAAGAAACACCAACATAAAGTGTCTTAACAGGGTGTTGGGCCACCACGAGCTGCCAGAACAGCTTCAATGCTACAAGTGTCTGGAACTCTGTTGGAGGGATGCGACACCATTCTTTCACGAAAATTTCATAATTTGTTGTTTTGTGGATGGTGATGGAAAACTGTCTCGGGTGCCGCTACAGAACCTCCTAAAATTTGGGCGGCAGGTAGACAAGTGGTTAGAGCTTTGTAGTAACCGAGAGGTTGCAAGATTGAATCCCCGAGCTGACATGGTAAAAATCTGTCGTTCTGCCCCTGAACAAGGCAGTTAACCCACTGTTCCTAGGCCGTCATTGAAAATAAGACTTTTCAATGACGGCCTAGTTAAATAAAGGTCAAATAAAAAACATTGGGTTGAGATCAGGTGACTTACAAACACACTTTAAACCCCCTTTGCTCTTTTGAGACCCCCTCTTTCAAAGTCACAGATATCTTCTTCTAGCAATGATAGCCAAAATAACCGGCAATTTTTATACATGACCCTAAACATGATGGGATGTTAATTGACTAATTAACTCAGGAACCACACCTGTGGATGCACCTGCTTTCAATATAATTTGTATCCCTGATTTTATCAAGTGTTAACTGCCAAAATAAAGATTACTGTACATACTGTTGACAAGTGTCATAGCAGCGTGCCACAATGAGGGGAATACTGACAGTCTGCAACCAGGTTACCAAGGTAATAAATAGCCATACATACACGACACTCCCACAATAGACAGATCGCTCATGTCCCACTGGATACTTACATTGGAGACACAATGTACATGTGTTGCTGAACAAAATTAAAAGGGATGGCTAAACTACTACTAGCTGGATAACAGGTCAGTCAACTAACTACAATAACAGAACTAGCTAGTTAGCATGACTGTCAAAGTGCCTGAAGAAACCATAAATGACCAGCGAACAGTTTCCTGGGGTGCACCTTTCAATTTTTTTTGTCATTCTAACATCTAGTCAGTTGGTATAGAATAACAGTGAATGGAAATATAACGCTGTAGAGTTAGCTATATGAACTTACTAAAGTTAGCCTAGCTAGTTAGCTTGCCAGTACTGCTAGCGGCCCAAGCTACTCCCGATGTATGCAAGGCTTGCGTGTTTATCGGAGTACCCACCGTCCCAGTTAAGCGCAAGGAAAGCCTTCTCCACGTGCATACCCGCATACCGTTTTTGTGTAAACATGCATCAAAATAGATTCATTATTACCTGAAAGTTGAATACTTGCACGGGCAAAGGCATCTTTCACGGTCTGTGACGTTCAGCGGCAGAGAGGAAGAAGCGAAGCGAGACGGATAACTGGGACCTAAATCTGTCTTCTCCAGCAGGTGGCGTTTTTCCCGCTGATCAAGGGAGGAGTTGTTGTATGGAGATCAATGAGTGTCGAATTTAGTTAACAAAAAAGTAATGTCTTGTTTTCTACTTGAGGCTTATTTGATCGAATATACGTTTGGTAATGCTTACGTTGTTACGAGTGTACTGATATAAGTAGGATACATGATATCCTGCCAAGTTTGAGAAAAAAAACACTTTATATCGGATTTGTGCCTGTTATCACACTCGTATCTGTCCTCTCATTGGCTAGAATTGTCCCACCTGATCTTGCCTTCTCCAGACTGCCTTCCATTTCTGAAGACATTTATTGTCATTGTTGGAGCAGCCAGTCGATTAACTGGTCGATATGGTCCCGTGTTTCAGTTGGAAGAGCATGGCGCTTGCAACGCCAGGGTTGTGGGTTTTATTCCCATGTGGGACCAGAAAAATGTACAATGTATCCACTCGCTACTGTAAATAGCTCTAGATAAGAGTGTATTTTAAATGACTAAAATGTAATATGATGGATAATCTGAGTCTACAGCAACAAACAACGGCTCGCTATCACATCCGGGGCATGGGTTCACAGGGCTCTTTACGTAATGACGTCAGCGCTGCTCCAGATGTGTCGGAGGCAGTGTTGTTGCAGCGTTCAAATCAACGCCGAACTCGGAAAAATACGAGGTCAAACATTGACGTCAGTGATATTCAGGTTGAAAATTCGGAATTATAGAAAGAGGCCCGATAATCCCAGATCGATTTTTACCAATGGGAGATCGTTTGTTTCCGAGTTCCCAGTTGTTTCAACGAGTTCTCAGTTGTTTTGAACGTGGAATATTTATATCAACAACAACAAAAAACAGTTGCAAACTGATGGTAATTTGTATTAAGATACAACTAGTTCAGATATTAAAAATGAATTACTGAAATTATAAATTCAAACAATTTATTTGAGGTCACCCTTGGGATGAATACGTTTTTTTTAAAAAACTTTGTCACACTAGTTGGCTAAGCCTACAGGGGGGATTTTGCCGCGAGTTGTTTTGTCTGACAACTTTTTCCATTGTCAGCACAAAATAGGCTACAAGAGCCTACGACATCCAGAGCGAAAATAGCAACACAGTGGCGACCCCAACAGCTGTAGCCTACTACACCACAGGGACATTTAATTTGCAAGGCCAGGTCAGCATCAACCAGAGGGCGCTCAGTTTCAGAGGATTTGCGTTTGGAGCGAGAATCACACAGTAGGTGATTTGAGAAGAATCCGAGAAACAGAGGTCGTTTATAATCGCAATAGAAACAAATGACGTTGTTTGACTCACTTGCACTTGACTGGATGAGTGCACAGCTAGGCTTCTTAATCGCGGTCGAATAGAGAAAGCGGGCTGCTGATGGTTAAAATCTGAGCCCAATCAAATCATAGTCAAGACGAGGAGACAAAAAAAAAGAGAAGATCGTTGAGTATAAAAGCGTCTGGAAACCCTGTATTGTATTTTCATTTTCTTTGATCAGATTCTGTTCACTTAATTCATTTTTGGTGACCAGTTCCCCTGGTGTTTTGTTGCTGCATTTGGGAGGAGGCACATCGGATTAAAAACGTGATTTATTTTGTTTCCATGTAAGTATAAGGCATTTTCGTGATCACAGAATAAGTGTTTTAAGTAATTCGTCATATACAGGGTTTTTCATAGATTTTTTTTTTTTTGACTGAACACTCTTGTCTTTCTTTTGTTTACCGTAGGACAGCCTATAGACCCGTATGTGCACGACATGCACACGGAACAACTCCTAAACATCCCCGTAAACTTTAAAGTTACCTTTATAAGACCCAATAATGTTGGTTAATCGCGTTGTTGTTTTCATACATTTGTTGTGGACTCTACAGTTAAATGACCGAGCCCACAGCAGTCAGACCTGTTTCTATTGGCAGTGACCCAATCTGGCAGATTTGCATCTACCAGATTTGCATAATCCCAAACCAGGCACCAAAATATGAAATGTTATGCATTATGTTTATTTATTTATTTCCCCCTGGAAAATTATGTATAACTCTCATAAATCATACCATCCTTCATGCTATATCCACATATCTGTGCTGAGAGCTCATATTTTACTAAGGGGGCTAATTTTAGTAAAGAAAAAAGGGTTTGATTACATCCCTCTGCTTCCTACAACTGACATCTGCTACTGGTTGAGGTATCATTGCCTCTGAAAATAGCAGCAAACAGGAAATTGCTCACACACTGAAGGTAAGTCTGTCAATTAAATGTGACCTGTATAAACTGACTGGCAAATGGAAGGGCATGAGTGACAAAGTGCCAAGAGGAGAACTTCCAGACTTTACAGGTCTGCCATTTAAGAGGGACTCAATCAGAATGTATATAGAGTTGTACAGTGAAATCTTGGCCCTTTTATTGATTTTTATTTTTTATTTCACCTTTATTTAACCAGGTAAGCAAGTTGAGAACAAGTTCTCATTTACAATTGCGACCTGGCCAAGATGCAGAAACGGACTAGTCTGTCTGGCACCCAGGGTAGAGTAAACCCATGCAGGAGCCAGTATCCATACACTCAGATTAGGTTTTCAAGTGTGTCACTGTCATCTTATTATGCGGGGGGGTGGTGATGTCTCTTCAGGTTCCTGTGTGATGTCATAAAGATGGGACGCGGTGGAGTGGGAAGCAAAGCTGGCGCCGGGGGCTGAAAGGCCCCTCCAGCGGCCAATCAGGATGCATGTCTCCTCGATGGGTGTCAGTAAGTTCTGCTTTCTGTTCTCCCTGGCCCTCTGTGCCCTCCTGCTGCTCCTCATCCCTGCCCTCCAGCCCTCACAGCATCAGGGGGACCTGCCTCAGCCCCGGGCCCACACCAAGCCTGCCCGGGCGGGCACAGGTGCCAGCAAAAACCCCCAGCACCCTGGAGGTCTGGTGGTCCCTCTCCAGGCAGATGTGGGGAAAGTGACAGTGGGAAATTATGGGATTGATGGTGGATCTATAGGGCAGGGCACACCCAGAGAGACCAAGAGGACTGGGGATGGGGACTGGGTGTATACAGATGGTCGAGGTGACACCCAGGGCAATGGGAAGCATACAGACTCTCAGACAGGGCCGAAGGAGGACTTCCTCCACAGAGCTGGAGTTGTGGTGGGGGCTGGAGGGTCTCGGTCCAGGACCCCTCTAGAGCTGAAAGACATTTTCATAGCGGTGAAGACCACCAGGAAGTACCACAAGTCCAGACTGGATTTGCTGTTCCAGACCTGGGTGTCCAAAGCCAAAGAACAGGTAGGGAGGAACGCATACAGACACACACACACACACTCAAGTCTGAACTTGGCAGTGGTTCAGATGCAGCCTATGGCCCTGGATAAGGGTATTTGTTATGTCATAACCCCCCCAGGTTATGTTTTGTCGACATGGTAGATCATCTCATTTGTCTTGTACTGTTAGCAAGACCTCCAGACAGGGCATGTTTCTAGAGTACACAAGGACTCCTTCCCCTCTCTCTGTTCTCCAAGCAGCTGTAGTAACAGTAAAGAGTGAACATAATTTCTAGCACCATGGGCTGCATGTCACTGCAACTACACTGCAGGTCCATTTCTCTTAATAGTTGACTCTACTCCTTCAACAAGGGTTTGATTATCATATAGAACATGGAAGTGGAGGAAATGTGCTGTTATGGCAAATTCTGGTTTAAGATTCTATCCCAGTGAACACAAGATTTTGAAAATATTTATTTTCAACATCTTTCCAATGTCTTCATGTGCTCATAGGGATGGTTTTAGCCATAGGGCAGCAGGTAGCTTAACAGTTAGAGCGTTGGGCCAGCAACCAAGAGGTCGCTGGTTTGATTACCCCAGCCGACAAGGTAAAAAAATCTGTCGACATGCCCTTGAGCAAGGCATTTAAACCTAATTTGCTCAAGGGATGTCATGAAACTATGGCTGACACTTTAAAACAACACATTTCACTGCACCTATCCAATACAAAACTTTTTTGTTGTTGTAGCCAACACTGCAGATCCATGCCCCCATGCTGGCCCACATCTGGGTTTCCTATTGCTATTACAAAAGTAGAGACATCTGGGACATTGCAGATACCCAGTTCACTCCCTGTCAGCACAGAGCTCAAGCACTTGGAACTCATCTCAGAAAAACATCTCAACCATTAAATAAACAACTTCTCCCCCCTTGGCAAGAGTATCAGCTCCTGTGGTTCAGAATGACGAGATGTGCGTCAAGAGCATAAAGGCCAGTTGGAATCAATTGACTGCTTGGATCGGGTTCTATAAGGATTCTAACAAACCACATGCGTAACTCATCTTGATGAATTGATGCCAAGCCATCTTATTGGCTCTTCTGCCAATCTCTGTTGGTCTTGTGGTTGTTTGGTGTGATATTGGGTGTTTCCTCATCTGCACGGTTAGAATCCTCCACTAAAGCAATGGTTGATGTTCAGTGGAGCCATAAAGTAAAACTGAAGCAGATTCTCTGAGATGAGAAGTCCATGTGTTCTCCACCCCTCATAACCTCAGCTACTATGGCCCAATCCTAACGTATTGTCCCATCAGTGCATGATGTATGCTTAAGTTTGAGTTACCTGTATCTCTGGCTGGGATTCAGTGATCTGTATATACAAGACCATAATGAGACAGATGCTGGGGTAGAGAGTCAAATCAAATTTGATTTGTCACATACATATGGTTAGCAGATGTTAATGCGAGTGTAGCGAAATGCTTGTGCTTCTAGTTCCGACAATGCAGTAATAACCAACGAGTAATCTAACCTAACAATTTCACAACAGCTACCTTATACACACAAGTGTAAAAGGATGAAGAATATATACATAAAGCTATAGGAATGAGTGATGGTACAAAACGGCATAAGCAAGAGGCAGTAGATGGTATTGAGTACAGTATATACATATGAGATGTGTAATGTAGGGTATGTAAACATTATATTAAGTGGCATTGTTTAAAGTGGCTAGTGATACATTTTTTACATGTATGGCAGCAGCCACTCAATGTTAGTGGTGGCTGTTTAACAGTCTGATGGCCTTGAGATTGAAGCTGTTTTTCAGTCTCTCGGTCCCTTCTTTGATGCACCTGTACTGACCTCGCCTTCTGGATGATAGCGGGGTGAACAGGCAGTGGCTCGGGTGGTTGTTGTCCTTGATGATCTTTATGGCCTTCCTGTGACATCGGGTGGTGTAGGGGTTCTGGAGGGCAGGTAGTTTGCCCCCGGTGATGCGTTGTGCAGACCTCACTACCCTCTGGAGAGCCTTACGGTTGTGGGCGGAGCAGTTGCCGTACCAGGCGATGATACAGCCTGACAGGATGCTCTCGATTGTGCATCTGTAAAAGTTTGTGTGCTTTTGGTGACAAGCCGAATTTCTTCAGTCTCCTGAGGTTGAAGAGGCGCTGTTGTGCCTTCATCACCACACTGTCTGTGTGGGTGGACCATTTCAGTTTGTCCGTGATGTGTACGCCGAGGAACTTAACTTTCTACCCTCTCCACTACTGTCCCGTCGATGTGGATAGAGGGGTGCTCTCTCTGCTGTTTCCTGAAGTCCACGATCATCTCCTTTGTTTTGTTGAGTGTGAGGTTATTTTCCTGACACCACACTCCGAGGGCCCTCCCCTCCTCCCTGTAGGCCGTCTCGTCGTTGTTGGTAATCAAGCCTAGCACTGTAGTGTCGTCTGCAAACTTGATGATTGAGTTGGAAGCATGCATGGCCACGCAGTCGTGAGTGAACAGGGAGTACAGGAGAGGGCTCAGAACACACCCTTGTGGGGTCCCAGTGTTGAGCATCAGCGGGGTGGAGATGTTACCTACCCTCACCACCTGGGGTCGGCCCATCAGGAAGACCAGTACCCAGTTGCGCAGGGCGGGGTTGAGACCCAGGGTCTATGGTACTATGGTGTTAAATGCTGAGCTGTAGTCGATGAACAGCATTCTCACATAGGTATTCCTCTTGTCAAGATGGGTTAGGGCAGTGTGCAGTGTGGTTGCGATTGCGACAGGACTGATTTTCTTTTTGTTATCCGTGATTGACTGTAGACCCTGCCACATACCTCTTGTGTCTGAATTGTGACTCTACTTTGTCTCTATACTGACGCTTAGCTTGTTTGATTGCCTTGCGGTGGGAATAGCTACACTGTTTGTATTTGGTCATGTTTCCGGTCACCTTGCCCTGGTTAAAAGCAGTGGTTCGCGCTTTCAGTTTCACGCAAATGCTGCCATCAATCCACAGTCTCTGGTTTGTGAATGTTTTAATAGTTGCTGTGGGAACGACATCGCCAATGCACTTGCTAATGAACTCGCTCACCGAATCAGCATATTCGTCAATGTTGTTGTTTAATGCAACGCGGAACATTTCCCAATCCACGTGATCGAAGCAATCTTGAAGCGTGGAATCAGATTGGTCGGACCAGTGTTGAACAGACCTGAGAGCGGGAGCTTCCTATTTTAGTTTCTGTCTATAGGCTGGAAGCAACAAAATGGAGTCGTGGTCAGCTTTTCCGAAAGGAGGGCGGGGGAGGGCCTTATATGCGTCGCGGAAGTTAGAATAACAATAATCCAGGGTTTTACCAGCCCTGGTAGCACAATCGATATGCTGATAGAATTTAAGGAGTTGTAGTGATGGTACAGAAGGAGAGAACCGATGCTCTACAGAACAGTGTCTTGCTGGCCGTAGTGTGTGTGGGTGGGTATGTACCCATGGTGGCCAGGGGACATGGAATGGTTAAGCACATGACAGCGTGTGTGTGCAGGAAGGGCGGAAAGGCATGCCCTGTGTGTGTCAGTATGTGCAGCGTGGGGAAGTGTTCTCGCGCGGGCCTGTATGTGGTTGTAGACCCTGGGCCACCAGAGGGAAGAAGTTCCTGGGCAACCAGAGACTAGAGGAGAGCAGGAGACGTGTGCAGGAGGAACACACTGCTGTGTTTGCTCTCTCTCTCTGTGCAGGATTTTCTGCCCACCCCCACCACCCACCACCCACCATTTAGAAGGCTGGAGGGCAGGAGGAATCTGTGGGAGCAAGGCTGGTTGAACTGGGAAGAAAGGGGGTGGGGGACAGCGATTCCAGAGAGAAAGAGCAAACACAGCAGTGTGTTCCTCCTGCACACGTCTCCTGCTCTCCTGTAGTCTCTGGTTGCCCAGGAACTTCCTCCCTCTGGGGGCCCAGGGTCTACCACCACAGGAGGAATGAGAGATGTGTTTAGGGGATAAGTCAGAGGGAGGGGGAAGTGGGGAGAATTCTCTGGTGTTATCCTTCTCCAAACACAGAGGCCTGTATGGGAGGCTGTAGAATATAGATCAACATTCCCCATTCAGGGATCTATGGGAGGCTGTAGAATATAGATCAACATTCCCCACGCAGGGATCTATGGGAGGCTGTAGAACAGGGATGGGCGACTCCAGTCCTTGGGGGCCTGATTTTGCCCCAGCCTCAGCTAACACACCTGACTCCAGTAATCAACTGGAGGCTGTAGAATTTATTATAGATCAACAGGCAAAATAGCACAGCTGGTGAGAACTGTGTCATAGGGTAGAACCATAACCTTGTATATTATAGAAAGATACCCATGTGTTAAATGGTGTGTAGCGTTGAATTGTAGGGGTAGGCTGTGTGAGTGAAGGGGTAGGCTGTGTGAGTGAAGGGGTAGGCTACTTCATACTCTTTTTTTTCCATAGCCAACATACATCACGTATTAACATACTTTCACACTTATGCTGATTTCACAAGTACTATTTTAGAATGTCCGGTCACACACATTTCCTAGGTGGCAAAGGTCTGGATGGATATAGTCATTTATCGGTGTAGTAACAAACCCCCACCTCGCAACCCCAAACTGTTCACACAACTCTTGCTGGTGGAGAGAACATGTTTCTTGCAATTCTACACATTTTGCATTGGGCAGAGAATTGTTTTTGCTGTTATAAAGCAAATTTTCTGTAATTCTACACATTTTGCATTGGGCAGAGAATTGTTTTTGCTGTTATAAAGCAAATGTTCTGTAATTCTACACATTTTGCATTGGGCAGAGAATTGTTTTTGCTGTTATAAAGCAAATTTTCTGTAATTCTACACATTTTGCATTGGGCAGAGAATTGTTTTTGCTGTTATAAAGCAAATTTTCTGTAATTCTACACATTTTGCATTGGGCAGAGAATTGTTTTTGCTGTTTATAAAGCAAATGTTCTGTAATTCTACACATTTTGCATTGGGCAGAGAATTGTTTTTGCTGTTATAAAGCAAATTTTCTGTAATTCTACACATTTTGCATTGGGCAGAGAATTGTTTTTGCTGTTATAAAGCAAATGTTCTGTAATTCTACACATTTTGCATTGGGCAGAGAATTGTTTTTGCTGTTATAAAGCAAATTTTCTGTAATTCTACACATTTTGCATTGGGCAGAGAATTGTTTTTGCTGTTATAAAGCAAATTTTCTGTAATTCTACACATTTTGCATTGGGCAGAGAATTGTTTTTGCTGTTTTAAAGCTATTTTTCTGCAATTCTACACATTTTCCCATGTCTTACTTGTGTTTAAATGATACCAGGGGTCGAAGCTCGACCCCATTCTGAGTCTGGACTGTTGTTCGCCAGTTGATTATGGGGGATATAGGGAATAGGGTGACTGGTTCATATCCTGGGTCTGTTCTGGGACTATAAAACAGATCAGCAGTGAGGCCCTTCAAGACAAAGAGTTCCAGTGTTCAGCTGCACATTAACAGGACCAAACACACTGGCCCAATTTGCTTAGTAACTAACGTCACAGCTCAATTTGTGTTGACATAAAAATACCCTATCTCCCAGGCAGCTCCAGGGGTGCATCCCAAATGGCACCCTATTCTCTTTGTAATGCACTACAGGCCCTGGTCAAAGTAGTGCACTATATAGGAAATGGGGTGCAATTTGGGACACAGACCAGGAGAGGAGTGTTCAAAGACCGCATTGTGCCACCGTTCCACTGTGTGTCTACTTTTTAATGGCCACCTGCACAACTATTCACTAAAAGAACAAGTGTGACCACTGCTACTGTTCTGACCATTGGCTCAGACAGGTATAGGGCATTGGCCTAGTTCTCAGTCTTTTAGGTCAACAATTTAACAAAACATTTTTTATTTTTTTTAACTAGGCAAGTCAGTTAAGAACAGATTCTTATTTAAAATGATGGCCTAGGTTGAGCCACTCTAAGGAAAATGTTATGAGCCTCAGTTAAGAGCAGCAGCTGGGTAGTTCCACTCATTTATAGATCATATGGATGTGTCAGGCTCATCAGTTGTTTTACTGTTTGGAAATCAAGAGGGTTTAAAGAGTAGTGGGATCTACAGACAGACAGGCCTCTGATTGGTGTATGGGGTCAAATAGAATGGGCTTTCAACAGACATTCTGGCTCATGTGAGGTTTATGGAGTAGTATGAAGTTGCTCCTAATTCCAAGACACTGATCTAAGGTCAGTTTTGTGTTTTCCTCACTAGTGGTTAAGGTTCAGAATAATGGTGGGCTGATCCTAGGTCTGTGACTATGGGCAACGTATACCTGGAGTGGAGTTTAAAGGATGCCTGCTGGGTTTATTTGGACCTGTTAAAACCCTATGAGGGGAGTCTGTGAGAACACAAAGCAGCCATTTCTCTTTAGCTCCAGTCTTGCTGAGTGAACACGAGGCTAACCTTCTCTCCATATATGTGGAGAGATTTCTCTGGAAAGAAAAGAAGACATGGAACCACACTGAGTCACAGCTTTAGTCTCTGAGTATTTCAAATGTGGAAACTATTCTAGGAATCCTTCTACAGTGTTCATAATAGAGCTGTTGGAAAATGACTTACGGGAGGGAGGGAAGAAAGGTACTGTAGATTGAAGGGATTGGAGGCTTTCTCCTGCACGGTGTAGCAGCTTTGAATGAACTGGAGTAGAACCAGAGTATCTTGAAGTGTTTTAACAAGATGTTATCACTTTTCTCGTGTGTGACTTTTTGCGCATTTGTGTTGTTTTAACAGCCTGTCAGAGAATTTATACCATCTACAGTGAGCCAGAATAGCCCCAGGCTTGCAGGTTGACTTAACATGGTAGAAATCTGTTTAAAACTTCAGCCAACGGGCCCCGGCAACCACACTGCCTCCGGGCCCCGGCAACCACACTGCCTCCGGGCCCTGGCAACCACACTGCTCTCCAGGCCATTTATGCCCTGCTGGCTGGCCAGGGATCTGCTGAGTTGCCAGGGTGACTGGATCCTCCCCTCTTTGATCAGGGAAGGTCTTTGTTTGCCTGGCATGGTCTGGCTCGTCCTGGTGGTGGTGGTGTGTGTGTGTGTGTCACATGCCTGTGGTGTCCTGTGTAGTTTTCCACCAGTCCTGGCACGGATGCTCAGCATCTCCCAGGGCACACAGGAAAGAGAGGGCATGCCACCGGGCACGAGGCAGGGAGGAGACAACTGGAGGATAAAATAAGGGGGGGATGAGGGAGGGAGGGAAGAAAGATGAAAAGGGGACAGAGGGATAGAAAGTGAAGGCATGCCACTGGGCACGAGGCAGGCGGGCAGAAGGGATTGAGGGAAAGAATAAATGACAGGAGGAAGGGAGGGGTAACAGACAATTAGGAGAGAGAGGAGGAAAGGAAAGAGGGAGCATACCATAGTTGAGGCGAGCAGGGTAAAGGGGAGGAGGGGGACTGAGTGCCAGGGAGAATGGGCCCAGTGTTGTTTGAGTTAGCATAGTCTGGTTATTGTTTTACCCAACTGCTTCACTCCATGAATCAGCAGTATAGGTCTAGGACATGGAGGCCTCATTGTGCAAGCCACATGTTTGATCTCTCTTCCCTTTCCTCTCTCTTTTGCTCTCTCTCGTTCTCTATGTCTTGTGTGTGAGGGGGGTGTATACGTGGAAACAAACTTAGTGTTAACAAATCTCTCTCTCTCTCTCTGTCTCCTCAAGACCTTTATATTCACTGACGGGGAGGATCAGGAGCTGAGGAGGAGAGCAGGTCAGTCTACACTCTAATAGGTGGATACTGGAAGTACAAATAGGAGAGCAATTATTGTGTCACTGTACCTTCTTAAATGTAACTATTTATCAAATGTGATTGGAGTTCTTAGAAAGACTTGTAATATGTTATCAGGCATATGTGTATTTGATACCCTAGCATTACTGTCTCAGTAGTACGATAAGTAGACTCAACATCCTCATCTTTTCTCTCAGGGGCTAATGTCATCAACACCAACTGTTCAGCAGCACACACGCGGCAGGCCCTGTGCTGTAAGATGTCTGTGGAATATGACAAGTTCATCGAGTCGCAGAGGAAGTGAGTCTTGACATACTTTACCTTACTTCCTGCTATTCACCATCACATTGCATGCTAAGAACATAACTATAGATTAAGTTCTTCATTATTTGGCCAATAAGAAGCCAATTCAGAAGTTAGTTTGTTCTCCTACCCTGATCAGGGAGGCCAAGTAGTCCCACTGAGCCGCTCAGTTTCAGAAGACTGCCTGTCTTATGTAAAGAAATATTTATCTTTCTTTACTGGTGAGAAGAGGAAAGGCCTATTTTGAGAATACATCTCACGCATATGTCTTAGATTCTGTGTGTTTAGTTAAGGAGGTCAACAGATTGATAGGACTGTATGTCTCCACGTACAGTAGCTCTGGCAAGCACAGATTGTAGAAACACACTGGCCTATTTGGCTCCCGAGTGGCGCAGCAGTCCGTCGGCACTGCATCTCAGTGCTAGAGGCGTCACTACAGACCCTGTTTCGATCCCGGGCTGTATCACAAGCGGACGTGATCGGGAGTCCCATGGGGTGGTGCACAATTGGCCCAGCATTGTCTGAGTTAGGGGAGGGTTTGGCTGGGGTAGGCCGTCATTGTAAAATTTGAATTTGATCTTAACCGACTTGCCTGGTTAAAGGTTAAATAAAAACAGTGAAAATATGGACACATTTGTTCTCTCTCTGTCCTCCCCCTTCCCTCCCTTTCTATTCTCTCTCCTCCTTCTCCCAGATGGTTCTGCCATATGGATGATGATAACTATGTGATTGTACCCAGTCTGCTAAAGCTGCTGTCCTCCTTCCAACACACCCAGGATGTTTACCTGGGCCGGCCCAGCCTCGACCACCCCATAGAGGCTGCAGAGAGGGTCAAGAGTGATGGATCTGTGAGTACACCCTGTCTGTTTGTCTGTCTCTTTCTCCAGACCATCCTTCTCTCTCGCTCCATCCCTCCCATCTCGGTCGTTCTGTCTATGCCTCCCTTCCTGTCTCTCTCTTTATCTCTCTCCATCTCTCTCCCTTACTCCTGACCTCTGACCCTTGTTTTCTTCTCCTAGGTGTCAGTGAAGTTCTGGTTCGCTACAGGAGGT
The DNA here is from genome assembly GCF_057628025.1 of Oncorhynchus mykiss. Taxonomy (NCBI): domain Eukaryota; kingdom Metazoa; phylum Chordata; class Actinopteri; order Salmoniformes; family Salmonidae; genus Oncorhynchus; species Oncorhynchus mykiss. The sequence goes on from NC_143041.1 coordinate 8,358,798, forward strand.
GCAGGGTTCTGTATCAGTCGTGGTCTGGCCCTCAAGATGAGTCCATGGGCTAGGTGAGTTTGAACAGTTCAACACTCTCTGTTCTTCAGATGCACATATTATTGTAGCTGTTAAGCTATTAAGCCAAACTGTTTTGAGCAGTTCACTCACAACCTCACATCTTACCCCCCTTTCTTTTCTTTTTCATCCTTTCCTGTCCTCCTCCTCCCTAGTCTGGGGAACTTCATCAGCACGGCAGAGAAGATCCGTCTCCCTGACGACTGCACTATCGGTTACATCATCGAGGCGCTGCTGGAGGTGACGCTGACACACACCCACCTCTTCCACTCCCACCTGGAGAACCTGCAGAGGCTGCCCACAGACACCGTGCTGGAACAGGTAGGGGTGGGGGGCTGTGTGTGTAGGAGGGGGTCTGTCTGTGAGAGAGAGAGATTGTCTACACACAAGTGTGTGGGTGAAAGAGACACCCTACTTTGTCTTTTGTCTGTGATGTATACAACAGATACCAATTGTTTGTGTGTGTGTCTAGGTCACTCTGAGCTATGGGGGTTTTGAGAACAGGAGGAATGTGGTCAGCATTGGAGGAGCCTTCTCCCTGGTGGAGGACCCCTCACGGTAATCAGACATTAACCCAACATCCACCCAGCATTCAGTAATGCACAAGACAATTACATGACACTTGTTTACTAAACCTCTGCCTCAGTGCAAAGTTTGCTCTAGCTGAATTGTGAATTACATGTAAATGGTTATCCCCTCTCTCTCCACCAACTATTTTTTGTCTTACCATTTCCCTCACCCCCGGCATTGCTCATCTCTCCCTCTCTCTTCATCCATCTGCCCCCTCTCTCTTCCTCCCCTCCCTCTATCTCTCCGTCTCTCTCTCTCTCTAGGTTTAAGACTGTCCACTGCCTCCTCTACCCAGAGACTGACTGGTGTCCTAGTAAGGGTCACCATTGATGGCCACTAAAGTATATCTACAATACTTCCTACCAGCCTGGTTGACTGGTGTCCCTGTGTATGCTAGCTATATCATTGCCATGGCAAAATGACAATTTGGCCAAAGCAAAACCAGACTGGCACCCTGGCTAACCCAACAGAACCACTTCACTCAGATAAAATGGTTAAATGTCTGTGTGTCTTTGAGAGGAGACAAGCGGAGGTAAATGGAGTGAGGATCACTTTTGTCATGGTGGGGTGATGAAGAAATGCCCCACTACTCTTATCAGTACTGTACCCTCCACTCATCGCAGTAAGTTGTCGTCGCTGGCTGTTGCTGTGGCGATGTGTATCACCACTCGTTGCTTTAAATCCCAAACTCTAATCTTTTAGTATTGTGGTCGAGGTTTTTTTGAAGGAGTGTTAAAGTACTTAAATTACTGTTGAAAAGGTACCTTAAGATGCTGAACAGGGTGAAATGTTAAATTATTTGCTTTTAGGTGTAAACATTTACCGGACTGATGTTTTTTATACAAGAGCTCATGACCAGATGTCATCAGAGATGATTATCTGATATCAGTGTTACAGGAAGAGAGAGACCGTTTAAGTAATGAGTGAGAGACGTTTGTGCTAATGTAACGGAGTTAAGAATGTACCGTAAGCTGACTCCAAGGCTGGCTTGAAATGTCGCAGATGGAGCATTCCAATTAGATCTTTTTGTATAGCTCAATCGATTGGCACGTTGTCAAGGAGGTTGGTCACGTGTGTTTGCGAGCAGAGGATCACTAGTTGAAGCCCGGTATGGGGAGAGAGACAGTGGAGGAAGCTATACTGTTAGCTGCACGTCGGATTCACTTCACAGACTACCCTTGTGCCCCTCATGTCCTGAAGTTAATGTCTTACCAGAAGAGGTTTCAAACTGGTGTGTGTACATATGTGCAGGTTTGTGTGAAACCTAATAGTTTAACCACTCAATCCGAATGCTTTTAATATCTTATAGCCAAAGATGATACCAGTGCCTTATGTTTCAATCAACTAGACTTTGGAAATGCTTAAGAGCACATAATGAAAAATGAATTGAAGGCATGAAAGGGATCGTATGTGTGACAGTAGGAATTAAAACAAGTGTGCACCACACATATACACACAGCCCTGCAGTAACCAAAACAGACTCCTCTGAAGGTGAGCACATTATCCTAAAGATCATTCATTAGAACCCTTTGTTGCGATTCCCCCAAAACATGTTATTTCTCTGTCAAAAGGACTACACATTTTGCACTCATCTCAATTCCCGTGTTTAATATCTCTGTGTATTAAAAGTTACATTCGTGTTGTTGACTCGTTGTAATGTGTGAGCTTGAGCTGGAAGTAGGTGTGTTTTACTGATGTCTCACATTCCTTTTTGCACGAAAACACTATAATCCAAATACAGAATCTGTCTTTCCCACTGCAGGTCAGTGGCTGAGAGAGAGGAGTCTGACTCAGATTCGAGTCAGGATGTGATATTTTTCCTCATCTTCTCCTGTCATCCGTTTCACCATTGATGTATTATTTTGTTTAATAAAGCATAAAGCATGTTTTGCAGCATTACCAAACATTCCTCGCTGCCCTTTGCTTTACAGATTCATTGTTTTTTATCATTATACTTATTAAGACACAATTACCAACACAGTGATGTACAGGAGGACAGTGGAACAATGTTAATGGTGCCGAAATACACTGTCATGCTGTTTCTAGCTTCTAGCCACCTTTGCAGTGTGTTTTTGTGTGTTATTTCTTACAATATTTGCTCACAAAGTTTCTTGCATTATTATCTACAGCCGGAAATAACTTTTGGATTTTAGATCGGCAGTCACTCACCAGCATTTCGACCAGAAATTCAACTTGAATTGGTTCCTTTGTTTGAATTTCCAGAGCGAATTCCATTAATTCCAGGGTCTGCCGCAAGACGACGTCGCCAGAGAAGAGGAATAAGAAGTGGGCTTTTAGTCGGACTCAGGTGGCATACCCCATCGGTTTGTGGTGGTAAATAGACTGCTACAAATTATATAGATGAAAGCTCTCTTGGTAAATAGTGTGGTCTACAGCTTATCAGTAGATACTCTACCTCAGGTGAGCAAAACCTCGAGACTTCCTTAGATATTGTGCACCAGCTGTTGTTTACAAATATACACAGACCACCACCCCTTGTCTTACCAGAGGCTACTGTTTTATCCTGCAGAATCAGTGTATAACCTGCCAGCTGTTTGTTATTCATGTCGTCGTTTAGCCACGACTCGGTGAAACATAAGATATTATTTTTGAATGTCCCGTTGGTAGGATATACGTGCTTGTAGTTCGTTTATTTTATTATGTAATAATTGTACATTGGCTAATAGGACCGATGGTAAAGACTAATTACCCACTCTCCGCCGGATACTTACAAGGCACACTGACCTTCATCCTCGATATCTCCATCTCTTTCTCCTGCGAATGACGCTTCTTCCCTCCTATTGGCAGAAACTTAAACAGGAAGTAACTGGTAAGGACGGTTCAACGTTGGTCTGACAAATCGGAATCTGAGAATGGTATTGACGTATACACTGACTCGTGACTGTTCATCAGAAGTGCATAGAGGATGTTGTTCCCACTGTGACGAATAGAAAGAACTCATCCAAACCAAATACCAAACCAGCTGCCTCTGACGTGTACAAACAGATTAGCAATGCTCTCCGTAAGGCAATCAAACAGGCAAAACGACAGTACAGGGACAAAGTGGAGTCGCAATTCCAACAGGTCAGATGTATGTGACAGGGACTCCAGACAATCGCAGATTATAAAGGGAAAGCCAGCCACATCGCGGACACCGACACCTTGCTCCTGGACAAGCTAAATACCTTCTTCAGCTTCCTCAGGTTGTCGCTGTCGCGCCTTCTTCGCCACACTGTCTGTGTGGGTGGACAATTTCAGATTTTCAGTGATGTGTATGCCGAGGAACTTGAAGTTTTCCACCTTCTCCACTGCGGTCCCGTATCTGTTTCCTGAAGTCCATGATCAGCTCCTTCATTTTGTTGACGTTGAGGGACCATTCCGCCAGGGACCTCACCTCCTCCCTGTAGGCTATCTTGTCATTGTTGCTAATCAGGCCTACAACTGGTGTGTCGTCTGCACACTTGATTGAGTTGGAGGTATGCATTGCCACGCAGCCATGGGTGAACAGAGAGTACAGGAGGGGCCCTTGTGGGGCCTTGATTGCCTTACGGAGGGAATAACTACACTGTTGGTATTCAACCATATCGCGTTTTCAGTTTTGTGAGAATGCTGCCATCTATCCACGGTTTCTGGTTTGAGTAGGTTTTAATAGTCACTGTGGGAACAACATCCCCTATACCCTTCCTGATGAACTCAGTCACCATGTATGTGTAAACGTCAATGTTATTTTCAGAAGCCACCCGGAACATATCCCAATCCGGGTGATCAAAACAATCTTGAAGCATGGATTCCAATTGGTCAGACCAGCATTGAATAGACCTTAGCACAGGTACTTCCTGTTTGAGTTTCTGCCTATAGGAAAGGAGGAGAAAAATGTATTTGTGATCTGGTTTGCAGAAGGGAGGGCCTTGTATGCGTCTCGAAAAGGCGAGTATTGGGGGTCTAGTGTTTTTCCTAAGCGAGAACTACAACCAATGTGTTGATAACTTCACCAAGCATCACGTCTGGAGGAAATAAGGCACCAGAGCGCTCAGGACATCTGACTGGGGGGCGAAGGTTCACCTTCCAACAGAACAACAACCCTAAGCACACAGTCAAGACAACGCAGGAGTGGCTTCGGGATAAGTCTCTGAATGTCCTTGAGAGGCCCAGCCAGAGCTTGGACTTGAATCTGATCAAAAATAGCTGTGCAGCGACGCTCCCCATCCAACCTGACAGAGTTTAAGAGGATCTGCAGAGAAGATCCCCAGAGAAACTCCCCAAATACAGATGTGTCAAGCTTGTAGCATCATATCCAAGAAGACTCAAGGCTGTAATTGTTGCCAAAGGTGCTTCAACAAAGTACTGAGTAAAGAGTCTGAATTCTTACATTAAGTTGATTTTTATAAATTAGCAAAAATGTCTAAAAAACTGTTTTTGCTTTGTCATTATAGGGTATTGTGTTTTGATTGATGAGGATTGTTTTTGTAATCAATTTTAGAATAAGGCTGTAACATAATTATTTTTTAATTCAAGGGGTCTAAATACTTTCCGAATATACACTATATTATACACTGGGTGCCTGTGTGAAAATATCCATAAACACAAGTCCTGAATGCCGATTGCCTGAAAGCCGTGGTATATCAGACCGTATACCACGAGTATGACAAAACATTTATTTGTACTGTTCTAATTATGTTGGTAACCCGTTTATAATATCAATAAGGCACCTCTGGGGTTCGTGGTATATGGCCAATATACCACGGCTAAAGTCTGTATCCAGGCACTCCTCGTTGCGTCGTGCATGAGAACAGCCCTTAGCCGTGGTATATTAGCCATATACCACACCACCTCGAGCCTTATTGCTTAATTGTATTCTAGTCAAGGCTCATCCTACATAACTACTGTTGTACAAACCTTTCTATGCATATACTGTCTACACACACCATCATATACACATACTGTATATTTATATTCCAGACTCTGACATTGCTTGTTCTGATATTTATTTTTTTGGATTTGTGTTTATTGTTTTGTATTGTTCGGTATTACTGTACTGTTGGAGCTAGGAACATAAGCATTTCCCTGCACCTGCAATAACATCTGCAAAGTATGTGTACTCAACCAATAAAATGGGATTTCATGTTGGCACATTTACTATTCTTATTACAGTAAATAAGGGGCAGATAGGTTTGAAATGTTTGAGTTAACATAATCAGCTTGATTCTCCCACCCTTTGGAACAACGTGCTTGGCCCATGAAGTTTGTCAGTGAGCTAATGCGGTGATTCCCAGCCACAACAGTACACATTAAAATGTTTTTCGAAGGCTACAACAAAAAATGTGTGGTGTTTGAGGTACTCGAGGACTGGAGTTGGGAAACGCTGAGCTAATGCATGGAGGCCTATGAAATGTTTGTTTCATTGGAACATAATAACCCAGCTCGCATTAGATTTATGCCTGATTACCTCACTCTTCCCTTTATCCTATCGTGGGCTGCCATCAATCCAACCCCATTTCCAGCAGAGAGGGAAGATAACTCTGGGATAATTGCTTTATGCACTGGGGTAATTTCTCTCTCTGACTGAAACTCAATTGGAGAATGTGTTAACTCAGTGAGACAAATTCTCATGGCCGTATTTAATAAACCGAGTAGGAGTGCTATACAGACTGGTGGGTACCTGATCTTAGATCAGCACTCCTACTCTGAGAGATGGGAGGGGGTACGTCACAGAACCAGAACAACAACAGTCATTGAATTGCTGCTAGTGCATGATTCCACTGCCTGTCTTGAAGAGACTGAAAATTGTAAATGACATAGTGCAGTGACAAAGTATTTGCCTCTGTCTGATTTTCTCTATTTTCGCACATTTTTTATACTGAATGTTATCAGATCTTCAACCAAAAACAAATTTTTAGATAAAGGAAACCTGAGTTTACAAATAACAAACCAAATGTATTTATTTTATTTATTTAACTAACAAAGTTATGCAACACCCAATTCCCCTGTGTGAAAAGTAATTGCCCCTTTACGTGCTAACTGTCACCTTTAGCTGCAATGACTGCAACCAAATGCTTCCTGTAGTTGTTGATTAGTTTAGCACATCTCTGTGGAGGAATGTTGGCAGAACTGCTTTAACTCAGCGACATTTGTGGGTTTTCAAGCATGAACTGCTCATTTCAAGTCCTGCCACAACATCGCATTTTGGATTAGGTCTGTACTTTGACTAGGCCCTTCCAAAACATAAAATGTGTTGCTTTTAACGATTTTCATGTAGATTGTGTTTTGGATCATTGTCTTGCTGCATGACCCAGCTGTGAGTCCGCTTCAGCTCACAGGCGAGGTTCTTACTGTGGAATGCAGTGTTTGGTTTTTGCCAGGCATAATAGGGCCCATGTCGTCCAAAAAGTTTTACTTTTGACTCATCTGTCCATGGAACATTCTTCTAATAGTCTTGATGATTATCCAGGTGTTTTTTTTGGCAAACACTACATTCCACAGTAAGAACCTCATACCAACGGTGAAGCATGGTGGTGGTAGTGTGATGGTTTGGGGATGCTCTGCTGCCTCAGGGGCCTGTACGACTTGCCCTAATAGAAAGAACCATGAATTATGCTCTGTATCAGATAATTATACAGGAGAATGCCAGGTCATCTGTCTGTGAGCTGAAGCGTAGCTGGGTCATGCAGCAAGACTGTGACCCAAAACCAACAATCAAGTTAAAATGATAATTGTTAAAAAAGCAACACACAAGTTTTGTATTGGCTTAGCCAAAGTCCAGACCTAATCCCAATTGAGATGTTTTGTGGCAGGACTTGAAATGAGCAGTTCATGCTTGAAAACCCACAAATGTTCCTGAGTTAAAGCAGCTCTGCATGCAAGACTGGACCAAAATTCCTCCACAGCGATGTGAGAGACTGATCAACAACTACAGGAAGCATTTGATTGCAGTCATTGCAGCTAAAGGTGGCACGACCAGTTATTTAGTGTAGGGGGGAATTACTTTTTCACACAGGGGAATTGGGTGTTGCATAAATGTGTTAATTAAATAAATAAACTAAGTATACATTTAGTTTGTTATTTGTAAACCTTTACCTAATATTAGGTTTTGGTTGACAATCTGATAACATTCCGTGTCAAAAATATGCAAAAATAGAGAAAATCAGAAAGGGGGGCACAGACTTTTCACCCACTGTATATGGTGCATGCATCACTATCATGTAGTTTGGTTAACTAGATCATTTGATACAGTAAAAAGGCTGCCTTTTGACTAAAATCAGAAGTTTTATTGACATTGGCCTGTACAGTATGGTTTACTGAGATTATATTTTATAAAATGAAAGTATCTCTCTAAATACACATGAAAACACACATATATTGAATTGGATTGTAAATATCAATCTACAGTGAATTTGATGTTGGTTGTTGAATACTCTGTTCTGATGCAAGACTGAATATTAAGTTGCCTATATACCCGTTGCTTCTAGGGGTCAACTAGGAACAGTAACTTTTTTATCCATTAACTTTTTGCGCAACTTCGAGGTGCACTCTTCATACACCACATCCGTTTTCCGCTAAAATTCATGAGAATAAAAATTTGCTTTATGGTTTTAATTTAAGGTTAGACATACATTTAGCAGTGTGGTTAAGGTTATGTTTAAAATTACGTTTTAAGAAAATACATTGTAGAAATAGGCGGGGTTTATGACTGTGCGGCTGTCGTAACCAGTGACAACTGGGTAAGAAAATTACTTAATAGAGCTCAATATATCTTGCACTGTTCATATAACGAATATTTATTTTAACGCGACATTTTTCAATATTTGAAAGTGAGGAGGGCATGTAGTATCGATTTCGCCCTTATCGCATGCGGATGATCTATTTTGTTGCATTGTGTCTCTCACCCTTTGCTCTCCATATTGTGCAACATTTACTTGTCCCATAACTTCGCAGCGAAAGTCTGAAGAGCCATGGAAATCTCTTTCGCAGGCAAGCGGGCCATAGTCACGGGGGCAGGAAAAGGTAAGAAAACTACCACCATATTTAAAGATAGTGTCGACGTCTGGTTTGCTGCGAAAACACAACCAAATGCACTTACAACAAGTAAATCAACAAGTAGTTTTGAGCTCAAACTAAGCAACATCCAATGTGTCCTGAAAGAACCACTGTCATGATTGTGGGTGACCGAATAACCCAAACATTGTCGAAATGTATGTGTCAGGTTGGCCGTCACACTGAGATCTCCAGTGAATAATGGTCATTGTGTTTATGGATATTTTCACACAGGCATCGGCCGGGCCACGGCGCTTGCTCTGGCGCGCTGCGGGGCAGAGGTCGTGGCAGTCACACGTACGCGGGCTGACCTGGACAGCCTTCTGCTGGAGGTAACCCCCGCAACACCCATATACACACACAATGCCCCTACAACAGTGGGGTGTCGGTACCGTTTAAGATTGGGGAAGACGTCTTTAAAAAAAAAAAACATTTATGAGCATGGCCTTATTTCTATTACAGCATATTGGATGACTGTCATTCATATTTAAATCACCCAGCTCAATGTAACATCGATAGGTTTAGTCTAATATGTGATACTCAATTTTCCCTATACCCATCATGAAGTTTCAACAATCTAGCCTACGAATTATAGTTTATAATGTAGGTGCACATGTCAAAAAAACAATTGGAGCAACCAAGGTAACAGACAGTGAGTGACATGCCCAGGAATGCCTTGCACACACTTGCCTGCATCTAGCAGACCTTGACTTGGAAGAGTTCCAGTGTTGGATAGCCTTAGCTTAGTGTTGGATAACCTTTTCAGTTAAAGAAATAACAAAAATAATAATAAGAGCCAGTTAGCTAACATAAATAGCATTCCTCTCTGTTTGAGTAGGCTAAATTAGCTAGCTGCATTAGTGAGTGTAAGTTATATTGAAAAGAAATCTAACAAAATATAGCTATCTCTCTCTCTCTCTACAGCTTGTCCTTAATTTTTGAAGAAATGAATTTGTTCAACTATTGTCTTTCTCTCTTTGAGTCAACTAGTCACCACATTTTATGCACTGCAGTGCTAGCTAGCTGTAGCGTATGCTTTCTGTACTTAGATTCATCCTCTAATCCTTTTGATTGGATGGACAACATGTCAGTTCATGCTGCAAGAGCTCTGATAGGTTGGAGGATGTCCTCCGGAAGTCGTCATAATTATGTGTACAGTCGTGGCCAAAAGTTTTGAGAATGACACAAATATTAATTTCCACAAAGTTTGCTGCTTCAGTGTCTTAAGATATTTTTGTCAGATGTTACTATGGAATACTGAAGTATAATTACAAGCATTTCATATGTGTCAAAGGCTTTTATTGACAATTATATAAAGTTGATGCAAAGAGTCAATATTTGCAGTGTTGACCCTTTTTTTTCCAAGACCTCTGCAATCCGCCCTGGCATGCTGTCAATTAACTTCTGAGCCACATCCTGACTGATGACAGCCCATTCTTGCATAATCAATGCTTGGAGTTTGTCAGAATTTGTGGGTTTTTGTTTGTCCACCCGCCTCTTGAGGATTGACCACAAGTTCTCAATGGCATTAAGGTCTGGGGAGTTTCCTGGCCATGGACCCAAAATATCAATGTTTTGTTCCCCGGGCCACTTAGTTATCACTTTTGCCTTATGGCAAGTTGCTCCATCATGCTGGAGAAGGCATTGTTCATTACCAAACTTCCTGGATGGTTGTGAGAAGTTGCTCTTGGAGGATGTGTTGGTACCATTCTTTATTCATGGCTGTGTTCCAAGGCAAAATTGTGAGTGAGCCCACTCCCTTGGCTGAGAAGCAACACCACACATGAATGGTCTCAGGATGCTTTACTGTTGGCATGACACAGGACTGATGGTAGCACTCACCTTGTCTTCTCCGGACAAGCTTTTATCCGGATGCTCCAAACCATTGGAAAGGTGATTCATCAGAGAAAATGACTTTACTCCAGTCCTCAGCAGTCCAATCCCTGTATCTTTTGCAGAATATCAGCCCGTCCCTGATGTTTTTCCTGGAGAGAAGTGGCTTCTTTGCTGCCCTTCTTGACACCAGGCCATCCTCAAAGTCTTTGCCTCACTGTGCGTGCAGATGCACTCACACCTGCCTGCTGCCATTCCTGAGCAAGCTCTGTACTGGTGGTGCCACGATCCTGCAGCTGAATCAACTTTAGGAGACGGTCCTGGCACTTGCTGGACTTTCTTGGGTGCCCTGAAGCCTTCTTCACAACAATTGAACCGCTCTCCTTGAAGTTCTTGACGTTCCGATAAATGTTTGATTTAGGTGCAATCTCACTGGCAGCAATATCCTTGCCTGTGAAGCCCTTTTTGTGCAAAGCAATGATGACGGCACGTGTTTCCTTGCAGGTAACCATGGTTGACAGAGGAAAAACAATGAATCCAAGCACCACCCTTTTTTTTAAGCTTCCAGTCTGTTAGTCAAACTCAATCAGCGTGATCTCCAGCCTTGTCCTCGTCAACACTCACACCTGTGTTAACGAGAGAATCACTGACATGATGT